>NC_063340.1:74026680-74098758 GCF_021869965.1 Rhincodon typus
CAAGGCAGTACTGCATTCCTAAAACCTCTCCAGCAACTGCCCACAGCTTCTAGGTGAGTATTAAAAAAATTCACATCACTTAGTCAAGAGACTGTTGCTGCCAACTACAGCATAGATCAATTAGGATTTTCCAGGTCTATTTGTTCAACAATAAAACTCCACCCTTAACTCTCTCAAAAGTTTTCATTGGTTATTGCTTTCCAAACTCTCTTGGTTCTTTTGGTAAACAACAGATAAACCATAGTCTCCTTTAACATTGTGACTTTCTACTTCCAAGCATTCACATGAAAAGTTATTTTCAGTCCAATTACATCCAAACTGGGAGGATACAGCCTAGTAGTATGATTGTTGACTGTTAATCCAGAGACCCAGGTAATGTTCTGGGGACCGAGGTTCCAATCCCACAATGGCAGATGATGGAATTTGAATTCAATAAGAAAAAAATCTGGAATTAACCATTGTCGATTGTTGGAAAAATCGATCTGGTTCAGTAATGTCCTTTAGGGAAGGAAACTACCAATCTTATCTGGTCTGGCCTACATGTGACTGCAGACCCACAGCAACCTACAGCAGTTGACTCTTAACTGTCCTTTGGGAAATTAAGAATGAGCAATAAATGCTGGCCTAGCCAGTGACACCCTCATCCTGTGATTGAATAAGGAAAACCATATTCTAACTCTCATATTCCATAAATGTGTGTTCTCAACAACAGGCATCTGAGATCTCTGCATTCCCCTAATTCGAGCCTTTTGAGGATCGCCAATTTTCATCATTCCATCAAGCCATACCTTCAGCTGTTTAATCCCTATGCTTTGGCATTCTGTCCATTCTCTCCAACCCCCTACCTCATTCACCACCCTGAAGATACTCTTTAAAACTTACCTCATGATAGAAATACTTCATTATACTAATGATGCTATATAAATATTGCCATAATTTGTGGTATCATTGACACTTACTACCTCTCTGACAACCCTGGCATGAAGCATGATGTTTTCTCAGTAACACACAGCAGACTTAACTGTGCACGGTTAACTGATATTCCATGTTATCCAGAGATCAGAAACTGCATTGAAATTAACCTGAAACTTTCCAGTATTCTTAGAGAAGGGAGTTATTATTTTAACACAATTATCAATACTATTGTTTCAGAGATACAATACAATTACTTTGATAGGGTTACTACCAATAACCAACTGGTTGACAAAGTCAATGTATTTTGAATCCAGAATCATGAGGTTTTCAAACTTTCTTTGTGATGTGTGGCTAAAGTCTCGACACAGAGAATATATTTTCCTGAACTTTTACAATGATGATGGTTTCATGGCGTACATTAAATTCCTACAGTGTGAAGCAGGCCATTCAGCCCATCAAGTCCACACCAACACTCTGACGAGCATCCCACCCAGACCCAACCCACTACCCCAGCATTTTCCATGGCTAACCCGCCGAGCCTGCATATCCCTGGACTCTATGGGAAATGTTAGCACGGCCAACCCACCTAACCCGCACATCTTTGGACTGTGGGAGGAAACCCACACAGATGTGGAGAGAATATGCAAACTCCACACAAACAGTTGCCCAAGGCTGGAATCAAGCCTGAGTCCCTGGCACTGTGACACAGCTGTGCTAACCACTGAGCTAACATATTGCCACCAGTTTGAGAAAAGGGAAGCAGAATGCAACACTTACATCATAAAAGGAAGCTTCAGAAATTCTAATGAACACATTTATTGCATTCTTTGTTTCTCGGCCAAGACAGCAACTTATAAAACAGCAGGAGAATCCACAGTAATACCATTTTAATTAAATGTGTCACAAATTTTAATTTTGTGTTTCATTCAGCACTGCAGATTTAATTCTTAAAGGCATATTTCAGAAAATGATTTGATTAGTTTTCAGATTTTAGACAACAATCAACTTAATTAACAGTTGCACTCCAGAGAAGTGGACTGCCATTGCGGACACTGAGATTCCAAGACTCAGCTAAGAATCTTCAGAGATAATAGGAAATGTCCCATGTTGAATTAAGTAGATTTGTTGAGCTTCATTGTAATCATAGTTCCAGCACATCAATCTTTTGCCTCTGTATCCAATAGGATAGGTATCCAAAGACAGGTGGAGGGACAGGTAGTATTGAGGATGCAGGGAGGCTGCAGAAGGATTTGGACAGGTTAGGTGAGTGGGCAAAGAAGTGGCAGATGGAGTACAATGTGGGAAAGTATGAGGTCATGCACTTTGGTAAGAAGAATAAAAGCGTGGACTATTTTCTAAATGGGGAGAAAATTCAGAAGTCTAAAGTGCAAAAAGACTTGGGAGTTCTAGTCCAGGATTCTCTCAAGGTAAACTTGCAGGTTGAGTCAGTAGTCAGGAAGGCAAATGCAATGTTGGCATTTATTTTGAGAGGACTTGAATATAAAAGCAGAGACGTACTAGTGAGGTTTTATGAGGCTCTGGTCAGGCCACATTTGGAGTATTGTGTGCAGTTTTGGGCCCCATATCTCAGGAAGGATGTACTGGCCCTGTAGCGGGTTCAGAGGAGGTTCACGAGAATGGTCCCAGGAATGAAAAGCTTAACATATGAGGAACGTTTGAGAACTCTGGGACGATACTCAATGGAGTTTAGAAGGATGAGGGGGGATCTAATTGAAACTTGCAGAATACTGAATGGCCTGGACAAAGTGGATGTTGACAAGATGCTTCCATTGATAGGAGTGACTAGGACCCGAGGGCACAGCCTTAGAATAAAGGGAAGATCTTTTAGAACGGAGATAAGGGGAAACTTCTTCAGCCAGAGAGTGGTGAATGTATGGAATTCACTGCTGCAGAAGGCTGTGGAGGCCAGGTCATTGAGTACATTTAAGACTGAGATAGATAGGTTCTTTATTATCCAGGGGATCAAGGATTACAGGGAGAAAGTGGGAGAATGGGGTTGAGGAACTTATTAGCCATGATTGAATGGTGGAGCAGACTCGATGAGTCGAATGGCCTAATTTCTGCTCCTATGTCTTATGGTCTTATGGCCTTATGGAATAATTAACTATTTTCTTCAGTGCAGTTTTAATATCACACATTTTCTATTCAAGTTCAGTAAGTTTTTGACAAGACTACAACCTAACCTTTTCTGAGTCCAGATAAACTTTTATATGAGTCAGGTGCATACATTGATTTCCCATTATTCTGTTTTTGTTACATACTATCATTAAAAAAGACAGCAGATAAAAGTTGACATTATTTGGTGAAAACTGAAGAGTTGATTTTGGTCTGCTTTGCAGTCAGAAAACACTTAATTCCTGAGGAAAATCAGAGGAAAAAAGGCAGAAACCTGGGATACTGAACTCAGCCCTATTACATCACTCTAGAATTCTGGGACTTCTTCTATGTAAAGAGCCAGAAAGTTTACACTTGGTACCAGCATAACCATACAAATTGCATTGATGAGGACAGAGTAATGCAATGGCATCTCTTAACTATTGGAATAAAAAAAATAGGAGCAGGATTAGTCCATTAAGATGATCAAGTCTACTTTGTCATTCAGTAAGATCATGGCTGATCTGATTGTGATCTCAACTTCATTTTCCTGGCAGTCCTTCATAGCCCCTGCGTCTCCCACAGATCAAACATCTGTCTAAAACAGCCTGACCCTATTCAATAACCTCCACAGCTTTCTGTGGAAGATGCTTGCAGTAGACAGTAGCAGATAACTCAACAGCAGATGTCCCAACTCACATTGAGGAAAGGAAGTTTATTAGACTGCTGCATTTCAAAGATGAGTTTGAGCATGAGATAGAGCTGATTAAGGTCCATAACGAAATTCTTAAATGCAGCTGCAAATTCAAATATAGCAAATATATATATCAGAAATATGCAAGGCCTAGGACTTAATTCCACTGAAAACACGTTTCTCATGGAAAACAATGAAAATGCAAATGAAAGCAGGCCTTAGAGGAAATCCAATGGTAACACCATCTATTTATAACGGTGCCATAAAAGCTGAGCTCAACTGTGTGAGTTGCTATGTTCATAAGTTAAACAAATTCAGGTAGAGGAAATGGATCACTATGACACAGCAATGAGGCACAAATGTGTATGGTTTCCTCGAGCAGGAGATTAGTGAATGGGCTAGCAATGTCAAATGAGCACATGGACACAGCTTTGCTGTCGATATGCAGATCCTGTGTAGTCTTCGCAAAAGTAAAATAATCCTTCACTCTGTAGAAGATTATTGACTCAGAACTGGTTGTAGCAACTCACTCCACCATTTGGTCAATTTATGTTGGGCAGTAATAGACAGTAGAAAAGATCTAGCATGAAATCATCACTTTTGTGTTGCCTATATCTCAGCCAAAACAGTGAATCATGTACACCATGTGGCAGCTCAGTACTGTTGCACAAGTCTAACAAACGTTGCTAGAATAAAACAAAGAATAGAAGAAGGGTCACTTCACCCAAAACATTAACTCTCTTTTCTCTCCACAAACACTATTGCTATTTCTTCCTAGCAAGTCTGAGGTCATGCTTAGTGGCAAGTCCAATAGATATAAGTGTAGCCCTGTCATTAAGAACAGCATTAATGTTGTCCATGTAGTCCAGTTTGTTGAGGGTGGCTACTCCAGTTCCTTTGACAGGCCCGCAGGTATGGGTTTCAGAGTTCATAAAATGTTTGAATGATTCAAAGCAATGATATACTAAACATCTTTCAGATTACTACATCAGGTCGCAATGTTTGCATATGCAATCTCTCTTTCTCAGCATATACTTTCAATAACTCAGTGGCTTTTCATTATTGTATATTTCAAACAATTATGGATTCTACTGCAAAATAAAGAAGGTTTGTTTGTTAACAGTTTATCATACGTTTCCCAATCTGCTATGAATCAGTCAACTGAATTTACAAAATTGTAAGATAAATGACATTAAATTAGCTCATTCCAACTCCAGCTTCTTCCTTACTCTCCCAAATAGACTGGCTTGCATTGAGATCTGAGCCCTCTGGTTATGCTTGACAGCCAAAACTAAATGAAGTACCTCCTCCCACTCCACCCTCTTCCTACAGACTAAGGGGATGGCCATGGGAACCCACATGGGCCCAAGCTATGCCTGCCTCTACACAGGATACGTGGAACAGTCCCTCTTCCGCAGCTACACTGGCACTATCCCCCACCTCTTCCTCTGCTACACTGATGACTGTATTGGCGCTGCCTCGTGCTCCCAAGAGGAGCTTGAACAGTTCATCAACTTTACTAACACCTTCCACCACAACCTCAAATTCACCTGGACCATCTCTGATACCTCTCTCTCCTTCCTGGACCTCTCTGTTTCCACCTCTGGTGATTGCCTCAAAACCGATATCTATTTCAAGCCCAGCAACTCCCATAGCTACCTAGGCTACATCTCCTCTCACCCACCTTCCGGCAAGAATGTGATCCCCTACTCCCAATTCCTCGGCCTCCGCCACGTCTGCTCCTAAGATGGGGCATTCCACTCTCGAACATCCCAGATGTTCTCTTATTTCAAGGACCGCAACTTCCCCTCCTTCAGTGGTCGAAAATGCTCTCAACCGCATCTCTTGCGTTTCCCGCACCTCTGCCCTCACATCCCCTCCCCACAATAACAACAAAGACAGAAACCCCCTTGTCCTCATGTACAACCCCACTATTCTCCGGATTCAACATAATCTCCGGATTCTCCACCACTTTCGCCACCTGCAATCTGACCCCACAACCAAGGATATATTTCCCACCCCACCCCTATCTGCCTTCCCTCGTCTGTTCCACACTCCCCACTAGCGCCACCACACCTGGCACCTTTCCCTGCAACCGCAGGAAGTGCTACACCTGCCCCTACACCTCCCCCTTCAACTCCATCCAAGGAACCAAAAAAAATTCCACATCCGACAGATGCTCACCTGCACATCCGCTAATGTGGTCTATTGCATCCACTGCTCCCAATGTGACCTCCTCTACATCGGTGAGACCAAACGGAGGCTCAGGGACCGTTTTGTGGAGCACCTGCACTCTGGTTGTGACAAATGACAACACCTTCCAGTCGCAAACCACATCAACACCCGCTCCCACTCCCCAGACGACATGTCCATCCTGGGCCTCCTCCAGTGTCACAATGATGCTACCCGGAAATTGGCGAAGCAGCACCTCATATCCTGCCTTGGGAACCTATAACCCAATGGTCTCAATGTGGACTTTACTAGTTTCAAAATCTCCCCACCCCAGCCTCATCCCATGACCAACCCTCCCTCTCATCCCTGCCTCCTTGACCTGACACAACCTGTCCGTCTTCTCTCCCACCTATCCGCTCCTCCCACCTCACTAACCAATCCCCACCACTGCCTACCTGCACTCACCTATCACCATCCCACCTACCTTCCCCAGCCCCACCCCTCCTCTCTCAATTTATTTCACAGCTTAAATGCATTTCCATGCAGTTCAAATGCATGGTAAAGCAAGAGACTAGCACAAAGGTACACTCCCACTCTCATCAGTTTACTCAACAAAAATCTATAAATCATGCAAGGAAATAATATTAACATTGATTTTCAGTATGATTCTGGCACTTACTACCTCTTAAAATCTGTATAACCTTTTAAGTGACAGATCTGTAAATACTTGGTTTCCTCTTTCTTATGGTTCAAGGATAATTGTTTGAAAGAACCCTCTTCTTCCTCCTGCAGCAACCGATTCTTTGTCTGAAGTGCAGTTCAATGAAGGGTAGTTTGTGCTAAAACAACTTGCATTTACATAGCATCTTTCATGACGTCCTAAAGTACTTTATAGTCGATTTATTCTAAAGTACTTTAGAAGTCCAGTCATTGCCATAAGTCATAAGTTCCATATTCACATGTTCAATGCAAGCTGAGAATAGGGCATACACCGTACACCGCTTATTGCTATGAACCCCACCCATTCCTATGCATATTGTCAAAAAATGGTACAACCTCTGTCCAATTGCAATATTGATACAATCAATTTTAGAATTGTGAATGTACTTAGAACAGTCACATGACAACTTAATCAGCAAAGAAGTTCAATTGATAACAAGGCAGTAAGCAATAAAAAAAACAAAAGCTACTTCTGTAAAATAGACGTTGCTTTTGTTTAACTTAAGGTAACTTTACTTTGTGAACCTTTCCCTTCGAGGATTACACAGACAACTGATAAGTGCAAATCCTAATCTTGACAAAATTTGCAAGCCTAGCACTTGACTGGCTAATAAATGTTAGCAGAACTTCAATCTTGAATTTAATATTGTTAAAAAAGAACACTTTCACCTCTTGCACATCAGCTAGATCCTATAAAAAAATGTCCCAGCATGGAGAGGCATACTTGTGTGCATATGAGAAGTTAAATCCCCTGAAATTGACCTGATCCCTGTCTCTTGCAGGTTTCTGTGGGGTATTATTATAGGTGAGTGTTGTAGATTGGCCTTTTGATCTGGGTAAGTTATTAAGGCAATTATAAGACCAATTAAGATCAACTTGACCTTACATCATGCAAGCCAACCTTCCATCCACTGACTCCAACTATATGTCTCCCTGCCTCGGGAAGGCAGTCAACATAATCAAAGACCCCTCCTACCCTGGTTATAATCTCTTCCAACCCCTTATGATAGGCAGAATATACAAAAGCTTAAACACACATACCAACAGATTTAAGAACAGCTTCTGCCCTGCTATTATGAGACTTGTGAATGGACCTCAAATTTTAAACTTAATGCTGACATCACTCTTTGCGCACCTTCTCTGCAGCCAAAACACTGTATTCTTCGCTCTGTTCTATTACCCTAATACACTTTGTATGCTATGATCTGCTGGTACTGCACACAAAACAAAACTTTTCACGTACCTCGGCATATGTGACAATAATAAATCATATTAAAACAAATCAGATCAAATCATTTCTAAATTTCACATTGGTTTCTGACCTGTCAGTAATTTGCCAGGATTACCTCGGTGACTGAGCAGTAGGAAGAATTTCTTCAGTAAACAGACAAGTTTGGAAAGCTTTGATCAGACTGCCACAGCCATTGAGAGACTGATTCAAAACATTTCTTCCCTTTGACGCTGCTATCCTTGCTTGACAGGTGATTGCCAACTTGTTGGAAGGCACTTCACCTATTACCCATTTCACTCTTACTTCAGCTGCACTTCCCTAGAGCCAACCTTCACTATGGTACGGGGGCAACTTAAGCAGCTCTACCTCATATTTCTGATGAGGGCAAGTGCACAAGCCATGCCACCACCAGCAAGACCAACAGCCACATGATATGATTATGATGATGATATGATATATCATACGATAGGCACTGGAATCCAGCTGGAAGGAGGAGAGACACCCAACAGAGGGTATCCAGGGGAGGATCAGAGCATTTTTTTGGAATAACTGCAGCCACCAATGCAAACTAAGACATCAACTAGAGATGGAATGACTGTGAATAGAACCCATTCGAATAAGTTCTTAATGAAATCCAGACTCAATTAATTAATACCTGCCACTCCCCACCTAAAAGAAGCAGCTGGGAGCCTCTCAAACAGCCAAAGCACAACTGCTTTGGCTTTGGCCCTTTGTTCAGTTCCCCCAAACCTTATTCCAAGAAGCCCAAGGTGGCCTACAATTGAGCTTAAAAACTCAAATAATTTGAGAGTCCGACGCGCCTCTTGAGACTATCATGCATTACCAATGGTTCAATTTTCTGTCTACTTATCACAGGTACGTCCCAAGAAAAGCAGTGAAAGGGAGTAGTAGGGAGAGGTAATCTGGGCATGCAAAAGCACACAGGAGCACTGTGGAGCAGACAGGAGCAGTAAGGCTTCTCTTGACTCCACAACCAATTAGGAAAAGAACAATTTCCCTATTTTCTGGACGCTGTATGTGAATCCACAGCCACACCAGCAAAACCTGAATGGAGCAGTCATGATCCTAACGGTGGCACAATTTTCTTAAAGGAATAAAAATACATTTCATTAAGCCCCTCAATGCCATACAAAAGACTATCTGCCTGATATATGTGGTTGCCCCAAAGTCTGAAATATGATTTGACCACACGGTGGCTCAGTGGTTAGCACTACTGCCTCACAGCGCCAGGGGCCCCGGTTTGATGCCACCCTCGGGCGACTGTCTGTGTGGAGTTTGCACATTCTCCCCGTGTCTGCGTGAGTTTCCTCCGCTTTCCTCCCACAGTCCAAAGATGTGCAGGTTAGGATGGATTGGCCATGCTAAATCACCCCATCAGGGATATGTAGATTAGGGGGATTACAGGGGGATGAGTCTGGGTGGGATGCTCTGAGGTTTGGTGTGGACTTGTTGGGCCAAAGGGCCTGTTTCCACACTGTAGGGATTCTATGATTATTGGGCATGATGCCTTTTGTACATCCTTACATCACAGTTGTTTGTTGTTTCTGGAATTTGACAGGGATAAAACAGGCATACCAAGGACTAATTCATACCATCAAACAAGACCTGAACTATCAAATTGCACTAACATGATAAAAAAAATCAGTTGTACTCATGCTTCATGTAAAGTGCTTTCAGATGTGTGCTGAGAGCATATATCTCAGGAGTAATATCAGCGATTTGACCTTGTACTGCACTGATGACAAGAGGTGTAAGACTATTTCCATGGTGCCTAGCTCAGGTTGCTTTTACTTCATCCTATCTCAACTGTATCTGCCTGGTAACTTTCTAAGTTTACTTTTGAAAGTTAACAGGTGAATGTGAGATTCTGGCTCTGGGAAGTCTGGTATCTGCAATCAAGCAAACCTTTTACTATAAAGGTTAAGTTCTGTAAATTTTCACTTCCATTTTTCAACCTTCACAACTAAAAATAGGTCGCATTTTCTCACTCCGTCCTTGGATGGGTCCACAGTTCCTTTGGGCATGTTTCTGGGTACAAGTTGGAAATTTCCCTCCCCTAATGAGTTCTTTGGAGAAAAACACCAGTGCATACTTGATGAACAAAATGCTGCCTATTTATGCGCTGGAACTTTCTATAATTCAGAACTGTTTTGCTGTGTTAGTGACTAATTGATAAGGGATTTTGCTCTAAACATTCAAACTCTATGGAAGCTGTCAGCCATTCAAGCAGTGCAGTGCGATTTCATGAGTGCAAACCCATAAAGGACCAATTTGAACAGTACAAGTGAATGAAAATCTGGCGCTGGACGGAATATGCAAAAGAAGGAGTGAATATAGTACTGAGGAAAGGATGCATTGCAGAAGCAAAGAATTAGATTGTTTTTATATATAACGCCATTTGGTTTGCTTCACTGTTTTGCTCAGTGATGCAACCAAACAACGATACCTTTGTTACCTATGACACAAATATATATTGTGCATATATAGATTTAAATGTGTTCACTAGGATATGATTCCTGGGATGAATGGGTCATTTCTGAGGACAGATTGAACAAATTGGGTCTATGCTCATTGGTTTTTAGAAGACTGAGGGATGATCTCATTGAAACAGTTAAGATTCTGAGGTGGCTTGACAGGGTAGGTGATATTAAGATGTTTCCTCTTGAGAGGGAATTTGGCACTAGAGGGTCATTGTTTCAAAATATGACCTGTCCCATTCAACATGGAGAGAGAAGGAATTTCTTTTCTCAGGGAGCTGTTAGTGTTTGGAATTTTCTATCCCAAACAACATTGGAGTTTGGGTCATGAAACATAATCAAACAGAATGGAATATCTTTTTGATCTACAGTTTGAGGGTTAGGCAGGAAAGGAGATCTAAGCTCACAATCAAATCACTCTTGATCTTATTAAATGGCACAGCAAGTCAAGGGGCCAAATGGCCTACTCCTGGTCTAATATCTTATGTTGCACATTGCCACTTTTCTGGTAGTAGATGTCTTTGAAACAAGAAATAACCAGAGAAGCAAAGTCTGCTAATATATAAGGTATGTGTGTGGGCTGAGCAGACTGCAGCTGTAGGTGTGCTCCTATCCATTTGTATCCTGACCCTGTTTCACAGGCAGCATGCTAATAATGGTAACACTGACAATACACTCGCTATCTTATCTGTCACCTGCAAGGAAACAGTCCAGTCGGATTTGGGATGTACTGGAGAAGTTTAAAAACAAATAAGAATCAATGACATGTTGAAAATGGCACTACGTGCATGGACAGGAACAGATTATTCTCTTGGTTTAAATAAATGTGACATTCAAAACGTTAAGACTGAAATATTTGTTATTTATAGTCAATGCAGTGACCAATTTCCCTGACAGTAAAAGACCTCAACTTGATCATTGCTTGCTGCTACCAGACACACAGACATACTGATTCCACTGGCACATGTCAGTTCACAACTGATAGTCCAAATAAAGATACGTGTTGAATGCAAGCCTCAACAAGACACATTTCCATATGTAAATGAAAAAGCCTTCCCACATTCTTGTTTAGATGCTGGGCTATGTGGTTTAAAACTGTTTAGATACAGATGGTGGTTTTCAGCTATCTAAACAAATGGGAGCAATGTTGACTTTGAGCGATACTGTAAAATAATAATTGAAACAGATGCCTGTGATATACCTTAGCAATTGCAACCAGTAGAAATCAAACTCAACAGAGTCAGGCATTTTTCAACCTAATTTATGTTCCAATTTCTAACAATAAAAGTAAAACCTGCAGATGCCAGCTTTTTAAATCAAAATTGAAAACAAACTGTAGGTCATTTTCAATAGGTTGTGATGTTGGAATCTCAGATCAACATGCAGTAAACTACTTTTTGTTCAACACATGTCTCTTCAAGTTAGACCACCTTCAAACTTAATTGTAGTCCCTTCTCAAGCTGTGCTGATCACTAATTACTCATGAAACTTTAGATTTCTTCCAAAAGCTAATTGAAAGGACTATATCCCCTGATCACCTGCAGAAAATTCTTAGCATGGACAGCCCTGGCTAGCGTTACTGATAATTTATAGTTTGACTGATCTACCAAATTTTATGAACCAATTTGTCTATTACTGAATGGTTCCTTTCACAAACCACGTCACTAAAAGTACTTTCTGCCGCCATATTCGTAACTATTATATTCATTCGGCACACATAAGATAAAGGAATGCCACAAACAGCTCTCCAATATAAGGGCTGCCAAACAATAGAAGGCCTATCCTTATTTCACCATCAAGAATTCTGACTCTTGAGGAGGAAGACATGTCTTAATGTCAACCTTATTCAACAGGTCAAAGAGGTTAAACAGCAGAAAGTTAAGTAAGTTGGCAAAAAGTTCACATTCGGAGTATAATGTGGGAAAATGCAAAGTTGTTCATTTTGGAAGGCAGAACAAAAGAACAAAGTATTATTTATATGGAGAAAAACTGTAGAAAACTGCAACTCAAAGGCACTTTGGAGTACTTTTGCATGAAACACAGAAAACTAGCACATGGGCGCAACAGGTAATCAGGAAGGGTAATGGAATGATGGCCCATATTTCAGACGGGTTGGAAATATAAGAGTAGGAAATTTTTGATGTGATTACACAGGTGCTGGTGAGACCACATCTGAAGTACTATGAGCAGGTTTGATCCCCTTATTAAAAAAAAAGATATTATTTCACTGGAGGCAGTTCACAGAAGACTGGCTAAGATGAAGCTGGGTATTGAGGGATTGTCGTATGAGCAAAGGTCAAACTCTATTCATTGGAGTTTAGAAGAATGAGAATGATTTCATTGAAAATATATCATTCTTAAGGGGCTTGACAGAATAAATATTCACAGGATATCTCCCCTCATGGGAGAATCTAGGTCCAGAGGGCATAGCCCCAGAATTAAAGGGTGCTAATTTAAGACTGAAATGAGGAGGAAATTCTTCTCTTAGTGGGTTATGAGTCTTTAGAACTCCTTGCCGCAGTGACCTGTGGGGCCAGAGTCCTTGTGTTTGTTTAAGTCTTAGGTAGATACATTGATTCTTGATCAGTAGAGGAACCAAGGTTAAAGGGCAAGAAACTGGATGAGAGGAGTGTCAGATCTGCCTTGATCCGTCTGAATGGTGGAGCAGGCTCGAGGGACCAAACGGCCTACTCCTGTTCTCATTTCTTACGGTCTTATAGAAATGGAGGAGCTCCTTTCAATAGGAATAACCTAAAATATTTACAGGCTTACGGAACATGAATACTGAATACGGCAGTATCACCCCGAGAGGGAGATGTTAAACACCTGTGTCTCCATCCACCCAGTAAAATTTTACACCCTTTAAAGTAGCCTTTTAATAAAGTTGAGAAGCAATTTTTAGAAATAACAACAGCGGGTGTCAATTTCCAGTCACAAAATCATCCAAGCAGTGCTCAGGAATAGTTACTGTACACACACCTAATGGAATTGTTCAAATTTATACATACATTATCATTACGGACCAGACCACATCCTCTCAAAATATTTTAAGAAGGTAGCCTAGACCCTAACTTTTCTCATTTTCAAGGTAAATGTGAAGGAGACTGAGATAACAAGGGAGAGCTGGATGAACACAGCAGGCCAAGCAGCATTAGAGGAGCAGGAAACCTCATGTTTCGGGCCTAGACCCTTCTTCAGAAAAAGGAGTTTCCCTGGATTACATGAGTTCAAGAGATTTTGGTTTCCCTACCGAATGAATTGAATTTCAAAAGGATACCTCCAATGGCACAGTGATTTTGACTTTATCTGAGTTTTGTCTATGAAAATAGGATATGTACAGGAAAATCTGCAGAGGACTGCCAATGTATCTCCAAAACAACAGTTGATGGCCTTACCAGGAATGACATTGAGTTTGTTTATGAATAAGTCATACACTCAGTCCATGGAAGCATACTGTCCAGGAAGCTACAACCAGTTTAGTGAGATCTGACAGGAGCAGTCCAGGGACCAGGGGCTTCTCAATATCTGCTGCTATTGTTTTGAGGGCTGGTCAGACCAAAGGCTCAATAGATTGGCCATGAAAACATATTTTGAGCACAGACAGTATTTTATAAATGTGGCCAACATACATGTGTGTAATGAATGACTGCTCATTCCAGCTTCACTTTTGGAGATGTCCTAGGCAAGCTACACCAAAGACACTTGGGGATCACCAAGTGCACAGCCAGAGCTTTGTCAGCAGTGTGATGGCCTGGAATCTCTGATATTGAGGATCTCATCAGTTTTCCCATTGACAGACCAGATCAACAAGAGCCACTGATACCATCATATTTCCCAACAGACCGTGAGATCAGGTGGCCACAGATCTATTTGTTTTTGATGGAAGATCATACCTCATCATGATTAATTACTTCTCTTGATGAATAAAGCTTGAGAAGTTGCATACCACAATTACAGATGCCATTATGCAAGTCCTGCATGAGGCACTTACAATTTATGGTATCCTTGATAAGATTATTTCAGACAATGGGCTACAGTTTGCTAATGACTGCTACAGCCAATTTGCAGTCAGCTCTGGATTGGAACCTATCACAAGCTCGCTAACTCATTCAAAATTAAATGGGAAAGCCAAGAGTGCAGTCGGGGCAGTTAACACACTCTTGGAGAAGATTGCCAACTTCTATATGGCACTGCCAACACCTGCCCTCATCTACCCCAGCCCACTGTGGTCTAACATCAACAAGAGTTCAGATGGGCAGGAAGCTGAAGACTCAGCTTCCCAACCTTCCAATGAATTTGACTCAGCATTAACATTTGCAGGGCTGTCAAGATGTATACAGAGGGCAATCCTATCATGTGCCACAGGTCACACACTACATTACATGTTCCATTGAGATTATTGTCACATTTAGGAGAACAGCAATAGGTGTGAATCAGGGATCTGAACAGGAAAGGTACAATCATATAGAGATTTACAGCACAGAAAAAAAGCCCTTTGGCCAACTGCATCTGCACTGGTCAAAAACAAGCACCTAACTATTCCAATCCCATTTTTCAGCACTTGGCCCATTGATTTGCATGCCTTGGCATCACAAATGTACATGTAAATATTTCTTAAATGTTATGAGGGTTTCTGCCGCTGCCACCCTTACAGGCAAGGAATTCTCACCAACCTCTGACTGAAAACATATTTCCTAACATTCCCTCTAAACATCCTGCCCCTTACCTTAAAACTATGCACCATGGTCATTAATCCCTCCACCAGGGGGAAAGTCCCTTCCTGTCTACCCTATCTAGGGCCCTCATAATTTTATGCATTTCATGCAATGGAACCTTATCATCCACTACTGATCAACTGGAATGAGCCCAATGGCCCTCTATATTCATCATAGAATCACTACAGCATAGAAGCAGACCATTCAGCCAACAGTGACCCTCTGAACTGCACCCCACCCAGAGCCACCCTATCCCTGTAACCCTGTATTTCCCATGTCTAATCCACCTAGCCTGCACATCTTTGGACTGTGGGAGGAAACCCAAGCAGACATGGGGAGAATGTGCAAAATCCACACAGTCAGAATTGAACCCAGGTTCTTGGTGCTGTGAGGCAGCAATGCTAACCACTGTGTCACCCATATTGCAGACTCTCAGGAAGAAAATCCAAGACAACAACTTTCCAATCAGCAAACTACCAACCTTCTAAGACAAAACATGTTGAATAAAGAGAATGTGTTCTGGGAGAACACTGAAACCTCCAGATTGTCTGAACTTGTGAAGTCAGAGACTTGGTTAAGAAATGGGATAGCAGTAACTGTAATAATAAACACAAATACACGATGTTATAAATGATGGAGAAAAACTTGAGAGAAAATGTCACACATCGGTATGAAAGGGTTAATACTGAGGAGTGCAATAAGCACTATCTGCTGTGATGATGTCCTATGGACTTGTGGGCAGAACAGCTTGGGATGTGGAAGTAATGAGTTCTCGCATCTGGTCCTCCCCCAAGACTCTATAACAAGGGAGTGCACACTGGCTCAGTGGTTAACACTGCTACCTCATGGGCCCACTGACCTGGTTTTGATTCCACCTTTGGACAACTGTCTGTGTGGAGTTTGCACATTCCTCCCATGTCTGCATGGGTTTCCTCCAGGTGCTCCAGTTTCATCCCACAATCCAAAGACGTGCAGATTAGCTGTGGGAAATGCAGGTTCATAGGGTAGGGAGCTGGGTCTGGATGGGATGCTCTTCAGAGGGTCACTGTGGATTCAATGGGCTGAATGGCCTGCTTCCACACTCTAGGCATTCTATGTCTGTCATATCAATAGTTGCCAACATAGAGTAAACTATATCTTGTGAACACTGGAGGTTTCAGTGTTCTCCCAGAACACATTCTCTTTATTCAACATGTTTTGTCTTGGAAGGTTGGTTGTTTGCTGATTGGAAAGTTGTTGTCTTGGATTTTCTTCCTGACAGTCTGCAATATGAATGCAATATGTTTTAGTTAGACTTGGAAGTGGTTTTCCTCTGCCCCACCAGACAAAGTAAGCCCTGTAGTTTCCTACACTTAAAGAGGGTGTTGGCACAAAGAGCAGTTCTTTTTGCAGAGTGAGCTGACATGTTCATGCAACAGATGTTATCAACATACACATGAAAACATAAAAGATAACGCTTGTTGTTGAAAAGAAGCATCTGATAAGCAGATGAAGGAGCCAAAGATGGAACACTGGAAATTCTGAAGGTGATAATCTGGAGCTGTGGAGGCTGTGTTCAGGCTGATATACTAAAATCAAGCAATAGACTGAAATTTCAAACAGTCGCAACAGGAAATATGTAGACTTTCACTTTAAGAATGAAAATGAATTCTATTCATGAACTGTTTAAGTCTTTCTCTTATTCGTTCACTTAAAGTTAAAACAAAACAGCTTTCAGAAAAATCAAAAACTTGCTGTTTAAGACTGATATTTTCTTCACAGGCATGTTACTTGCAAAAAAAGCATTTGCTGTGCACTGCATGATATGAAGAAAAACCTTCTGAGATTCTCATATGCTGTGCATTCATTAATAGTTTATGTGGAGAATGGGAGAGCTTGCCATAAAATCTAATCCTCTAAAACTGAGTCAAAGTGAAAAGACTTTTGAAATCTGAAAGTATAAATATCACAGCGAAATGATAACATGGTTTGATCCCTGCTGCGTTTCCAACTATATCAAGTGGAGTGGTGCCAAGTGGCATCTGCCGAAAAGTGTAGGAGGTGGAAAATTGGAACACTAATCCATGTCCAAGTGGCCCTTTGTACCTACTCACTGTCAGTCACAGGTGGCTTTGGCAACAGCCTTGAGAGAGGATTTGCATGAGCCCTTTTCAGTATAAACACTAAAATCGGATGGACAAACCAAGATGAGGAACAAAGCTGTAGGGGTTAAAAATTTAAAAGAGATGAAAGAGATTTGAGGAAGCCTGCAAATATTCTGTAGCTCCAAACAAATATTGAGTTTTCTTTCAAGTAGGGAGCATTAAAAACCACCACAATTTGTTTCATCCCTGTACTGTTCTTATTTTCTGTCACAACAGATTTTCTCTTGTTAGGGGAGATGGTGGCGTTATGTCATTGGATTAGTAGTCCACAGCCCCAAGCTAATGTTCTGGAGTCAAGGGTTCAAATTCTATTCTGACAGCAGGTAGAATTTAAATTTATTTAATAGATCTGGAATATAAAGCTATTTGACCAAGATAACTACCACTGACTGCTATAAATGTCTATTTGGTTCACTGTTGTCCTTTAGGGAAGGCAATCTGCCATCTTTATCTGCTTTGGCCTACATATGACCCCAACCTACAAAAATGTAGTTATTCTTAACTATCCTCTGAAATGGCCTAGCAGACCACTCAGTTCAAGGGATATTAGGGATGGACAACAAATGCTGGTAACCACAGGTAAACAACATGAACTGCTGACGTATAACTCTACTGGTCAAAATGCTAATCCTGGTCTAAAAGCACCCTATGTACACATACAGGTAGACAGATACAGAAAAAAAAAATTAGTGTTATGGTGGAAGAACAAAACTCTGGGGAATAGTTAAAAGGCACCAGCCTTCAGAATTCTGTTCTTTTTGTTCTCCAAGCCCTTCCATTCTCTGATATTTTCCTTCAGGTTCTTTCGCTTCTTAGCAGGAAGCACAGAGCAATTTATAAAGTCTCTACTTTATGGTTAGAACCAACAGCTTACAGCAACCAGTGGAAAAAAAAACTACTGGCTTTCTTTAGCTTCAGGTATTTTACTGGAAAGAAAGAGAGACATCACCTCCTCTCCCAGAATCTAAGTCCTTCTCTTTGCATCATTCATGTTCAGAAACCCAAGAACGAAATTTAGAGTTGTTGTCAGGCCACTGGCATCCACAACTAGTCACAACTACCAAAGCCAATCAGTTACTTATTGCTGGCCAAATCTCACTTTGTACACATACCTCAGAGCCATGCTGTCTCCTTTTACACTTTCCCTCCTACTGTTTGCAAGGCAATGTGTAAACATGACAAACAATAGGTTTCAATGACGTCCTTCATTAAAAGTACAATTTATTTGTTATTCCTTTGTTATAAAACAGTCTTCTTTCCCAATTTAATCCACAATCAAATATAAAATAAAAAGACGCAGTCTTTAGAGCTCCTTATTAAAACAGAGTTTTAGGAGAGCTGATACCCAATCTCTCATGGCCACAGGAACTACAATGATACGTTATACACCCATAGGTCAATGTTACACCCAAGTATCTGTCTTCACCCAAAGACCATCCAAGTCAATTTTCAATAGCAGGCACATCATAATAAGTTGAGGAGGAACTCTCGCGAGTGCTCAGTCTTCTCCATTGCTTTGGCTAATCACCTTTGTCTTATCTTTATCCAACGTGAAATTAAACAAGTATCCTCTTCAGGAGAAACAACGTGACAGGTCAAGTGATACATGAGTCAGAACATGCCGGCAGTCTTTAATTCAAAGTCATTCATTCTGTCTTGACTTTTGCATATAAATAATTTTAATATAATACTCTTCTTTTAACAATGTACTTCAAATTAGGAAGTGAGAAAGAGTTGATTAGAGTAATGGAGTTTCTCCATAGTACAGGCAGGAGGCCTGAGAGACACAAAACTAAAGTGCTAGAGTGCCATCTCTGCTGGATGTATATAGTGAGATGAGCTAATTTGCAAAGATAAATTCCATCATAAATGCTAACATAAGAATTTGTAGAGAGAAAAACTGAGGGTAAACGTATGAACAATGAAGTAGATTAATATATGGATTTTCTCAATCTTGTAATAATTACAGTATCCTGTGCAAAATATACATTAGGACCTTTTATCAATGTAGTCCGTCGTTTCAGAGTAAAACCCTGTTTCTGTCAAGTGACCCCATCATGTTCACATGGAAAAAACATGAATTAATTTGGCAGTGGCTAAGGAGTAGTAATTAAAGATAAATATTCTGGTTATAAAATGTCAATAAAAATCTGGAAAGGAAGAAGACAAGAGGGTCATATATTATGCAGATATTACAAAAAATGTATAGTATGTATGAGTGAATTCAAGACACTAAACCAGTCACTTACTTCCAGTTCTGAGAAAGGGTCACACATGCAAAACGTTAACTCTGATTTATCTCCATAGATGCTGCCAGACCTGTGAGCTTTTATAGCAATTTCTACTTTTGTTTCAGTCACTTACTTATCTCTTGCTGATGATACTTTCTAAGCTGTTTCAAGTCTCAAATGTGTTATCTTGATGTGAAATGAAGCCAGGTTTTGGGCTGAATTTAGCTTTGGAAATAATGATTAACAGCACTCATTGATATTGAAGGGTAAACCAGACAGAAATTTTCAACAATTTCAAAGTGTGTAGTTAAATGGCACATGCAGGGTTAAATGCAGAAGTTAAAACGTTACTATCTGAGTTGACCAACATCACAATGATGGTACCATGTCCAGAAACTCAGCAATCTAATATGTGCAACATTGAAGTTACGGTACAAATACAATATGCATCTACTAAACCCACCAGAAACACTAACATTTGTCCATTCCGCAGTAAGTATATTTTCAAATATTCAATAAATCTTAACTATAGTCAAACTACTGCTCTGGCACTGAAAACCAACTTTCTAAGTGTAAATCAGATTTACTGTTGAAAATTTTGATTTTTTTTCACCTTTCTTTCTGTGTCCCTTATCCCTACCCACCCCTCCCTCCTTTCTTAATGCAATATTTCTTTTCCTCTCTTTATTTCACTTTCTAAGGTTGATTTGACATTGAATTAAATATTCTGACTGGTACTTCCTGATTCAGACTCTCCATTGCTCACCTCTGATTCTTCAATCTGACTGGTGAAGGAGATACACCGTTACTTGCTCTGCTCAGTTCCCTTGTAAAGGACAGCACACTGAAGTGACTTGCTAGTTACAATTAGCACACAATGCAATAGTGTACATTGTATACATTGCAAGTGTAATTAATAAAAGTTGCTGCTGGAACCAAAATATAGCCCTTTATTTTATTATTATTTTCCCTGAATGTTTTCTCTGTTCCTTTCCTGAAAGCATAGATTTGAGGGATTAAGGTACTAATACTGCAGGGTGCCCGTATGTGTCTCAGATAAGCAGCTGTAATTAATATAAATGGGTAAAGGCTGTCAGGCTATCCAATCACACAGAGTATCACTTCCCATCCCAATTCTGTCTTCACCCAATATCCATGCCAGTAGATTTCCAGGAAGCATCATTAAATCCAAATCAAAAATAGATATATTTGCTAGTTTTCTCTTCCACAGTCAGGGATGCTGTAGCCTCATCATCATCACTGGTGGTCCCTCGCAGACGAGGATAACTCTCTTCCACTGTCATGGGAGACCACAGGTGGCTATATAGTCCGATGCGGCTTACACAGACTCTGCCACACTTGGGGCAGAAGGTGGTTGTGGGAAGGGGTGGGTGGGGCGTTGGTGTGGCAGAACGCTCCTTACGCTGTTTTTGCCTGGCCTCCACGTTTTCCCGACAGCAAGTTCCGAGGTGCTCGATGCCTTCCTGGCTAACTCTTCCTCCACTTTGGATGGTCTTGGGCCAGTGATCCCAGGTGTCAGGGAAAATGCCGCAATTTGCCAGTGAGGCCTTGAGGGTATCCCTGAAGTGTTTCCTCTGTCCACCTGGGCTCGCCTAGCGTTTCAAAGCTGGGAGTACAACACCTGCTTGGGGAGTCTTGTGTCAGTCATGTGGATGACTTGCCCATCGCAGCTGATCAGTGGTGCTCAGTGCCTCAATGCTGGCCTGGTCGAGGACACTGGTGTTAGTGCATCTGTCTTCCCAGTGGATTCACAGGAACTTGCGCAGGCAATGTTGGTCGTACTGCTCCAGCGCTTTGATGTGACTGCTGTAGACAGACCACATCACAGAGCCATATAGGAGGGAGGGAACCACCACAGCTCTGCATACCATGAGCTTGGTGTCATACCTGATGCTGTTTTCCTCGAAAACACTTTTCTTCAGGTGGCCAAAGGTTATAGCCATCCATAGCATAAATAACAGAGTCCCATTGTGTACACTTAGGGCCTCTGGCTTAAGTGTCTGATATCTGATATCAGACATTAGCATAAATAATCATTTATTTTCCATCTATAACACACTGAAGCCATTATTGCATTGTATAAAAGCACACTTTTCTCAACCGTGGGGAATGAATTATTCACACTGCCTATATTAAAATACACTAACCTTTACATAAGGCTAATTACACTAAGTAAGGCAGTGATTTCGGCCAAGAATATTATTGTAATATGTATTTATGAAGAATCCTCTTGATGTTTATAGAGCATTTCATGACCCACTGTTCCTGAGAGCTATAGCATAACCCTTCCTTCAAAGCAGAATAAGGCCATTGAATAAAATATATAAGTATTCCACTGCAGACTTTTCTAATGTGCTCCATCTGTTTGTAAAGGATGCTTATGTAGCTTTTCAGCAGAAATAAAAGTCATTTGAATTCAAAAGATTGTAAATAAAGATAAGTATTCACTAAAGGAATACATACTTTTGGCTAAACTTTTAAATATTGTCTTCAGGAATAGTGCCAGAAGACTGGAGACTAGCAAATGTTGTCCCCTTGTTCAAGAAGGGGAGTAGAGACAACCCTGGTAATTATAGACCAGTGAGCCTTACTTCGGTTGTGGGTAAAGTGTTGGAAAGGATTATAAGAGATAGGATTTATAATCATCTAGAAAGGAATAATTTGATTAGGGATAGTCAACACGGTTTTGTGAAGGGTAGGTCGTGCCTCACAAACCTTATTGAGTTCTTCGAGAGGGTGACCAAACAGGTGGATGAGGGTAAAGCGGTTGATGTGGTGTATTTGGATTTCAGTAAAGCATTTGATAAGGTTCCCCATGGTAGGCTATTGCAGAAAATACAGAGGCATGGGATTGAGGGTGATATAGCGGTTTGGATCAGAAATTGGCTAGCTGTAAGAAGACAGAGGGTGGTGGTTGATGGGAAATGTTCATCCTGGAGTTCAGTTACTAGTGGTGTACCTCAAGGATCTGTTTTGGGGCCACTGCTGTTTGTCATTTTTATAAATGACCTGGATGAGGGCGTAGAAAGATGGGTTAGTAAATTTGCGGATGACACCAAAGTCGGTGGAGTTGTGGATAGTGCGGAAGGATGTTGCAGGTTACAGAGGGACATAGATAAGCTGCAGAGCTGGGCTGAGAGGTGGCAAATGGAGTTTAATGCGGAAAAGTGTGAGGTGATTCACGTTGGAAGGAGTAACAGGAATACAGAGTACTGGGCTAATGGTAAGATTCTTGGTAGTGTGGATGAGCAGAAAGATCTCGCTGTCCATGTGCATAGATCACTGAAAGTTGCCACCCAGGTTGATAGCGTTGTTAAGAAGGCGTACAGTATGTTAGGTTTTATTGGTAGAGGGATTGAGTTTCGGAGCCATGAGGTCATGTTGCAGCTGTACAAAACTCTGGTGCGGCCGCACTTGGAGTATTGCGTACAGTTCTGGTCACCGCATTATAGGAAGGATGTGGAAGCATTGGAAAGGGTGCAGAGGAGATTTACCAGGATGTTGCCTGGTATGGAGGGAAGGTCTTATGAGGAAAGGCTGAGGGTCTTGAGGCTGTTTTCGTTAGAGAGAAGAAGGTTAAGAGGTGACTTGATAGAGACACACAAGATGGTCAGAGGATTAGATAGGGTGGACAGTGGGAGCCTTTTTCCTCGGATGGTGATGGCTAGCACGAGGGGACATAGCTTTAAATTGAGGGGTGATAGATATAGGACAGATGTCAGAGGTAGATTCTTTACTCAGAGAGTAGTAAGGGCGTGGAATGCCCTGCCTGCAAAAATAGTAGACTCGCCCACTTTAAGGGCATTTAAATGGTCATTGGATAGACATATGGATGATAATGGAATAGCTTAGGTTAGATGGGCTTCAGATTGGTTTCACAGGTCGGCGCAACATCGAGGGCCGAAGGGCCTGTACTGCGTTGTAATGTTCTATGTTCTAAGAAGACTCAGCAATGCTCTAAATCACCCACCTGAAGCATTGGCGCATTGAAATGTACAAATATTACGATGTTCAAATTTGGAATTCTGCAACTAGAAGTTCAAGACTGACACGTTAACAACATAACAGTATCAACTCTCAGGGCTGCATGCATATGAATTTCATAATTATTAATGTCTATTGGGAATGATTAAAAAAATTACTTAGGCTATTGTATTAGTGGGAATCAGTTCACACTACATCCTTCAAAGTCAGTTTTCAACAATAAACTGTTTCTTTCTATTATCAGCAGTGAAAAGTATAATATTAAAAAAAACTTTGAATAGGAGTTGACGCAAAAATCAATTGTTCAATCTCAAAAGCAAGTCAAAATAGTTGTGAAATTGCATTCACTTCACAGAGTGGTCAAGGGCAGGATTAATTTAAATTCAAAGTGAGTGTATGTGTGGCCTGTGACCGATCTACAAAAGAGCATATTGGCAGCACGTCGCTATAAATTGCATATTATTGCAGGTTGCAGTTAAGGTCCATTCAGGAAATGCATATACACAAAAAGCAACTGATGACACAAATGTTGCCAACCCCATGATTTTCTTCTTCATGTGCGTGCAGCATATAAATTTGAAATAATGAACTCTTGTGCACAAACAAACATAGATTACTTGATATTTCCATACATAATTTTGCATGAAAGATTCCAAATCTCAACTAAAATCAATTAAGACAAATATTCAATATCCTCATACATGTATGAAAATAATTGAATCTTAGCAATCTTTTCATAACTCAGGTAATGTCTAGAAGTTTATATATATGTATAAAATACAGGAACAAAGACACAGAGTCATAGAGTCACAGACTTGTACAGCACAGAAACAGACCCTTCGATCCAACTTGTCTGTGCCAACCAGATATCCTAAATAAATCTTGTCCCGTTTGCCAGCATTTGGCCCATATCCCTCTAAACCCTTCCTATTCATATATCCATCCAGATGCCTTTTAAATGTTGCAATTGTATCAGACTCCATCATTTCCTCTGGCAGTTCACTCCATAAATGCACAACCCTCTGTGTGCAAGAGTTGCCCCTTAGCTCCCTCTCACCTTAAAACTATGCCCTCTAATTTTGGACTCCTCTCCCTTGCGAAAAAGACAGTGACTATTCACCCTATCCATGCTCCTCATGATTTTATAAATCTCTATAAGGTCACCCCTCGGCCTCCAACTCTCCATGGAAAACAGCCCCAATCTCTTCCATAGCTCAAACCCTCCAACCCTGGCAACATCCTTGTAAATCTTTTCCGAAACCTTTCAAGTTTAACAACATCTTTCCAATAGCAGGGAAACCAGAACTGTATGCAGTATTCCATGTGATGAAATAAAATTACAGAAGTCTCACCTGAACTTTCTGTTAATATAAGCATACACTGGCAGACATCTATAGTGGGGATAAAATGGCTTGGTGGTAATATCACTGGACTACTCATTCAGAACCCTAAGTTTTTGTTTTGGAGACTTGGGCTTGGATCCCCAGCATGGCAGATGGTGACATTTGAATTCAATAAAAATCTGGAATTAAAAGCTGGACTGATGGTGAGCATGTAACTATTGTCAACTGTCAAAGAAGCCCATCTGGTTCATTCATGTCCTATAGGGAAAGAAATCAGCCATCTTTACCTGGTCAGACCTACATATGACTACAGAACCAGCGCCATGTGGCTGACTCTTAACTGATGTCTGGCCAATTAGGGATTAGCAATAAATGCTGGCTTAGCCAGTGATATCCATATTCCATGAACGAATAGTGAAAAAAAGACTAGGAAAACTAAAATTGTTTTCATTGGAACAAAATAGTCTGTGTTCTATACTAAATCTCCATGAATCCCATTTGCATGCCCTCCTACTTACAGGATTTGCAGCTGCACTGCTCACTGTTCTCTGAACAATATTCTTGTATTGTCTGTCCACAACCCATCCACAGCTCTGAGGTTGAGTAGATTTTTGCCTTCACCATGTGGGTGCTGATCTGTGGGGCAACACTTGGCCATAGTAGAAACCACCCTATTTCATTCAATTGATATTAAGGATATGAAAATGATGTAGTATCCACAAAGGCCTAACATTACACTCCACTCGTAACCACATGGAAGGGAAAGGCAAAAATCAACCACAATGTGTCTCATGGAGAGTTTAATCATTGCTGCCTTTAGCTATTTTTGTAATTGCTAATAATATATAATGTGTACTGAATATCTCGCCCTCTATTCTTTGGAACTGCTAGGTTTTTATCAATTGTACTCCACAGCTGACAGCTAGTTATTTACATTTTGTCTCAACGTTAAAGAACTGGGACATACTGCTTCTATATTGTCACAGTATTTGCAGCATCAAAATCTTAGTTAATGCTCAGTGGACTAGAATGTTTGCACAGCACACTGATAGAAGGGGTAATTGACACTGTTATCAAGCAGCATGTGCACAGTAATAACCTCTTCAATGATGCACAGTTTGGGTTCTATCTGTGCTTCTTAACTCATAACCACCTTGGTCCAAATAGGGCAAAAGATCTGAACTCCAGAGATGAGGTGAGAGTTACTCCTCCTAACATCAAGGCAGCATTTGGCTGAGAGTGGCATCAAATAGCTTTAGCAAAACTGGAGTCATGGGAAGCAGGGGGAAACTCTCCTCTAGTTGCAGTGATAACTAGCACAGAGGAAGATGGTTGTGACTGATGAAGACTAATCACGTCAACTCCAAACATCACTGTAAGAGTTCCGCATGGCAGTGTCTTAGGTCCAAAACAATCACCTGCTTCATCAATAGCTTTCCCTCCTTAATGAGGTGAAAAGTAGGAATGTTCATTGATGATTGCACACTATTCAGCATCATTTGTGACTCATCAGATACAAAAGCAGTCTCTGTCCATTTGCACTAAGACCTGAAAGATTTTCAGCCTTGGGCTGATGTGATAAGTGTTACAACAGGGAGACAGACAGCTGAACCAAGTCAGCCTTTTTATCTCTGTGTTTGCAACACAGTAAATCTAAAACCTTCAAAGACCTTCAAAATTGACCTCAATGGTTCCAAACCAGACTTTTGAAAAATCAATCCCAGATTCTGCAAATAATCAATTCTAGACACCAATTTTGTAGCTTAAAAAGACTTTGCAATTTATTGACAATAACTTTGACGGAGCAAAATTAAACAACAAAGTAACCTATTTAATGTATACAATTCAAACCTAATAACCTTTGTTTTTTGCCCCATTCACACAAAAAACAGACAGATAGACAAACAAATGGAGTTAAGGAATAAAGAAAAGAAAATAACAAAACAGGCTAGATTACTTAAGAGGTTCACACATTGTTCCACAGACATAGATGATTGCTTCTTAGTTAATGTTCTGAAGATGTCGATCAGTACCACCTTTTCAGCTCACTCAGAGAAAGTCAGTACTACTTATTACTTTTTTATAAACTTCTGTTAGCTGATAACAGAAGGTGAGGAAGGGAGCTTTCAAATCTTCATGCTGTAGCATCAACAGCCAAACTCCTTCTCCCAGAAAATGCAGTCCAAATCCCAGTCCAATCTCTGGCCTCTCCCAGTCAGACTGACCTTCTCTGCACAGGTTCCAACTACCATTTAACATCTGCCATCTCTTGGAGCATAAGGTCTCTGTCAGGCTTGCTCGAACCAATTCCCAGGTACTGACCTCATTAATGACCAATATCTGCTATTTGTTTAACCCATACTACTCTGCCCCAGAATCAAAACATCTGCAGAACCTTTTGATCAAGAACCAACCTACAATGAAATCGTAGGCCTGGCCTCACAAACAAACGACAACTTGTTTGTTTCTTTCCTTTTTTAACACAAGCTGCTGCTCACAATCCAAAGGTCATCTTCAGCTCACAGTTCTCAGTTCACAATTCCAAACCAAAATTATAAAAGAACAAATTAAAATAATGAAAATTCAGCAAAGGTTCTAACACACGTAACATTTATGTTATGCAACTGCTAGGCAATGAACATCTTCCTTGGCATTCATTAGCATTATCATCACTGAAGTCCTCCACTAAAAACATCCTGGGAGTTACCACTGACCAGAAACTGAACTGGACTAGCCATATAAATTCCATTGCTGCAAGAGAAGTTCAAAGGTTAGGAATACTGCCAGTATGTAACACACCTTGTGACTTTCAAAAAGCTTGTCCACCATCTACAAAGCACAAGTCAGGAGGGTGATGGAAAACTCTCCACTGGCCTGGTGACTACAGCTCCAAAACACTTAAGAAGCTTGATATCATGCAGGTCAAAGCAACCTGCTTGGTTGGCACCACATCAACCACCTTAAACATTCACTTCACCACAACTGACACACAGAGACCGTACACACAGAGACCGTACGGTATACTATCTACAAGGTGCAATGCAGCAACTTTCCAGACTCCTTTGACAGTGCCTTCCCAACCCCTAATTTTTACCACTTAGAAGGAGAATGGCAACAGTTGTATGGGAATGCCACCACCTGCAAGTTCCCTTCCAACCTATACACCATCCTGACTTGGAACTATATCACCACTCTTACACTGTCACTGGGGGTCAAAATCCGCAAATTCCCTCTCTAACAACACTGTGGATGTATGTAGTCCACATGGGCTGCAGCAATTCAAGAAAAAAATTCACCACCACCTTCTCAAGGGCAACTAAGGGTGGACTGGCCTAACCAGTGAGATCACATCCCGTGAACAAACAAATTTTCAAGTTGAGTCTGAAATATAATTAAAAGAGTTTTAACCTCAGAAAGGAAGCAAAGAACAGAGACTGGTAACATCTTCACTGAAAAATACCTAAAATGAGGTAAGTCAGGCTGGGAACTGAGATGCAGAGGAGGTTTGTTTATCTTCACAGGGGATACTCTTTGCCAGAATTGAGAAACCATATCCCTTGTCTGACATTCCATGAAGAAATGTTGGCTGGTTGAGGATACGGTGTGAAATGTTAAATGGCAATGCTTTATTTTACTGATAGGAAAAGAAAACGAATAAGGCAAATGATCTGTTGCTCAGAGAATGCTAGAATACCAGTGATTTTAGAAAAAGAGAATTCCATTCATCGCCCAACATTTTCTTGAAAATAGATGGTGTTAGACAAAAAGGACTTCTTTGTTTCAATTCATGTTATATACAGCAATTTCCTGGAAGGTGCTCTCGATTCTGTTGAATTCATCATGATGGAAACCTTATTGCCTGTAGTTTTCTCCTGACACCAAATACTTGTGATTCGCCTCAAGTTTCTTTGGTGTAACCATTCTAGGGCTTTTATTTGGCACCTTTAGGCCACGCAGGATTCTACACTAGATAAGGTAAGGACAATGGCACGGCAAAGTTTGATTTTAATTTTCACATTAATATCATATACAGACAGCAACAAGTTTTACATAAGCTGTTTATTAACCTAAACAAAGCTTTTGACATCATCAGTCAAGCTAATCTATGATACTTCTCTGCAACCTATGATCTCCAAACAAATTTGTCTCTTTGATGGTATAGCTGGATATATTTGCACCTATCACAAGATGTACAAAGCCTTTATGTCATGAATCTTGTGTTGTGCCTCCCCAGCTCTTCAACCTCTGTTGCAGTGCGTAAGAAGAGGCTAATGAACATTGGATTATGTTCAGGGAAACACTTTGATCTCTTCAGGCTACCTGCTTCCATCAAAGTCACAGAGGCAGTAATCCATATACGGACGACTGTGCACAAGAAGGAAGACAGCCAGACTGTAGCAAACGAATTCATGAGAGCTGTCAAAAATGTTGACCTCTAAATGAGTCTCGCAAAGATCAAGTTTATGCTTCAGCCAGCACCAGACTCACACAATGAAGCAGCAGACATAATTGTTGAGGGCACTAGTCTCAAGTTTGTAGAAAAACTCTCACATTTTGATAGGGTATTTTCTAGTGGTTCCACTTTATTTATACAATTATCCCATGTAATTTAAAGGACAGCGCAGCACACCCTCAGTACTAACCCTCCGACAGTGCAACAATCCTCAATACTGGCCCTGGAAGGTTGAATACAGATTTGGTCTTAAATAAGAGGCAATATTTTCAGGACACTATGCTAAGATTACTCACTGTAGAAAATAACATTGTATTAGCTGTGTAATGAACTGAAGGCGAGCAATATCCAAAGATTAATAGCAGTTTATTAAATTGCAGGACTTCATGCATGCAGGTGAAGGTTATTGTTTCTGTGACCTATATAAGTCCTGCGTTTATTGTTTCACATAGTGATTAATCAGATAAAGACAATAATAGATAATACAGGAATGAATGTCATTCAGCCCTTTGAGCTTGTTCTTCCATTCAGTTGGATCGTACCTAATGTGCATCTTAACTCCATTTTTTCTGTCATGCTTAAAATACATGTGTAACAAAAATCTATAATTTTCAGTATTTAAGTTTTCAACTGTCCTCATCTCAGAAGCTTTTTGGACACAGTTCCAGATTTTACTACCCATAACATTAGCAGCAGAAGACAATAGGAGAAAAATGCACAAACTCAAGATGAAGTAGAGACATCATTATGTCCTACTGTATGATAACTTTAATGCTCCGTTCACTGTGTTGAGATCTAAGGCAGGAACTAAGTGCTTGAATGTATCCATGTCAAACAGCTTTGGTGATAATAGGTTGCTGATGATGCAGACTTGCACCATAGATCTCTGGGGAAGCATTATCTGAGAAAACAAACTCATCTCTGCTGTATTCGGCAAAAAGCAGGTGATATGCAGTCCTGATTTATTCAGCTCGGAATTTCATAATCTAAATCAGTCCTTGTTTCAGTTCTGAGATTCCATGAATGATGCTAAGAAAGATAGGAATGAATGTTCACTTCAGCTGTTGAAAACATCTTTCAGAAACTGCTTAAGCAACCAAGGAATACATAATAAGAACAGAAAACGCTGGAAACACTCAACAAGCCAGGCTGCATCTGCCAAGAGATGCAAATCTGAAACGTTAATATTGTTTTTTTCCTTCACAAACACTATCAGATCCGCAGAGTACTTGCAACATTTTCCTGCCCCACCAGTGCAAACCTTGGCGGGGAACTCACCCTTACTCCGGAAAGCTGCTTTCAAGCATTTAACATTCTAAAAGCAAGGGGGAGGAAGATGGGATGCAGAGCTCTACTCCTCACCCCCACCTTTCTGCCTTTTTGACTGAGGAAGTGTGCATGGACATGGTGAGAAAGTTACAAATCAGGAGTAGGAATCAAAGTAGGAATGCACTATATTGACCGAAACTGTTGGGTTATGATTGCAAATAAGAGCAACTCCATCATCCTTTTATTTTGATAGGCACAGAATCTGCCAGAGCCCAAGCTTGCCATGTCCTGCCTATCACTGAAAATATTTTCAATATTAACAACCGTCATATGTGTAATTTTCCTCAAGAACAGTCATTTCTTATTCATAAATCTTGTATATCCTGAATTGACTTGCAAACAGACAAAAAAGGTTTTCATAACCCCATCCTTGAAATACATTCTTGAAAAAACATGAAAGCCTCATTCTGATGTGTGATGTCATACGCTTCTCAGCAATTGAAACTGGCATGACGGTTACCTGCAAAGATTCAGAAATGCCATAATTTGTTGGCTGCAATGCATGCTTCCAGTTGCATATTCTTACTCATTTTTATGTGTTACCCATTTATTCTATAAACTATATTTTTTCATGGCACAACACACATACTTCTTAGAATATAATATAGTCATTTTCTACTATTAATAAACAATCGGACTCAAAATACAAATTGGTAATAAGTTTTAAAAATATCTGGTTGCCAGAGTTAGATGGTCAGTGACAAATTGAAGTTGGTCCAAATCAGCCAATTCTAAATTCATTGGATACATATGCATCTTTTAATTTAACAAACCAATGATGGCTATTCCAATGGTTCAGTTGGTAAAGATGTTCTTTCTCACATTCAATTCCCAGTTGACACTGAGCTTGTTTACCTCAAACGCAGAAGACATTAGGGCACATTTCAAATCAAATGTGATGTTAGTTTAATAAAGAGTAAGATTTGCATGCATCATCACTGACTGAAGTGATTGGTACAGAGAAACCTTCCAGGGTATGTCAATTAAGAGTGCTTGGGAGACTCATGATCACAAGCAATGGGTGTAACTTAATCAGGATTTCACAGATGTCCTAAAGATGCTTGAACTCTGCGGGAAGTTACAAATCTTTAATAGGCAGTCATTTGCACAACCCCACTAGGGACAGTTAAGATTCTCACCATCCTCAGCCTGGGTGCAGCAATGTCATTCTAAGAATCCACAATGGAATCACAGGAATCAACCACTTCATTATGAAAGTAGCTAAGTCCTCAATTGGCATGAACTCACCAATGTGCACTTTAGCTACAATATCAGACATAGTTGAGCTTCTTCCAAAATGGTGACTTTTGCAAGGTACAGAGCAACATTGATTCTATGCATTGCCACCAACTCTGCACTTCGCAGCAATCCAATGGGAAACCCAAACAGGAAAGCTATTATTCCATCAATGTGGCAGTAATCTGTTTAAGCACTTCCAGAAGATATTGCATTTCATCACATGGGTTGCTTTCACAGCAAAGCAACTGGACGTGAAACATCTTTGAAGAAGGAAAACTGGACAACTGGCTTCTCGGGAAGTTGAGTTACATTTACAATAGTCAACGTCAAGTTGACAGAAGCTACGCAGCGGCATAATGCTTCTTGCTTCACAGATGCATTAATGAGCAACTTAATCAGGTGATTAACCTCATGCTGTGTCCTCATTCCTCAGTCCACAAGGATGCCACTTGTAGTATGATATGAATGCATATATGACTGATATAATGATCTCATATGATGAAGTAACTCTAACATCAGCATGCTATCGAGAGTCTGACAGGAACAGAACAACTGTAGTAGAGAGCTGCAATACGATAGCATGTAAATGAAAGGATCTGTCACTCTTAGATCATAGAATTCCTACAGTGGGGAATTAAGCCCTTCAGCCCAACAAGTCCACACCAACACTCAGAGCATCCCACCCAGACCCAGACTCATCCCCCTAATCTACACATCCCTGAACACTATGGGCAATTTAGCACGGCCAATCCACCTAACCTGCACAGCTTTAGACTGTGGGAAGAAACCAGAGCACCCGGGGGAAACCCACGCAGTCACAGGGAGAATGTGCAAACTCCACACAGACAGTTGGAATTGAACGCGGGTCCCTAGCACTGTGAGGCAGCAGTGCTAACCACTGAGCCACCATGCCACCCCTTAGATAAAGCAGAGACAGAGAAGCAGCAGATTCAGAGCCGAGACAGTCTACTCTAAGAAAGCAACATTTCCAATGCAGAAGAGAAGTCAAACACAACTGGGTCTCATGTTAGGCAGAATCCATGAAGATTAAAAATCAAAAGGTCATATCCATGGTGTCAATATGCAACCCATGGAGGCAGCTCTAAGCATCTCTGCCAATGAAATGAGCTGCAAAATGTTTGCTGAAAAATTGTAATTTTTCAAAGTTTCATACATTTCACAACTAAGTGGACCTTATTATCATTTAGGCCAGTTCACTGAGTTGTTAGCAGCTTCCTATTAAATATTAAAAGACCAATCATTCAACTGCATCACAATCAGTTAATTTTCTTTGCTACCCACAAGCAAAATAGTTTTGCTTAAATAGGCCAAGACATTGTGACTCGACATTATTAAAATATATTCTAAAAAAGATGTCTAATCTCCTTTTCAAAAAGAGGGGAAAACGTGGCCCTTTGTGAATAAGAGCATTCTAAAGAAAATCAAAAGGATGAAATCACATTGTATATTATGCAAATAATCATCTCTTCAAGTTATTCTGTGAAGATTTAATCATCCCAGCTTTCTCTGCCATTAGTTTGAAAGCAAGTCTCTTTGCCCCAGCAATCTGTGCTTACTGTTATGAAAAGCAGAAATTAATTTTCAATTAAAATTCAGAAATATTGCTGTGCTAAGAGAAGCAGCCATACTATTTAAATATCTTTCCAACACTGTGTACCAGGGGTGGCTCAGTATGGGTCTGAGCCTGCAGGTTGAATTTTGCAGAGGTGACAGAACTTCTTGGTTGCCAGCTGAAGAACAGCTGATTCATTGTTGATTTGGTCAAGTGTTTGACAGGCCAGCATTTGACCTTCCCCTGGGATCAACAAGCTGGTGGCAAATGACCTGCCCAAACACAGGCCAGCAGCACCACTGGGAAGACTGGGGTGGGGTGGTGGGGGTGGTGGGGTGGAGGGGTGGTGGCGCGGGTTGCTGTTACTGCTTTGACACCATGTGAAGTCCAGTATCGCTGCAGGATCCGGTCAAAGAGGAATGATGGTGGTGGGGTGTGTGTCGTAGGGAAGAGGGTTCAGCAGCAAGGGTGAGGGATGGTTGTCAGTGGATTCCCACTTCACAATGCTGGATCCCTGAATCAGGCACCAAGACACTTTGTATGAGAGATCCCCCATAGGTGCATGCAAACAACCTTGCACAGTGTTTGCTTATTACATGGTGAGACCACTACTGGCTTATAGGTTGGCAGGATGTCATCCTTAGGTGACATTAATTGCCGACAGGATGGGAAGGCTGTCCACGAGGCCTTCGCAAATCAGACCTAGCTAGGTAGAGGCAACACCCAATTAAATTCTCCCCAGCACCGCCAAACATGCCATAGATTCAGAGATCCCTCTCCAACTGTGCGTAATCTTCGGTGTTTGTGGAGGTGGGGATCTGCTAGAGCTGATGAAAATGGAAACTGAGCACATTCAACAATGAGTGGGCAATTCACTCCACTGATTTACTGCTGAAAGGTATTCATGCTGAGTGGAAATGAGACACCCTTGCAAAAGGAAATAAAGAAAGGTAAACCCTGGAGTATTCCCCTGGAATGCTCTTCTACATTTTATTGTAGCTTCGCATAGGAAATTGATGGAAATTTTAAGCGTGTTGCAAGGTGGTCCCCCAACCAAAAATGGTGCAATATTACATAGCACACAAGTAAATGTAAAAGGAAAAATAGTTTCAAAATAAGATGCCTTACCTTTAACATATCCTAATTATCATATTTTCACAGATCTTTGAATGTGGTCACCATGTATTATAGTTATATTTTCAACTAATACACTTCAAACTGTTTTTTACATTGCATAAAATTATGTGACCCTGCAAGTCAATTAGATGATAATATACCGGTGCTGTACTCACATATAAGCTGATATTTTATGAATGATCTGGACGGTGTTTAAGGAAGAAAAATTGCCTCAAAAGTAAACATATGTCAAATGGGATGTACCACAGTTGCTGATTTGTGGCTTAAATATCTCAATATTTGGTTAACATGTATGTTAAAAATAAGATAATTGCAGCCATTATGCATGTGTCTGCAATTCAAAATGATTTGTGAACTGTTGCAAAGATACAATGTTGAAACAAGCTGGAAAAATAATGCCCACAAAGCCAGTTTTTTGTTTAAAAGGAGGGACACATTGTTGTCATTCTTTAGGGTAGCAATAACAATCACCACAGAGACATTCGAGTACAACTACCTCCAAGTTGGAAAGAGAACTGAGGCAGTGGAAGCAACTGTGAAGAATGTTATTATGTTCTGAGTTGATTGAGTAGAAGTACACATTATTAAAATAATAACAAGCAGAACACATTGTAACATGTATTCATGTTAAAAAGGACCCCAGAGTTGTTTCAAACTTTTTAAACATGGTTGTATAGTGACTGTACTTTATTGGAACTGTAAGCATTCATTTTTCTAAGCAAATTATTTACAAAATTAAGACTTGTACATGAATTAGTGATGAGTCAGTATAATAATTAAAGCAGAAAATTATATCACAAGGTAAATTTTACTGATCACAAAATTATTGGAAACCATTATCAGAAACATAACAAATATTCATTTGGAAAGGAATAGGCTAATCGAGGAAAACCAGCATGTATTTGTTTTTAAAAAAACTATGTCTTACTAACTTGATTGATGAGATAACAGAGAAGGTTGATCAGATTAGTATGGTAGATATTGTACATATGACCTTTCATAAAGTAATCAACAAAATCTCTCACAGGAGGGTCGTTAAGTACATGGAAGCCCATGGGCCCAAGGGGGAAAACAGCAATATGGATTTGAAATTTAATCAAAGATAGAAATTGATGGTGAAAGGATGGCTTTAAGGCTCAGAGGTGGGTTTGCAGCGATGTTCCAAAGGAGTCAGTTTTGGTTCCATTACTTATTTCAATTTTTTATAAATGACTTGAAATCAGTGCAGGCAGCTAATATTTAGTATTAAAGATTTAATCATATATTAAATAGTACTGAAATAGTGTACAAATGAGACAATATTAAAAGCTGTACATCAGCAGAGACACCTTTATCTAAGTTCCTCAACAAGGTGAGAGAGCAAGTTGACAAAGTAGTTACAAAAAACACATGGTTTAAAGATACAAAGAAACAGAGAATGTACAAGTGAAAAGGTGATACCAGAATGTTCTCAATCACTGGCTAGACTTCAGGTGTGGAACCACATTCTGGGAATCACACTTCTGGAAAGGTGCAGAGCACTTAGAAAAGCCAAAAGAGGGGTTTTATCAGGACAATACCAGTAGTGGGAGAGTTCAACTGTGAATTTAATGCCTTCGTAAAGAATTTCAATGTGATACACATCTTTACTGGGACAGTCTCTACTGGGACAGTATGTGTAATAGAGAAGTGCAGGACTGATACTTCTTTCTCCAAGTTTCTGTTCCTTTCAGTGAGAAGTAAGTTGGGTGAACATTTCACCAGGAATTTGCTCAGAGATTCGCACGATACATTGGAACTCATCCCAGATAAACGGCATAGACAGAGTTTCAGCAGTTCAATTTATGCAGGTACCTTCATAATATGTGAATATAAAAAGCATAAACCTCCCATATTCACCCGCACCCTGTACACGCGCGCGCGCGCACACACACACACACACACACACACAAACACACACACAGCGACTAAGTTTAGGGTAGGAATTCTGGAATCTCGCTTTGAAAAAGGGGACTAAATTATCAACACTTTTCAACTAATTGGAAGCCACCTATAAGCAATTGTAAGAATAGAAAAAAACTAATGATAACCTGTTGGAGGTAGTGCTTCCCATAACTTTTTGCACTATGACTCATTTTGAAGCTTGAAAATTGTCACAGTCCCTCATGGAGAATGATGAGGGCAGGAAAGGATGGCAACAACAGTGTGAGCCCAGTGAGAGCAGTGACCTGTCTGATAGAATTGGACTGCTGCTGGCATCATGGTCAGCACAGATGTGTTGATGGCAAAGGGCCTGTTCCTGTGCTGTACTGTTCTAAGTTATATAACTCACCAATAGCTCCTCTGCAGATAATGCTGCCTCACAGTTCACAACCCCATTTGGTTGAACATATTTTTACAGATCTAAGAATTACAAGAAAAGCAGCAGAGGGGTATGACAGCAAGCTAAATGTGTTTAATGCTGGAATAATGGAGAAGAGAGCCAGGATCCCAAAGTGGCATTTTTTTTACTACTTTGATAGGTCAAGGGTAAGAGTTCTTACAATATTCTTGCAAGAGCTGCCCAGCTCATTTGTTCTACATTGTTGCATTCCAAAAAGGTCAGCGTGTAGAGGTGGTCCTAGCTGCTTTGAAGGTGATACAATATTGCAGAAACACCAGGAGAGATCCTCAATGAATACTAGAAGGGACATCAGAAAATAACTTTTCAATGATGTGTTCCTATCTGTTTAATGTAGCACCTTTCCTCGTAGCTTTCATTACTCACACCCCAAGTCCAAATCAATGCCAATTGCTTCAATCTAGTAAGAGAAAGTGGAAGATGAGGAGACTGCAGCAGTAGTTACATGGATAGCTTCAACCTTAAAGACAAAGATGTCCATGAACTACCCACATTTGTTGCAAGTGTGTGTGGAAGGGCAATTGTGAAGGGTTCAATGAAAGAGCTGGTATGTGAAAACAAAAGCCAGAGGGTACTGTTTGCTTTCCAGGGCTATCCTAAAGTAGGTGCAGTTTTAGCAGTGGCAAACAAGGTTTGAGCATCTGATGTGGAACAACTAGGTCTGGTGATGAATAACTAAGCCAGGTATGCACCAGTTATGCTCAGGTCTCTGCCATTAGATTTCAAGTAGTGAAGGTGAGGACTAGAACAGAACAATAACCGGGGAGGAAAGGAATGTTGGTTTTACTGTGGACATGAATGGTGAAAATAAGTGAGTGGCTAAATAGACCACGGCTACTGAATTATCACAGCAAATAGTATGTGCTGGACAAGTAATCAATAAATTGATGTAAGTTGATAGAAATTGATCAAGACTACAAAGACGATTGTCAAGACAAGAAGAAAGTAGGTGGTGATAAGTGGTCAGATTCGCTGCAGAACCATGGACAATGCTGATCATGAGCTGCATTGTAAAAAAGCAAAACAACTCGATTGAAAACTTCTTGGTTCAGCACATTTAGAGTTGATACAGGACGTATTGCTATCTATCCAGTGGAGGGAGAGCAGTGCACAGTCTGACACTGCTTTAGATGTGTGTGTTGAGTCTTGCTTGTGGTTTTGGTTTTAAACATTCATTTGAGAATATGCAATGCTGAATATTCAACTTTTGACAGGTTATTTTTAAAAGATAACATAAATGCAGAGATAAAAGTCTTCTCAAAGGATTCATTTAAACTCTGGAGTTTATCTCATCAGATTGGCACAATAAAAGGGCAACAAACGAATGGTTCGATATGTCTACCTACACCTCTCACTTAAAACTAGATCTATCTGTGCCTCAATTAAAAACTGGATTAAGAGTTCTCAATAAAAACTGCAAACAGCACTTCAATAACTATCTAACATATTTTCATAGAACATAACATTATATGCTGGAATTGATCCAAGAATGCATACAGAGTCACAGAGTTGCACAACACGGAAACAGATCCTTTGGTCCAACACATTCATTCCAACCAGATATCCTAAATTAATCTAGTCCCATTTGCCAGCATTTGGCCCACATCCCTCTAAACCCCTCCAATGATTTGCCCATCCAGATGACTTTTAAATGTTGCAGTTGTATCAGCCTTCACTACTTCCTCTTGCAGCTCATGTCACACACACACAACCCTCTGTGTGAAAAAGTTGCCTCTTAAGTCCCTTTTGTATCTTTCCTGTCTCACCTTAAACCTATGCTTTTTGGTTTTGGACACCCCTACCCTGACAAAAACACTTTGGTTATTCACTCTATCCATGCCCCTCTTGATTTTATAAACTCTATAAGGTCACCCCCTCAGCCTCTGGCACTCCAGGGAAAACAGGCCCAGCCTATTCGGCCTCTCCCTATAACTCAAATCCTCCAACCTCGGCAACATCTTTTTAAATCTTCTTTGTGCCCACTTAAGTTTCAAAACATTTTTCCTGTCGCAGGGAGACCAAAACCAAACGCAGTGTTTCAAAAGTGGCCTATCCAATGTCCTGTACAGCTACAATATGACATCGCAACTCCCATACTCAATGCATTGACCAATAAAGGCAAGTGTACCAAATGCCTTCTTCACTACCCTGTCTAAATATGACTCCACCTTCAAGGAACAATGAACCGGCACCCCAAGATCTCTTTGTTTGGCAACACTACCCAGAACCCTACTATTAAGTGTAAAAGTCCTGCGCTGATTTGCCTTAGCAAATACAACACCTTACACTCATCTAAATTAAACTCTATCTGCCACTCTTCAGCCCACTGGCCCTTCTGATCAAGGTCCCATTGCACTCTGAGATAACCTTCTTCGGTATCCATTAACTACCAATTTTGGTGTCAGCTGCAAACTTACTAACCAGTCCTCCTACATTCACATCCAAATCATTTATATAAATCATAAAAAGCAGTGGACTCAGCACTGACCCTTGCGGCACACGACAATATTAAAATGGAAATCTTTTCTCAATTGAAAAACAATCCTAGTCATAGATTAGAACCACATTTAAACATCTGATCTGCTTTGCATTTAGATATGGTAATCGCTGCACTTGCAGTTTCCTCAGCTGACATGCTGGAAGTTCATTGCATAATTTTCCATTGTCCTGCGGATGTTCAATAAGAAGTATTGTTAGTTTGTGGTAAAGGTAAAGTCACCATAGTCCTCGTGGATCATAGGGCTGCTCTCTAATTAGAGAGAGGCAACTGGTGGTGGTTTAATCTTAGGTCACCACAATTCAGCCAAGGGAAAATGTTAAGAAGGAGAGTTCTTCATGATAACTTCAGCCATTGCGAGAAATGAACCCATGCTGTTGGCATCATTTTGTATTGTATACCAAACATCCAGCCAAATGAGCTAACCAGTTAGTTTGTGGTATGGTGTCATCTGTCACTTTGACTGTTTCTTCTGTATATTCCATGTATCACCATACAAATGGTAAAAGCTGCCCAGAACGTAAGTAATACATATGAATCGGAACTGTCCATACGTTATGCTGAATAGACACTAGACTTCTGATGTTCTTGTCCCAACCTTATTTCCTGTTTGTTAGTGATACTAATGTATTATTCCCCAATGCTGGTAAGCTCTTATTTTGTGCATGAATTTGGTGGCACCTGAACAAATGCCTTTTGGAAACCCAAGTACACTACATCCACTGGTCCCTTTTAATCAAAGCTGCTCATTACATCTTCAAAGAACTCTCCATAAACTTGTTAAACATGATTTCCTTTTCACAGAAATATATCAACTCTGAATGTATTCTGATTTTCTAAATGTCTTGCCTACCACCTTCTTAATAACAGATTCTAGATTTTTCCAATGATATAAGTTCGACTACTGGTCTATGCTTTCCTACTTTCTGTCTCTCTTCTTTGTTATATAGCAGTGTTGCTCTTGTGATTTTTCCAACCCATTGAAACCTTTCCAGAATCTAGGGAAGCTTTAAAGATAATAACTAATGTATCCATTACCTCTGCAATCACTTCCTTTAAGACCATAGAAGACAGGTAATTAGGTCCAGAAAAATATCAACCTTTTAGATCCCCTAGTTTCCACATGAGATTTTGGTACACATCAAAATTGCAGCCTGGATTTCTGTATTTTAGGGCATTACACATTTCAAGCTATATGTTATTCACAATATGGCTGAGTACTCTAACTATTGTTTACTTGGGGAAAATGTCAAGTGGGACTATAAGATTAAAATATTAACTTCTACTTTGCAATTGGTACAATACTTTCCTGAACAGCCTATTTATTTAAGGGTAACGTAGATTTTAAAGGAGCTAATATTAAGATGCCAATCTTTTAGGCACTTCTTGGATGACAGTATGGATTCAGTGAAAATTAGCCAACCATGATCAGTTCCTGAAATTGTTGTGGACAGCAGTGCAGGTCTCCTCTGCCGAACTGTCAAGTTGATTATCACCGCAGCTCCTACTCCTCGTCATTCTGCTAATCTTTCCACAGACTTCTTTTAAGTTGAAATCACTGTGATTTTATAAAATTTCCAAGTCAGATTCAGGCATGTATTTATGGAGAATTTTACAGTACAGGAAAAGTTCATTAAATTCAAATGATCTACTCTGATGTTTATGCTGCACACAAGCCTCCATCTCACCTTACTTTACCTCAAAGCATTAACTTATGTTAAAAACACAAAAGCAAGAGCATTCCACTCCCTATGCAACACTCCCTGCCTGGAATGCACACACACTCACAGTTCTGGTCAGTATTTTGGTATCTTGTATTTTGCTTCCTTTCACAGAGCTCAAAGGACAGGTTGCCATATTTGCCTCTGCCTCAACTGAAAATTCAATGAAGAGGTCACCCACCAAAAAGATGGCTTCCCTATAGTCATTTTCCACTCAGCAGCGTTTTAATCAGCTCAGCTTCCACCCTCACTTGAGGAGGAAGTCAGACCTTAGCAAGCTGCCAGACAATTCTTATGGGGGAGCAACCAGTGAAGGAGGGTTGAAGGGAGGATGGATAGAGGAATAACAGCCTCCACTAGAAACAAGGCACTGTCAAAGTAGGTCCCCTCCCACAACTTCCTTCCTCCCACCTGCCATCCCAACGTGCCCAATGCCAGCTCCCCTACTAAGAGCAGCTGGGCTACTCTCTTAGGTGTGGACCTTCCTCTATCTCTGGCAAAATAGTGATGGGAGTGGTACGAGGCACTTAACCGCCCATTAACTGGCCATTTAAGGACCTCAGTAGGCCCAGGGCAGCCATCTATCTGCATAACATCTCCTCCACCCTGCATAAAATGAAAGACAGGATGGGAGCTTGTTGGAATGTCAATTCATGAACTGCACTTATGAGACCATCTCTCACCCTCCCCCCAACAAACCCTGCATTGTATGAGCCCATGCCTTCAATCATGCTGCCAGATTCTTAAAATCCAGGCCAAAAGCACTCTGATGAAAAATGGCTGCAGCCCTGCTCTCGGTATCTCTTCATTGCTACCTGAGACAACCAATGATTTGAATTTTCCTCCACTTCAGTGTACGAAAGTGGCAATCCTCTGCAAGAAATATTTTGCCACAGCATCATAGAATTCTTCACATTAAGATTCAGGTCACAAACTCATGGTCTGTGATGCTAAAATATATTCATGAGCATTGTACAATTTGTACAATTTCATCCGGGCATATATTTTTTTTGAAAGCGTAACTGTAAAATTGAGGGCAACCACATACCATGTTTTGTGGTATCCTCGCACAGCATTAAAACAAGCTGAAATCCAAGATCACAAATTTTTTAGAGACAGTAGGAACTGCCAATGCTGGAGTCTGAGATAACAAGGTGTAGAGCTGGATGAACACAGCAGACCAGGCAGCATTAGAAGAGCAGGAAAGCTGATGTTTTGGGTCTGGACCCTTCTTCAGAAAATTTTTATGCTCCTTTTCATCATCCAACTTGAACCAAGAATGAAAGTAATGCCGATCAGATACTGCCATCCATTCCAATTTTATTTTGCCTTTACTCTTTATGTTTCCTCTGAAATAAATTGATAATCCAAACTGCCAGTAGGTCATTGAACTAAAAAAAATCTATTAGAGCTTACATTTTGTGCAGACAGCACTCAATTGCTGTAGCATGTTATGTGTTTGTGGTCATTCTGCCTGCACAGAACCTGAACATTAAAAGGCCAGTTGTCTTTAGTAGGTTATCAATTATCTAGCCTAGGAACACAATTCACCACAACTTAAGGACTGCATCTTGCAAACAGTCAACTGGACTAAGGGTATGTGAAATTTTATGAATTGCAACTATTAAATAATCAGACTTATTAGATTTAACCTGTAGCTATAACAACTGAAAACAACAAGACTATTCAACTATATAACAAATCCTGAAGAACTTAGGTTTTCAGCATCTTCAGTGGCACAGTGTGGTAGAAACCGGACCCTGTTTAGTGAATGAAACAACGATCTAACAATGTTTAATTTCAGGTGCCAATGCCCTGCATGAAAAGGACATCTGAAAAACATCTGACCAAATGTGGGTCAGACCATTTTTGTATGCACACAAAGGGAACACCTACAACGTGCATTTGCTCATTGAGGCACCTCACAACTGTCTTCAATCTACTGCTCTGGACTGTAGGCATCGGGTCTGTTTCATTTATGTTTTCTAGATGTACTTGCGGCCTTCCAGAGGCTGCCCACCAAAATGATTTAGCCCATCATTTTCACTGGACTGCTTCTCCAGCTCTGACACATGCATGACTTTTACCTATAGCCCAACAAGCCTCCTGCAGTTGTCATCACCATCTCCTTAGAGGCTATCAAATTGTAGCTAAGGTAGACACCCCAAGATTCTCACGTTTGATCCACTAATCCGCTGTAGCCATTCAAATACCTAGTGGGACACTGATAAGTCTCTTGCTTCTCTAATTTTCTCATTATTCCATTGTTTTGTCTTCACTTCTGTTTAATCATCACCAGTCCTCTACCTAACAGACCTCTCTTCTTTTTCTCCTCACCCTTTTCCCCCGATCTGTTTGTCCATACATGATTTTCTTTCAAAATTCATTCACAGGATGTAGGTATCCCTGGCCAGGCCAGCATTTATTACCCATCCCTAATTTTTTTTTCTACTCATTTTTGTGGGTGGTCGGCATCACTGGCTGGCCAGCATTTCTTGCCCACCCCTAGCTGCCCTTGAGAAGGTGGTGGTGAGCTGCCTTCTTGAACCGCTGCATTTCTCCTGCTGTGGGTTGACCCACAATGCTATTAGGGAGGGAATTCCAGGATTTTGACCCAGCGACAGTGAAGAAACAGCGATATATTTCCAAGTCAGGATGGTGAGTGACTTAGAGGGGAACTTGGAGGTGATGGTGTTCCCATATATCTGCTGCCGTTGTCCTTCTAGATGGAAGTGGTCGTGGGTTTGGAAGGTGCTGTCTAAGGATCTCTGGTAAATTTCTGCAATGCACCTTGTAGATAGTACTACATGCTGCTACTGTTCGTTGGTGGTGGAGGGAGTGAATGTTTGTGGATGCAGTGCCAATCAAGCAGGCTGCTTTGTCCTGGATGGTGTCAAGCTTCTTGAGTGTTGTTGGGGCTGCACTCATCCAGGCAAGTAGGGAGTATTCCATCACACTCCTGACTTGTGCCTTGTAGATGGTGGACAGGCTTTGAGGAGTCAGGAGGTGAGTTACTCGCCGCAGTATTCCCAGCTTCTGGCCTGCTGTTGCAGCCACTGTGTTTATGTGGTGAGTCCAGCTGAGTTTCTGGTCAATGATAACTCCCAAGATGTTGATAGTGGGGGATTCAGTGATGGTAACACCATTGAATGTCAAGGGACGGTGGTTAGATTGTCTCTTATTGGTGGTGGTCATAGCCTGGCATTTGTGTGGCGCGAATGTCACTTGCCACTTGTCAGCCCAAGCCTGGATATTGTCCAGACCTTGTTGCACGTGAACATGGACTGTTTCAGTGTCTGAGGAGTCACGAATGGTGCTGAACATTGTGCAATCATCGGCGAACATCCCCAGTTCTGATCTTATGATGGAGGGAAGGTCATTGATGAAGCAGCTAAAGATGGTTGGGCCTAGGACACTACCCTGAGGAACTCCTGCAGAGATGCCCTGGAGCTGAGATGGTGGACCTCCCACAACCACGACTATCTTCCTATGTGTCAGGTATGACTCCAATCACCTGGAGGGCCTGGAGGGCAGTTAAGAGTCAACCACATTCCTGTGGATCTGAGTCACATATTGGCCAGATTGGATAAGGATTAAAATTTTCTTCCCTAAAGAGCATTAGTGAACTAGATGGGTTTTCTCTTACTATTGACAATTAGACTCTCAATTCCAGATTTTTACTGAATTGAAATTCGACCATTTGCCACAGCAGGACTCAAGCCCAGGTCCCCAGAACATTACCGAGATCTTTGGATTAATAGTCTAGTGATAACACCACTGGGCCATCACCTCCCTTTATTGGTACTGTCACTCAAGTCTGATGGACAGTTAACAACCTGAAAGGTTAACTTGCCCATCCTCTCCTCCTGATTGTCTGAGTGCCCCAGTATTCCTTGTCTTTCCTATTCACCCATCTACAATTTGAATGGATGACATGGAATTTCCAGCACTTGGTCAGGCCATTCTTTCCAAGTGTTGGTGCCAGTGTTAATGTTCTGCGAAAGTCTCCTCTCATTCCTCTTCATCAATCACTTACAGCATTACCTTTTTACTCCTTTCTTCTTTGTGCACTACTTTAGCTTCCTCTCACTACTACTGAAACCTCAACTATTTTGGAATTCAGCAGAAGATAATGGGACAAAAACAAAGTTGCTGGAAAAGCTCAGTAAGTCTGGCAGCATCTGTGAAGGAAAAAACAGAGTTAACGTTTTGGGTCCTGTGACCCTTCCTCAGAACTGGGTGATGTTGTTGTTGGAGAAGATAATCGGAGTCCAACCAGATAATGGGAGTCCAACCCCAAACGATCAACACGCAGTATGATCTGAATATTAGTAATATCCAAACCCTACCTATGAAAGGAATTTACTCACAGAAGCAAAGGACAAGCTTTGGACGGTGGAAGGGCTCTGACAAAGCGTCACTGGATTTGAAACATTAACTGTGTTTATCTCTCCACAGATGCTGCCAGAGATGCTGAATTTCTCCAGCAATTGCTATATTTGTTTCACACCTCCAGCATCCACAGTTCTTTGCTTTATATTATTGTGGAAGACCCACTTTCACCATTCTTCTGATGAAGTCTTCCATTAAATATTCAAAACAGTGCATAATCACAGTATTCTAACACTGTCTGTAATCTTTGTAATTTAAATGGCACATCATTTAGCATTATTAAACCATCGAACAGCTAATCTCAAACCACTTCCACGACATGTCAATGCATTTCATACATTTGTCCACTGGGTAGCACTTCAGTCACTTTCAGCAATGTAATAATTCTACGATTTGAACAAACCAAGAGGCCATTTGGCCTTGGAATCCATGATGGTTATGGGTTAAGGGGAGTGGAACTAAGTTTCCTCAGTTGTTATCAAAGGGCATCGCCATCACAAAATAACAAGTCACAACATCATGGTGACCACAACAGAAGCAATTTTTATCCATGTACAAACCTCTGCCACCACCTCACCCCATCCCAATTCTGCCATTTGAAGATATATTGGATTCTGCCCCAGAATCACCACTGAATAGGAATATCACATACAAACCTACAAATTAGGAGCAGACTAGGTCTTTCAATGTTTTAAGCCTGCTCCACGATTCTGTACGATATTAGCTGATCTGTATGTGTTTTGTATTTCCACTGAACTCCAATAGCCTTTCATTCCCTTACCTCACCAGAATCTTTCATCTTAAAATTAATCACCGTCCGTCTCCCCACCACCTTCTGAGGCAGAAAGTTTCAAAGTTACAATCCTCTGAAAGAAAACATTTACCCTCATCTGTGAACTCAAAGGAAACCACTAATTGTAAAAGAATCCCCTGGTTCTAGACTCACTCACAAGAGGAAACATCCTTTACATGTCCACCTTCTCAAAGCCATTCAAAAGCTTAAAAACTTCAATCAAATCACGCCTTGCTCTTCTAAACTCCAGTGTTACCTATCTCACTGCACACTTGACCTTCTTACCCAAAAATCGGCACTTTTCATCTCCCTACACTGAACACAAATGTAGTAATGCCCACAGCCATGCATCCTCCTCAACACCCAAGCAGTGTCTAGAACATTTTTAAGAAACATGGCAAACAATGTATCCAAAGCAAGCTCCCAAAAACAGCAAAATGATCATAATCAGTTAGACCATTTTTGTCATGTGGCCTGAGAGATAAATATTGGGCAGGATGCCAAAACCTCATTGATTAAAATGAGAACAGTATATTTTGTGATTACATAACTGGAATAATAAATAGTATTTATTCTATTAGCATGATAGATGTTTTGTAAGTCTTCATCAATTTCATATCAAAATATATGAAACAAATATTATTGTATGTATATAGCACTTTTCTTGCAATAAGATATCTAAAGATGCTTCACAGGAACATTATAAAACAAAATATGACACTGAGCAACATAAGAAGCTATTCGATCAAAAGACCAAATTCTTGGTGAAAAAAGTAGGCCTTAAGTAGTCTTAAAGGATGGAAGAGAGGTAGAAATGCAGCGGCAGAGTTCCAGACATTGAGGGGGAGACAAGTGAACGTGAGGTGAACGATAGCAGAGTGACTGAAATTGAGAACGCATGAATGCCCAGAATTATAGGAATACTAATACCCCAGACATTTATGGGCCAGGAAATGTTTACAGAACTAGGGAAGAGCAAGGTCATACAGGGAATTGAAGGCAAGGATAAGAATTTGAAAATTGTGATGTTGTTTGACTAGGAACCAATGAAGATCAGCATGCAAGTGTGACAGGCAAACAAGCCTTAGAATTATAGAATCCCTACAGTGTGGAAGTAGGCCATTTGGCCCATCGTGTCCATCTGACCCTCCGAACAGCGTCCCACCCAGACCCACCCCATCCCTGTAACCCTGCATTTCCCATGGCAAATCCACCTAGCCTGCATATCCCTGGACACTATGGGCAATTTTGCATGGCCAATCCACCTAACCTGAACATCTTTGGACTGTAGGAGGAAACCAGAGCAGCCAGAGGAAACCCATGCAGACACAGAGAGAATGTGCAGACTCCACATAGACAATCACCTGAGACTGGAATCAAACCCACATCCCTCGTGCTATGAGGCAGCAGAGTTAACCACTGAACCGCCGTGTCAACTGTAGTGCAAGTTAAGATTCACTAAGGCTGTTATGACCGAGGTTGGAGGGATGAACAAATTCCTTTTCAGTCCCACTTCTCCACTAGTCGTAACAAATGTTAAATTTAACCAGAGTGGTACGGACAATTATATAATAAAACAAAGAACTGCAGGTGCTGGAGATCTGAAGCAAACACAGAAACTGCTGGTGAAACTCAGCAGGTTTGGCAGCATCTGTGGGAAGAAAGCAAAGTTAGTGTTTCAAGTCTGCTAACTCTTCATCAGAACTGACAGCAGTTCGGAATTGTGGTATTTATACTGAAGATGAGATTGCAGTGGGGATGAGGAGGGGAGGAGAAGTGAGCAGATAGGTGGAGATGGCACCCCCTTTCATATCTCTTTTTCTCTCTTTCTCTCTTTGAACTCCATCTCCACCTAGACACAGCGTAGACAACAATACCTCCTCTACTATAATCCTCAACACCAGTGCCCTGCAGGGCTGTGTACTCAGCCCCCTACTATACACCTCATACACTCACAACCACGTGGCCAAATTCCACACCAACTCCATTTATAGGTTTGCTGACAATGCCACCATTGTAGGTCAAATCTCAAACATCAACAAGACAAGTACAGAAAAGAAATTGAGTGCTCAGCAGCATGGTGTACAGGCGATGATCTTTCCATCAACATCAGCAAAATAAAGGAGCTGGTCATTGACTTCAGGAAGCAGAGTAGAGGGCATGCCCTATTTGCATCAACGGTGCTGGTGTGGAGATGGTCGAGACCATCAAGTTCCTGGGAATGATGATCACCAACAATCTATCCCGGTCCACCCACATCGACGCAACAGTCAAGAAAGTACAGCAATGTCCCTACTTCCTCAGGAGGCTAAGGAAATTTGGCATTTTCACAAAGACTCTTACCAATTTGGATGCATCACAGCGTGGTATGGCAACTGCTCTTCCCAAGTCCGCAAAAAACTACTAAGAGCTGTGAATGAAGCCCAGTCTTTCTCGCAAACCAGCCTTCCATCCACTGACTCCATCTATACTTCCCACTGCCTTGGGAAAGAACCAACATAATCAAGGACGCCCATCCCGGTAACACTATCTTCCATCCATTCTGTCAGACAGAAGATATAAAAGTTTGAATACATGTACAAACAGATTCAAGAACAGCTTCTTCCCCACTGTTATCAGACTTTTGAACGGACCTCTCAAATGTTAATGTTGATCTCTCTCTCTCTCTTTCTGCACCTTCTCTGCAGCTGTAACACTGTATTCTGTTCTGCTACCCTATTGCACTTTGTATGGTATGATCTGCCTGAGTTACATGAAAACAACACTTTTCACTGTATGTTGGTACATGTGACAACAATGAATCAATCAAGCTAACCTTGTTTGAGGAAGGAAAATTGCCATCCTTATGCAGTCTGGCCTACATGTGACTCAACACTCACAGCAATGTTAATGATTCTTAATTTCTACCTAAAATGGCCAGTAAAAAATGTCAAAAAAGAAATGAAACCAGGCAGACAATTTGGGATTGACTTGAACGCCAGGAATGACAACAGTAAACTCACTGCTGTCAAACCTGTAAAGTCCTTCCTACCAGTACTGGAGGGGTTCGGGTGTGAGCGCTGAATTTGACTATTCAAGTGAAAGCTTGCTATCATATTCATGATATCATATGTTACATATGCTATCCCATACTGGAAAGGACCAGGCCCAGCAGAGGTAGCGGCACAACGTCAGGAGGGAGTTGCCCTTGGACTCATGAAATCTCATGGCATCAGGTTAAACGTGGAAAAAGCCTCAAACCCCACTCCCTCAAAGTGAATCAGTGCTCCTTCATGTTGAACACCACTTGCAGGAAGCACAGATGACGACAAGTATATCCTCAGAACTGGAGGAAGGGTCACTGGACCCGAAACGTTAACTTTGATTTTTTTCTTCACAGATGCTGCAAGATCTGCTGAGCTTTTCCAGCAACTTCTGTTTTTGTTCCTGATTTACAGTATCCACAGTTCTTTCGGCTTTTATTCACCAAGACTGTACTTGGATAACAGACTGGAAAAACCACATTGCACCCTTGATCATCTGTTCCAGTTGAGAAAGCAATTCACAGAATCTTACCACAAGGTTGCCCACAATAAGCTTATAAAACATTCTCAGACACAGTCACCATCTGTTGCAAACTTACACAGCAGGAGCTACTTCAGAAGCTTCAAAACAGTCAGATTGGTGTTAGATAAACTTTTTCAAAAGGTTACCATTCCCTAACGTGTTAAATTCACCTGATGCAGTCACTTTTAATTTTTTTTCTCAATCTTTGCGTGAAAAACATTGGACGGATAAGATTCAAGGTATTCCTTCACAGTTGGAAGACAGAGTAATGTTTAAAGGTTATTGCTCTTTACATCAACATTATTGTCTCTGTCTTATTTTCTGATTCTTTTTAATTCACACAATACCTGGAAGGGATTTCCTCTTTATTAACTGCATATCTATTGATACTAATTAATTCTGTCAAAGGTACCATAAAAGCTTCAGAAATCATCAACCGGTTCAATTTAAATATGATTGATTAAATAAAACCTGAAATAGAGAGCTTGTGTCAATAGGAGACACCATTAAAATTTCAATTGTTACATAAACTCATACACCATCCCCTGGTGAGGCAACACCTAAAGTATTGCTTGCAGTTTGAGTCTTCCGACCTAAGAAGGGATAAACATACCACAGACGGAATGTAGCAGAGGTTCACTCGGCAGATACTGTGGATGACAGATCTAACCTATAAGGACAGATTGGTTTGGTTGGGCCTGTTTTCACTACAGTGTAGAAGGACAAGAGGGGATCTGACCGAAACCTATAAAATTCTAACAGCACTGGGCAGACTACATAAAGGGAGGATGTTTTCCATTGTCTGTGAGTCCAGAACCAGGGGTCACAGTCTCTGGATATAGGGTAGACCGTTTCGGAGTGAGATGAGAAAAACATTCTTCACTCAAAGTGTAGTGAACATGTGAAATTCTCTAGCACAAAAGGAGCTGGAGGCCCAGACAATAAATATAGTCAAGAAGGAGATGGATTACATTTTAGAGGTTAAACACCATGCTTTCATACTGAAAGGCAAAAGAATGAAAATGCTTAAAAAGGTTATTCACCAAATGCAAAAGAATCTGTAACAATAAACCAGGGTATACAGCTTTAACCATACATGGTGTAGATATAAAAGAATCCTTTTCTATTAAACAGCACACTTATCATTTAGATCCAGAAAAACAGCCCATGGTGAAAGCAAAAATCCAATACACTTTGGAAAACTGCCTAATCAAACCCAGGAAAAGCAGCTAGGGTTCTCCAGTAGTGTTAATGCCTGGGCCTCATGGTTCAATTAGATCCTACATCAACTACAGAAAGGTTAATGCAGTAACAAACATAAATTTCCACCCAAATCCTCACTTAAAAGACAGTATTGATACGGCTAGTAGTGTCAGATTTCTTACCAAAATAGATTGTTAAAGGGATACTGGCAAGTTCCTTTAATACCCAGAGCTGAAGGGATATCAGCCTCTGTCATACTAGACAGTCTTTTCCAAACCTTAGTGATGCCATTCAAGCTAAATGAGACTCCAGCAACTTTCCAGAGACTGATAAATCAAGTACAGGTTAAGTATCCTTTATCCGCTTATCTGAAAACCGATAAGACATAAAAACTGAAGACATTTTGAAAGCGGACCTGAAAGGACCAGGAGACACTTGGAGTTCAGGCGCTTTGGAAAAAAACTTCGCTGCTAGGACCATTTGGGTTCAAAGGTAGATCCAGAAACCAAAAATACCCTTTTTCCAAAAACAAGTTGATCTTAAGTTTTTCAGATAAAGGATTCCTGACCTGTAGTATATGTGTTCCTAATTTTGTAGTTTACCTTGTTGATGCACTAGTATAAGCTTCAGAGAACCATTTGGAACAACTGGAAGCTCAGTTTAGGAATTTACAATTGGTTGATTTGGTGATAAAACTTCTAAAAGTGAATTTGCAGAAATAAGAAACCTTTCAGAGAATATAGTAGGGCAAAGACAACTGCTGCCAAGAAGAGCAAATGAAGGAATGGAAGAGCTCTCTGCCCTTTCACGTAAACCAGAAATAATGAAACAGGTGGATGTTTGGGTTTTAATGCAACGTTTTACCAGATTTCAGCACTTTAGCTGCTGTGCTGATGGATTTTCTCCAAACGAAAGCCAAGACAGTATGGCTAGGGGAGTGCTTAGCATCATTTGAGAAAATACCAATGAACTTATGTTGGCTACATCAAGTTTCTAAGTCCTCCAAGGCAGCAATTGGTGCTTCTGATTTGGGAGTGGGCAGTTCTGTTAAAAGAAGTTGGGTCAGGCAAAGAGAAAAGAATAGAATGTTTTTCTGGAAAAGTAAATCAACACCAAAAGAGATACCCCATGGTTAGAAAAATAAACCCTGCGCTTGCTGCTGGCTCTTAAACATTTTTAAGTTTATGTCCATCATGATTACAGACAGACATTTATGTATACTGATAGCCTTTGTGAAAACAATTAAAAACTAAAATGTCAAACTATTTGCTATTACAGCTTTATCTTTTAAAAGATTTTCATATTGCAATAAAAACCTATACCTCCAAAAAGATGGCAGTGGAGTAGGACTTCTGAGACCACGACTTGTCCGCTCATCCACTTCTCTTTTCACTTCTTTTCTTCTTTCTCTTTATTCTCTCAGTTTTTTCATCTCTCTTATTTTATTTTACTTACCTGTTGGTGAAGATCTGGGTCGCGGTGACGGCTTCAGCAGCAGAGAATAGGCCGAGCAGCGCAGACTTGAGTGGGCCCAGCAGTGTGGACTCGTGGAGGAGACGTCAGAGGCACATTCAGGTTTCCGGTGGCTTCTGCATCGTCAAGGTGGTCCTAGTGCCAACTCATGGCTGCTGCTGCGGAGGTGACTTTGTGGGCTCCCGGCGGCATCTACCTCCAGTGCGAATTCGAAGAGGCAGTGGCAGAGGTGAGCTTGTGCCCAGTATGAGACCTGGCGGCATTAGCAGCAGCTGCATTGGCAAGGTGAGCCCAAAGCAGACTCATGGTGGTGGGCTGAGTCAAGTTTGGGTCAGTGAGGTACCAGGCAGCATCAGTGGCATCTGCATTGGTGAGGTCCAGTGAAGACTCATAACAAGGTGTAGGGCTGGATGAACACAGCAGGCCAAGCAGCATCAGAGGAGCAGGAAAGCTGACGTTTCGGGCCTAGACCCTTCTTCAGAAAAAAAAAAATTTTTTTTAGTCATACTTAACTTTTCTAAGTCCGTTGTTAAAACTTACTTACTTGTACATTCCAGCATTTTCCTAATGCCTGATAGTACGATAATTGGTTTCTGGTTCCTTCTTTTCTCTTTCCCTTTCTTAAAGGGCCATTCCATAATCTAGGAAAGAATATTGTAACAGTGCAGCTGCTATCCCTCGGATATAAGCTATCAAGTCCTGGGGATTTTAGTCACTTGAGTTTGGTAAGTATTTTTTTCTTAGCTGACATCAATAACCTTTCCTTGCTCTTATTAATAGATCGGATACCTCCTGTTACTGTTATCTAGCTTCATTGTTTTTCTGTGGAGAGACAGAAAATGCTTGATCAATAGTTCTGCCATTACCTCATTTGCCATGATAATTTCTTCTGCTCCTACTTTTACTTTAGCTGTTCTCTTCCTTTTTATATACTATTAAAAGTTCATAAAATATCCTTTTATATTCCTGACAAGTTTCATCTTATTCTATTTTATATATATATATAATAGTTCACTCAACTGGCTGATCAGCTGATTTACAATGCAGAGTGATGCCAGAAGCATTGGATGAATTCCCATACCAGCTGAGGTCACTATGAAGGTCCAGCCTTCTCGATCTCACCCCTCACCTGAGGCGGAGTGACCTACGGTTAAACCCACCTCATGAGAGAACACTCTGAAGGTCCTCTGGGATGATGGTGACAATTACTGCTACTAAATATGTCCCAAAAAGTAAGGGAAATAGTTCTGAGCCATGCCAAATCTCAATGGAAACACCCCTTCCAGTCACAAAACCTTTCACTGATCTTCACCTCCTGCCTTTGAGTCAATTTTGAATCCAACGTGCTACTTCACCTTAGATCCAATTGGCTTTTACTTTTCAGGACAGTCTGTCATGTGGCATCTTATCAAAACCATTGCTAAAATCCATATAGAACGTCAGATAAACGCTCATCAACTCTCCTTATTGCCTTCTCAAAAGATTAAATTATGTTAGTGAGACACAGCTTCGCTTAATAAATTCATGTTGACTGCCTTTGATTTATCAACACCTTTCAAAATGAATTTTTAGTTTGTCTCTTAGAATGTTTTCCAGTAATTTTCCCAGCAGCTCGGTTAGAATGACTGGCCTGTTTTTTTTCAGTCAATCCCTTTCTCCATCTCCCAAATATGGAATTCTGATTTATTTGCTTCATTTTTTAAAAATTCATCCATCGGATGCGGACGTTGCTGGTTGCAGCAACATTTATTGCTCATCTTTAATTGTCCTTGAGAAGATATTAATGTGCCACGATTCAAAAAATTCTGGCTCTCCTCTCAACCTTTAATTGCCATTCACACATTGCTGTCAAGCAAATATTGTCTAATTTTGTGCCAATAATTTGACTTTGACATCAGGGTCTCATACAATCTGGATGGCGGGGAGTGGGTCTTTAGTTCGGATGAGCACTACGCCAAGAGGAAGAAGAATACCTCTTCCAGGTTTTCAGGGATAATGGATATCCAAAAAACTGGGTCAGAAGATGCCTACATGAACAACATCAGGAAGATACTACACGCCCCGACACACTCATCACACTACCCTACATCAGGAACACGTCGGAACTCACCACAAGCCTCCTACGACCGCTGGGCATCGGAGTGGCACACAAGCCCATGTCAACCCTACGACAACTGCTCACCCGAACTAAAGACCCACTCCCCACCATGGACAGGACCAATGTCATCTACAAGATCCCCTGCAGTGACTGTGAGAAACACTACAAAGGACAAACAGGAAGGAAACTAACAAGAGTACACAAACACCAACTGGCTACAAAAAGACACAACCAATACTCACTCATCTCAATCCACACGGACAAGGAGAACCACCATTTCGACTGGGACAACACCAAAATCCTGGGACAAGCTAGGCAGAGACAGGCACGAGAATTCCTAGAAGCCTGGCACTCCACGAAGCATGCTATTAATAAACATATTGAACTCGACCCCATATACATTCCACTATGAAGGAAAACCGAAAGTGAGGCAATCCAGCTCAACAGACTCCAGAGTTTAAAAATCAGGTGGGAAAACGCACTGATGCTTCATAGGAGGCTGCACTGAGGATATTACCCAGCATGGTAACGAAACGTCTGCAATACAAGAAACCAGCTCGGCAAGCCAACCAACCTCAACACCCACAACCCGAGCTACAAGTCTACTCCAGAACCTTAGCAACTTATTATTTGTTGTATCAAAATCCATTATTAAGGTTATAGTTGGATATTTAGAAACCACAACATAATCTGGTACAGTCAACACTGTTTTGTGGAAGGAAAATCATATTTCACTAACTTACTAGTGTTTTTGAGGAATTAACAAGCAAAGTGAACAGAGGGTAATCTGTATATGTGGTGCCCTTGGATTTTCAAAAGGCTTTTGATAAGGTACGACACCAAAGATTACAACACAAAATAGGAGCTCATGATCTAAGGGATATCATACCAGCATGGATAGATGAATGATTAGTTAGAAAATAGGGACAAATAGGTCTTTTACAGATTGTCAAGCTGTAAGTAGAGGGCGCCACAGTGTCTGAAACCTGAAATTTATTAATCTATTTCTAAGACTTCAATGTAGGAACCAAATGTATGATAGTCAAAACAACAAAGAGTTAGTGTGCAGGTTAGGAAGACCAAAGGAGTGTTGGTGTTTATTGCAAAGGATGGAATATAATAACAGAGAAGTTTTACTGCAGACGTACAGGAGATGATGTTTGAAGCAGTTCACAGAAAGTTCACTTAACCCAATTCAGCAATGAAGGGCTTATCTTATGAACAGAGCTGGGCCTTTATCCATTGCATATTAGAAGAATGATAAGTGAAACATATAAAATCCTGAGGGGACTTAATAAGATGGATGCTAAGGGGATGTTGCTTCTTGTAGAATTAGAACTTGGGGATATAGTTTAAGAATAAGAGGTCTCACTTTTGTGATGGAAGCAAGCAGAATTCTTCACATTTCAATGTCATTAGTCTACAGAACTCTCTTTCCCAGAAAAACAGTAGGCGTAGAGTCATTGAATTTACTCAAGGCTAAATTAGATCGATTTTTCATAGATGAGGGAATCAAAGGTTATGCAGGGGAGGGCAGGGGGACATGCAATGGGCAAAACAGAAAGTGCAGTTTAAAACACAAACATATTGGCCATGATCTTATTGAAGGGTAGAGCAGGGTCCAAGGACCAAATTACCTAGTTCTCCTCCTAAGGTTCCTAAGTCCTACGTTCCTATCAGGAATCAGGCAGTGCATGAGATGTTCACCCAATGGCTATTGAACTTCCTGATAAAATACAGTTACATTGCTCCTGGAAGAAATTAGTTAGGTTAGACGTGTCTTTCTTGACAGTGACTGGCTTATCTTCATTGAATCATGCCTACTGAGCAACAATGATTGATCAAAGAAATCTGCAAACAAGATGTGACATATTCTCCAACTTGGAAGAAAAAAACAACTTCAAGAAAAGAAAATAAATAGTCAGCTAAAAAGAAACCTCCATGTCTGACTTGTAAAGTAGGGAGTGGCAGGCTGAAAACATTTGAACATTCAGCTGATAATTAATTCTGTGTCGTATTGCCTCTGGGACTCTGACAGCCAGGTCTCAGATATATTGCGATTGCAGAAGTCAAACTACAGCCGTGAAATTCAGTCACACATATGCTGTGTGCCTTTTTTTTTAAACTTCCAAATCTGGCTATGCAACAACTTGTGAAAAGTGAGAAACAGATTATTATACTTCTGATTGTTTAACTTTTACAAAAACAATAATTTTTTTTGCATTAATATTAGTCCAATCATAGTTCATAATTTTGCCTATAATTGGAGGTAATTAGTGCCCTTGCCACCACCATGTTATATGTCTGTAAAAAAGAAAGATTGGCATTTACATAGTATCTTTCACAACCTCAAGATATCCTAAATTATGTCACAGCCAATGTAATCACTTAAGAAATACAATTACTGATGAAATGTAGAAAATGTGGCAGCTAATTTGCACATCACAGTCACACAAACAGCAATGTGATAGTTGCAACAGATAATCTTTTTCTCAGCGGTGTTCATAGAGGGATAAATATCGGCCAAGGCATCAGAGAAAACTGCCATGTTCTTCTTCCTCCAAGATGGACCTAAGTGCAACATCTCATCCAAAAAGTGTCACCTCCAGCAGTTCAGTACTCAGTTCTTTCAGTACAAGCTCAGCATAGATTTTGTGACCTTGAAACCACATCTTCTGGCTCAGAAGCAAGTGGTCCTACTGAGCAAAGAACAATGCATAGTATGGACAATACTTCATCCTGAGATGCAGATGTAAGAGGCTAAGATTTGAAGAACATTGTCAGAACAGCTACCAAAATCTCAATACATCTAGAAGAGACGCTATTGAAAAAGCAGTTGACTTCATCAAGACACCTATTCTGTGTTTGGAACCACTACCCAAATATGTCCTGCAACACACTTATTCTTTGCTAATTTATCATGAGGTATGATAACGTTCTTCCATTAGTTTGCTGATGATTGACAGTGATAGATAATTGATCAGATCAGAATTTTCCCACCTTTGTTTCCAGGATATACCTTGTCAATTTTCTATATTGATGGGTAGATAGCAGAGTTGCAGCTGTACTGGAAGGAGTGTGGATCTTTTTCCAGGGGAAGGTAGGAGGAGGTATCTGAGAGCAGCCTCTGCAAGGTAGAGGTCAGTACGCCAGACAACAACAGCACCACCCTTATCGGCAGGCTTGATGACAAAGTTAGGTTTAGATCTGAGTGCACGGAGTCCAGTCAGTTTGAAGGGAGATAGGTTGAATTTGTTGAGAGGGGCAGTGAAATTGAGGCGACTGATGTCACGTCGACAGTTCTCAATGAAAAGATCGAGTGCAGGTAAAAGGCCCGAGGGAGGGGTTCAAGTGGAGAGAGAGTGTTGGAGTTGGGCAAAGTGGTCTGTGGGACGGGGAGAGGACTCTTGTCCAAAGAAATGAGCACGGAGACGAAGACGGCGGAAGAACAGTTCGGCGTCATGTCGTGCCCGAAATTCGTTAAGGTGGGGAAGCAGAGGGATAAAGCTGAGGCCTTTGCTTTTTTTCTATCTGAGAGCTGGCGCTCAGCCTCTGCAAGGTAGAGGTCAGTACGCCAGACAACAACAGCACCACCCTGTTTTGTCTGTTAACTCTGTTTTCTCCTCCACAGATGCTGCCAGACCTGCTGAGCTTTTCCAGCAACTTTGTTTTTGTTGCAGCTGTACTGAACAGGTTAGTTATTTGCATAGTCAGTTCTAGGCCTCCAGTCTTCAGCATTATTCCTGCAAGTTTGTCAGGGCCACCGTATTTGTATGGTGAGTCCAGTTCAGTTTCTGGTCAATGGTAACCCACAGGAGGTTCTCCTATAACGCGTGTTCTGGCAACATGAATTAGCTACAATGCGATTGACAAATAGGGGAACAGTATTTGTAAAATGTGAACTTTGTGTTGGCTATAACATGATTCCAACATCGACGTCACGTGATCGGTTCGTGGGCTTTGTCCTGAGCAAGCACTGGAAGAGTCCCCATGCTATCATTGAGGATTCTCACACTTTCAGTGAGAGGTACTGTACAATTCTGCCATGTTACCCACAAAATGAGAAGACAAAATGGCAAGAATGATAACAAGAAGCATCCTGGTGATAAAACTGTGGGTGGTGTACGTCAAAGAAAGGCTATAACGCTGGAAGAGAAGCTAGATGTTGTGAAGTGCTTTGAGGGTAATGAGAGAATATGTGATATTGCTCATGCAACAGGAATAAAGGAGTCTATCTTATGCACCCTTAGAGACAATGCAGAAAAGATTAAAGCAAGCTGTATTGCTGGAACGAGTGCTAGCAAATCTGTGAGGTCTCGATGAATTGGCTTCTATGTGTGTGGATAAAAGAGAAAGCCTTATCAATTTATGAAGATCTAACAAAACAAGCCAAAAATCCTGCAGATGTGCCTGCCTTTAGTGCTAGCAGTGGCTGCTTTACTGGTTTTAAGAACCGGTATGCTTTTCATAACGTAAAGTTATGTAGCAAAGCAATGGCATTTCCTCCCATAGTAAAAAAATTAATTGACGAAGAAGACTACAACTTGGATGCCATGTAGGTGTTTTTAGAAAGGACTGAAGGAAAAAAATGTGGATTTCAAGATTCTCCTCATCCTGGATAATGTGCCAAGCCATCGATTAACCATTGATGAGCTGTCTGAAAACATCAAAGTGCTATTTCTACCCCCAAACACAACCTCTCTCCTTCAACCCATGGACCAGGGTGCAATAGCAGCTTCTGAAGCTTATTATTTAAGGTGCACATTTAAGAGCCTGACTGCAGCCACTGAGGGGGATAAGGACAGTGTTCTTCAATTTTGGAAGAGCTTTAATACCAAGAATGCAATTCACATTATCATGGATGCCTGGGGTGATGTCAGTAAGGACTGCTTGCATGCAGTTTGGCAGAAGTCTCTCCCAGATCTTCTCCAAGATTTTAAAAAGCTTTGATCCATTAGCGGAGGTCCCAAGAATCAAAGAACACTGTGTTGATCTTGCAAAGCAAGTTGGATTTGAAGAAGTGGAGAGTGAGGATGTTGAAGAGCTGCTTGAGTGCCATTGTGAAGACCTCTCTACAGCTGATCTACAATAACTTGTCACTGAGGGGGAAGCGGAAGCTGGAGATGAAGAAGATGAAGTCCAGGATGCAGCACCACGAGAGCATTCCACTTCTGTTTTGTGTACTATCCTGAGGGCAACTGAGAAGCAGTTGCAGCTCTTAGAGGACAACGATGACAATGCAGAACACGTGGGGCGGCACAGTGGCTCAGTGGTTAGCACTGCTGCCTCACAGCACCAGGAACCCAGGTTTGATTCCATCCTCGGGCAACTGTCTGTGTGGAGTTTGCACATTCTCCCCGTGTCTGCTCAGTTTCCACCAGGTGTTCCAGTTCCCTCCCACAATCCAAAGATGTGCAGGCTAGGTGGATCAGCCATGCTAAATCGCCCATAGTGTTCAGGGATGTGTAGATTAGGTGGGTTATAGGGGGATGGATCTGTGTGGGATGCTCTAAGGGTCGGTGTGGACTTGTTGGGCTGAAGGGCCTGTTTCCACACTGTAGGGATTCTTTGATTGACTGATTGAACACGGCAGGGTAGCAGTTTGAGAAATAAAATCATATTTGACACCCTATGAACTGCTTCTTCATGAAAGAAGTAAAAGGGCAAAGCAGCAAAAAATTGGATGTCTTTTTTAAGCCAACCTCCAAGAAACAGTCAGAAAACAATGAACCACAGCCATCAACTTCGCCCTAACAGTTGCAGAGAAGTGGAGGAGCGGATTGGGAGGCAGATACTGGAAAGGTGCAGAAGTCACAGGGTTGCAGTCATGGGTGACTTCAACTTTCCAAATATTGATTGGAAACATTTTGGTTGTAATAGTTTAGATGGAGCGGATTTTGTCCAGCGCGTTCAGGAAGGATTCCTGACACTGTATGTAGATAGACCAACACGAGGAGAGGCCACTTTGGATTTGGTGCTTGGCAATGAGCCGGGCCAAGTGTTAGACCTGTTGGTAGGAGAGCATTTTGGCGGTAGCGATCATAACTCTGTTACTTTTACGATAGTCATGGAAAAGGATAGGTACATACAGCAGGGTAAGGTTTATAATTGGGGGAAGGATAGTTACAATTCTGTTAGGCAAGAACTGGATAACATAAAATGGGAACAGATGTTGTCAGGGAAGAGCACTATTGAAATGTGGAGATTGTTTAAGGAATGCATACTGCGTGTGCTCGATATGTTTGTCCCTAGCAGGCAAGGAAGATGCGGTCGAGTGAGGGAGCCTTGGTTCTCAAGAGCGGTTGAACAACTGGTTAAGAGGAAGAAGGATGCTTATGTAAGGTTTAGGAAACAAGGAACCGAAAAGGCTCTAGAGGGATACAAGTTATCCAGGAACGAGCTGAAGAAAGGGCTTAGGAGAGCTATAAGGGGGCATGAGAAAACCTTGGCAGACAGGATCAAGGAAAACTCCAATGCTTTTTACACATATGTGAGGAATAAGAGAATGACCAGGGAAACGGTAGGGCTGATCAAGGATTGTAAAGGGAATTCGTGCAGGGAGCCTAAAGAGATAGGAAAGGTCCTTAATGAATACATTTCTTCGGTATTCACAACTGAGAGGGACCTAGTTGTAGAGGAGGACAGTGTGAAACAGGCTCGTAGGCTAGAGGAAGTGGATGTTAGTAAGGAAGATGTACTAGGAATTTTGAGGAACTTGAAGATAGATAAGTCCCCTGGGCCTGATGGGATTTATCCAAGGATTCTATGGGAAGCGAGGGAAGAGATCGCAGGGCCTAAGGCGATGATCTTTTCGTCCTCACTGTCCACAGGTATAGTGCCGGAAGATTGGAGATGGGCAAATGTCATTCCCTTGTTCAAAAAAGGGAATAGGGATAACCCCGGAAATTATAGGCCAGATAGTCTTACGTCAGTGGTGGGCAAATTATTGGAAAGGGGTCTGAGAGATAGGATTTATGATCACTTGGAAAGGCACAGTTTGATTCGTGATACTCAGCATCGACTTGTGAGAGGTAGATCACGCCTCACAAACCTTATTGAATTCTTTGAAGAGGTAACCAAACACGTGGATGAAGGTAGACCAGTGGATGTGGTATACATGGATTTAAGTAAGGTGTTTGATAAGGTTCCCCATGGTAGGCTCATGTAGAAGGTAAGGAGGTATGGGATAGGGAGAAATGTGGCAGATTGGATTCAGAATTGGCTGACCCTTAGAAGACAAAGGGTGGTAGTGGATGGAAAATATTCAACATGGTGCTCAGTTACGAGTGGTGTACCACAAGGATCTGTTCTGGGTCCTCTTCTATTTGTGATTTTTGTAAATGATTTGGACGAAGGAGTGGAAGGGTGGATTAGTAAGTTCGCAGATGATACGAATGTGGTTGTGTTGTGGTCAGTGCGGAGGGCTGTTCTAGGTTACAAAGGGACATTGATAGGATGCAGAGCTGAGCTGAGAAGTGGCAGATGGAGGTTAACCCTGAAAAGTGTGAGGTGATTCATTTTGGAAGGACAAACTTGAAAGCAGAATACAGGGTTAACGGAAAGATTCTTGGCTGTGTGGAGGAGCAGAGGGATCTTGGGGTTCATGTCCACAGTTCCCTGAAAGCTGCCATCCAGGTGGATAGATTTGTTAAGAAGGCGTATGGTGTGTTAGTTTTCATTAATGGAGGGATCGAGTTCAAGAGCCGTGAAGTTATGCTCCAGCTATACAAAACCCTGGATCGGCCACATCTGGAGTATTGTGTCCAATTCTGGTCGCCTCACTACAGGAGAGGTGTGGAAGCATTGGAAAAGGTGCAGAGGAGATTTATCAGAATGTTGCCTGGAATGGAGGGAAAGTCTTACGAGGAAAGGTTGAGAGAGCTAGGGCTTTTGTCTTCAGAACGATGAAGGATGAGAGGTGACTTGATAGAGGTATACAAGATGATCAGACGTATAGATAGAGTAGACAGCCAGTGACTATTTCCTAGGGTAGAGGTAGCTATTACAAGGGGGCATAGTTTAAAAGTGAATGGAGGTAGATATAGGGGAGACGTCAGAGGTAGGTTCTTTACTCAGAGAGTGGTCGGGGCATGGAATGCATTGGTAGTGGAGTCGGCCTCATTAGGGGCATTTAAGCAGCTATTAGATAGGCATATGGATGATAGTATAAGGTCGGGGTGGAGGTTTGATAGACCTTAGGATTAGGGTAAAAGTTCGGCACAACATCGTGGGCCGAAGGGCCTGTACTGTGCTGTACTGTTCTATGTTCTGTGTTCTAACTCTGCAACCACAACTGCACCTGAACATGATGATGATGATGATAATGATGACAGCCCTCAGCCCCTGCATTAACAACAGAGCTACCTCAGAACCTCCTCTCCCATCAAGTCATCTTGACATTTTTCAACCTCTACCTCTGTACCAGGTTTGCCCCCATTGCCCAGTGATTCCAGTTTTGCTGGGGCTCCTTGATGCCAATCTCAGTCGAACACCACCCTGATGACAAGGGCTGTCACTCTCACCTCACCTCTGAAATTCAGCTCTTTTGTCCATGTTTGAACCAAGGCTGTAATGAGATCAGGAGCTGAGTCACCCTGGTGGAACCCAAACTGGACGTCAGTGAGCAGATTTTTGCTGTGTAGGTGCTACTTGATGACACCTTCCATCACTTTACTGATGATTGAACGTAGACTGATCATAATTTTATTGAAAAATACATTCCACCAAGTGCAATAATATTTAATTTGAAATCATGTTTCTAAAGCATTACTCCAGATTTCAGGATTACAAATTCATAAGAGTAATATTACCAAGATGCTTTCATTTCCATGTTCCTCATCGTTAGCTGTACTTAAAAGTCAAGTATCTTCTAACTAAAAATGTAGTTAAAATTTTAACACCTCTGAAGAACCCCACTCCCTCAGATTCACTCCCTGTGTAAGGTCTACAGCTACAACTCAAAATTTGCAGAGTTCCATTAAACAAGTGATAAAATAACTGAAGAAAAAAAATCATGAATGGCTGTGCCATAGTAACAATCAAGACAAATTAAGAGCAAGATAAATCGTAGAAGGAGTGATACTTAGTATACAATCTACTTCATTAATTTCAAAAGATTTATTTACATTCAAAAATAATTATTATTCAATAATTTGCATTATATAATGCAAATAACAGATCAAAGCAAGCATTTGTGCTTAATAAATGAAGTTTTCAGCTAACATGAAACAACAAAATTAATAGCTTCAGCCATGTTCATAATAAGAATATAAACAGTGACTGTTGTAATGTTGCAAAAACAAGCACACTGAAGAACTCATATCCTCGGATTCACTCCCTGTGTAACCATCCACAGCCACAGTTCAAAATTTGTAGAGTTCCACTAAATGTTCTTCTTGAAAAGTGATAAAGTAACAAAGAAAAAATACATTCTATGAGTGACCATATCTTAGCAACGGTAATGGGAGTGGGTCCACAGCTAAATATCTGTCGGTACACTGGATTTCAGTTAAAGAAAAGACTTGGGGGCAATTTAATGTTTCTCCAATGGTATAACATTAGTGATGTCTGGTTGGTTATCCTTTATGTATTCAACCTGATTTTACCTTTCTATCAAGTTCAAAGGAAAGGAAAATTGAGCAGGTTGTAGGCTGACAAAAAGTTGCTGGTAGGTTTGTTTGCTGAAAAGGAAGTAATTTGCAAGTCACAAGGAATCCCAGTAACTTCCCTAGATACATTCCATTGATGTCAGATGGTTGGGCTGGAAGGTTTCCTCTCCATATCACAGCAATAGGTAAGAATCTCAGTGAAACCTTCCCCACTCTAAATCTTGCCCTCTCTAGTCTTTGGAAATTTCAGAACCATTGGAGGCTTTTGGGGCAGGGACTGGCATCAGATCACCATCCCCTTATCAAAGTGAGTGAGTACTCAATCTCATCATTCTACAGCAGCACAGACATGAAAGGAAAATCAAACACATTGTGTAGAATTTACGCCCCACATGGAGGCAAAAATGGAGTAACAGAAGGTCTCTTTGGTGACTCAAGGCTGTTCAATGATTCGATAAGATCATGGTTGATCTGATTATTCCACATTCCAGCCTACCCTTGCCAACATTTCACTGTCTTGTTTAACAGGGGAAATGGCCTTTGGATGTGACAGCTTTGTCATAAGTGTCATGATCATTTCCATTCTATCTCGCCTTGATTCTATACATCAGGACTTTCATCACTAAAAAAAACACATAAGCATCTGAAATACAAGGTGCATACTTTATTCGAACTACTGTTCAAAAACAAAGATGTAATTAATTCTGTTTAATTGTGAAAAACAAACCTCAACAGTTGGATTGATAAGTTTCAGAAATCATGTCTCATTCCCATCACCATCTATTACATTAGCAGGGTGGCTTGATTCCCAATGACTATCACTTTTATAATATTCCAAATTACTTGTATTAAATTCTATTTCAGATAGTCTTAAATGCTCTGAAATCTGACATCTATGAAAGTACAGGCATTTAATAGCTCATGTTTCTTGTCAGTTTAATTGAAGAACTCTAAAAGAAGACATGTACCTGAAAATCTATACAACCAATGGGCACTGAAGTTCCACAATACTTGACTTCTGATTTTACTTTTGGCATGAAGTGACAAGATCAAAGCCATACTTTCTCTTTCAAAGGGACTTTATCCATGTCGACATAGACAATGCTTTCTTCCAGTTATCGTATCCTCAAAGTCCGAGAACATAATAGGGTGATCATACCCCAGCAATTCTCACTTGCTTTCTGCCATTGTCCACAATAACTACTAGTAGTTTTGTCATCACATTTTGCTTCTTGGTTTCCAACCTTCAAACTTTAAGTTACAAGCTTCTGCTGCCTTTTAAAGTCCAGAAAACTAGTTGGAGAAGGATGGAATTGAAGCTAAGGTTAACACATTTTTCTATTTATTTGCAGTTCTTTTATATATGCAAGCACTTTCTAAGCCAATAACCATTGGTTAAATCAATGTCTACAGACGCACAAGTGAATCCGAGTTAATGTCAACCACCCGCCTACAATTAAAGCCACTAAATATTCAATTGACAAAAGATGAAAAAAAATTCTTGACTTCAGTGAAGATGAAAGTGATAATGATCTTCAATGGTTACCCAATAAGCTGCATAAAGCACAATTTTACAAACATGGGATACATTGGAATCAAACCCAGTAAGTCACCAAGATAATTGATCACAGCACAAAGAAATTCTCAAATATTTTCACTGCAGAGGTAGAGTATCTGTCACGAACACATTAGTGACACAAAAAGTGTCATTATTGTTAATGCTGCAAGCAAACACTGTGATTTATAAACGCATGATGATATTTTAATAAACAGTCAACAAAAAAAGAATTGACAGCAAACAACAAATATTTATAATTGAAATGAAATGTCAAACTCAAGATACTTTGAGAGTGTAAATTCTGTTATTTCTGTCCAGTTTACAGGGACCCCATTCCACCTATATCTAAAAGGATAGCCCAGCTCAGCCTCAACCTTCTCAAAACTACATAAAATGATTCCCACTGGATTATTAACATCAGAGCCCAGATCAATGCCTCGGAATTTTTCTGGTAAAATGTCCATTTTTGAGGTGTAAAATAGGAACCTAACTTCCCAAAAATGATGGATGGTACGTATTTGCAGATTCTGCATCAGAAGCATTCCATCCCATCATCCTGGTAAAGGCATATAAGATCCCAGGAAAGCGGGTCCTTAATTGAGAAGGGATAGAGTATAACTCCAATTCTCCACTCCAATTGTGCCCTCACTCCATGTTTCCCACTTCCCTCCCAATCAATCCTATTGTCCTGATCATACCTCTCTTCTCCACTACCAGAGCCTACTGGAAAGCCACGGCTACTCCCAAATCAATGCCAAGTCACTGTCAAAATGCCTAGAGGATGCTCAGCTTTGTGTCTGTAGTACATTTCAATGCGGTCCAATTCCAAACAATGGCCTAAGTCCAAATCCTGTCAGGTTTTTTGAAGGTATTTCCACTGCAAGGCCTAGTGAGACTTCCAGCCATATCTGACCAAATGCCTCATTAGCTACTTACACTGCCCCATGGCATCCCTCTTGTCTGATTCCAGCCCCATCTTACCATGTGCCATTCGCTGAACAACTTACCACTATTGAGATATCCTGGAATTCACCAGCATCACCTACGCCCACACCATCTTCAAAAGCCCCTGGACTCTCAGTCCGCAGCTGCCCTGCATGGTTTGCCCAGAATTGCCCAGACATGACAGATGGGGGAAAATTGGCAACCCGCTTTATGGGCAGGAACCTGGAGATCCTGCTGGATGGGGTGATGTAGACATGGGATTTCCCTGTTCCCCAGGGGCAATAGTGAATGTCATGACAACAGGACATGGCAGTATGGTGCTCAGTTGCCACCTTGGTTAAAGCACTCAGCAATTTGGATTAAAGCACTGCACTATGGGAAGAAGGTCAATGTCCTTCCCTGTTCTACAAGTGTGACTGCCATCATCCCCTCTCTGGTACCTTACACTCACTCTAACTTTGCTACTGTACCCACTTCCCACCATGGTTCATGCGCTACCACCCTCACTACCGCATGTAACATCTTCCCGACTCACTGTCACATCCACCGCCAAACCCATTCCCCCAAACAATGCCTGACACCACTCACCCTGCATGCCCTCCGCACTGTCTCCCCTCTTATTCAGGGCACCTCACCATCTGCAACAAAATTAACAGCTATGCCATCCATTTTCATCTCCATTAATACCTGCCTCTGTCTCATTCCAGAAGGTAAACAGCCCCCAATAGGCAACTTCAGAAAAAGTCAAGGTGGGTCATAGGTTGCCCGACATTTGGCTCCCTCACCCCTTCTGTGGACAGCATCCCAAAGCTAAGCATCTGGACCGATTGATTTACTATGTTCAAGCCCTTGGACTCATATCTGATGCAGCCCTTGACTTACCATGCCGGGAACCTCTGGAAAAGGCTATTCTCCCCTGGCTTGGCTAAGGTCTGCTGACAACATGACAAAGGTCCTTTTATCTATGCTAAACAGCGAGGCAAAACAGAAGTAATATAAGCCAGGTATCTCTGGCTGAATGGACAGAGGGTCAACAGGCAAGGCACGGCAGGGATGCTGAGAGCATCAGGTATTTCAGACTGTGCAAGAGCTATGACAGGGAGCCAAGAACCCAGAGATGGAGCCTGGTCCAATCCATCAGCTGAGTGTCTGTCCCTGAGTGCAGTGTCCCTGCTGCAGCATTACAATGATAGTTGCTGGTGCAGCCCAAGATGCATCACTGAAGTGCAAAGTTGTCCTGAAAGTGGATAGGAGATGTTCTATGTGGGTTGTTAGAGGCTAATGCATGTTGAATGCTAATGTCCATGGAGGTGGGGTATATGTGAACAGTGCCTATAGAGTGAGCCCTGAGATGCTGGTGCCTCGTGTCCAACATAAAGACTCTTCAGAGCAAGAGATGAACTGAATTCGCCAATTACTCACTCTGACTTCCATGTCGATTTTTCTCAACATTTGGCTTGTTTAGTCAGTTTGGTAAGATGGAAAGATGAATACTAATGAGGCAAGTTGGACTGTCAACAAGCAATATTAGCCTTTAACAAGCGATATTCCCCCTTAAATGGTAAATCACCACTGCCTAATAAGAAACTCATCACGCCGCTTGTCAAAAACATAACAGATGGAACGAGATGCTCCTGATGTTGAGACCACCCTTGCTGGATTTCTTAGTTGATTCTGTCACAAATCTCACAGTAGCCCAAATTGCTCAGACCTTTATAGGACTCCACCCACGGGGTGTGCTTCCAGCTTACCCATTCTGGCATAGGGACAGTTTATGGTGTGTCTATATGCGCCTGGCAATGCAAAGCAATTTCTCGGAATTGTAAATGGTTTAGTTAAAATATTGCTTCTCAGGATGTTTCAAGCTTCAGATCACTGTTAGTTCACCTGAAGTGGTCAGAATTCTTAAACGCGGGTGTGCAGAAAAGAGGACTAGAAATGTAAAAATTAACCTAAGAAACTAGAGAAGTAATCTTGCAATAATGAGATGATCAGCCACATCAACAAAGTAGGATTTTTCTGTGATTTAATTACAGATTAGGTTCTCTTGTGGTGGAAGAATGCAGAGGAAGAGGACTCATGGCTATTTTTCATTATGATCTCATTATTGATTTCAATGTGACAAAAACACGTGCCCTCGTAAGTTAAAATATAGGGATTTTGCCAAACACAACTTTTTTTAGGAAACTGTACTTCCATGTAATGGAAAGCAGTTGGAAATAGTTCTAAAAATGTCGATAAAGGGAAAAGAAAACTCAATTGATATGTCTTATTATTGTTCTCAGTTTCTACATATCATGTGAAGTGCAATCAATGTTATTGGTACATGCAAATATGGATTGTATTACAGTAATGCAATCTCAGATTAAGAGAAGTGTGCTTCTCTCTCCTTATTTGGCAAACTGCACCAGCAGGAAAGAATTCAATTTTTATGTATGTCACAACACGTTCTTGAAACTGCTTGGAGTGTGTCAAGAAAAGACCACCTAATTTTAACCTGGTTTAACAGCTGTCACAACAAAACCAGAAAAGACGTTTGTGAAAATGCATGTGTAGTAACTTGTCACAACCAACCTGACTTAACAGCTGTCAGCGCCAATATGGTTTAACAGTTGCCATTACAAACCTGGTTTCAATGCAGTCCAAATTATTCTGTCTCTAAAAACACTGATAACATCATTCCTGCTCTTCAGCAGTGTGCCACAATGCTATTCTCCATTCACTCATGTAAAGTGATGTCTCCCACTTTGGGCAGCCAATTTAATACAAAATATCTGTTAAAGTCTGATCAATAACCTCCAAATGCCTATCCCCAACATTCTTGCAATTAGTTGTGCAATGTAACTATCCTCAGAGGAAACACCCAGTCAGAAAGTGATTACAGTCTTCATTACTTTTTTCATTCGCTCGTGGGATGTGGGCATCACTGGCTGGCCAGCATTTATTGCCCACCCCTAGATGTCCTCAAGCATGTTGTGGTGAGCTGCCTTCTTGAACCACTGCAGTTTATGTACTGTAGGCTGACTCACACTGCCCTTAGGGAGGGAACTCCCCAGGAGTTTGAAGGAACAGTGATATATTTCCAAGTCAGGATGGCAAGTAGCTTGGAGGGAAACTTGCAAGTGGTGGTATTCCCATGTATCTGCTGCCCTTGTCCTTCTAGATAGGGTTTGAAAGGTCCATTGCATGATTCTTTAAGTGTCAGTTAAACCTTCTTCCTCATGTCTAATATTTTGATAGATAACAAACAAAAGAAATGGATACAAAGGAATTTTAAAAATAACACTTGGTCAATGCCCCTAAGATTTTTATCTTAGGTTCTTTGCAGACATGTTCTGAAGATTAAATGTTAATTCCCACATGATCTTGAAGAACTGGTAACCACTCACAATATATTCAGGAAACAGATCCTTCAAACTAAAGGCTAAATTTAAAACAAGCCTCAGACACAACTATCTACCACAGACTAAACCAATCTGATGGACTCTAATTAGCCAGTGAAATTTGCACTTCTCTCTGACTCAGGGAATCTTCACGATGGGTGAGCAGTCACCTCAACAGTGCAAGAATGATGCAGAGAAGTGGTTTCCAACTGCTGTCCTAACATTTTAAAACTCCTTTTTAAAATTAATAATGAAAAAAACAAAGTTAACAAATTTTTAAAATGTTGTTAACATTAATTTAAAACTCTAGCAATTGGACATACAGTTCCCACACAAATGTTCAGGGAAGAAGTTAATTGAAACAGTGAGGATAACTCCTGTGAGTTGTGGTATTAATGAGATGCAAATCCATGCAGTTAGGGCTCTTACCATCTGTTGGTGACGTTACACAACCCGCAACTTGAAGGGGTGGAACTTAATCACTAAAGATTTTCTCAACCGAGGGAATCTGATTTTTGGCCTCTTTCTTGATTCATTTCACCCACCCAGTATCCTATCTACATCACACTAGGATCAAAGCTTATATTTTTTTCCAAAAATCTTCTCTAATCTCCCAAAACTGTTCACTGTTCCACAATATATTATGCTTTCAGTCACCTGAACAACTCCACTTCACAACATATCACACATCCAACATCCTTCCCGGACAACGTACCTTATAACTTATGGTTATCAACAATTTATCATTCCCATTTAGAAAACTCTATGGGCGTGTGTACATGTATGTTAGGCGAGAGTGGTGGGGGTGGGGGTGGGTGTTTGGTAGAGGGAGTGGGAGCAGAATTGGTCAATGCCAGTAGTTCAACGCAGACTGAGCAGTCAATTTTCCATCATCGCTGACCTTCTTTCCAGTAAAGTTCACAGATTGGTGCCTTAAATTCTTTCTGGAAGCTTCAATGCCAGTCTCACTTTTGCTTTTCCTTCCTTGAAATTAAATAAAAACTTGGCAATATTTTCCAAGTCAATGAATAAGAAACTGGCACAGTGAAAAGTTGTCTGCCGATACACTATGACTAGTTTCACACTCTGGCATAAATTAACATCACCCCCTATATCCTCTGATGTGCCATTAGCAACACAATGTGAGATTCATTAGTAAGTTAGTTACAATCATGCAACTGGCATACAATGTTTCTATGTGTAACACTTCCTGTCACACTATTTCCTCATACTTTTCTGATCCAATAATGTATATCTATTGACTTAACTTTTCTCAGCTGTACTTGATCTCCAATCGGGATGTCACTGTTGTTTACTTACCTCTTAGACTGCCCAACCACATCCTGAACCTTGATGTTATTGAGGCAACAGGCCTTAAATTTTAAACAGTGCTCTTTAGATTTTTCTCAATTACCTATGTGCTTTTTTATTGGGCTATTGTTCCTCTCTGCTGTGTCTGGTTCCTAACACAACACCATAATTACCACCAACGCAGCCCAACACCTAACCCTCTCAGATTTCATCACTTCTTTCATACATTCCACCTCTCAACCTCTTTCTCCTGGTTGCCAGCAGGAATATCATTCACTTCTTCCATTTTTCCTTTCATAACATCAAAGCATTGCAGCTCTACCACTTTCCTAGGTTAAGTAAATTGACTCGCTAATCAAGTGGTCTTCCTCACTTACATCACATAATTTATTTGGAGGCTTAGTAGTTAGCACAGCTGCCTCAAAGCGCCAGGGATCCGAGTTCAGTTCTACCTGGGCAACTGTCTTTGTGAAGTTTGCATGTTCTCCCCTTATCTGTATGGGTCTCTTCCTACAGTCCAAAGATGTGCAGTCTAGGTGGATTAGCCATGGGAAATGCATGGTTACAGGGATAGGGTAGGGGGGTGAGTCTGGGTGGGATGCTCTTCAGAGGGTCAGTGTGGAACTCAACAGGACGAATGGCCTGCTTCCACACTG
>NC_063340.1:74098768-74098877 GCF_021869965.1 Rhincodon typus
AAACAGTGGTATACTTATTGCCTTAATAAGATCTCACAACATACATACACTGAAGAATAAGACTGCATATGCTCCCTAATTTTCCATTTTTCAATCAATTGCCACTAAA
>NC_063340.1:74099277-74138210 GCF_021869965.1 Rhincodon typus
CTCCAGCATCTGCAGTTCCTACTATCTCTGAAATAATGTTATTGGATAATGAGTTTAATATGAGTAAGTGCAAGGTCATTCATTTTAGACCTGAGGAAAATAAAATTTTCATTCATGGGACATCAGCATTGCTAGCTAGACCAGCATTTAATGCCCAGCCCTAAGTGCCATTGATAAGATGACAGTGAGATGCCTTCTTTAACTACTACAGTTCTTGGGGTGTAAGGATACCCACAGAGCTGTTGGGAAGGGAGCTCCAGGATTTTGATCCAATCAGTGAAGCAATAGCAATATGATTACAAATTCGGGTTGTATGTGGCATGGAGGGGAACTTGCAGTTTGTGGTATTCCCATAAAGTTGTTGCCTTTGTCTTTCCAGGTGACAGCAGTTATGAGTTTAGAAGGAACCACTGAAGGATCCTGGATGAGTTGCTGAAATGTGTCTTGTCAACAATACTCACTGCTGCCGCTGTGCATCAGTGGTAAAGGGAGTGAATTTTTATGGTGGTGGAAGGAAGTGGGTTTCTATGTCCTAGATGCGGTTAAGCTTTTTGAGTGTTGTTGGATCTTCACTAAATCCAGGCAAGTGGGGAGCATTCCATTACACTCCTGATTTGTATCTTGTAGATGGCATACCAGATCAGGAATACAGGAGGTGATTTATTCACTGCTGAATACCCAGCATCTGATCTGCTCATGTAGCCTTTATATGACTGGTGCAGTTCAGTTTATGGTCAATGGTAATCCCCAGGATGTTGATTGTGAGACATTCAGTGATAGCAATGCCATTGAACATTGAGGGATGATGGCTAGATTCTCCCTTGTTGAATATGATCATTGCCTGGCTTCTGTGAGGTGTAAATGTTAGATGCCACTTGTCAGCCCAAATATTGAACATTGTCCAGGTCTTGCTGCACTTGAACATGGACCACTTCAGTATCTGAGGTGTCATGAATGGAGTCATGAATGGTGCTAAACATTATGCAATCATCAATGAACATCACCACTTCTGACACTGTGATGGAGGGAAGGTCCTTGATGAAGCTGGTACAGGTGGTTTGGCCTAGGTCACAACCCTGAGGAAATAGTGTCATAGAATCATACAGCATGGAAACAGACCTTTCAGTCCAACCAGTCCATGCTAACCATAATCCCAAATTAAACTAGTCCCACCTGCCTGCACTTGGCCCATATCCCTCCAAACATTTCTTATTCATGTACTTATCTAAATGTCTATTAACCATTGTAACTGTACCCATATGCACCACTTCCTCTGGAAGTTCATTTCACACATTCTTGCTGTGAGGTACAAAAAAATCAAGATAGGCTTTCCTCACAAAGGGTAGTAGAAATTTGTTGCTTTAAAAGTGTCTGGATCTTGAACAATTTGAGAGAGAAATTTTGTTCAGCAAGGGTACCAAGGGTTTTAGTACAAAGAAGAACAACTGGTGCTCAGATGCAGATTGGCCATGGTCTAACTGAATGGTGAAGCAGGTTTGAGGGGCTGGATAGCCGACTTCTGTACCTAAAACTCTCTTGTTAAATGAGTTGACACTCTGCACAATAAGGTCAAAGCAAAAACTGTTAGTTCAGGATGAATTGAAAAGTAATTATAATGCGGATCAAAGTTTTAAGTAAAACAGAGACTTTGGGGATAGCTGTCATATGAAGTTTTCCTGAAGCAAATTGCATTTTTCTATGTCCTACTGAGATCTCTGCTGTACACTAAGTCTGCGTAGGTGATGATTAGATAATAAATATAACAATTTCCCTTTGCTTTACAGTACACTGTATATATAAACAAGTTGCCCCATAAATATCTGAAGAACTTACACATTTTCACATCGGTAAGATAACTAAAAGCCAATATGCTAACTAAGTGTTGACAACTAGAAATCTATCTTGAACAAAAACAGAAGTTACTGGAAAAACTCAGCAGGCCTTGCAGCATCTGCAAAGAAAAATCAGAGTTAACATTTCAGGTCCAGTGACCCTTCCTCAGAACTCTATTTTTCCTGTTTCTTTTTATTGGATATGTCTGCGCCCAGAAAATCTGCAGCCAACACGTGTATGTAAACACATGCTTTGTGACACACTAAAGGAGGGCGAGTTTGCTCAGTAGGTTACAGCATGGATGTTTAAAAATGCTGAAAATGTAGGTTCAAATCCCTTAGCAGCTGAAGTCCCATTGTGACATTTTGACATAATTATATCATTAATAGCAATGTGCAGAAAACAAGGAAATTAGATGAGAAGAGTGAGACAGATTGATCAGGAAGATTTCAGGCAAGTTTGGAACGTTGGGAAGGGGAGAAGAGATATTGCATAGGTCATCCATTTGCACCCAGTTTGTCTGTTTATCTCTTCATTCACGCACTGATTTGGAGACACTCATATCTGCCTGGGTCATATGTTTAGTTTAGTGGAATTCTTTCCAGATCACAATTTAAAGGTCTAAATTGACAGTACAGTCAACTATAACGTAGTTTAACTCAACCATGTTAAAGAAAAGTACAGGAAATTAATTAACAACAATTGAATGATTTTATTGCAAAAATTGCACAGAATGTATTTATTTCAAATGGGTCACTAAAATGTAATAGCATAGGCAGCACCATCTCTTCTGAAAAATGGGTGTAAATTTGTGGCATTTCACTGGAATTCGAATAGAATCAATTCTGGAATAATACAATCCTTTACAGATTCATAGAATTATACAGTACCAAAGAGGCCCTTCAGCTCATTGTGTCTGCTCTGACAAGTTTTTTAAAAATGATTTTCCAGTGTCTATTAACCAGTTTATTTACTTTTAATGTCAGTTCAACATCACAAGCGAAGCCTGACATTACAGGACAAGATTTCAATCATATAAGCAAGAGAACTGAACAGTCAGTTCAGTCACTCTCCCCCAAGACTAAGCCTGTCAAACAGGTCATGCCATTCTCGGGGGCTCCCAATCTCTTCAGGTTGGTAGCGTGATCTCCCAGCTTCTTGATCCTCTTCACTTGCTCATCCAAGCAATGTCTCTCCAGGAAGTCACAAAGATGACGGTCTGTGTTGCCGGAGGAGAGTTTATGCAGATCCAGCAGGCTCTGGCTCACATCCTTCTCCATCTGTGTCTCAATGTGTTCCTATTCCTCATGGGACTGCTGCTTGAAGAATTCAGCAAAGTAACACAGGGCAACATCATCCTGGTCATAGTACGAGACATGAAGAGGAACGGAGCTCCAGGTTTGTTAACAGCATCTTGTGGTAGCTCTGACACACTTGGGAGGTCATCTTCACTGCTACTGCTCACTATTATCTAGACTGTGCACCAACAAAATATTATTCTAAATCTACACTAGTCACACTCTCCAGCACTTAGCCCACAGCCTTGAATGTCATGACACTCAAGTGCTCGTCCAAGCTCTTTTTAAAGGTTATAAGCTTTCCCACCTCAACTGCCCTCCCACTAACTTTAATCGTCCTGAAGATCTTTCCAAGTCATTTCACCTGCTAGGAGATAGTAAATGAAATGGGTACCTCACAATGTTTGTACTGGACATTTAGACAAGTAACGTCACTCATCTGTGTAGTAGCCCTAGACAAAAACAAGGAAAGGGGTGAGAGTTTGTCCTCTGAAACCTGACCTATCTCTGCACAGTCATTGAAGTTTCTGCCCAAATTTGTGACAAAGTGGGGCTTTCATGTTCAAATTTGATTCCAAGGAATTGTTCATTTTTGTGACTGTGCTTCTAGTAAGTTTATCTCACCCATATAGAAACTGGAATATCAGGAACTGTTCCACGTCACCACTGAAGAGAAACAGCAACAAAGGGCTTCTACGCTGTTAACCTCTCACCACTTAGATACTTATTTCCTTCTCGCGTTATTAGTTGAAATCCAACCAGTTAGCACTGTAAAAGTAAATGATAATATGGCACAATAGATAATTAATTCCTGAAAATCTCAAGTGATAGGATATTTTTCACAGAAACTACTGCAGTAAGCTTGCTGCACCCACATGCTCTCTATCAGCCTTTTACATCCAGCACACTGCTTCTTCTGATCAATCAGATTACGTAAGACTGCAGCTCTCTGCAGAGAAATAATCCCAGTCCTGTCTAGCACCGAAAAAATTCTTTCTCCAATGATTTTTACGTCATACCATAAAAATTCAATCTAAACTGAATGTAATGTACATTGAATGGTGTTTATTAAAAATCTTCTCTCTTTTAACAGAAGTATGAGACAATGGGTTTGAATTTTCTGAAAATGTGCAGCTCAACTGTGCACCCCAAAATTCCAAGCTGCTCAAACTCCAAGAAATTGTAGCAAGAATGGTTATTGGCATGACATGCACTAGGCCATAATTTGTTTGCTCACTCTCCAAAAATGCTCAAGAGTTCATTACCATAGCTCCAATCATGATCACAATCCATGGCAGGACCGAGTTTAATTAATGAACGCCACCGTGATCACCACAGCTTGGTACCAGTGAGCTCTCAATCAGTGAAATATTTCACTACTTTCAATGTTTAAAACAGATTTCAAGGAATTACTAGCATTTGATTTTGCTTCCAGTAAGTTGGTCCAGTAAGTAAGGGAGTTGCTGTCAAAGGCAACATTTACACTCACTTACTCTAGGAACTTCACTGAAATCCTAAACCTAAAGTTATAAAGGAATAATTTTTATAACCAGGCTCTGATTGGGCCTGATTCATTTAGTTTACATTAATATCTATTGACCAAGAGCATTAAGTATTGATTGCAACCAGTAAGAAAATACAGCTAGACATCACATGCAATTTAGGTGATATCCTAAATAAAAACAGAAACAACTGTGGATGTTGTAAATCAGGAACAAAAACAGAAGTTGCTGGAAAAGCTCAGCAGGTCTGGCAGCACCTGTGAAGAAAAACTCAGAGTTAACGTTATGGATCCGGTGACCCTTCCTCAGGTTCTCAGTTCTCTGATTTTTTCAGAACTGAGGAAGGGTCACCGGAACCAAAACATTAACTCTGATTTTTTCTTCATAGGTGCTGCCAGACCTGCTGAGCTTTTCCAGCAACTTCTGTTTTTGTTAGGTGATATCCTGTCCATATGAGTTCCTTCTTGAACCTGATTTATACATTTCTGTTGTTTCAGGACAAATTCATCATTCAAATTAACCCAATACAGGTATTCTGTTTGTACATACTACATTCCCACGTTAGCATATACGAGAAATTTGTCCAAGAGAGCAGTGAATGAATAGTTCACACTTGCTCATTTAACCACTATGGGTTTTGTCATAAAACCTAGGAGGATTGGAAATCCATTTTGGTGCCGCATTGTCTACAGAGGATCTGGTAACCATGTGAACAGAGCAAGCAATTGTTTATAACCTTAATCAATTAGACTGAAGAATTCTTAAAGAATATTATTGAGCTTAAATCTGGAAATTTCCCTTGGACTAATTAGCTCAATGTCAAATCATGTACAGGAATTAAATACGATAGAGGGACAGAGATAAAAGAGAGACAGATAGAAAACAAAAATGACTTTTTTACCACTTTTTATTAATTTCAATCTTCAACTATAATGGAAATCTGAAACAGCGCTTGAAAATGTTCATTTTCAATGCCAGAATGTTTGTTGATACCAATTACAACTTATCATGTTGTTAAAAATCCACTCACTCCAGAATGGATTATTTTTATGGTGTGTCCAGTGGCGAAGCACACATTCCTACATTCCATGTGTTTCAGAAGCAAGTCTCTCAGAGAGATGTTAGCCCAGTGAAGCTTCTGAAGCAGCAAGGCAATTCGATCAGCAACCTCCTAATTTCTGCTTTTAATTATAAATGTGCAGTCACTGGAAGTTCAGCCTAGGCTAATACGATATCAGTTTCCTATCTGTACTTGTTGTAAGGCCTCTAAGTGAAATGGATTTGTGGAGTCTCAATCCAGTCACAAGCAGGTGAGCCCAAAGCAGCAAATTACAAACTTGGCAGCAGTTGACAATTAAGGTCATAAAAATGACTAATCTAGATAACAAAACTGTCACATTTGTCTTGTATGAAATACTCTTCTGAAGGTGCTGTTGAGATATACAGTTGCATCAATGTGCAGGAGTTCTATAAGGACCCTGGAGTCATAGAACAATAGGGTTTACAGCATGGAAACAAGCCCTTCGGCCCAACTTATCCACGCCGCCCAGTTTTCACAATTAAATTAGTCCCATTTGCCTGTGTTTGGACTGTATCCATCCATACCTATCCCATCCACATGCCTGTCTAAATGTTTCTTAAATGACAAAATTTTATTCACCTCCACCACCACCTTTGCAGCCTGTTCCAGACACTCACCACCCTATGCATGAAAAATATGCCCTATGGATCCTTTTGTATCTCTCCTCTCTCACTTTAAACTTATGCCCTCTAGTTTTAGACAACATGGAGGAAAAGCTGTTGGCTATCTACCTTAGCTATGCCTCTCATGTTTTTATAGACCTCAATAAGGTCACCCCTCAGTCTCCTACACTCCAGGGAAAAAAAAGTCTCAGCCTATCCAACCTCTCCTTGTAACTCAAATCTTCCAGTCCAGATAGCATCCTAGTAAATATTTTCTGCACTCTTTCGAGTTAAATAATATCCTTTCCAGAGTAGGGTGACCAGAACTGCATGCAGTACTCCAAATGTGGTCTCAATAACGTCTTGTAAAGCTGCAATTAGACATCCCAATTCCTATACTCAGTGCTCTAACCAATGAAAATAAGCATGCTGAAAGCCTTCGTTGTCACCCTTCTTTCAAGGAGCTATGAGCTTGCACCTCTAGATATCTTTAATCTATGACACTCCCCAGGGTCCTACCAGTGACTGTGTAAGTCCTTCCCCAGTTTGACCTACCAAAATGCAACGCCTCACATTTATCTAAATTAAACTCAATCTGCCATTCCTTAGCCCATTGGCCCAGTTGATCAGGATCTTGCTGTATTCCCAGATAACTTTCTTCACTGTCCACCATACCACCAATCTTGGTGTCATTCGAAACTTTCTAACCATAATTCCTGAATTCTCACCCAAATCAATTATATAAATGACAACTAACAGTGGACCTACCATCGATCCCTATGGTACACTGCTGGTCACAGGCCTCCAGTCTGAAAAACCACCCTTTGTCTTCTATGGTCAAGCCAATTTTGTATCCAATTGGCTAGCTCTCCCTGGATGCAATGAGATTTAACCTTACTCAACAACCTATCATGTGGTACCTTGTCAAAGGCCTTGCTAAAGCCCATGTAGATAACGTCTACCACATTGCCCTCATCTACTTTCTTGATCACCTCTTCAAAAAACTGAATCAAATTCGTGAGGTACGATTTCCCATGCACAAAGCCATGCTGACTGTCCCAAATGAGTCCTTGTCTCTCCAAATGCCTGCAGATCCTGTCTCTCAGAATCCCCTCTAACAACTTACCTACCACAGACGTTAGGCTCACTGATCTGTAGTCCCCAGGTATTTCCTCGCAGCCTTTCTTAAACAATGGCAAAACATTAGACACCCTCCAATCTTCAGGCACTTCACCCATGGTTGTCAATGATACAAATATCTCAGCTAGGGGCTCCGAAATTTCCTCGCTGGCCTCCCACAGAGTTCTGGGACACACGTCATCAGTTCTCGGGAGTTTATTTAACTTAATGTGTTTTAAGGCTTCCTGCACCTACTGTGCTGTAATTTGGACTCTCTTCAAGACTCCTATTTATTTCCCCAAGTTCCCTGCCATCAATGCCTTTCTCGACAGTAAATACTGATGAGAAATATTCATTTGGGATCTCACCCATCTCTTGTGGCTCCAGACATAGACGACCTTGTTGATCTTTCAGAGGCCCTATTCTCTTCCCAGTTACTCTTTTGCCCTTCATGCACTTATAGGGGATGAGTTTCTGCAGCAATTTCTGTTTTAGGGGGAAAGTGTTTCAGGAAAGTGAAATTCAGTCCTTGATCCTCAACAGAATAAAAAAGTGAGAAAAATGCTTTGACCTCCTGCAGCTTGATCAGCGCAAAATTAATTATGGATAAAAAGAAGGATGTAAACTAATCATAAGCAGTGTGAAGATAATTAAATCAGTTATTTTCTTTCATAATCAATGCAACCCTAGATCAGAAAGAATGATTAACTCTCAAAAGGTCATTGGCCTTGGAGATTATTAGGTCAATTCCTATCGCCCACTTTGCAGTTGCCACAACTGTCATGTTACTTTCCACTGGAAGTACTACTGCAGTCAATAATATATTGAGTGGTATCTTTAGGAATGAACAAGTGGGAAACCCTGATGACATAGAAACATTTACTGCATGTTTTACCCTGACAGATAAAATGTCTTCCCTAGTAAGAAGTGCTGTTCTTGTGCCACAATCAGCCTCAGACACAACCACTTCATTATACTTTTATTTAAAAAGTAGCCAATGCATTATTAAAGAGAAAATCTCTGTTCCACAGACTGCTGTGTCAATCTTAGTAAAGGTCAATATTTTCCCTTAATGTCTAATCTATTACACCTCAGTAAAAAGTCAGTTTTAAACTTCAAAGAACCTTGACAACTATAAAGAGCTACAGTACAGACCACTGTCCAAACTAGTATATGTTCAAGTGATAAATTAAATAACTGGAACAGCAGCAACTCTTACATTTATCCATGCTACATTTCACCAAAATTTCATCGTGTAACAGCAGAGATCAGTAAGGCCAGAATGTTTTGTCTCTTAATACAGCTTTAATTGATCTATTTTAAAAAGAGAAAGAGGGAAAACTCAGAGCAGCACATCAATTTAAAGCATTATAATTGCATAATATTAACAAAGCTACCTTGTATTACAAGTTCTTACCCCATATCATGGAAATACGTTCACAATTAAAAAGCCATTTAATAACTTCAGTAACAGCGAAGTTTCTTCAAATTTAGAAAAGAAAGATCCACAGTCATGGACATGGACAAAGTGCAACATTTTTCTGAAGTTGGGAACACAGGGAAACTATTGTTGAGCATCAATGAGAAGTGGTATTAATCTACATATTGATTTAATGAACAAGATTTCTAAGAATAGACTGGAGGATGAGTTCATTGAGCTTTTTTCTAGACAATTTCTCAGAGCCGCATATTCTAGGACCAATAAACGAGACAGGCTTATTTAATGATCTCATAGTATAGACATCCCTAAGTAGCAGTGATCATAAAATGATTGAATTGCACGTTCAGTGAAAGGGAAAGAAGAGTGGATTTAATACTAGTATTTTACATTTAAAGGGCAAGTATGAGGCATGAAGAGAGAAATGGCTAAAGTGAACTTGGATAATATTTAAAGGGGTAGGTTGATAAGACAGAGTGGCAGACACTTAAGATAGTCAGAAATTATACATTCCAATGAAAACAGAGATCCTAATGGAAGAAGACACCAACCATGGTAAACTAAGGAAGTTAAACACAGAAACAAACTGAAAGGAAGAACACTTAATTCCACAAACATGAATGAAAAGTCAGAAAATTACGTAGTTCATACCAAACAGCAAATAATAACTAAAAGATCGATAAGGAACAAGAAATTAGTGAATGACAAAAAGCTAGATTTAAATATAAAAACAGATGGTAAGGGGGTTTCTACAGGTATTTAATAAGAAAAGGAGTAAGTAAAGTGAACATGCTATGTAAAATGAAAATTGTTCTTCTAGAGAGGATGTCTGGGGTATTAACAATGACAGATGAATTGAAGTGTACAAAGATATCTTCATAGCAACAATTTTGGATCAAAATGCGAAAGGAAGGGTGGAACGCAGTGTCTGGGAAAAGTATGCCAAGAAAATAGTTAAAACTAAAATCCCTTCATCCTAGGATGTTAAAAGAAGTGATTGCTGAAACAGTAGATACAATTGATGCACAGTACTTGAATTTCTGGAAGGTATTTGACAAGGTGCCACAATGGTTACTTCTCAAATTAAGAGTTCATGGGGTGTAGGGATATCATAAATAGAGGATTTATTAGCTAATAGGAAGCAAACAGCGTGCATAAAATAGGTTATTTTCAAGTTGACAGTATATGACAATTGGTGTGTCAACAGGGTTCAGCATTAGGGCCTCAATTACTTGTGATCTATACAATTGACTTGGATTAGGTGGCCGAAAGTATAGTTGCCAAATTTGCCGATAATACAAAGATAGAGAGTAAATTAAGTTGTGAAGAAGACATGGGAATATAGAGATATAGATAGGTTTAGCAATTAAGCAAGCATTTGGCAGATTGGGTATAATATGGGAAAATGTGAACTTGTACACTTTGGCAGGTAGTATGGAAAAACGGTATGTTATTTAAATGGAGAGAGATTATAAAACAACGAGGTACAAAGTGTGAATTTTTTTAATCTGCCTTTTAGTGCTGATGCAGCCAGCATTCAGTGAACATTGTTACATTCAGGGGCAGACTGTACCAAAAGGTTGTCACATGCTAGTTCTACATCTGATTGCAATATTTGAATGCTCCAAAATATTAGTTATATTCAATGCTGTACATAGACAATGGTAGGGAATGTTGCAAGGTTTACAATAGGTCACTCAAAACTGTTCTACAGTCATTCAATAGCATTTACAGATCACAGATAGTTGGAGAAGTCAGACTGCGACAGAAACAAGCTTCATGCAAGATAGAGATAGTAAGAACTGCCAGTGCTGGAGTCAGAGATAACACAGTGTGGAGCTGGAGGAACACAGCAGGCCAGGCAGCATCAGAGGAGCAGGAAAGTTGATGTTTTGGGTCAAGACCCTTCTTCAGAAATGGGGGTGTTTCGGGTTGGGACCCTTCTTCAGAAATGAGGCCCATTTCTGAATTCTGAAGAAGGGTCCCGGCCCGAAACGTCAACTCTCCTACTCCTCTGATGCTGCCTGACCTGCTATGTTCCACCAGCTCCACACTGTGTTATCTATTCATGCAAGATAGAACTGTTTAGATGGACCACTTAAAATGTAACTGAACTATATTGAGTCTGTTAAGTTGGAAATTCAGTGAGAAGTCAAGAGCAATAGGATGGCCTTATACGTTTGCAGCTCAGGTTTTTGGGAGTTAGAAGGTAGCTATGTGTTGGAGTCAGGGCTCCATAAATGTCCTGGGTGCTACGGAGGTGCCAAAAGCCATGAATGGTAAAGGTACCATAGTCCCAATCTCTCCTTAGAGAGAGATGACTAGCAGTGAGTTTAACCTAAACATTCAGGCAGGGGCAGGTCAAGAAGGCAGGACTTTCACGGTAACCTCAGACAGTGCAGCTGTTGAACATACGGTATCACTCTGCATCACAGCTCAGCCATCCAAAACATAGAAACATATTAACTAGAAGCAGTAGTAGGCCATTCAGTTCTTCAAGCCCGCTCCATTATTTAGTATGACCATGGCTGAGCATTAAACTCAGTACCCTGTTCCCACTTTCTCCACATACACTTTGATCCATTTAGCCCTAAGAACTACATCTAACTCCTTCCTGAAACATTCAATGTTTTGGCCTCAAATGCTTTCTGTAACAGAGAATTTCACAAGTTCACCACTGTCTGGGTGAAGAAATTTCTCCTCGTCTCAGTCACAAATGGCCTACTCCATATCCTCAAACTACAATCTCCGGTTCTGGATTATCCAGTCATTGGGAACGTCCTCCTCGTGTTTACCCTGACAGGTTCTGTCAGAATTCTATAGGTTTCTATGAGCTCCCACTTCCCCCACCCCATTCTTCCAAACCCCAGTGAATACAGTCCTCACTGATCCAGTTTCCCTTTATATGTCAGTCCTGCCATCCTAGAAATCAGTCTGGTGAACCTTTGTTGCAGTCCCTCCATGGCCAGAACATCCTACCTCAAAGGAGACCAAAACTCACACTATACTTCAGGTATAGTCAAGACCCTGTACAATTACAGCAAGATATCCTTGCTCCTCTAAAGTAATATTAAAATGTAATATAAATTACATGATTATCAAGTGTGTAGACTGAATCAAACATATACAATGACAAAGAATTGTGGACCTGATGGAGTTTTCTTACCCTTTTTTTAATAACCATAAGCTATTGCTGGTATAAATTATACTATAATTACAATTTCAAAGCCACTTCAGCACAGCACAATAAGATTTACCTTTCAATCTTTCTGCTGTGCTGACAAAATATGCAGAGTTTGTTGATTTGAGCAAAGTGTCAGCAGAAATAAACAGTGGCCAGGAATGTCCTCAGCACTGCTCACAGCTCAACTGCTTTCCAGAAACACCCAACTAATACACTTAAATTAGTTTTCTGCTATACCTGTCCCAGAGCAAATTTGCTCACTTAACTTGAGATGGGCCTGGAAATAATACAGAGGCAGACTCAGAAATGCCCAAGGAAAGAATAATTAGTACCAGCTAGTAGATGGATCAGTTTCGGGAAAAAGTGGCAGAAAGCCATTCCATCAGCAGAATGGCCCCAGATATGAGTGGAAACCCAAAGCAGTGAGACTTGCGAAGAAAAAGAACATTAAGAAAAGATCCACATTTATCTATCTTCTTTGTTAATCTCAGGACATCTCAAAGAATCCACAGTAAAATATATTTGAAGCACTGTAACTGTTATATCACAGGAAATACTGCAGCCAATGTGCACATGGCAAGGTCCCACAGCAGTCATGTGCGAATTGGCCATCTGTTCAATGGTGTTCCTTATGGGATAATACATGTTTGCGTAGCCACCTGGAAGAACTCCCACTCATTTCATTAAACAGGATCTTTAGATTCACATGACAAAAATGCAAGAGCCCAGTTTAACGTCTCATTTGAGACATGGTAGATCTGGCCCTCAGTAGTGCATTGTTGGCTGAGATTATATGCCTATTTCAGAAGCAGCTGGGACTTCAACCCACAAACTACTGTCTAAGACCCAAGGGTATTACCTGCTGAGGCAAAGCTCATGCCCATATTATACTGTATCTCATATTCACTTAAGCATGGGATTTGTGAATCTTTCTGTTTCTTTTAATTATATGTCTGTGGGATGTACTTTCTTTTAAATACTCTCTCCAGGCTTCACTACTCCTTTGCACCTTGCAGAATGGTAACAAAATTAACAAGGTTTTGTATGTAACAAGGTTGCACAGCAGTACGTATATGACAATACCAGAATATTTTCAGCAATATGTATATGACAATCCAAATTCATAAAACAAGGAACTTATGCTGGAAGTCTAAAACAAAACAGAAATTGCTGGAGAAACTCAGCAGGTCTAGCAGCATCTGTGGAGAGAAGGTAGAGTTAATGTTTCGGGTCCAGTAACTTTTCTTCAGAACTGTTATTAGCTAGGAAAATATGGTATATATGTTGAAGACAGAGGGTGGGGATTGGTAAATGAATACATGGAGACGAAACGCAAAGACAGAAAGAAAGACAGTTAGGGAAACAAAGCAATGGATAATGGTAAACCAATGAGAAAGAAAAGCTGATAATGGGGACCATAAGTAGGTGAAGATCGAATCAGAGATAGTAGGAACTGCAGATGCTGGAGAATCCGAGACAACAAGGTGCAAGGCTGGATGAACACAGCAGGCCAAGCAGCATCATAGGAGCAGAGAGGCTGACGTTTCGGGCCTAGACCCTTCATCAGAAAAGGGGGAGGGGAAGGGGGTTTTGAAATAAATAGGGAGAGAGTGGGAGGCGGATAGAAGAGGGATGGAGGAGAGGATAGGTGGAGAAGAAACAAACAGGTCGAAGAGGCGGGGATGGGGCCAGGAAAGGTGAGTGTAGGTAGGGAGTTAGGAAGGGGATAGGTCAGTCCAGGGAGGACGGACAGGTCAAGGGGGCGGGATGAGGTTGGTGAAAATGGGTTGGCTGTGCTGAAAGCAGCCCGTGTCATGACAAGATCTGGGGTGTAGGGGTGTGTAAAGGACATAGAAGAAGGTATTCAGGTTCTAAAGCTATTGAACTCAATAACAAGTCCTGAAAGCCTCAGGATCCAGAAGAAGAAAATGAGATGCTGTTCTTTCACTTGCACTGACATTTGCTGGAGCACTGCACCAAGCCCAAAATAGAAATGTTGGGCAGAGAACATGGTGGTGTGTTAAAGTGGGAGGCAACAGGAAGCTCAGGATCATTTTCAAAGGCAGAACATAGTTGTTCTATAAAGTGATCGTCCAGTGGTCATCTGCACTTCATCTCCCCAGTGTAGAGGAGACTACATTGTGAGCAGCGAATACAGTAGACTAGATTGTGTAAAGTACAGATAAATTGCTGCTTCACCTAAAAGGTGTGTCAGGGTGTTGCGAAGTTGGGTACAGTATTTGTGGATTGGAAGGCAGGATGTTAGAATTTATTTGTAAAATGATAAGGGGAAAGGTTGTGTGGTCCCTTTAAAAGATGATGTGATTTTTAGGCTTTGAGATTTAAAAAAAAGTCTGCAGGCAGCAGCGGATGCACAGAGAGTTCTTGAAATTGAAACACTATATCAGAAGGCTATACTGTTTGCAGTCAATGCAGCATTTTTACCAAGACAACAAGTTTTTGAATTTAGCCAATTAATTTAAACCAGGCTGTAGATACCAAAACCCAAGTAAATTTAAATTTGATGATTTTGACAACCTGGAACCAATCTTATTGTAAGAAATTGATAGGTCATCAAGTGTATAAAAGAAGACGGCATTTGAAAATCGGGGTGACAGCGAACAGCCATCTGAAGAGAAACTGACTGGCTCTCACAGAAATCTCTAAGCTCTCAGAGTAAGCACTATCTAAATAAAGGTACTATGGAACTCTTAGCTGATATTCCTGACACAAGAATTCGACGGAGGAAGGTGTTCCTGACTGGAGAACAGCGGAGAAGGCAAGGAAAATTCCAGAGGACTTATCCTAACTGTAATTTTGAGAGACTAAGTTTTATTTTTTCTTCTTATTACTTTGATTTATATAAGTGGGAGCTCCATTTATTGGAGCAGCATACCATTAGGATCTTGTTTTATTTGGGAAAAGTTAGTAGTTAAGGGAAAAATTGTTCAGTTTATTCGTAGTTCTGTAAATTTGTTCACTGTAGGAGTTAGATGAATAAATTGTTACTTGTTGCTTATAAAGTGAATTTCAGGGATTTCTTTCATTTAACCACTCCTTTATTAGAGATTTCCTTTAGCAGATTACGAGACAAGGGGAGCTTCTCTGGGTGTTTCAGTTTTAATTATCAGAGATGAGTCACCCACGAGAATGAGCGGATCAAGCTATCCTGGAGGGAACAGTCCCTGCAGAAGGCTGACAATGAAGGGGAATGTCTGGTGGTGGCATCCAGCCGAAAGTGGCAGAAATGACAGCTTATGATCCTTTAGAAACAGATGATGTTGGGGTGGTAAGTGAGGGCTCGGGACCCTATCAGTGTTGTGGGAGGATAGAGAAGGGGTGAGGGCCAAAGTGTGGGAGATGAGTCAGACACGGCTAAGGGCTCTGTCCGACACAAGGGTGCAGCATCCTCAGAAGGAAGGAGTTCCAATGATGTCATTGCTATATCGGAGAAAGAGTTGTGGGAAGGTACCCGATTGGAAAAAGGAATATTCAGTGTGCCCCACAAAGAAACAGGCATAGTTGGGGCCCATGCAGATCATAACTTTGATCTGAATTTAGATTCAATCTGTTTTAGCATTTTATATTTATATCTCTTATTATCACCTAATAGGAAAAGCATAACTCATAAAAGCATTAGTTGAAAAGAACCCTGAGAGTGTCACTTATGACATGACATAAATAACAAGTAGGGGAACAAGAAATATGAATGTCTTCCAAAAGCAAACTAGCCAGGTTCTTGTCACAAATCAGATTCAGGGTTATAGCAAAATACTTATGGAAATAATGTGGACCAATGGTTAACTGGTTCGATCAAAATCCTTTTATCCTGAAACTGCTGCTATGTTAATTGACCACTATGTATTTTTTCCAATTCCCTTTCCATTTATCTTTCTTATTCTAGTTTCACTTCCCTGATGAGAATTATTATTTGACCTAGTAAATTGGTCTTCTTTCAGAAACAGGTGCAAAGTGGACAGTACTTGTGAAACACATACCTGAGGAGGAAGGCCTGAGGCTCATTGGAAATTGTGCCTCGGGTCTCATCCATGCAATATCATTCAGTTGTGGATGTCAATCATGCAACTCAATGCTGGGATTACTGGATCATTTGGCTAGCTCTACGGTAACATACAGGGGAAGTTGAACAAGTCGGATCTGTTAGCAGAGATCACGGAACCTGTGTGCTGAGCAAGGTGCTTAGCAGGCATTCGCTCTCTGGCTGAGAACAGCAGAAGAGAAAATATGGAGATACAAACACTGAAAATAGAATGCTGTAAGGTAGACATGAAGCATAAAAAAGTTAGAAAGCAAGTTAGAATTGTTTGAAATTACTTTGCTTTCAGACCAGTTGACCCACCGACGTAAGGAAGCATTATTACGCTAAGGCAATTTATACAAATGGGTCAGAAGGGGCACTGTTATACTTTCATACAGAAGAGATACAAGGCAGTGCAAATCAACACCCATAAAAGGCAATAACTCAAGACTGTTTGATGGAGAAGCAACTGACACCACCAACACTTCAATAAATTATCTACAAACAACCCACATTTCTAACATTCACAACTTTGCCTTTTCTCTATCTCCGCTCAACAGTTAATATTTGGAATGCAGAACAAATAATATCCTAACAATCTGAGACAATGTACAATGATATGTACAAAACCTCATACAGATAGTCTTCCAAGGGGCGGAAATTTTTCAGGGTGGTATGGGAGCAGGTAGCATGGTACAAAATCATCCTAACCTTATTTGCTTCAGCAGTAAGCTCAGTTGTTAAACGCCCTTGTGGTATGTGAGTGAGCTTTTAAAAAATCAATGGGACTCAGTATGTGTACTAATCTCCTTTCTTCAAATGGTAAAGGTGCAATTAGAACCATTATCACTAATTAGGTGTAGGTAAAATCAACCAGGATCCCCATTCGGCATTATCCAATGATCCGTACCATATTCACCTTGGAGGTGGTCAAAAATGATGCTCAGTGATGATGCCTGACAATAAATAATCTACTAGCTGGAAGTGGATATAAAAATCACTACTTAGAGGAGAATCAGTGAGTATTAGTGGAATTATGTCCCAACAGCAAGACATTTACCGGGGAGAAATGTCATCTTTATTCATTCATGGGACGTTGGTACCACTCACAGGGCCAACATTTATTGCCAATCCCTACTAGCCCTGGAGAAGGTGGTGATGAATGGCTTTCTTGAACTGCTGGAGTCCATGAGGTGTAGGTATGTCCACAATGCTGTTAGGCAAGGGGTGTTCTAGGATTTTGACCAGCCTCTTCTGTTTCTATCATATTATCTAACACAAATTGCAGCTTAAGAATTGGCATGCTTTATTCACAGTCTGTACCAATAGATTTCCCCACTAATTTAATTTTCTTCTTCATTTATTTAGTTCTTTGTTATTCTTTGCTTAGACTCTCTTCTCTCCCAAAAGTATGGATTATTTGAAGGAACATGACTTTGACCTCTCAATGTTACACAGAGTATCCAAGACGCCAATCATCATTTGAAAACCTAAACAGATTCTTCAACCTGAGGGGCAACACAACTAAGCACAATCCTGACATTAACCGTCAGCAGGGAATATTGGATAGCAATTCCCTTGCAATACCAGGGATGCTGAGACTAACAACACTGACTCTACCGGCAGCTAAAATTAGCTTCAGCTTGAGTGTCATACAAGAGACATTCTTGGTCCTTCCCACTAAACTTCTCACACTCTGCATTGACTGAGCCATTAACAAATAACTCCTTATGTTTATCACAGTTAATTTAAAACTGATGGAGAAATGATGAATGGACTAAAGTCCTGTTAGCTATGTATACGGGAAAAATTTCTCCACTCGTGTTAATGATTAGTGCCAGCCAAAGTTTATCGAAGGTCTGAAAGTTTTCCATTAAAAGTTTTCCTACTCCAGAGACATGAACAGCAAATCTAGGCTGGCATTTCAGCACGCCACTGAGAGAATATTGGACTCTCAGAGGTTCCATCTTTCAGATGAGATGTTGAAGGGAGGGCTATTTAAGGAGAATGTGAACAATGGTTCTACTTTAAAGAAGACCACGAGAATTTTTTCTGACAGCCCAGAGAATGCTTATCTCTCAATTATTATCACCAGAATAATTGTTTGATTACTACCTCATTGCTATTTGTGGCAGTTTGGGGAGGAGTTGGCTGAATGGCTGGTTTTCATTACACAGCAATGCCAACAGTGTGGGTTCAAGTCCCACATCTGTTGAGGTGACCATGAAGGACTCTTCTTGTCAACCTTTCCCCTTGCCTGAGGCATGGAAACTCTAAGGTCAAACCATCACCAGTCTAATGAGAGAGTGTTACCATGGTGACTTTACCTTTGCCTGCTGTACACAAATTGGCTGCTGCATTACAACAATGACTAAGCTGCAAAATACTTAATTATTGTAAAGTTCTTTAGAATGTCCTGGGATCATAAAGGATACCCTTAAAAATGAAAGTTTTTTTTCTTTACTCCTTTTACACTAGCAGTATCAAAAAGTGGTTTAGTAGTTAGCATCTGCCTCTGAGCCAGATTCTCTGGGTTTACGTCCTGCTCCAGGTCTTCTGGCCATTGAAGGAGCTTTCACGATGCAGGCAGATAGGCTGATAATCAAGCTACTAACCTTTTCAAGAGACCCTGGCAGGCAGTAACAGCAGGAAAGATTCTGGTCTGCCTTGCATAATGTGGACAGGTTTCCCTTGAGCCTTAACCATTTTGACCCTCTCCAAAACAGGCAGATATGCCTACAATCCCTTGTGAACCACGGCTAATGAAGTGCAGAAGAATATCAGATACACTGCTTTTCTTTTAAGCTGTTATGATATCCTTCTCTCCAGTACTCATGAGACAAGAATTTCAATGGTCCATCACCTTAAACAATATTAATTGCGTTGTGGAACTCCCCAGAGTTATGCAATAACGGTTAATTCCAGTTGCTCTCAAATCATAGGGAAATGCCTGTTTATATACCTATGTTCTTGCACAATAATTGCCCAAGCACCAATAAATACAAAGCATTAGAAACAGAAGAGATGGTAAGCAGCCACAGATATCTTAAGTCTTTCTTGAAACCCAAACAGGCATTTTAATTATAATCATCAAGTCGCAACTTACCCTTATTTTTTCTTACTTAAAACTATAGCTAGATATTAAGATATAATAGCATGGACACATTTCTACAGATACATGTTATTTGTTCACATTTTAAGTTATAATTACAGCATCTGGTGAGACCCAAAAACAGCTGTGATTCTTTTCATTATACATTTGCTGCTCATTATAGTGAAAACTGATTTTCACTTCACATTTAGCAATGGTGTTAATGAATTAGTGATTAGATATACTGCAAGGATACTGCAACCATAGAAAACGAACCAAGGGATTGATTAAGAAGAGGAAAATATAGTACAAAAGTAAGCTTGCAGGGAACATAAAGACTGATGCTAAGAGTTTCTATCGGTACGTGAAGAGAAAGAGATTGGTAAAGACAAATGTAGGTCCCCCACAGACAGAAACGGGGAATGATTGTAGGGGACAAAGAAATAGCTGAGGAACTGAACACTTACTTTGGTTCTGTCTTCACAAAACAGGACACAAATCAGATACCAGAAATGTTGGAGGATGCAAGATTTAGTGACAGGGAAGAACTGAGGGAGGTCAATATTAGTACAGAAATGGTGCTGGAAAAATTGTTGGGATTGAAGGGTGATAAATCCCTAGGGCCTGATAACCTCCATTCAAGAATACTGAAGGAACTAGCTCTAGAAATATGGATGCATTGGTGATCATCTTCCAGGATTCTATAGACTCTGAAACAGTCCCTGCAGATTGGAGGTTAGCTAATGTCACTCCAATATTCATAAAGGGAGGTAGAGAGAAAACAGGGAATTTTAGACCACTGAGCCTATCATAGGTAGTGGGGAAAATTCTCAAATCCAGTGTCAAGGGCTTTATAGCAGAGCATTTAGAAAGCAGTCGCAGGATCAGACAGAGTCAGCATGGATTTATGAAGGTGAAATCATGCTTGACAAATCTGTTGGAATTCTATGAAGATGTATCTAGTAGAGTTGACAAGAGGCAGCCAGTCGAGGTAGTATATTTGGACTTTCAGAAAACGTTTGACGAAGTCCCACATAAGAGATTAATGTGCAAGATTAAAGTGTATGGGATTGGGGGAAGTGTATTGAGATGGATAGGAAACTGGTTAGCAGAGAGAAAACAAAAAGTAGGAATTAATGGGTCCTTTTCAAATTGACAGGCAGTAACTAGTGGGATGCCACAGGGATCGGTGCTGGGACCCCAGCTATTCACAATATATATTAGTGATTTGGATGAAGGAACAAAATGTAATATCTCCAGGTTTGCAGATGATACCAAGTTGGGTAGGAGGGTGAACTGTGCCGAGGGTGCAAAGATCTTTCAGCAATGATCTCAACAGGTTGGGAGAGTGGGCAAATCAATGGCAGATGCAATATAATTTGGATAAATGTGAGGTTATTCACTTTGAAAGCAAAAGCAAGAAGGCAGATTACTACCTGAATGGCTGTAAATTGGGAAAGGGGAGTGTGCAGCAGGACTTGGGAGTCCTTTTGCACCAGTCGCTGATGGTTAGCATACAAGTGCAGCAGGTGGTAAGAAGGATAATGGTATTTTTGCTTTCATTATGACAGGTTTCGAGTACAGGAGCAGGGATGTGTTGTTGCAGTTGTACAGGGCCTTGGTGAGACTGCACCTGGAATATTGTGTGCAATTTTGGTATCCTTTTCTCAGGAGGGATGCTCTTGCTCTCGAGGGAATGCAGCGAAAGTTTACCAGGCTGCTTCCGGGAATGGCAGTCTGACATGTGAGGAGAGATGTGACGAGGTTGGGATTGTTTTCGCTAGAGTCCAGATGAATGAGGGGGAATCTCATAGAGACTTATAAAATTCTAACAGGACTGGACAGGGTAGATGCAGGGAGGATGTTCCAGATAGTGGGTGTGTCCGGAACCAGAGGTCACAGTATGAGGAATCAGGGTAAACGATTTAGGACTGAGATAAGGAGACATTTCTTCACCCAAAGAGTGATGAGCCTGTGGAATTCATTACCACGGGAAGTAGTTGATGCCAAAACATTGAATGTATTCAAGACATGACTAGATACAGCAGTTGGGGCGAATGGGATCAAAGGTTATGGGGTGAAAGCAGGATTAGGCTATTGAGTTGGACGATCAGTCATGATCGCAAAGAATGGCAGAGCAGGCTCGAAGTTACAAATGGCCACGTCCTGCTCTTACCTTTTATGTTTCTATGTTTTTAAAATATCATACAGGAAATTATGTGCTTTGTTTCCCAAGTAGCCACATGTAGCAACGTGGGAAACCAAGCACATAATTTCTTGTTTGACTAATGTATTAAACACTATGCTCCAAGTTAACTTTTACCTAGCAACCCTGGAACTCCATTCCATATCAGTCCAAACATGTGGCCTGAAAGGTATCACATAGGCCTAGATCCATGGTAAATTGTGTGGCAGCGCTTCAGAATTTAAAGGTGCTGCACATTGAAAAAACTGACTGCACACATAACAAGAACTTAAGTCATTGATGAACACTGATCATTGCAACATTTTTTTTTAATATTTGAATATTTTAATTAAGTTTCTGACCCATCAGGAACAAATAGCTCAGAAGCCAGGGGCTACGTCAACCAAAGTGGTGGAAAAGAAAGTCCACTTTCTCATGATCCAGTCCTGCTCCACTTGTAAGCATGGATCAGGTTTTCTGCCCAAGCAATGGCAACAGGTGGGATCTTAAAGATGAGAGATTGCTGGGAGTGGGAGAGGGAGGTCAATCAATGCTTGAGAGGAATGGTAAACTGCAACGGGAGTTTGATAACAGAGAGGACACTTCAACATAGAGGCACCATCTCACGAATTTTTGTACAACTTTAATTAATAATGGTCTTGCATCCAGGTCACCACTTTGAATGGAGGTGGCAGCTCCCACATTCAGGCAGGTATGTGGGGGGGATGTTCCCTATGCTAGCTCATGCCGTACATCTAAACTGACCTCTGTAGATGCAAGAAAAATAAAGGTTTAACAAGGCTGTCAGTGCATCTACTTGGTTACTCAGCACAAGAAAATAGACAACTTTGCTAAAATAACTGGCTTCGGCAAACGAGCACCACTGGCAGGCACCAGGATCTTTCGAGCCTCTTCACCTCAATTCCCAGTCCACTTGTGACAAAATGAGCTGTTCTTTGGCAGATTTAAAGCTCTGGATCTTTTTATTTTAATTGGCTTCAACTGATTGTTTTGATCTGCCTTTAATTCATAAAACCCCTGACCAGCCATCAAAAGAAAACCAAAGAACTGCAGATGCTGGAAATCAGAAACAAAAACAGAAATTGCTAGAAAAACTCAGCAGGTCTGGCAGCATCTGCAGAGAGAAAGCACTGTTCATGTTTCGGGTCCAGTGATCTCTCTTCAGAACTCTGATCAACTAGAACCACATAGTTGCGTCCTGCTCCACTGCAACTACTTGAATTTAGATTCATTTGGGGAGAAGTGATAGCCTAGTAGCATTATCGCTGTTAATCCAGAGACGAAGAAATTGTTCTGGGGACCTGGGTCTGAATCCCACCACGGCAGCTGGTGGAATTCAAATTCAATTTTTTAAAAAGTCTGGAATTAAGAGTCTAATGATGACCATGAATCCATTGTTGATTGTCAGGAAAAACCCATCTGGTTCACTAATGTCCTTAAGGGAAGGAAACTGTCATCATTACCAGGTCTGGCCGACATGTGAATCCAGGCCCACAGCAATGTGGCTAACTCTCAATTGCCCTCTGGGCAATTAGTGATGGATAATAAATGCTAACTGGCCAGCGACACCCTCATCTTGTGAATGAATTTTAAAAAATTCAAAGTAAAACTGAAGCAATTACAGCAATGCAGAGCAAATACAAAAAGATAAAATTTAAATTTGGTGCTGATAACTCAAACTGGCTAATATGACGACTGGTGTCTGTGCATCTAAGTTTACATGAAAGCTGTGATGAATATCTCAAATAGGTGGAAACTTGCCAAACCAACTTGGGAGGGGTGTGGTCGGTTTTATGGACAGGGACTATGTCAGGAGAATGGATTCCTTAGCAAATTTGGGAGGCCCGGATTAATGCCCCACTTACTCCAGAAGTATGTAACAACATCACTAAACAGGGTGATTAAAAAATATCAAAAATTTATGGATGCTGAGCTATAAGATAGTTGTGGATGCAGTTTATTTTAAAATTCTATTTTCTTTCACAATGTTTTATTAAATTCCAATGATCTTGGTTGAAAATCAGTGGAAACTGTCTGCTATTGTGTTTAAGAGTATCAAAGAAGCAGATCATGTTGTGAATGAGGCAGGAACCCCAACCATAATTAATTTCCTGTACTGTTTTAGATGAGGGCTCCCAACTACATACGCAACCTGTAACTTTATTCTGGCAGCCCTTGAGTATGCTTTAGGCTAAGGTTACATTTATACCGCAGGTATCTCATAAATCAATATCCATGGAGTGCAAATAGACTGGATGTCCACTGTAAAACTATCGATCACTTATCCATCCTATAGATTACAATCAACTATGTTTCTCTGACAACTTATTTTTAACGTTAGGATTACATGGGCTGAACAATTTTTATGTCATAATTCTCAAAGTATCACCAGGAGGGGAAACAACAAACAGCTATGACAATTGATAGGAGCTATTTTTCATTCTGCTGAAGTTAGTGATATTAATTTATTGGTGTGACCTCAGCTGGTATGAAGTCGACTTCCAAAAGGTGATCTCGTCATTTTTTACGGTGCACTGACTCCCACTGTTGCTGATGTTTAGGCCAGGCCTCTGGAGCATCTACACACACTTAAAGCAGTTGCAGCTGTCTCTTATTCTCTGTCTACTACAGCCTCATTCCCCAGTCTAAGAAATGGCTCATTACCACTTATGGAAGCAGGCAGATATTCTGTAATCCGTTAGTTACAATAATTGTTTCTCAGGCAGATATGAGATGACGTTTGAAGCTCTCCATTAGTAAGATTCATATTATTTTTGGAAAAGACTATAAACTGGACCACCTTGTCAAACTAACAGAAGAAAGACAAGTGAAGGTAAATAGTCTGGAAGAAGAAATTGAACTATAAAAGGAAAAAAGCAGGAATATATTTTCAATATCTATACTGGGAGATCACTGTTGACAATAGAGTCCATAATGCCCAAAGCATTTCATCTTGCACTCATCAGGACAACTGCAAAATTTCAAACAGTCACAACAATTTATACTAAAAGAGAACAGTCTGCAGATTGGTTGTCAAGTCAACTCTGATTGGCCCAAACATTACTATGATGAATGCAGCAGAGATGTATAGGCTCCCCAAGCTTCCAAGATGTTCAAAAAAAAGTGCAAAGTGTTGCATGTTGAGCTAAACTGAGTCTGCACCTCACCATATGATAGGCTTGCAGTCACCATTCTGTTTGTGTAGGGATCCACAGGGCTTGGTTGAACTTGTGTAGTAAAGGGGAATCACTAAAATAAAACAAAGAACTGCAGATGCTGGAGATGTGAAACAAAATCAGCAATTGCTGGTGAAACTCAGCAGGTCTGGCAGCATCTGCGGGAAAAAAGCAGAGTTAATGTTTTGAGACTGGTGACTCATCATCAGAAACAACTCTCCATAGCTCTTTAATCTATTACTAATTAAAAATCTATCTCCGCCTTAAATTTACTGACTGTCCCGTCATCTATCATACTCTGGGTAGGGAATTCCACAAATTCATAGACAACTTTGAGAGAAGTAATTTCTCCTCATTTCTGTTTCAAATCTGCTACAGTTTATCCTAACACTATGACCTCTCTTTCCAGATTGGCCCACATGAGGAAACATCCCCTCTCTGTCTACTTTGTCAATCCCCTCTAGCATCTTATATACCTCAATTAGATCTCCTCTCACTCTCAACTCCAGAGAATACAGGCCTAAATTGCTCAATCTCTCTTCATAGAACAAACCCCTCATCTCTGGAATCAATCTAGTGAGTCTCCTCTGAATTGCCTCCAATGCAACAACATTCCTCCTCAAGTACAGATACCAAAATTATACACAATACTCCAGGAGTGGTCTCACTAATCCCTTGTACAGTTGCAGTAACATCTCCTTATTTTTATATTCTATTCCTTTGGCAATAAACACCAAAATTCAACTTGCCTCCCTTATTACTTGATGTACCTGCATTCTACATACATTTCTGTGATTCACGCACAAGGACACCCAGATCCCTCTTCACTGAAGCACTCTGAAGTTTCTCTCCATTTGGATAATAAATTGCCTTTCTACTCTTCCGACTAAAATGAATAACATCACACTTAACCACATTAACTTAACTGCCAATTTTGGTGAATTCACCTAACCTATCCATATCCATTTGTAAATTTCTTATTTCTTCATTGCTCCAAGATCTACCTTCGACTTGGCTCATCTCTGAAAGTAAACTTTGCAGGCAAAATCATTTCTGATACCACGTCTTCCTAATGAAATTTTTTTTTCCCTTGCTTAAAAGATCCTTGTTTTGCAATCACTCACAATGATGCCTCTGTTCTGTACTGCCGTACTGAGGTTTTTGCATATTTTGAAATTAAAATTGAGGATTCCTGCTTTCTCACAGCTAAGGTAGAGGATTCCTGCCTTTTTCACACCTTCACAGGATCAATGCTGCTATTTGTGGGCCTCAACAAATGATTCCCATTTCCTTTTAATGACTACACTGAATTAATCCCTCTACCAGCAACTTTCATAAATGATGTCAGCTTAGCTCTTGGTTTTACTGAACCACTCACACTATTTGCAGCTTTAAGAGATGAATCCCACCTCCTTACTTTTTTTACCCTAGATGGTTCCTGCTCCCAATAGTTTAAATAAATGCTTCTTACTTTTAATGCGGTTTGAATGAAGGGTCTCTCGTGTTTTCAGTGACGTTAATAAGGTCTCTAAACTTTCTTCTTCCATCTTCTATCTTTCTGCTCTTTCCCTTCATCATTTTAATTCTGGCTGTGCAACTTACCCAGATCCATGAACTTGGTTTGAATGCTTTTGTGGTCCTTGATTTCCCTTGCAATGGTTGTGCCTTGTGGTGCCTATGGCAATGACATTTAATCCAAACCGTTAAATACTTTCTTTACTCTTTTCTTCCTCAGCCTGTAATATGGCACACATTTTAAAAAATTTTTCCATGCCCACCAAGAATTCTAACTTTACTCACTCGGCGTCCAATATCCATTCACTCCCTGGCTGAGCCCCAACTTAGGATTGCTATTCGGCCATGCAATTCAGTCTGGAGCTGCTTTAGAGAGTAACTAATTCTCCTTCTTCAGGGAGTCCCTAACTGTCCCATTGCAGCACATCTCTTCACAGGTCTGAAATGATTTTACATTGACTGTAGATTCTTCCATGTTGATGCTTACCATGAGGGTTTCTTTTGAAAGGCTCTTGAATGTTCAGCTCTTCTGCTGCTGACTATCCGCAGAATCAAGAGAATTAACGCTGAGTCTGAAGGTGCTGAAAGCTCTTCAGATCTGCACAGCCACCAGCATGTTATATGAGGCAGCTAAATGAAATCCACATCCATTGGTAATCATGTTAGATGTACAGCAAACCAACTCTGCCCCTCATCAGGTGGTTGGTTTCAAACGTAAAGATCCACAGGGCCTGTTTGACCTCGAGTGGTAGACAAAAACCATTTTCTGGTCCAACAGGAAGAGATTCCTTTATTGAACAATAAGTATTTTATTGCCTGTTAGCAACTAGTTAGAAGTTATACTGACATGATAGACATTGTTACAGAGACTACTAGGAGTCCTGGATGTTAGGTTTTACTCCTCGAAAATCATAAACTGCTCTGCTCATAAGTCCATACATCATCATCAGAGTGGGTCATGATGATGGGTCTCTACGTTGACACTTTCAAATCCAATTTTAACACAGAGCTTGAACTTATTCCCTTTGTTTACAGAGAAAAAGAGTCCCTATGTCTCAAAATTACCAGCTTGCCTATTTATTATAAATTAGTTGTTCGTATAGCTATTAGCATACTCGGGAATGTTCAGCAGATACTGTTCAATCACAGAATCATGTCTACAGGTAAACATTTTGTTTTGGGTTTTACAAGTGCAGTCTTGTTGAGTATGGTCTGTTTTCTCTGATTTCAAACAGCAGATGACTCAGCCAATCATTGAGGCGTAAGGCCTATATAACAGGCCTTACATCAGCACTGAAATTCATACACAAGATTGTTGTTCAAAACTGAGTGACTAAGGAATTTTTTTATTTTTATCATTGTTCCTGTGTACAGAATTAGATGCAGGGGTCAAGACTAACGCGTGTTCAGTATAAAATGAATATGGACCGTATCAGGGAAATCAATAAGTTATTGAAGGTAAAAGAAAGAGCAGAAATATCTTGAGATAGAGAGGAAAATTTTTAAAAAGGAACTGTGTGAGTTATGGTTGTGAGGTTACTTAGTCATGGTGCTTAAATAGATAGCATAATTTACACCTCACGTCATTTGTCGACTAACCAACAACAACAATCAATATTTAAATAGCACCTTTAACATAACATAATGGCCCAAAGTCCTTCACAAAAATGTCACAAAACAAAATATGATGTTAATCCACAGAAGACTAAAAGTGTGATCAACGAGATTGGTTTTAAGAACTGTCTTAAATGAGAATAGTGAGGTAGAGTCAGAGAGGGAGTGGAGTGAATTTTCAGGCATGGAGATGAGGCAATGAAATTATCTGAATTTCTCACTGCTGTTACTGTTTTGTATTACATGTTGGTTATTATGATGAACTCAACGTTGCTCATCCAACCATTTCCCCTTCACCCCCTCCACACCCCCCATCCTCAAGTACTTCAAATCACTGCAAAGTTATATAATGATACCTGTAAATCACAACTGTCAACAAATACCAAGGGAGTGTATTTAAATAAGGATAAATGAAAGTATATTGGGATTGAAGGTAAAGTGGATGGGTAAACAAATTGAAAGTCAGTTCTGCTTATCTTCAGCTGTTTCACACTGCAGGTAAGCACAGATGTACAGACATTATTACTGTGTATTTAAATGTTTAATTATCTCAATTATGGAAAGGTGGTGGTGTAGTGGTAATGTCACTGTACAAGTAAACCAGAGCCCAAGTTAACGTTCTGGGAACATGGGTTTGGATCCCACCAGAGCAAACGGTGAAATCTGAATTCATTAAAAATCTGGAATTTAAAAAAGCTAGTCTAACGGCGACCAGATATCTGCTGTTGATTGTCATAAGATCCCATCTGTTTCACTCATGCACTTTAGGGATGAAAATCTGCCTTCCTCATCTGGACTACATGTGACCCCAGCCCCACAACAATGTAGTTAACTTTTAAGTGCCCTCTAGGCAATTACAATTGCTGGCCCAGCCAGTGAGACTTACATACCATGAATGAGTGAAAAAAAAGGTTTCAAAATGAGTATAAGAAAAATTTGCAGGTTGTTATAGTTTTTACCATCAAATATACCACAACTAATAATAACATAGAGAGGACTTCATGAGAATTAGTTGTGCTTGCATAAATTGAGGCGAAAATGATTTACTGAAAAAGAGGGATAAAGGTAAAACATGAAATTTGCAGTAAACTAATGGCAACTTTCAAAACACGGTCATCCGAAAGATTCAGACTGATCTAAGAATTACTTCAAATTCAATCCAACAGCAATTCCCTTGGCTTTTATTTTCAATCTTCCAAGGATCCATTCAAAATTGGAACATTTGAAAGAGGATTTCAAATAAAAGGTGGGGCTCTGGTTGCTGGTAAATACATAACAGAAGATAGATTAAACAGTCATGTGATTAAGTCACTTACCTTAGGCGAGATTTATTCGTCATTTGATTCTTATAGACCTATCTGATGTCTAAAGCCAAACATTGAACAGCAGAAAAGAATAATATCTGAGAATGTACAATATTCAATGCATCTGCATAGCTGTTACTGAGCACCATTTTATCAACTACATATTGCCGATGAGTTATATGCCAAAATTGCCAAAAAGCAAGGCAACTTTAGTAGACATGACAAAGCTAGCATTTCTAAAGTAAATGGTTTTCTCATACATGTAAATAAAGTAGAGGCATGCTGATGTAATAGCAGCAGCAAAAATCTGGGAAGTACTAATTAGGAGCAACTGATGGTACACAGGATTTGTGATTTCAGAACTTTATCCAATCACTATAAAACTCTAAAAATGTTTGCCAATCCGGCTTGGCCATTCCACGGAATACTATTTAAAGGATCACATAAATCCATACCAGACAGTCCCAAGAAAAAGATTTATTTTGCCAAATCTCACCTTCTAGCTTAAAGTAATTAAATTTGGCCGTTAGTTAAAGTTGGCCATTGTTCCATGTTTATCACAGGTTCCTAAATAAAGCCAAATGGATCCAGCCTAAAAATACTTATTTTTAATTTTATCTCAGCATTATTGGTGCGAAGCTTTTATTGAAGCTCAATAAAAGTCCTAACCCATTATAATTCTCTACCATATGGTAGTGAAAACTCCTGGCTCTCACTTAACACTCAGTTGGGACATTATTAGAAGTGCAGCAAATAGGTTACAACAGAAAAACATACTTTCGTGGACATCATTGCAGAAAGGGGGCGGCACGGTGGCTCAGTGGTTAGCACTGCTGCCTCACAGCACCAGGGAGCTGGTTTCATATTCCATCCTTGGGCGACTGTCTGTGTGGAGTTTGCACATTCTCCCCAAGTCTGCATGAGTTTCCTCCAGGTGCTCTGGTTTCCTCCCACAGTCCAAAGATGTGCAGGTTAGGTGAATTGGCCATGCTAAATTGCCCTGAGTGTTCAGGGGTTTGTAGATTAGGGGGATGGGTCTGGGTGGGATGCTGTGAGGTTCGGTGTGGATTTGTTGGGCTAAAGAGCCTGTTTCCACACTGTAGGGATTCTTCTTCTTCAATTATGTCTCCCCATAATCAAATGTTAAATCAACATTCAATATATCAAATAGTTAATGGTTATAAAATGTGGCATTGTCGTCTCCTCAAAATTGACCTACAACAACCTGGAAGTCATAACAAGGAGGGAGAATTTAAAAGATGGAAAAACTAGTTAGGCAAGAAAGATTTAACGTTTTCAGATAACATAAAGCTATTGCATACAATATGGTCAAATGGTTAGAAAGGACCACGGTGATAAAGAAAGTTGAGTTTCTTTTCCTCAAAGAAAAGTCCCACATGGCCAGCGTACCAAACTCTAATTGCTTGGCTTCATGTGCCAATCCCTGTTTAGAACTGTGGGCAGAGCTGTGAGGTCTGGTGTTTGGCATTTCAGAGCCAGACAGCTCAAGATTGGTAGGACTTAATCATTGGAAGTCTACAAGTCCAAAGGGATTCTACAAATACATTAAGGACAAAAGGGTAACTAGGGAGAGAATAGGGCCCCTTAAGGATCAACAAGGCCACCTATGTGTAGAACCGCAGGAGATGGGGGAGATACTAAATGAGTATTTTGCACCAGTGTTTACTGTGGAGAAGATTATGGAAGATAGAGAATGTGGGGAAATACACAACGCCATCTTGAAAAATGTCCATATTACAAAGGAGGAAGAGCTGGACGTCTTAAAACACATAAAGGTAGATAAATCCCCGGAACCTGGCTCTCACTTAACACTCAGTTAAATTGACTCTCCCCGTGTCTGCATGAGTTTCTTCCCACAGTCCAAAGATGAGCAGGATGGGAGGATGGTCATGCTAAATTGTCCATAGTGTCCAGAAATGTGCAGGGTCGGTGGATTAGAACTCTGTGGGACACTAGGGAAGTGATTGCTGGGCACCATGCTGAGATATTTGTATCATCGATTGCCACAGGTGAGGAGCCGGAAGACAGGAGGCTGGCTAACTTGGTGCTAGTATTTAAGAAAGGTGGTAAGGAAAAGCCAGGAAAAATAGACTGGTGAGCTTGACATCGGTGGTGGGCAAGTTGTTGGAAGGAATCCTGAGGGATAGGATTTACATGTATTTGGAAAGGCAAGGACCAATAGGGAAAGTCAATATCATTTTGTACGTGGGAAATTGTGTCTCACTAACTTAATTGAGTTTTTTGAAGAAGTAATGAAGAGGATTAATGAGAGCACAGTAGTGATCTATATGGACTTCAGTAAGGCGTTCGACAAGGCTCCTCATGATAGACTGGTTATCAAAGTTAAATCACATGAAATACAGGAAGAACTAGCCATCTGGATACAGAACTGGCTCAAAGGTAGAAGACTGAGGATGGGTTGTGGAGAGCTGCTTTTCAGACTGGAGGCCTGTGACCAGTGGTGTGCCACAAGGATCGGTGCTGGGTCCACTGTTTTTTGTCATTTATATAAATGACTTGGATGTGAACATAGGAGGCATGGTTAGTAAGTTTGCAGATGACATCAAAATTGGAGGTGTAGCAGATAGCGAAGAAGCTTACCTCAGTGTGCAACAGGATCTTGATCAGATGGGCCAATGAGCCGAGGAGTGGCAGATGCAGTCTAATTTAAATATATGCGAGGTGCTGCATTTTGGAAAGGCAAATCAGGGCAGGACTTATACATTTAGTGGTAAGGTCCTGGAGAGTGCTGCTGAACAAAGAGACCTTGGACTGCAGATTCAAAGTTCCTTGAAAGTGGGTAGCAGGTAGATAGGATAGTGAAGGTGGCTTGGTATGCTTGCATTTATTCGTCAGTGCATTGAATATAGGAGTTGGGGGAACATGTTGTGGCTCTACAGCCACTGGTTAGGCCACTTTTGGAACAGTTCATGCAATTCTGGTCTCACTTCTATAGGAAGGATATTGTGAAACTTGAAAAGGTTCAGAAAAGATTTACAAGGATGTTGCAGGATTGGAGGGTTTGAGCTACAGGGAGAAGCTGAATAGACTGGGGCTATTTTCCCTGGAGTGTCAGAGGCTGAGGGGTGACCTTGTAGAGGTTCATAAAATCATGACAGGGTAAATAGGGTAAATAGACAAAGTCTTTTCCCCAGGATGGGGGATTCTACAGAACATAGGTTTAAGGTGAGAGGAGAAAGATTTAGAAGGGATCCAAAGGGCAACTTTTTCACGCAGAGGGTGGTACGTGTATGGAATGAACTGCCACAGGAAGTGGTTAAGGCTGGTACAATTACAACATTTAAAAGGCATCTAGATGGGTATATGAATATGAAGGGTTTGGAGGGATATGGGCCAAATGCCGGCAAATGGGACTAGATTAATTAAGGATTTATGGTCGGCATGGACGAATTGAACCGAAGGCTCTGTTTCCATGCTGTACGTCTCTATGATTCTACAACTTTGTATAGAAAAAGGTAACTCTGATTTCAAAACCTCTCAACTATTTACTAGCAAGGTATACATCACCTGATCATGTGGAAGATCATAGTTGTGCCAACAGAATGAACAGGGGATGTCAAAGGTACAAGAGTGTCTTCAGCCTGATCAGCAGTTCATCTTGAAGGACAACTCTCAATCAAACTTACATCCTTTCACCTGCTAAACTTGTGGCATGCATTGCACCAGCGTTTGTTCAGCTGTCTTGGAGGGGGGTGTAGGAGAGACTCTGCACAAATACCACTCACTTAAATATAGCCCACATGCAGGTTGTTTAGCAAGTGCTGTGATCCCAACTGATGTCATTACCGGACAAGTCAGATCCCAGACTGAAATATGGCTTAATAGATCATACGTTGCTTTTTGGTGTTTTAATGAGGTGGTCTTTCACTGAAATACAAACACGGAATGCTGCAGAGTCATGATTAAAAATTTTAAAAAAAGAAAATTATTATACAAAAGAAATTAAGTTAGAATCCCCATATTGTGGAAGTAGGCTATTCATCTCATCGGTTCTACACCAGCCCTCAAAATGGCCTTCTACCCAGACCCATACCCCAAACCTATCCCTGTAACCCTGCATTTCCCATGGCTAATCCACCTAGCCTGCACAACCCTGGACACTATGGGCAATCCACCTAACTTACACATCCTTGGACTATGGAAAGAAACACATGCAGACACAGGGAGAATGTGCTAACTCCACACAGCCCAAGGGTGGAATTGAACCTGAGTCCCTGGTACTATGAGGCAGCAGTGCTAACCACTAAGCCATCATACCACATGTAGATAAAACAGAGTAAACTGTGTAAATATAACTCAAATTTAAAATTTGAAACACACAGTAAAATACAATTTCATTAAATTCCATTAAAACTCTGATTTATGGTACTCACATCAGAGAGAATTTCCTTCTGCTTTATATCTACAGGGCTTACTTTAACTTGGCTTCAATTCCCCATCTATAGAATCTGATAGACTTCGTACAACTGGACTTACTCTCTTCAAGGTTTAACCCAAATACCCATGGTCTGGAACTTTGAAATTAAACTTCTTACACTTTCTTAACAGTCCTAAAACTACTTCCCTTTCTTAGGAGCAACTGTTATTCTAATCCAGCTCCAGCCAAGACTTCTGTAAGCTGCCCAACTGAAACATTTTTTTCACAAGCTATGAGTGCTTTCCTGAAGCACCCAAAAAATTCCAGATTCCTCTATTTAAAAACCTAATGCGCTACACTGTTTATTTTGTTTGCTGGTATCCCTCCCAATGTAAATAAAACTCTATCCAGTCAGAACCTTTGTAATACTGTGTTTTAAAAATCAAATCACCACTGCTACAGAAATACTTACAAGTTAATCATGAAACTCCTTCTGACACACAGAAAAAAATCCTACTGGTTTCAAATTCAAGAATTCAAAAATAAGTGATAATAAAATATACATAAATCATACACCTTACGTCACCCTACATCAAGTTGTCATCAACCAAAACACCAGACTTCCAAAGCCAAGTGGTGCGCGAAGTTATACCTGAGGATTGCCAATAGCTCTGTCTGCCATACACTTCTTTGCATGTTCCAGTGCATGTTTCTTAACACAGGAGGACAAATTCAATTTAGAGCAGCTGCTGAATTCTTCAAATAGCAAAGACTCAAAATTTGCTGGAAAATTATTGAAGAGGCTACAGACTGTTCCTTGGACATTGCACTCCCATTGCATACATGAGAAAGGACATTCAGCTGCTTATAGTTTATTATGCCTTAGCTTCAGAATGCCTATGCCCGATAATCAGTCTGAAGAAGACAAGAGTGTTTCTATCAACCTGTACCCAGCCACATATTCCAAGATCCCACACCAGTATCATCCACACTCCCTTACATTCAGAAACAGATGTCTTGCTATCTGGGGACTATCCTCCCCCAAAACATTACACTGGATGACAAAATCAATCATTTTCTAGCAAGCATTCATTGTTCAGTCACAAATTACTCTACAGCCTGCTGAACACAGGAACACATACCACAAGATGTGTCCCAAGCTTCAATTTGAAGACAGTCTCAAAGCCAACGTCACAGCTTGCTTGTTGAATCCCAATGCAAAGGAAGAAAACAACCTTTTGGACAGACACAAATGGAAAAGTCTCTGTCATCAAGTGATTTCAACACTTGAGAAGAGAGACAGTGAACATTCATCCAGCTAAGCAACAGGCGAATCCTTTTTGTACAGACATATTATTTGACATACAGATGTTAAACATAAAAAAATTAAATATATTCCAGAAGTTCTCATTTTATTTTTTTTATGAAATATTGGCTTTATCTACTCTCTGCAAAGATTTGTGTCTGACAGTGACTATCTCTATTGAATATTCTAGCACTCAGCATCTTATTGCTTTTGGAGAACATTAGTCATAATTTTTAAAAAAAGGTAGTATATCATGATATACTGACAACAATGATCCAACAAGTCATTTAACTCACATAAATATCGTAAAATGCATTTATCCAGCAGTTAAGTTTCTGGTTGCACAATAAGCAATCACTATTTTTAGACACTATAAGAACTTTACCTTTGTGCTTAGTGATTTTAAAATCTGAAATGAGTAGGAACTGTTTTAAAAGCCAGTATTTGAAACAGTGTCTACAGTTTCAAAAGCATGTAACCTGACACACATGGCAGGTATTTGAAACAACTGTTTGAACAAGCAGGATTTGGAACAAAAACAGAAATTGCTGGAGAAACTCAGCAGGTCCAGCAGTATCTGTGGAGAGAAAACAGAGTTAATATTTCAATAATCTTTCTTCACAAATTCAGTTTCTCCAGCAGTTTCTGTTTTTGTTTCAGACCTACAGCATCTGCAGTTCTTTGATGAAAGCAATAATTGGAGCTCCAATTGCAGACAATCTGGAGACAAGGGCGCATACTAATGCAGCACTTGTTGACAACAAAATGTTGATTGGTCTGTGAATCAATGATAGAGACACAGAAAGAGAAAAAGAAGTGTGCAGATTTCCTGCCAGCCAAGAAGCTGCCTGTTCACTGCAGTCAAAATCTCAGTTTAAACCTGAAGTAAACCAGGTACCTTACCTGCAACATTTGCTGTAAGTTGAGTCTTTTGAATTGATAAACCAGAGACATTTTCCAAGTGAAGCAGTCATTCTGTGCTTTTTGCAAACCACAGAAAGACATCTGGACAACAAGGGGTCTGGCCAGCCGAAGAAGAATCCAATCGACATCAGAATTGGGAAGCAAAGCAAAAACCACTAAACTGAATTTCTAGTTTTTCTACCTCTGCCAACACTCCACTTTCTCTACTTTTGTATGTGTGTGTGTGTGCGTGCGAGCGTGTGTCTGCGTAAAGGGGAGTGTATAAGTGGACTAGAATTTTAGTTAGTCATGTTATATGCCAATGGTTTATATCAGTTTGCCTGTAGTTATAGCCTAATTATTTGTGATAAATAGTAATTCTTGGTTAGTACAGAAACCTGGTCTATACTTTCTATCAACCTTGGTCTGAAAGTCAGGTAAGCTGAGGTACTGTGCTACTTTTAAAAAAAAAATTCATATTCGATATAACTCTGGAAATAGTGGAGCTTGATTTACAGTGTGCTACCCCAATGGGTTGTAACAATACCCAATTTGGAGAATATTGTAGATAACCTTTTTTATTCTGTCCAATTAGTGAAATTAAGGATTTGAATATTTGGTGGACCTTTGAATCACAAGCTTTGAATCACAAACTGCTCCACTGCTGTTGGTTAGGGAATCTCTGAATCGGATCTCAGCAATGGTAGCAAGTAAGTGCTTTGTCTCTCACATTCTCTTCTGTCAAATAGTCATGGGAGACCAAATGCCAAAGAATAAATAATGACAAATTCCTGCATGTTAGACATTGATATGGAAGCTGAAGAAGAGTAATATCAAACTCAAAACATTAACTCTATTTCTGTCTCATAAATGATGCCAGACCTGCTGAGTTTCTCCAGCACTTCCTGCTTTTATTTTAAAGTGATTCCTCTCCACGTTATCTGGACATTAAGGGACTAATATCCCTTGCTGTTCACGTAGGTGAGTGGATGTTCCTGGGATAACTGGACCTTGGATAAGGCAGCTACCCCATAGAACTGCATGGCCCATAGTTTCTTCAGCTTTGCCATAATTACAAATGTTAATAGTTAGGCTGTCCAGTAGAAAGGGTTTCCACGCCTATGTCAGGAACAAAGGTAAGAACTTGTATTTATGTAACACCATTTATGTCAGAATGAGCTACTTTTGAACTCCCGCCAATCTTGGCATGAAGGAAATAGAAGCCATGAGCACACAGTCAGCTCCAACAAAGAGCAATTCAATAATGAACAGATAATATGTTTTAATGACATGAGTTGAGGAAATTTATTGATCTAAGCACCAAGCATTTAATAGCAGCATGGGACATTTTACATCTACCTGAGAAGATAGGTGAGATCTTGATTTGGCATTTAACATCTAATAGGTGGCACCTCCTGTATTGCAGCATGCCCTTAGCATTTATTGCACTAAAGTATCACCCTGTAATTTACCAAGAGTAGAATAGCAGTGAGAATCTCAGAAACACAATTCCTACGAACAGACAGTTCCTACACCGTAGGCTCTCACTTGATGTACAAAACTAAGTCCAGAAGATATATGTTGGGTGGACTGCAGGCAGATCAATAAGCATAAAGAAATTTGACGGAAACGGTTGAAATGCCTTCCCTTGCTATAGTAATTTTCTGTGCCATTTCGGCAAGCCAATGCAGCAAAACATGGCAAAAAAATCACCCCCAATTTATTTTAACTTTACAGAAGTTTCACATCGTTCTGAATCAACACTTGCCTATAAGGAAAACTATATTTGAGTCTGTATAAGACTGGCATTTATTCTCTAAGTGGGATGCAACCATATTGTATTACTACCTGAAAAAAGTACCACAGATGTTGGAAATCAGAAATAAAAGAGCAAAACATTGCAGATGTGGGAAATTTGAAATAAAAACAGAAAATGGTATCCAGCATCTGGTATTGTCACCTTATCAGCTTTTTCTTTTAATTAGTTTTCAACTATCATACTTTTTTAAATTGGATACAACACACAATGCAATAAAAAGTACAGATGAATTAAATCTCACTGCTTAAATCTTTCAGGTTTCCTTTATGTTAATTAAATTTTCATACATATCTCCAATTTTAGTTTACAAAAGTGTTAACTATTATTCAATTGTGTAACACATCATTGTTAATGGCCTGATAATATGCCAGCATTAAAAAATCATAAGACATCATTAAGAACCTTGCCAAGGATACTTAAGTAAGTGAATGTAATTTTTTTCCGTGTGAATAAAAATGTATTTCTGCCTGTTTTGTCTACAGGTATATACAGGTATATCCATAAAAAACATAAAAAACAGATGCTGCTTGGCCTGCTGTGTTCATCCAGCTCTACACCTTGTTATCTCAGATTCTCCAGCATCTGCAGTTCCTGCTAGCACTGTGTTAAAGCCTTAATCTATGGGTTTGAAACTGGATGTGCCAAAAACGCAGCAAAAGCAAATATAACTAGAATGAGGGATGTGGAAGAAATAATTTGAAATCTACTGGGCTGAATTAACATGTCACACTGGTCAATAACGGTATGTTTTATTGTGAAAAATGTCTATTAAGAGATATTTTAAAACTTAATATTTTCAATAAATCTATATTTAAGTTCATCAAGATGAGAAATACTGCTACTGAAGAGTAGAACTCTTCACCTGTCAGTGCCAGCTTCAAGTAATTCAAAAAAAGTTTCAGCCTCAAAGGCAAGGTTTGGTAATTCTCAGATGGCCCCCGTCTTTCCTGAATCCTTAAGGGGATTCTCCCTCCATCCTCTGGAAGTACAAGTTGGTTTTAGCTGTCATTCAAGCTGCATATCAACAGACCTGCCTGCAGTTGAGTTAACACCAGTAGAAGTGGGATGAGGCCTTCAGGTGGTCATTAATTAGCAACTTAAGGAATAACAGCAAAATGGACTATGTTTTAAATGGTAAAAAATTGCAGCACCCTGCTGTGCAGAGGGACTTGGGTGTCCTTGTGCATGAATCGCCGAAGGTGGGATTGCAGGTACAGCAGATAATTAAAAAGGCAAATGGAATTTTGTCTGTCATTGCTAGAGGGATGGAGTTTAAAAACAGGGAGGCTATGCTGCAGCTGTATAGGGTCCTGGTGAGGCCACACCTGGAGTACTGTGTGCAGTTTTGGTATCCTTACTTGAGAAGGGATATACTAGCACTGGAGGGGGTGCAGAGGAGATTCACTCGGTTGATTCCAGAGTTGAGAGGGTTGGATTATGAGGAGAGACTGAGTAGACTGGGATTATACTCATTGGAATTCAGAAGAATGAGGGGAGATCTTGT
>NC_063340.1:74138710-74151540 GCF_021869965.1 Rhincodon typus
TCCAGCTCCACACCTTGTTATCCCATTTCCTGGAAATCTGTCTGACTTTAAATACCTCTGCGTCAATACCTGCTTTCCTGCCATCCAAAGTACTGAACACTACCTATTTTGGTACTAATTATTTATTAAATACTACCCATTTGACTACACTTATGTGCACCTTCCCTGACTCTTCCATGGCTGCACAATTTCTGTTCTCTCTTTTGTGAACTGCTTCAGGAATATTACTATGTTTACGACACTATGTATATGCAAGATGTTATGCTTATCATTTAGCTTTGCATTTTGTAATTTGCAGCTTATTTCTGGAGAATAATGTATAGATGCATTTGACATCAAATCAATGTTCTGTTATTATTCTGTGTTTTTCAACACCCTACGTACACTGTTCATTAGATAGAGAACTCCAAATGATGCCTGTGTTTCATTTCTCTTCTTGCAGAATGATGAAGTTGTGCTGCAGTGCAGTGCCACTTTCCACAAAGAGCAGCTCAAACTCTGTCTTGCTGCAGAAGGATTTGGCAACCGACTCTGTTTTTTGGAGTCAACCTCGAACTCTAAGGTGAGCCTTTCAAATTTTTATTGCACTCTCATCAGCTATTGCCGAGCTTGAATCTTTGATTATTGCCACATCAGTTTTTGATAGCCTCAAGGATATTATGTATTTGCATGATATGTTCCACTGTGGTAGGAATAATAATCCAAGACCAGTTAGAAACTGAATAGATGAATGAATATAATGAAGACCCTGTATATTTTGAAGAGAAGTTAAAAGTAAGCAATTCATTCTTGCGCAAGATGATTGATGCAGACAACTGTACTCGTTAAGATTTCGTGAATTAAAAATATAATAGCTACATATTGAGAACTGGTTGTTATTTAATAATTAATGTTACCACTGTGTTTTGGAATTTCTCTTTTTCTTGAGACAGGATTAATCAATATCTTCTCGCTAATGGTGCCTCTAGGCAACAGTGATCACAATGTGGTACAATTTCGTGTTCAATTTGAAAGGGATCCATGGCACATTGCTGGCATGGCTGACACTCTCTCACACGTACAGCCACAGTCTCTCACCCTCCCTGCTTAACCACCACACCACACACTTTATCTCTCCATAGCTAAATACAGTCTGACTACCCTCTAAATCTGCCCTGTCCCCTGTGTCTACTGTAGACCTGCAGCTTGTCATTGTCCAGGAGAGCAACATCACATACAAGCAGTCAGTTGGATAAGTCCAAGCATGAGCTTTTATTTGCAGACAGTAAAAGAGAACACAAATGCAACCAATAGTGACTGAAGATCGCCCGAACAATGCAAACCTGATTTCAGCATCATGACTAATGAATGTTTTACATTCCATGATTGTCTGCTGCACTCTGCTCTCATCTACGGGAACTGGATGTCATTTACGTCCTGTCTGGCCTGTAGTGCCCAACGCAGCTGAGCTCTGTCTCAGACACACAAGGAGAGCTTTCTCCTCCCCAGTGTCATCATCCTCCTCCTTAAAAGACTGCTCCTGGGCCCCAATTCCTCAGCATCCTGCACATCACCTCATTGCCTGCTCCAACTGTTCAAAGCACAATTCACCAGGATGAAACTGCACTCTGTTAGCCCCAGACTGGTCCATATAGCAGATTCATATCAGCAACTGCCCTGTATTGTACTCCATTATGGGCTTGGTTGAGACATGACAGCATTAAATTTGCACTCTACATCACTCAGGGGTTTATGCGATGGCGTCATGAGCCATGATCGCAGTGGGTAGCCCTTAACCCCGAGTTACTAGCTTCATAAACTGGACCCTCAAACACACCAGGTATATGGCAGTGCTCAAGGATGCAGGAATCATAGCAGCTGCTGAGGTAGCAGTCATACACCTCCAGGAAGTGGGAACAGTTAACACAAATGACCTGCGAATTAATAAATTGGAACCCCTTCCAACTGATGAATTCTGCAGTGTTGTGATATAGCCCTCTCGGTGCCATGTGTGTGCAGTTGACTGGACCTTGCACCTGAAGGAAGTCAGCTATGTTTCCAAACTCTACTGCCAGGCTCCATCACTGACTTCATTGTGGAGGTACAAATGAGCCAGCGCCACCTTTTATAGATGGAATCAGTCACTGCCCTGATGCATTTGTGGGGGCACAATTCAGAGATCCCACACAGATCATCTGACAGTCACTGGAAAGAGCCATTCGCATTAAGGTTCAAAGCAGCTGCCACTTTCACAGGCACTAGGAGCGGATGGCCTCCCACTCTTGCAGCCCTCAGGCCCCACCCCAGGATCTGGCAAATTTCTGTCCCAGTGTCCCCAGACATATGGAGCCTGTGCCGTGGCTGTGTCTCACTCATCCCCAGGAAATTGAGTTGGGGCTGTAAACCCTGGTTCTTCTCTGCGCTCTGTGCATCTGTGTTTGCGATCTCTCCCTGAGTTGGGTGCTCCTCATCCTCCTCAGTAGCCTGTTGCTGCTCCTGGGCTTTTCCTCAGTCCTGCACTTCCTGCATCCACCTTTGCCATCTTAGGAAAGCAGCCACAGTGACCAATATGGCACTAGTGGCAGAGAGACTCTCAGTGGAAATGACCTAAAATGGGAGCAGAAGGAGAGAGAGCAGTTTCCTAAAAAAAATTGTCATTGACATGTCTTGCAAATGAGAGCTGAGTACACTTCACCACACAGTGAAAAATGCTGCATATGGACAATAATTGGCCATGTTTCTCAGCCAAATGCATTCAGGCTGAGGATGTGCAGCAACTTGGTGAAGGATGACTGACTGTGGTGAAGCCCCTAGATTGTATACAGGTTGTGCTCACGCCCCTGTAAGATTCAGACCTCTGTAAGATTCAGCCCACAATGTTGACTAATAACATATTAGCATGGAGAAAGGATAGGTTAGCTAACAGGAAGCAGAGTATAGAGATAAATGGATAATTTATTTTTAAAGTTTGCAAGCTATAACTACTGAAGTGTCACAGGAATTAATGCTGGTTTCTTAATTATTTATAGTCTATATCCATGGGTTGGATGAGGGGACCGAATGTATAGTAGCTGAATTTGGCAATGACATCAAGATTCATAAGAATGTCATTTTCAAGGCAAGGTAAAGAGTCTACAGAGGTATGAAGGAGATTATGTGTGTGGGCAAAGAATTGGCAGATGGAATATACAGAGGTGAATGTGAACTTCTCCGTTTTGGCGAGAAGAATAGAAAACTGTTTAAATGAAGATAGATTTCAGGACAGAGGGATTTGGAAGTCCTGGTACATGAATCACAGAATGCAGGTGTGCAGGTACAGCAAGTGTTTAGGAAGTTAGTGGAATGTGATCATTAACTGCAAGGGAAATTCAATATAGGAATAAGTAGATTTTACTGCAGATATACAGGGCACTGATAAGATCATATATGGAGCACTGTTTTCAGTATGCTGTCTTTATTTGGAAAAAAGATATAATTACTTTAGAATCAGTTCAGAGAAGGTTCACTTGACTCATTCCTGGGATGAGGAGCTTATGTTTTAATAAAGGTTGAACAGGTTAGGCCTGTATCCTTTGGATTGTAGATTGAAAAGTGACCATATGGAGCATATGAGATCTTGAGCGGGATCTCCTGGATCACTGGACAATAGGAGGATACTTTCTCATGTAAGAGAGATTAAAACTAGGGGACATAGTTTAAGAATAAGAGGTCTCCCTTTTAAGACAGAGAACTGTTTTCCCTTAGCATGTCATTAAACTGTAGAATTGTCTTCCTCAGAAGCTAATGGAGGCTGGGTCCTTAATTTTTTTCAAGGCTAAGATATATTTTTAAAGACAAGGAAGTCAATGGTTGAGGAGTGCAGATGGGAAAGTGGAGCTGAGACCACAACCAAATGATCTTATTGAGTGGTGGAGCAGGATCAAATGGCCAAATGGTCTAGTTCTCCTCTTACATTCCTATATTGATGTGTGGGATGCTGGATCATTTCTATAAGGCTCACTTTGTAAACTAAAGACACGTTATAATGCAGACGTGCTACAAGGAGAGTTAATAATCACATCAGACCCTAATCATGTTAATGACTGTTATCTCCTTAGAGGAGGCAAAAGCCACACAATTTAAAACAGAGTCATGCTGCATCTAGAATGCACATTCCTTTGCAAGACATGAATCTCCTGATTCTTGCAAAAATATTACTCTGTTTTGCTCTACTCTTTGCTGGATTATGGTCCACCACCAAAAGTAATTGTTCTTTAGCACTATATTCATATGTGTGTCTTGACAGCCAGTGTCATTGTGCTATTTTCATCATAAGGGACAGTACAGCCAATCTATTCTCAAATCCAATTTAAAATATCCATTCTGCTGCAGTGGATTCTTGTGATGTCAATGCAACATGGAGCTCACACAATTAGTACGGCAAAAATATTCTGCTGTCATGTTAAGAATTAACAGCAATATAAATTGCTCAAAGTTTAAGCAATGCCTAAACTTCAAGCAAAAAGCACTGGTACAGTTTCAAATTTTCAAATAATATGAAACTATGAAAACAGTACAGCTGAATTTTACTCTGCTGATTCCAAGGCAAATTTAGTATTGAACATAGAAACATTAGGAGGCCATTCAGTCCATTGTGTCTACCCCACCATTCATTTCAATACCTTCTACTCACTTCATTCCCATAACCCCTGTACGCCATTGGTAATCAGATATTAATCAATTTCTACCTTAAATGTACTCAAAGAATGAGGTTCCACATTCCTCTGTGATAGACAGTTTCAAATGTTCACATTTCTCTGAGTAAAATAATTTACCTTCATCTCAGACATAAGTAGCATCCCCTTTGTTTTTAACTTGTGCTTCCAGTTTTAGATTCCCAAATCAAGGGAAACATCTTATCTGCATCTACCCTGCCACTTCAAATCTTTTGTAAATTTCAATGAGATCACCTCTCATTCTTGAAACTCCAGAGAGTTCAGGTTCAGTTTTCCCAAACTCTCTTCGCAGGACAGTCCCACCATCCTGGGAGCAAGTCTGGTGAATCTTTATTGCACATCCTTCATGGCGACTCATCTAAGGGCCTTAATTAAATCTTTATGGCTTTTATTTGGCCATGCGATAACTTTTATATGGATTTATAGGATATAACCAAGCCTACACCATGTTCAGTTACGCTTCAGGCTGCTGCTGTACTAAATTTGCTCCCCATGTATATTGTGGAAGGTGATTGTAGAGTGAAAGCATGGGGAATATTGAGAATGTGGGCAGGAAAAGTTCTTCAAAAGTCATGTTTAAAAATTTGCTTGTGGGCTGAGGCTCCAACTTTATTGCCATCTCTAAATGCCTTATGAGGTTTTGGTTAGCTATGTTCATGAACTGCTGCAATGTATTCAGCAGAGGTTGCACACATAGTGCTATTAGGAAGCAAGTTGATGAATTTTGATTCAGTGACATTGAAGGACAGTGATGTAGTTCCAAATCAAGATGATTGTGTCTTTCAAGGGATCTTTCAGGTGGTGATGTCCCACATCATTCTATGTAGTAGAGGTAGTGGATTTGGAAGCTGCAGTTGAAAGATCCTTGGCAATTTGTCGCAGTTTTGTTAAAATCATTTACAAGTATATCTTGTAAACATTGCACACTGCAGCTGGTGATGAAGGGAGTGAATGTTTAGAATGATGGACAGGGTGCTGATTGAGTGGGCTGCTTTATTCCAGATGGTGTTAAGCTTTGTGAGTATAGTTGGAACTGCACTCATCCAGGCAAGCGGGGAATATTTCTTTACTATTACTAAGATGTGCTTTATAGATGATGGAAAGGCTGTTTTGTGTCACGAAGTGAGTTGCATACTACAGAGTTCCAAATCCCTGACTTTTAAAAAATTAACTTGTGGAATGTGGGCATCGCTGGCTGAGCCAGCATTTATTGTCCGTCCCTTGGTGCCCTTGAAAAGGTGATGATGAGCTGCCTTCTTGAACCACAGTAACTCATGCGCTGTTAATGGATCCACAATACCATTAGGGTGAGAATTCCAGGATTTTGACCCAGCAACAATGAAGGTATGGCAATATATTTCAGAGTCAGGATGGTGAGTCACTTTGATGGGAACTTGGCGGTGGTGTTATTCCCATATATATGCTACTGTAGACTTCTAGATGGTAGTGGTCGTGCGTGTGGAATGTGCAGTCTTTCGCAAATTTCTGCAGTGCATCTTGTAGATTGTACACACTGCTGCTACTGAGCGTCGGTGTTGGAACGACTGGATGTTGTGGATGTGGTGCCGCTCAAACAGACTGCTTTGCCCTAGATGCTGTCAAGTGTTGTTGGAGCTGCAAGTAGCAAATATTCCATCGCTCTCCTGATTTTTTTCACTGTAGATGGTGGACAAACTTTAGGGAGTCAAGAAGTGAGTTATGCCCTGCAGGAATCCAGTTCAGTTTCTCTTCATTGGTAACTTCTTTGCAGGATGAGGATAACAGGGATTTGGTGATGGTAATGCCATTGAATTTTAAGGGGTGGTGGTTAAGTTGTCTCTTGTTGGAGATGGTCATTGCCTGGTATTTGTGTGGCATATATGTTACTTGCAATTTTTCAGCCAAGCCTGGATATTTTCCAGTTACCATTGTGTTTGGACATGGACTCCTTCAGTTTCTGAGGAGTGGTTTTGAACATAGTGTGATCATTGGTGAACATTCCCACGTCTGATCTTATGATGCAGAGTAGGTCACGACACAGCTGAAGATAGTTGGGACTAGGGCACCATCCTGAGGAACTCCTAGGGCAGTGTCTGAGACTGAGATGATTGGCCTCCAGCAAGTACAGCCCTTTTCCTTTGCACGAGGTATGATTCCAATTTAATGTAGAGTTTTTCTCGATTCCAGTTATCTTCAATTTTTAGAGGTCTCCTTGATGTCACGTTCAGTCAAATACTGCCTTGATTTGACTTCACTTCTTCAATTTGGGTTCTTTTTCCTATGGTTGAACCAAGGCTATAATCAGATCCAAGACCAAGTATCCCTGATGGAACTCAAACTGAACATTGGATAGCTTTAAAAAGCACCCCCACGGATAACATCTATCATTTTGCTAATGATTGAGAGTAGACTGAAGGGTGATAATTGGCCAAACTGGATTTGTCTTACTTTTTGTTGACAGTGGCTATGTGGAGAATTGTTTTTTACATTTTCAGTATTGTAGCTGTACTGGAGTTAGTGGAACGTTGCTCATTCTGAAGCACAAGTCCTCAGTAGTACTGCTGAGATGCTGTCAGGGCTCATGGTCTTTGTTGTATCCAGTGCCTTCATCTGACTTTTAACATCTTGCGGTCTGAATGAAATTGGTTGATAAGTACCGTTTCTGAATCTGGAGACGTCAGGAGGAGGTTCAAATGTGCCACCTATTCAACATTACAAGCTAAAGATGGCTGCAAATGCTTTAGCCTTCTCTTTTGCACTTTTATGCTGGGCTCCCCACTCAGGATATTTGTGGAGCTTTTTCCTCCAGTTAATTGTTCAATTATCTGACAACATTCAAAACTGGTACTGGCAGCTCATTAGAGTTATAATCTAACTTGTTGGCTGTGGGATTGCTTTGCTCTGTTTGTCACATGATACTTCCACAGTTTAGCATCTATGTAGTCCTGTGTTTTAGCTTCATCAGCTTGGCAGCTCACTTTTAAATATGCCTGCTCCTGGCCTGCTCTCCTCCACATCTCATTGATCCACGGCTAATCCTCCCACTTCCTTTGCTCAGAATTGCATAACTTTCAGGCTGTGGAGATTCCTCAAAATGACAGAAATAACAGCTGGATTACTGTGCATCCAGCCCACTCTCAATCAAGACCAAGTAGTGAAATGGACTAGTGTATAATATCAATTTTTTTTTAAGGCTACGCTGGAAAAGTCTTCAAGTCTACCTGGTGCTAATGGCACGATTACTGTCTATTTATTGCTGGATCTGTTTCTACCTGCAATGCTGTGATATCATTGCAGTATTAAGTATGTTCTATCACATCGGTGTAGATCCTGGAAAATTCTTGCAAACATTGTTTATTTGCCAGCTTTTCATTTGTCAGAAAGGCTTATGAAGTGTCACCCTAGTGATATGACTACTTCAATCTATGGAGCTAAAAGAAAATAGAGACAAGCACTACAGTTGGACAAAGGTTTATGGTTACCAGGCCTTGAAATTGGGTTTAAAAAAACAGTTTTAAATGCTTTCGACATTGATGCCTCACCAGAGCACATTTTACTCAGATTGGTGCTTTGCTTTACACTGAATGGCAATAAGTGTCAGCTTTTGCACATTATAAAAGCTGTTTTCTGTAAATGGATTTGGGCTGTCAACCAGTATTAATTTTGCAGCAGAATTTCTCTGTAACACTGCGTGATGATGATGCAGGTTGAGCACTTAATTGTAGCTTGTGCTTTTGCCTTAAACATTTACATTAGAAGAACCAATATATAGCAGTGAAAAAGTGTTTCTCTAATGCAATAATGTAGCAGTAGCTCATTCTTCTAACAGCAGGAGGTCTTGGGAGATCAAACACTGGAAATTAATGTCAGAATTCTTGCAAACTAAACAATGTGTTGTACTTAAAGAGCAGATCATTGTTGGCTGAGAAAACGTTGAGGTGTGAAAATCTGAACTGCAGTGTTACCTGGCTTGTTGATGGCAATGCATCATTCCAAAGCAGTTACTCAATCTGCTTTACTTGAACTTTCACACAAGTCATTGTTAGACCTTTAGGCATTCTTCCTTTGATAATAGAAAAACAATTTCCATGAGTCGATAGATACATCTGTTAACTGATGTCTGCAATCATATGTGATGTATTTTGCCATGGACCCAGCATCTCTCCTTCTATGGTATATCATAGCAGTGAGTTTTCTGATCTGTTTTGAAATGAAGGCGATAGGCTACTATCAGGCTATTACTTTTGGTTAAAGCCCAGGATGGCTTGCTTACGTTCAGAATAATCCAAAGAAACATTATGACACAGTTGGATCAGATACACTGCTAGACTTGCATAACCTATAAAGAAATTATTTTGAAACAAGAAAACAGAGGTGCATTAAACTACTGGTCATGGCACAGAGCTGGGGTTTCAGAAGTTTTGAATGGTATTTATTGAATACACAGAGGATGGTGTGGGGTGTGGTCGTTGCAGGGTTAGGGGGATGGCAGGGTGTTAAATGAGTGATTTGCCCCAGAGAGCCTGCAAGCATATCTAATGGGGTTTGCTTCTTGGGCTTCCCACATGACAGGTGTACCATCTCTGTGTGAATATCACTTGGAATGGGATGGTGCCCTTACACAGGCATTAGTAGCCCATTTAAGAGCTTTCATTAGCTGTGTGCTGGTAAAACTATCAACCTGATTTTTTTGCCTGGACTTGAACAGGGCAGGGTTAGGAAGGTACCAGGTAGAGGCACCCAAATACTGAACATTTTATTTCTGTATTGTCGAAATCTTGTAACTAAAGAAGCTGAACCTAGGTACTTCTGTATCTAAGTCGGCACTGTAACTGGCGATGTATAAACTTTTTATTATTCTGATTGCGTACATGTGACAATAAAAGCTATTCTGTTCTATTCCAGCTATTTCTGAAGCTAAATTAAGTGAAATCTGGGGAGGCATGATGGCTCAGTGGTTAGCACTGCTGCCTCCCAGTGCCAGGGACCCAGCTTCCAATCCAGCCTTGGCTGGCGATCTGCATGGAGTTTGTACGTTCTCTCCATACTGCGTGGGTTTCCTCCAGGTGCTCTGGTTTCCTCCCACAGTCCAAAAATGTTTAGGTTAGGTGGATTGGCCGTGCTAAATTGTCCATAGAGTCCAGGAATGTGCAGATTAGGGTGGGAATGGTCATGGTAAATGTGAGATTATGGAGATAGTTTGGGAAGCTCTTTGGAGGGTTGGTGCAGATTCGGTGGGCTGAATAACATCTTTCTGCACTGTAGAGATTCTGTAATATTTGTGAGTTGCTTCATCTTGCCTCATTTGTTGCTGGTTGTGCAAAATGTGTTCAGTTCTTAGGTGGGCTAACAAGTCGCTCAGTTGCAAAGCCACTGCCATGCTACTGATCAATAAGAGGAATATTAATGAATCAATTGGAAGTGCCCCACATGCTGGATCAGGATCTGATTTAGACAATTCCAGGTCAGTTGACCATCCAAAGATCAACCACCAACATCTGTCATCATGAACCTAATGCAACTAGAGACTATTCAAATAACAGCCTGAAAGTCCAATTTTGGGTGTTTTAAGGGTTGTTGGGGTTGAGAGAGAAGATTGGGACTGAAGCAAAATCTGCTGTTTGAAAGCAAATACAACAATTTGCATTTATATGGGATAATTAACACGGTAAAACAGCCTATAAAGCTAACTCCAACATAAAGAGAGGATTACCCAGAATCATTCCCTTAAAATACATTACATTCACTGTTAATGGGGCTGAATAACTGGAGCATTGCTTGGCTGAGCCAATTTTATTCTAATTGACAGAGGTTCTGTTAGCTCAACACTTTTGCAAGTTTGGTGCTTGCTTCATTGATTAATTTGGGATGATCAAGGTATATTGGCTTTGGTCTCTATGCCCAATATTCTGGCAAACTGGCATCTGATGTCTCAGGTGAAAGCTGTTACGCTGAGGTAACTGATCGCTTCTGCCTCGTTTCGCTTTTCAACGTTAGACCAGTTAACTCACAAAAGGCAAAGTAAAATGCAGAAAATGACAAGCTAAAAGATTAAGCTGCAGCAGACCTCCACTGCTTTGAGCCTGGTATCTTTGTACGAAGATCGATTGCAGGATGCCAGTGTCAGTCGAGATGACACAATACTGACTGGAAGCAGACTCTGCTTCACCTCCATCCAGGGTGCTGAAACTCATTGGCAGGTTTTCCGATAACTGGTATTGCTGCCTGTGAGAGGCAACCAGTTTTTCTTTTCAGAGTTGCTGAAGTTCACATCTCTATTCTGCTTGGCAGAACTGGGGGCTTTCTGCTGGGGTGTTGTTTCTCCCGCAACCCGATATCAGCTGCTCCTCAACGGTGCCAGGTGTTTTCTGCTCACACAACCTCTCAGTATCTAACCCATGTGGAGCGGTGCTGTCCAAGCTATTCTCTGGGAAGGTTGGGCATCTGATGGTGTGCCTTCAGAATGACTTGACTGTGAGAAGAGATGACTTTTTCTGCCCATTTTTATTTCTAGAAGGATCCACTGGAAAAAGAAAGAGTTTGATTTAAACTGATAGTCTTCACAGTATCACATGACATGCTTCACGATGTTGTCAAGGTGTTTGTATGTGTGTTTATCTCTGAAGAGTTACAAACAGTGATCAGAGGTCTTCTGCACTCAAGATCCTGGGCTCAATATTTCCAAGTGGAGCAGTTCTTAAGAGGCCACTGACCTGGAGCACACTTGAGACAATCTCATGAGTCTAATCCAGTGTTATCTGGTGCCATAGGTCATTTTTTCTGCGATAGAAAAAGAAGTGCCCACAAATAAAAAGGAGATTGCAACCATGGAGGCGGTCTCCTTGTAGCAAACATGAGAAGGAAAGCAAGATTGGCAAGGGTTGTCTAGAATCAAAGTGGCTGAAGTGACCTGTTTGGTCGGATTTATAGGAGAAACTGCTAAATTCTACAAAGGCTCCTATGTGAAAATAGAATGCTACCAGTGGTTGCTGATTTGGGAGTAAGGAAGAGATGAGGGTGCGTTTGAACTGGAACTGAGAACTGGCACAGTGTACACATGTGATGGGTGGTAAGGGATGTGTTAAAGGGAAGCAATTGTCCAGAGTGCTGGGGTAAGTGGGTAGTCAGCATTACTGTCAGGCACAATGGAGTGATGGGAAGACAAAGAGCTATTTACACCCACGCTCCTCTTGTGAGATAATTGAATTGTTTCCTCCACTCGATGTACCTCCTGGGAATGATATCCCTGGAACTGACACTATCACTCATTTTCAGCCTTATTGAAGGCCTAGTTTTGGAATCTTCCTGGTAATTTCCCACCTCAACCTAACTTTTTGACCTCCAGGTAGGCTTCTGAAACCTTGGAAGCTGAGCCCAAGACTCATTATTGACCAGATTTCAAATTACGGCAATGAAACAGTGAAACCAGCCAGAAGTAATCCAACATCCCATTAAGAGGAAAATTTTCACTTTGAATACACCTCCAGAGGCAAGTGAGAAAATGGTAAACTTTCTCTTTCTGACACCATTGGTTGTGAAATTTTCTGTTTAATTTGGCTGAGGCCCAGAAGTTAAAATAGACTTAGACTCAAATTTAAGATATCTTTGCAAGTTACCCTGTTTATTACTGGACATTATAAGATGGTTATGTTTTAAACTCTGTCCTTTTATGCGAGTAAAAATTGAGACATTTGAAGGGGTAGGAAAGGCGAACTCCTAATAATTCTGCCCAAAGACAAGCTCATGTGATCTGATTGCTAAAGGGTCAAGGGCCATTGAAAATATATTGAGGGTACAAGTGTAGGTTTTAGTGCAGCATCACAGGATTATTGCAAAAGACTATTTGGTCCATTGTGTCTGCACTGGCTCTTGAGATGAGCATCATGGCTTAGTGCTATTCTCCTGCCCTTTCCTCATAACCCTGCACATTATTTCTGTTTAAATAAACTGCTAATGCCCTCTTGAATGTCTTGATTGAACCTGCCTCCACCACACTTCCAAGCAGTGCATTCTTGACTCGAACTACCTGTTGCATTAAATTTTTTTAATACCATATTACGTTTATTTCTTTGTGAATCACTGTAAATCTGTGCCATCTCATTCTTGGATCAGAGATAGTAGGAACTGCAGATGCTGGAGAATCCGAGACAACAAGGT
>NC_063340.1:74152040-74175763 GCF_021869965.1 Rhincodon typus
GTATGCAGAGCCATCCATCTTAGTTAATGAAGGACAATTATTTTTAATCACAACCATGCAATAAAAATAAACTACATATAATGCACATCAGCATGCTGTCAATCAGACAGAAGACCTTCCGTAACTTGGAGTAGTCAATAAGGTCAGGTCGATGTCTGTGGATGAGCGCGCAGAGTGCAAGGCCGTCTTTCCAGCTTCACAATGAGAGGAGTAAACAAAAATTTAAACATAAATTATAGCACCATATTTTAATCAAACTTGAGCATGAGCAGCTGATATACAAATGTCAGCGTGTTCTAATCTGTCTAAATTTGTCAACCATCCTTTGCAATGGTGTGTTGTTACTTCGCTATTACTTCATTGAAATTACAAATACAATATATTAACTCAGTGCCAAACAGGGGGCTCACCAACAAGGGGAGCAAGGCAAGAAAACCTGTGCGTGGTTTCATGTTGGCTCCTGGGAGGTTGCAGTGAGGAACTACTCATTCAAAGGTGCAGTGCCTGATCTGACTACATAGCTGCTCTTGGCAGTTGGTAAATTGTGTCCCTGGGGTCCTTGATCCTGTGGAAGACCCACTGCTGTCCAGTCAAGTGCCCGAGTGTCACTTAATCTGATGGGCCTTCCCAAAAGGAGGCTGGGCAGGGCTCCCACAGGCTGCAGTGCTGGTAGGTGGGACACCATCACCTCCATCAAGTCCAATCCCATAATTCTAAGATTTGCATGCAATTTTGTTAATTCTTCTCAAATTTTCTCAATTCTTCAAAATTGTTAATGCGAGTATTTAATATCCAGCGGATTCAATTATGGGCAGACTAAATGTGTCATTGTTCCCAGAATTATGAAATGATACAGCACAGAAAGACAACATTTGGCCTATTGTACCTGTGCCAAATCAATGAAAGAGCTATTGATCAAGATCCCTACAAACCCCTGCAAATGCTTCCCCTTCAAGTATTAAGCAATTCCCTTGTGAAAGTTACTTTTTAAAAATTCTACCACTCTTTCAGGCAGTACATTCCTGATCATAACTAGCTGCCTGAAAAACACTCATCTGGTCTCTGGTTGTTTTGTCAAGTACTTTAAAACTGTTCATATTAGATACTGTCTGCATATTTCTCTTTGAAGCAGAAGGGAGGAGCCACAAGCCAAGACAAAAACACTGATTCTGAACATGCCATTTCCATTCCTGCAAACTCTCCTACATAGATCATGTTTTGAGTGTGACATCACTTTAACGAAACAATCTGCAGTGAGCTGCAGTTGGTTATTTCAAATTCAACAATTTCAGCAATTAAAACAATTAAATGCAATTTATCTGATTAAACGGGGGTATGACTTTAGCTGTATTGCAGCAAACTAAAATTGAAGTATTCTCATCCAACCCATACGACTAAGCATCAGGAATAGGCTATTTTTCCCCTTAAGCCTGCTCAGCAAGATCCTGGATAAACTGATTGTAACCTCAAATCTGAGTTTGCACATACCCTGCACTCTTCACCCCTTTGCTTACCAATTATTGATCTATCTCTGCCTTAAAATTATTTATCTGCTTCCAAAACCATTTCAAAAAGAGAGTTCCAAGAACTCAATACCATCTGTGAGAAATGTTTTGCCTCATCTTTGTTTTAAATCAGCATGTTTTTATTTTCAAACAGCAATTCCTAGTTCTCGATTCTCCCATAAGAGGAAACATTCTCTCTACTTCTACCCATTAAGACCTCTCGGGATCTTACATGTTTCAATCAAGTCACTTCTTTTTTAACTTCCAGCAAATACAAGCCTGGCATGTGCAGCATTTCCTCAAAACACAACTCACTTATTCCATCAGTCTGGTAACCATCTCAAAATGCTTCCTATGCATTTGCATCCTTCCTTAAATAAGGTGACCAATATTGTGCACAGTACTTCAAATGGGGTCTCACCAGTGCCCTGTAAAACTGAAGTATAACCTTCATATTCAATTCCCCTTGCAATAAGTGATAATCAGTGTTTACAACAGAAACTATAACATGAAAAATAAAGCAACCATTCTACCACCTCCACATTCTTGGTGTTTAGGAGAATATATATTGGGAAACTGCAGTCCATAAGTCTATGATAATGGGCCTAACATTGCTAATGGTCAGCTCACAATTCTATATGTATATCTCTGGCACACACCACGTTAAATTTAACACATTCATTATATAAATTGCATGTATATCTCCTGAACTTGCCTTGTATGGAAATTCTGCACATTTACGTTCCTATAGGGAGCAGTCTTTCTCTGGCACCATAACAGCAAACCTTCTTTAGCAGATGTTTCTGTAAGGGAAGAGAGGGGAAAAAAAAAAAAAATCAATATTTCAAATGTGTATTAACAGTGACAACATCAGATAATAAAAACGGTTCAGTTAGATACGTTAAATCAACAAGGCAAAATTCTTCCGTTACCAAAAATGGAAATTGCTGGAGAAACTCAGCAGTCTGGCAGTATCTGGGCACAGAAAGCAGAGTTAACATTTCAAGTGATCATCCTTCAGAACTGGAACTGGAACATCAAGCCTGCTTTCTCTCAACTGATGCTGCCAGACCTGCTGAGTTTCTCTAGCAATTTCTGTTTTTGTTTCAGATTTCCAGCATCCACAGTTCTTTGTTTCATTTTAAAATTCTTGAGTACTTTGCCTGAAGCTATGCCCGACTCGGTGCCAAAACTTTCACTTTGAATATGGCAAGGAGGCAGGTCCTGAATAAATATCAGTCGGAATCTGGATTGACCCAGTGCTGTAGGCACCAGTCTGATCTACACCAGCTGTCTGGCCACTGGTCCTACAAGAAGTCTTAGTTGCTGCTGTTTTTACATACATGCTGTAGCCTGGAGCTATGGATGATGATAGTAGAATATCCAATTCCTTTCTGATACACGGCTGAGCAGAAACATCTCCCACTGTCATTACCACCTGTCATCTGCATAGCTTGGCAGGATTTACAAGTAGATACCACAACCTGCCTTGCTCCATTATGAACACAACTTCCTTGGCCACTACATCCCAGGGTGGAACCTGAACCCCTGGAGCTTTGACTGAGACATGGAATCACCCGACACCAAAACTTCTTTCCATCAGGCAAGAAATATTCACGTAGCAAATTACAAGACATTTCGAAAATTCTTTCTTGTCAGGTCAAAAATGTTGTGTCACAGTTTTCCTTATTTTAAATCAGGTGATGGTGTCAAATGAGTGGTATTGTATCAGTTGTCTGTTATTGACAGAACTGAATGTGGGGCCCTACATAAAATTGGTGACTGATCCAATGCCACCAGTTTTGCACCACCACTCGAGATGAATTTTTATCTGCCCCTGACTCCCACAATAGTTACATATGCATTTCAGCAAAATCCATTGTTATTGTGTTGATCACAGTTTCATTTGGTCAACCTCTAATACTTCCCTGTTTACTTAATTTTTACACTGCAGACAAAATCCCAGTTCAGCTCATTTGAACCTGGTAGTAATATGCCAGTCAGATGCAAAATTTAGCATCCCATTGCACTACTGATGTGGTCTGCAAATCAGTTGTGCAAATCCTGACTGCCACAGAGTCAGTTACAATAAACACTAAAGTCAGTTCTCTTTTAAACCAGTCTCTCCAGGAGGCTACTTGAACATGCACCATCCCTCGTACCCTTATCTTTTACTCCTCCATAGAAAGAGGTTTTAAGATTTATCTTTTCAATCCTATTTCAGGCATCTCCTGACCTTTCCCTTCAAGTCTTGGTGTCTGTTTGCTGGCCCACCACCTTTTGTGAAATGCTAATGGGCCATAAATTCAGATTTTTATGATAAAGGTGCATTCCCAGACTAGTTTGGAGGAAGCCAACAACCTGGCTGTCATTATATTCGTGAAATCAATGGAAAGGAAATATTGGGCAGGGTGTATAAATGGCAGCCACTCTACTAGCACCAGTTTTACAGCTCAGCACAACTGCAAATTCCAACAAGTAATCAAGGAAGTCACATGACAAGTGCTAGAGGTTAACCAAGCAAAACTCTGACCAAAACAATAACGATGGATGTTGCTGAAATGCATATGTAACTAGTGTGGGAGTCGGGGGATTTAGAAATTCATCTTGAGTGGTGGTGCAAAACTGGTGGCATTGGATCAGCCAACAATTATATGTAATACCTGATATTCAGTTCTGCAAGTACAGACAGCTGACACAAAACCACTCATTTGACACTATCGCCAGAGACACATACTATCTCTGGGAGTTTCACAGGAACTTAGGAGTCTAGTTGATGCAAATCTACACCTAATGTGTTAATCACTGTCCAGAGTTCCCCTGGAAACTTAAGTCCTTGTTGAATCAATTGCATTGGACTGAACTGACAAACTCATTTCACTTACCCTCCACAGATATGTCATGAATCGCAAAACGAAGGATGATGGTCCAAATCATACCCAAAGTCATCTTCACATTCCCATCTACTATTTCTACATAGAAGAAGTAGAAATAAAACAGTTGAGAAGACTATTATTGCAATATCCAAGCCTGATATAAATGTAATCCTTTTATAACCAAAAAAAATCCATAATTGAACAGCTGTTGATCTTCATCCAGATTCTGAAAGCTCATCACAATTGTTCATCAAGTTTGAATGGCAAGACAAGGGAGCATCTTCTGTATTCAGAAAAAGAAACAAATATGGAATAAAAGTCTTTCTATGGCCAACTCAACAGGTCCAGATGGTCTTGCAATGTTAAAATCAAATTGCTAGCTTGTTTTTTCTTTGAGCCGAGTCTTCTGTAGGCAAATTGAGGTGTTGGTTGAAAAATTCAAATTGCACCCAAAATAAATGGGAAGTTGATAAAGTAATGGCACTGCAGTCTGGCACCCAGCCAGCCTGAGGCCCAAGCAAAATGTGCCTTTGGACATTACTTACAAATTGTTGTGAGATGTAGATACCAAAATGGCTGAACCTTGTTATCAGGCAGGAAATTGACTGGAGTCTACTTTGAACCAGCTAGCAGGGTTGGTCTTGGGAGAGAAAAGATTAAATTCTGGAGTTGGTGGGGGGTGGGATAGAACAGAGAGGACAGTATTTTTTTGGGGACCTAAGTTTAAAAACAAATTTCCTGATCAGCATCTTGCAGTCCCTTATTATTTCACAGCCTCAGTTTTATTTCACAACACAAACATTTCAGATCACATTACCTTCAGCACCAATTGATACAAGCTTTACTCCTTTGCTGGAAATGTAATCCAATGCTTTGTTAACATTTGCAATTTTATGGAAACGCATCTTGCCCTGATCTGGCTTTGGCAGTCGCTCACCTTTACAGAGAAAGAAATGTATTAAAAAAATTAATTCATTTCAATCATAATATAGTAGAATTTGAACATGACATAACCTATTCTGATATTAGAGTATTAAATCTGAAGAATGGAAATCACAAGAGGCAAGTTGACTATGATGGATTGGGGAAAATGCACTCAAACAGTGGACAGGCAAAGGCTACTGTTTGAAAAAATACCAGAGTCTACAACACATACTTTCCTCCAGGGCACAAACACCCAAAGGGAAAGGTAAATCAACAATGTTCAATGAAAGAAGTTAAAGGTTACATCCAATCAAAGGAAGTGGCTTATTAGGATGCCAGAAAAAAAATAGTAAAACCAATATTGGGAGCAATATTGAACTCAAAAAAAATGACAAAGAAACTGATTCAGAAAGACAATATGACTAGCAAACTAGTGATGATTTTAAAAGCTTTAGGAAAAGGAAAAGATGAGTTAGGATAAATTGGGACAATTATAGGTCAGGAAATGGCAGAGATTCTAAAAAGTTACTTCGCATCCATCTTTGCAAAAGAAGATGTAGAAATCTTCCTGACATACCAGACAGCTAAAAGACCTGTAAAACTGAGGAACTGGTATTAGCCAAGGAGATAATACTTGAAAGTTAACCAGCTTAAAGATGGATAAATCTACTGGACCAGATCGGTTTTGTTTCAGAGTGTTTAAGGAGGTAGTTAGGGAAATAATGGATGTTTGACGGTTATCTTCCAAAATTCTACAGATTGTGGAGAGTAGCAAATGTAATCCCACTATTTTAGAAGGGATGGAGGAGGAGATTGGAGAACTGCAAACTTGTAAGTTTCAAAACAGTGGTAGGAAAAGTGTTTGAATCTATTATAAAGAATGTGATAACTGGACATAGGAAAGAATGGTAAAATTGGACAACATTAACAGAATTTTTGAAAATGAAATAATGTTTGAGAAACTTGGAGTTTCTTTTAACGATATTCCTAGTAGCATTGATAAACGAGAACCAGTGGGTCACAATGTATTTGGATTTTCAGAAGGCTTTTGATAAGGTCCCATACAATAGATTAGTAAATGAAATTAAGTTGCATGAAATTGAGGGAAATATATGAGTATTGATTGATAATTGGTTAACAGACAGAAAGCAGAGAGTTGGAATAAACAGATTATTCTAAGGATGGCAGACTATTGCTAGCGGACTACCACAAGGCTCAGTGCTAAGTCCACAGCTGTTCAATTTTCTTTCAAAAATAAATTGTTTAGCTGTGGCACCAATTATAATGATTTCATCATGAATTTTAGGAATTGGGTTGGAGCATGGGTTGTGAGGAGGATACAACAGGCTTTAAGAGGATTTGGACAAGCTACCTGCATGGGCTAGAATGGCAGGTGGAATAACATGAATAAGTGTGAGGTCATTCACATTGACATTTTATTTTATTCACATTCACATTTCAAAAAAAGCATATTTATTTATTTGGTGAGAGATTAGAACACGCAGGAGGCCAAAGGGACCCAGATGTTTCTATTCAAATATAAGCTACCACAAATTAGCATTAAGTCTAACAATATATTTGGAAGGCACAAGGTATGTTGGCTTTCATTGCATAGGGATGAGAGTACAGATGTAGAGTTGTTTTGTTGCATTTATATAGAGTTTTGATGAGACCTCACTTGGGTACAGCCGTGGTCTCCTCATCTAAGCAGGGATACGCTTTCTATGGAGGGAGTAGAATGGATCACTCTCATTAATCACTAGAATAATCCCTGGGTTGGCAGGATAATTTTACAAGGAGATATTGAGAAAACTTGCCTGTATTCTCTAGTGTTTTGAAGAATAACTGTTGTCCTCATTGAGGCTTACAAAATTCTTGCAGGGCATGGCAGGATGGATAGATGCAAATAAGATATTTCTCCTTACTGGTGAGTCATAAACCAAAGAACACAGTCTCAGGATACGAGGTATTTCAGACTGAGATCAGGAGGAATTTCTTCACCAAGGAAACGTCAGTGTCCTGGAACAGTGATCTATTTCAGTATATATCAGCGAGCAGGTAACTATGAAATCCTGGAGTGTTATGACAGGTAGAGTAAACATTGAAGGTCAAAAGCTTGTTTTCAATTTAGAACAACCAAGGATAGATTTTAATTTGGAAAACCCACAGATTCAACATTTTTAGGGAAGTTTACACGAGACCTGATGGGGACAGAAGCAAGTCTAGTTTTCTCTCTTTACAGGAATATAGAACAGTTCAGGGAAAGTACAGTTACCTCAGTAGAAACATTTAATTTATGAAACTCCTAAACCATGAAAACGGGAATGGCAAATAAACTGTCAGGAATCAGTTCAGTAGAACTGAAGGAGTTGAGAAATTGGCTGTACTTTCTGTGGATTTGAATCTCTGTAATTTGATGGTATTTAGAAGAGGGTTGAAAACTTTATTTTGCTGTGTTTTATTTTATTTTTCTAAACAGTATTCTCGATGTCATAGCTTGGCTTATTTATTTAGTCTAATAAATTAGTTTTGCTGTTAAAGAAATTCTGCAGCCTCATGTGACTATGTTCCAGTGACTGACCAACACATTACTTAAAATTTAAAACAATCTGTCAAACCAGATTTCAGTCTGGGATTTGACTTGTGTAGCAGTATTGTCAGATAAAAGCTGGGGTCACATGATCTAATTGGTGGAGCAGGGTTAGTGGGCTGATTGGCCCACTCCGATTCCTCTGTTCCCACGAATCCTTCTCCTTTCCTGCTTTGGTTCTCCTATCTGAATTTATTCATCCCATTATAATGTTTGATCATGAAATACAATACTTTAGGACATCAAGTGAATGAAGATTGTTTGTGTTAGCTGTTACTTGCCCAAGTTATAAACCTGACATATTTTGGCAGAAGATCAGAAATGACAACTTTTGAAGAAGTTAGATTACACAAAAGGTTAGTGAACCAAATAATGGAAAAAATAAACAAATTTGGGTATGTAAATACAGTGAATGTTAATAGAATATGAAGATCATTTGTAGAAGCAATGCAACCAAGACGAGAATTTCTAAGCAACTGTTGGATTATACTGGACTTTATAAACTTCTGTTTGACTGAAACACGAAAAAACTGACAAGGAGAAACAAGGAATTTGACTTATTCAATTCAGTAACGTCAGCAAACATAAAACAATTAAATTGTACCCGCAAACATAACCAATAAACTCAAACAGAAAGAACTCAACAAAAACTTTCCCAATGGAAGAGCAACTGACACAATATTATTGACAAGAAAAAAGGAACAGAGCTTCACTTTAAGACTTTTTTTAAAATCACATAGAAGAGAGACCACTTCTCTCCTTCAATTTTCTATCAGAGGAACCAAGTTTTTGGATCTCATTCAAGGAACCACTAGTTGTTTGTGAACTTTGAATGATGGCAGCCTGTTCAACTGCATGGGGCAAAAGTTATTAATACCATTCAATGTCAACAGACTTCTGCTAAACATCCATTGAATAGGTTGGAGTCTTGGCTGATTATCTCCTTCCCATGCAGAGGGGAACAGAAGTCAATTATAACGACAGATTGGCCACTTGGCTAAGTTAAATGAACTCTTACAAACCAAGAATAAAACCTTTAACTTCCCTGTCCCTGTAACACCACACCAAAGGGGCATGAGTTTACTTCTAAACTGAGTTACTCATCCTTTGTCTTTTATGATACCAATAGTTAAAGTAGTTGGCTTAAAATTACCTGAAATAACTTCCAAAAGCAGCATAAGTTTAAGTCCATTTCGGAAGTCATCTTCAATGTTTTCAATTTGTGTACCAGCTTTCCGCAAATGCGAATTGCACCAAGCAGTAAAAGTCTGAAACACAAAAATATTCATGACCATCTGACTGATCCTTTGTTTCTAAGCAATGGAACAACTTGTTCTCAATTTAGAAATCCAGGAAGCAAAGTTCAGACATTGTGCATTAACTTTCACCTTTATCTACATAGTACAGTGCTATCAATGGCCAATTGGAAAGAAATATTTTACAAAGTTAGTAAACATGCTATCTTTTAAAAAAATGTATAACAGCAATAAATATACTGAATGAAGCAGGTTTGGTGATGTGCAACAGCACGGGCAAAGTGATCTACAGGCTCACTACTTCGGAGACAGAGGCTCAAATTGTTAAGGCTGCTCATGAAGCTAATAGAATTCCAGATTTTTGTTTTTTTTTTAAGTGGGGTACAATTGAAAAACCAAGTGCTTACATTAGACCTCAATAAAACGATAGAGTACTTTTTAATCATTGACAGCATGTGGGGTTCGCTGGCTGTCAGCATTTATAGCTGACTCCCAACTGGCCTCAAGAAGGTGATGGTGAGCTGCCTTCTTGAAATGCTGCAGTCCAAGCCAAGTGGAGATGGCCACAGTGGTGTGAAGAAAGGAGTTTCATGATTTTGATCCAGCAGTGAAGGTACAGTGATATGGTTCCAAGTCAGGATGGTGCCTGGCATGAAGGAAAACTTGCAGGTGGTAGTGCTCCCATGCATGTGCAGCTCTTGGCCTCCTAGGCATTAGAGGTCATGGATTTGGAAAGTGCTGTCAAAGAAGCCTTGGTCAGTCATTGAGAATGCATCTTGTGGATAGTACATACCACTACTGCTGAGCAATGGAAGACGGAATGAACATTTTAAGGTGATGGATGGGTTGTTAAACAAGCAAATTGTTTTTTCCTGGATAATACGGAGATTTTTGAGTGCTTTTGGAGCTGAATTCGTCCAAACAAGTGGAAAGTATTCCATCACACTTCTCACTTGTGCCTTATGGATGCCAGAAAGGCACTGGGGAAACAACAGATCAGTTACTTGCTGCAGAATTCCTAGCCTGACCTACTTGTGCCACAGTATTTACATACGACTGGTTAAGTTTAGTTCCTAGTAAATAGCAGGATTTTGATAGGAGCATTCAGAATTTTGATAGGGGCCATTCAGCAATGTTGAAGCCATTAAATATCATGGGGAGGAGATTAGGTTATTTTGTTGGAGATGGTCATTTTCTGGCAATTATATGGCTTGAACATTGACTTGGGCTGGCAAATGACAAGTAGAGTCATAGAGATCTCCAGCACAGAAAAAGGACCACTGAATCTGCACCGGTCAAAAACAAGCACCTAACTGTTCTAATCCCATTTTTCAGCGCTTGGCCCAAAGCCATGTATGCCTTTGCACTGCAAGTGTGTGTGTGTTGTCCAGGTTTTCTAGACATGGATAAGGGCTGCTTCAGCTGGAGAGTCGTAAATGATGTTGAGCCACACACATTCATCAGCGAACATCCCCAGTTCTGACCTTATGATGGAGGAAAGGTCATTGACGAAGACGGCTGGGCGCAGGAGAACGCCCTGAGCTACTCCTGCAGTAATATCCTGGGACTGAGATGATTGTTCTCTAACATTCTCAGGTACTTCCATTGGAGGGCAGTGAGACTCCAAACATGGGGCAGCACGGTGGCTCAGTGGTTAGCATTGCTGCCTCACAGCACCAGGGACCCGGGTTCAATTCCAGCCTCGAGCGACTGTCAGTGTGAAGTTTGCACATTCTCCGTGTGTCTGTGTGGGTTTCCTCCGGGTGCTCTGGTTCCCTCCCACAGTCCAAAGATGTGCAGGCTAGGTGGACTGGCCATGCTAAATTGCCCGTAGTGTTCAGGGATGTGTAGATTAGGTGGGTTATAGGTGAATGGGTTTGGGTGGGTGCTCTGAGGGTCAGCGTGGACTTGTTGGGCCGAAGGGCCTGTTTCCACACTGTCGGGATTCTATGATTCACTGGGGGTTTCCCAATTCCCACCAACTTCAGGTTTGTGAGGGCTTCTGGATGCCAAACAGTCAAATTCCGCCTTAATGTCAAGGGCAGTTACTAGATATAAACAAAAAGTACTGTATGGCTGTGTGCAGTGTTTTATTTTGTTTATTTCCATACCAGTTCACAACCACGAGCACAATGAAATAGTTCCTATTGTTTTATTGCTTGCATTGTGTCTGGTACTCCATTGTTTCAGATGTTGCCCAAAAATGTTATAAAACAACTGTGGACTGTAAACTATTCACCTTAACATTCGCAAAATGTGATATGAAAAGATGAGGCTGGGAAGATGGAAACATAGGTAGGTGGGCAGCATACAAATGAAGGTGATAGGGGTTTCGCTTGTCGATGGGAAAGCCAGCAGAAGTCCCACATTGCTCCCTTTCGTGAAGGCCTGCTGAATTAAGTGTCTATCACAGAACAAACACAGAACAGGACAGCAGCAGGCCTTCTCCAGAGCTCCAAGACCACTTTGTCTGGGTAGAATTCCCATTTCTGAGAGCAGCCAGCCAATTAAAGACTGATAGTTCTTGAGCACGGGTACTGCTGGTAATGCACACATCCAACACCCAAGATCACAGGTAAGTGGTAGTGGGATGGAGCTCGCTGGCAGCAAGGCTAGTGAGAGACTCTGAGTATAAGACCCTCCAACCCCCCAATTCCAGGTCCCTTGATCAGGCCTTGAGCAATAATTGCCCAGTTAAGGGACTCAATTAGTGGCAAAGCAGAAAGGCCATCCAGGGGTCTTCCTGCACTTGATATAATCAGGACAGAGATGATAAAGTACCAGTGTGCCCACACACCACCCTTCAGGCTGATAAATGCACAGCTGTCAACTAACCCCTGGCATGAACAGTAAACTCGACCTGCTGTTTCTATCCGTTGAGAGCCAAGAATGAAAGACAATAGATAGAAAATTAAATGCAAGAGATTTAGAATGAAGGGCAAGACAAAACCCTAAACACACACACACAAACTTGAGGCTGTGGAAGTCTCTTTCAACCTCAACATTCAAGGCTGGGTTGGATAGATGAATGAAGGAAATGTAGTTGTGAGGGAAATGGGAATGTGGCAGATAAATGTGTCATTAAATCTGGGTGAATCTCTTCCCCAGTGATCTTGAGGTAAATTTAGTAGCATTCATGGTGACAGTGAACATCTGGTAGTGCAGACTTTCACCACCACCAATGAAAACTGCAATAGTACTACACAAGACAAATTATAGAGCTAGCTGTGCAGGAAAAATAAACTGTGAAAGAACAAAAAATAAATCTGTAAGAGAAAGGCATTTAAGTTGGAAAGAAACAGGGAGAAAATGGTGATGGTATGAATGCATTAACTGATATAATTTTGATAGATAGAATTCACCTTATGCAGGTTGCAGCTAAAATATGAGGGGTCAATTCACCCAAGGTAGTTGAGTCTTTACACATACTGATGAGCAAGGCAGCAGGGACTACTTTCCACTTTACAGCATCCGAGTCAGTTCTTCTCCAAGTCCCTATCTCCAGTTTAAGTATTTTCCTTTTTTGGAGCCGTACAGATTGATTTATTCCTGATTAAAGACAATTAAGCTCCATAATTTCATAAAGTTTTAGTAACTTCGCCACTTCATGTAATCTCTTAATGTTTTCATGGAAACAGAGCTCTCAAAACTAACGGAATGCAAATGTTTTTCTCTCTCTCAAACTCTTGGAATAAATGTTGGGCGATTTCCAGCACATGCCATAAGCACATTTTCACATTTTGTTTTTACACAGCTGTCTACTTAGGAACAATTATCTGAAATATTTTACTAATAACTCTATAAAGGTAGGGATACGAGTGGAATAAAAGTGCTTACAATGTGACATCTCGTCTCTAGATCATAGGAGCACCACCAGAGAATACATAATGGTCAGTCATTTGTTTGACTCCCATGCTGCAAAGTCAATGGTCAATCATACGACTATACCAATTCCAAAATTTATGCTTTGTTGGAGTATGTCCCAGCACAAACCCAATGTCACTTTCGTTTGAGGTAGTAATCCACATGATGCCACATGTGACTTACTCAAAGATGCAAGGCAAGAATATCCATTCCCACATAATCGTCACAACAATGCTAGATTTCTGGCCACTGCAGAATCAGCTTCAGTTACATCCCATGACAGAAGCCTCAGGACCTACCTGGGTAACACACTGGTGGTGGAGTCCTGCTTTATGGTGGCCTGACTGTGCTCAAGAATGCAGAATTCCTTGTGTAATATTAAGGAAAGCAGCTCCTCCTGTGAGATTGATATCTTTTGTTACTAACCCCAATGTTATTCATCTTAAATAGTGCTTCAATAAACTTGATGTTTTGGCATAAAGGGTGAACTGCTGGTATGTTTCAACTGTTGCGGGAATGTAATTTACAACACAGGCCTATACTTGTGCTTTTATGTTTCAGCAAAATCTCTTCCCATCTTACTTCATCTAACTATCAACATAACTAGGAGAAGACTGTGGTGTGGTGATACATACCTCTTGCTGTGCGACCACAAGTTCAAATCTCACCATAGCAACTAATAGGCTTTAAAATTAAATTAATAATTCCAGGAATTGAAAACCAGTCTCAGTAATAGTTTCATGGTTACCATCATCAATGGTCATTTTACTAAAAAATTCTGGTTCATTAATGCCCTTTAGGGATGTAATTCTAATGTATTTACCTGGACTATCATACACAGAACTCCAGACCAATCATGTGGGGGGTCTCTCAACTGCTTTCTGAAATAGTTTAGCAGCCATTCCATTCAAGGACAATTAGAGGATGAGCACCAAAAGCTGGACTTGCCAGGGATGCCCACATCACAGGGGAAGAAAAAATAAAAATAACCTTTGATAATACTGTTGTAAATATGAAGAGGAAGGATCAGCAAATTCTACTGATACCACTGACCAGCCAGAGGCTAACCACCTAGATAGTGAATCAACTCAGAGAAAGTAAGTCGCTGAAGATAGGGAGTGAGAACCACAGCATGGACGTATGGAATTGAGAAGGTGAACCTAAAGCTGAGGTGCAGTAGGCAGGGTTCTGGGAGAGAACAGGGCAAATATCAAGTCTTATCCCTACTCAGCAAACCCTTGGTTACAACCAATCAAGCAAGCACACTGAAGACCAAATCATTGCTCAGAAGGATCTCATGGTTCAATCAGTTCTCAGAAGAGAGATGCAGACAGCTGTCAAGGACAATGAAATATAGACAGAAAGTAATGATAATGGATGGACTCTTCAGTGAAGTCAGCAGCTAGTTTAATGAACCATTAACGAGCACAAACATTAGGAGATATCAACTTTTCATGCATTGATTTATTTAGTTTGGTTATTTTTGAATAAGCAATGCATTGATGTTTGCCTTTCAAGTAGAGAGACTGTTTTAAGTGTGTCTGGTATTTTGAAACTGGTGACAGCATTTAATCTCCGATGAAAGTTAATGATGAATGCTGGGCATCTACCACCTGTTAGCAATTCATTTCAGAAATAATGAACTTGACAGCTCCATGAATTACAATGTAAAATATTTCCACAATATATGCTGCTGTTGGCAGATTATATTGCTGATTTTCCTTGGCATTGTTCAAGGACAAAATATTAAAAGTAGTACTCTCATTTCATGTGTTACTACTTAGCCTCCATTCTCTAATGTATTTTTTTCCCCTCTGCATATCATTCCTGAAGAACTGTTTGAACTGCCGGCTGCAAATCATGCAGAATTTGACAAATACCCACGTTCACAGAAGCCGACAATAGGGATTATAGTCTTGTGCGTTATAAAAGTCAGGCCAATTTATACAGATCTTCCATTTGCAGCTTGTTAATTTTATAGTTTGGTTTTGTAGTTTTAATAAAGATATTCCAAGTTTAATAGTCTGTTTATATCTACGTTTTCATCATTTTAAAGACCAGATGCCATCCAAATAAAGTAACAGAAACTAATGGATTAATAGCTTCAACATTGAAATGGAGAACTATCCCTGAAATGAAACATAGGTTCCACTAGCATCCTGCTATAGAAGAGATTTGCTTTATAGTGTGTCTGGTTGCCTGACCAAATGAACGAGAACTTCAGTATTGCATCCAGGTCACTGTGCATCATGCTCTACATTTAAAATGCTCTGCACTTAACATGTGACATCCAAAGTAAAATAACTGTGGACACATTTTCGATTCAATTATTTTCTGTTGAATGACAAAATAAAGCAGGGAACACTCAACACATAAATCTGTGCACAAACCATTTGAATGTAATTTTAAGCTAAAATCAAAGTAAAACAGCACCAGGACAATGTTGAATGTTTCCCTTTCAATAAGTAGACTGCTTTAAAGCTAAAACTAATTTTGCATGTTTAGATGCTGGACCTTTACTTCAAAATCAGATATCCTTGATGAATCGACGTTGTGTAGTCAAGTGATTGCAACGTCTTGCACCCAGAACTTGCAGTTCAATTAACTTTGTGTAAAAATTACATTTCAAGGTATTAAAAATACACTCGAAGCAATGCCAAAATAAATTACAAAAGAATGTGCATGGAGTTAAGACGAAGAGAAAACAAAAGGTAGAAAAATGTCCCCTTGTTGATGTAAAAAGACTGGTACAAATAATGTGAATAAAACTGATACAAGAAACCATAGAGAAGAGAAAGAATAGACAGGATAATATCCATTACAAAAAGCAAACTCCAGAAGTATTTTAGTTATTCTATATTCTTCTGGTTAGAAATTAGACATGGCTACTGAATTACATAATAATCACCTTTATTGCTTTCCATTTCCTTTCTGGTGTTAGATAAGGTGTTTCGTGCTAGAGGCTTAGATGGAGCAGAATTGTTGGGTGCAACCAGGAGAGATTCATGGAAGAATATGTAGACATACGAGACATTGTACTAGGGAATGAGTCGGAAAGGTGATCAAAGTTTCAGTGGCACAGCATTTTGAAAAGAGTGCTCATAACTGTCTAAGTTTTGATAGTTATGGATAAGGATAAGACTGGTCCTCGGGTGAAAGTGCTAAATTGGGGGAAGGCCAATTACAGCAGTATTAGACAAGAACTGGAGTAATTAGATTGGGTCTGGCTGTTTGAGGGAAAAATCCACATCTGACATGTAAGAGTCTCTTAAAGGCCAGTTGATCAGAGTTCAGGACCAGCATATTCCTGTGAGGATAAAAGATAAAGATGGCAAGATTGGGAACCCTGGATGACAAGAGATATTGAAAGTTCAGTCAAAAAGAAAAAGAAAGCATATGTAAGGTTCAGGAAACTGAAATCAGACAAGGCCCATGAGGAATATAAGGAAAGCAAGAAGAACTTATATACAAGGAATTAGGAGAGCTAAAAGAGGCCATGAAATATCCTTAGCAAGTAGGATTAAGGAGAAAACTGATGCATTTTATTCATCTAATAGGAGCAAGTGGGTAACTAGGGAAAGGGTAGGTCCACTCAAAGGAGGAAATTTATGCGTAGAGCCAGAGGAAGTGGGTGAGGTCTTTAATGAGTACTTCGCATCGGTATTCACTGAGTAGAAGGACATGGATGATACCAAGATTGGGGAGGATATGTCGACATTCTAGAGCATGTCAATATTCAGAAAGTGGTGGTGTTGGATGTCTTGAAAAACATTAAGGTAGCTAAGTCCCCAGGGCCAAATAGGATCTATCCCAGGATCTGAGAGAGGCAAGAGAGAAGATTGCTGGGGTCTTGACTGAGATATTGTTATCCTGTTTAGCCACAGGCGAGGTCCCAGAAGACTGGAGAATAGCCAATGTTGTTCCTTTGCTTTAGAAGGGTAACAGTGATAATCCAGGAAATTATAGGCCGGTGACCCTTACATCAGTAGTAGGGAAATTATTGGAGAAGATTCTTAAGACAGGATTTATTTGCGTTTAGAAAAGAATAAACTTATTAGAGATCGTCAGCATCGCTTTGTGCAGGGGAGGTCTCGTCTCACAAATTTGACTGAGTTCTTTGAGGAAGTGACGAAAATGATTGATGAGGGTAGGGCAATGGATGTTGTCTACATGGACATTTTATAAAGCATTTGACAAGGTCCCTCATGGTAGGCTGGTCCAGAAGATTAAATCCCATGGGATGGTCAGTAAGTTGCTCAGTTGGAAACAAGATTGTCTTGGTCAAAGGGTAGTTGTGGAGGGGTATTTTTCTGAACAGGGATGTTCCACCAGGATCAGTGCTGGAACCTCTGTTGTTTGTAATATATACGTAAATGATTTGGATGAAAGTGTAAGTGGTCTGATTAATAAGTTTGCAGACAACACAAAAATTGGTGGAGTTGTGGATAGTAAGGAAGGCTGTCAAAAGATACAGCATGATATAAATTGATTGGAAAGTTGGGCAGAGGAATGGTAGTTGGAGTTTAATTTGGACAATGTGAGATGATGCATTTTGGGAGGTCAAAAGCAAGAGGAAAGTATTCAGTAAATTGCAGGACTCTTGGGAGCATTGATTTACAGAGAGATCTTAGGGTGCATGTACATAGCTTCCTGAAAGCGGCAACACAAGTGAATAAGGTAATGAAGAAAGTGTACGATGTACTTGCCTTCACCAGTTGGGGCATTCAGTATAGAAGTTGGCAAGTCACATTGCAGCTGTATAAAATTTTAATTTGGCCACATTTGGAATACTAAGTGCAGTTCTGGTCACCACAATTATGAAGGCTTTGGAAAAGGTGAAGAGGTTTACCAGGATTTTGCCTGGATCGCAGTATATTAGCGACAAGGAAAGGTTCAACAAACTTGAATTGTTTTCACTAGAGTGTCGATGGGGCAACTTGACAGAAGTTATGAGAGGAATGGATCAGGTGGATAGTTGGAGTCCTTTATCCCCAGGATGGAAGTGTCAAATACCGGGTGTCATAGGTTTAAAGTGAGTGGAGGAAACTTTAAACGAGCTGTGCGAGTCAAGTTTTTTTTTAGAAACAGTGTGGTAGGTGCCTGGAAGGTGTTGCCAGGGAGGTGGTAGAAGCAGACAATGATAGCAACATTTAAGAGGCACTTAGACAGGCACACAAAAAGAGGCAGGAAATAAAGGAATAGAGAATAGAGGGATCATGTGTATGCAGACAGGATTAGTTCAGAATGGCATCGTGGTCGGTGCAGGAATCATGGCCTAAAGCCTTGAGGGTTTGTTCCTGTGCTGCACTGTTCTACGTTCTACATTTACCAAACCTTGCTTTCCTTCTTCAATGATAATCTCAGACTCTGACCTATCCCTCTGAAATTCCATCCTTCAGGTTTTGAATCCATCCAGGATTAGCAGTATCTCAGACAATGTTCTTTGGATGGCTGTTCTCGCCACTTCTGGACTTTGTACCACCCAAATAAACGTAACAGATATCTCTTTGCACCAGCACTGATACACCCTGTCTCAAAGAACTCCTGGTCCCCAGTTCCATTCCAACAGTCATCTCCTCCAATGTCTTAACAAGAAACTTTTATCTTCCTTTCAGATGTTAACAAACTGAAGCTCCAGCAACTTCTGGGCACCAGCACAACTTTAATCCTTCCTCCCATTGTATTCCCTCTGATCCCATCCCTTCTGCTAATCTCAGCTCTCATTGTGTATTCTCTATACCTTCTGCTCACTAACGCTGAATGATCCGTGCTCAGTGTTATCCCTTTTTATCCCCTTAACCCCTACCTCAATGGATTTCTTTCAGGGCACATATTAATCTCTTATTTCATTATCTTCATCTCTGTGGCCAATGTTTTTGGCAGAAGTCCTCTCTCTATTTCATATGGATATTTTCACTTATCCCCAATACTCTTCCTTCACCTGTCGTATTTCAAAATCAGAACGCTCAGTGTGACGTCAGTTACCTCAATTTGCCAAGCTTGTCATGCACAGATGCAGGTGCACCCTCCTCAGTTCTCAAAGGGGTGACAATGACCTGGGCACTTCTGAAGTGTTCTAAGGGGAAACTTCTGAAGGGCCAATGTGGGTTTCCTTCTCCAGCTGGGTAATGACTGGTGCCACTCTTTCTCCTTGTGAGGAAGGGATCCCTGGAGTGAGCTCGAAGTATACTGTCCCCTGTTGTCTTGTCTTTGTGCTGAGAACCAATGGATAAAGCAATGAACTAAATGTCATATAAGTGGCAGATTAAGTGTGCTGGTTCTGCCTCTCCAGTAATAGCTGTCAAATTGACAATGGAGGCTGCCACATTCTTGCATGCCTGAGGCAGCAGGATCCCAACAGCATTGCTGCAGTCTGTGTGTCCAGTTGCCCAGTGCCACAACCAAACCGGACTGCTGCTTCCTGCTAAAGTTACCAATTGCCAACACCATGGAGTCATCTATTCCCTGGGCTGAGCATGCGGCTGGCCTCTGGCTGTCCTCAAAGCACCAGCACCTGGGCTATTTCTTCCTCAGCTGGCTGCAGAGATGTGGCAATGAAGTGTTCGCTGACATGTGCTTCTGACTCGAATCTTGCTCAAATGCACACCGAGGTGTCAGAATCTGAGCTGACGGAGAGTGCTTTGCCAGTGCAGTCCCTGAAGGTTCTGTGCTCTCTTCCTCAAAGAGGAAGGAGGAAATAAATTGCAGTGCCTCTTGACGGCAGACACCGCAGCAACACCACTAGCAATTGAACGGAGACAAAGTGGAGAATACCTCATGGACAATGGGTAGAAGTTGTAGCATGTTAATAATTCATTCACACTGGTGGTAAGGAGAGAGTAACACAGCAAAGGACAATGCTTCTTAGTTGGTTCTTGAGGTACGGACATTTAAGCATCTCGACAGGACTACCTCGATCCTTGCCTACAATGGTGAAGACTAATGGCCCTTCTAATTTTCTTTCTGGCTGTGTGAGCCTCCAAGGTCTGTTTGTGGAGGCAACATCCAGAGCCAGAAGTCAATACCATAACTGGTGTACCACACCAATCACAATGCGTGGAACCTATAATGGTTGTGTATTTACCTGGCCACGCAGCTTAAAGGAAAGGTTGGTTAAGACCCTGTCCTCATAAGGGGTGAGGAGCCAAATGTCAGGCACCTCACCATCCAACTTAACCATCTTCTCCCACAATGAAACAAAAGGAGGGACCGAGTAAGATAGAAGTGTGTGGCATTGCCGTTCATTCTGGTGCAGGTAAGAGTGAAGTAATTGAGGCTTCCTCATTGAATGTTTTTAAAGCTAAGATAGATAACTTTTTGAACAGTAAAGGGTGAGATGGTGGGTGAGTAGAACCCAGGCCACAAAAAGATCAGCCATGATTTTATTGAATGGCGGAGCAGGCTCAAGGGGTCAGATAGCCTACTCCTGCTCCTGGTTCTTATGTTCCATAACTTAAAGTCCAATTTATCATACTAATGGTAATTTATTTCCCACAAAATTATTGGATTGAAACAAGACCTGACAAAATGAAGTTGATTCTAATTCATTAGTCTCGCTCTCCATTGTTGTACCTAAATAACAGAAATTGCGATTGCCTTTTCCTATTGCAGTACTTCATTCTTATATTTTACATATAACATGTGAACAGTAAGTGGCAAAAACAGGCAGAAAACAACAGTCAAGATGTACAAACTTGTGCAAAGATATTCTGACCAGAAACTGAAATTGTAGCTCGAAGAGCAGAAATCTCACCTTGTGATTCGCTCCCAAGTTACTCGCCTCATGATTCCTCAAAGCCTATTCACCATCTCCAAGGCATAACAGGATGTGTTGGAATACTCAATTATCTGGAGAGGTCAGCTCCAACAACACAAGCAGTGTGACAATATCCAGGACAAAGCAGCCTGCTTGACTGGCACCATATCCACAAACATTCTGACTCTCCACCACTGATGTTCAGTGTGCACTGCTGTTACTATCTACAAGATACACAACAGAAATTCAATGTTCCTCAGACAACACCTTTCAAAACCACGACCACAACCATCCAGAAGGACAAGAGCAGCGGATACGTGGAAACAGCACAACCTGCAAATTCCCCTCCAAGCCACTCACCATCCTGACTTGGAAATACATCACCATTCCTTCAGTATTGCTGGATTAAAATCTAGGAACTAGTTCCTTAACAGCATTGTGGGTCTACCTACTGCATATGCCCAGCAGCAAGTCACCACCACGTTCTCATGGGTAGCTAGGAAGAGACAATAAATGCTGGCCTAGCCAGCAATGCTCACAGCCCATGCATGAATAGCAGATTTGTTAGCCTACTACCACTTTTCGTGGCACCACAAAAATTTACCTTGATTCATCAGGTCAAGCAGGGTCATGCGTCCGCGTCGGTGATGGGCGGACCGGTGTCGGAGGTAGGAGGAGCGGGGTAGGCGGCGGCAGTAGCGGCGAGGGTGGTCGCGACTTCAGTGTCGGTGGCAACGGCAGCGATGGTGTTTGCTGTCCCGGAAGTGGGGAACCCGGTGGTGGCGGATGTGACGTCATCTGTGGGTTCTCCGATAGTGGCCTCATGGCCAATGGCGGCGGACCCATTGTGGGGAAGGTCCTGGGTACGGCTGGGGATCTGGGGGGTGGAGGAAGCCTGTTTTGGGTGGTAGGCACCAGTAAGTTTACTGTACTTACAGTTTTTAGTGTCCAATAAAGCTGAGTAGAATTGGGAGTTCAGATTGTGGATCCTACGAAGAATAAAAAACAGGAGAGGTCCTTTGCAGGTCTGGGAGAGGGAGGCTCTGAGCTGGGGTAGGCTTGATTGTAGTGCCTGGAGATGCCGGCGCATTGCTGCAAGTGTGTGTTTCAGGAGTCGCAGGGAGAAACGATTCTGAAGGATCTCAATACCATGAGTGTAGATATTATCACGGTTGGGGCCAAATTGGGAAGGCTTGAATGTGGATTGTAGTCCATTGGGGATGATCTGGTTCCGTAGGCAGGTGCTAAGGAAGGTGATGTGGCTGTAGTACCTGGTTTGCTTCAGGACGTGGTCGAGCAGTTTCAGGGCCGAAGAGATTACGAGAGAGTTGCAGTGGGAGAGAGATCCCTTGAGGTTTGTCCGGAGGGAGGAGGGTAACTTCTTCAGGTTAGGCATCCTTAGAAGAGGCTTCGCAGTGGGGTTACGTGGAACAATCCCTCTTCCGTACCTACACCGGCCCTAAACCCCACCTCTTCCTCCGTTACATTGATGACTGTATCGGCGCTGCCTCGTGCGAGCTCGAACAGTTCATACACTTCACTAACACCTTCCACCCCAACCTTAAATTTACCTGGACCATCTCCAACACCTCTCTCCCCTTCCTGGACCTCTCTGTCTCCATATCGGGCAACCACCTAGAAACCGATATTCATTTCAAGCCCACCGACTCCCACAGCTACCTAGAATACTCCTCCTCCCACCCACCTTCCTGCAAAAATGCTATCCCCTATTCCCAATTCCTTCGCCTCCACCGCATCTGCTCCCAGGATGAGGCATTCCACTCCCGTACATCTCAGTTGTCCTCGTTTTTCAAGGACCGTAACTTCCCCTCCTCAGTGGTCAAGAACGCCCTCAACCGTGTCTCCCACATCTCCCGCACCTCATCCCTCACACCCCGTCCACGCAATAAGAACCAAAAAAGAATCCCCCTCGTCCTCACGTACCACCCCACCAACCTCCGGATCCAACGCATCATCCTCCGACACTTCCGCCATCTGCAATCCAACCCCACCACCAAAGACATCTTTCCCTCCCCACCCTTATCTGCTTTCCGGAGGGACCACTCTCTCCGTGACTCCCTTGTCCGCTCCACACTCCCCTCCAGCTCCACCACACCCGGCACTTTTCCCTGCAACCGCAGGAAGTGCTACACCTGCCCCCATACCTCCTTCCTCACCCCCATCCCAGGCCCCAAGAAGACTTTCCACATCAAGCAGATGTTCACCTGCACATCTGCCAATGTGGTATACTGCATCCACTGTTCCCGTTGTGGCCTCCCCTACATCGGGGAAACCAAGCGGAGACTCGGGGACCGCTTTGCAGAACACCTACGCTCGGTTCGCAATAAACAACTGCACCTCCCAGTCGCGAACCATTTCAACTCCCCCTCCCATTCCTCAGACGACATGTCCATCCTGGGCCTCCTGCAGTGCCACAACGATGCCACCCGAAGGTTGCAGGAACAGCAACTCATATTCCGCTTGGGAACCCTGCAGCCCAATGGTATCAATGTGGATTTCACAAGTTTCAAAATCTCCCCTCCCGCTACCGCATCCCAAAACCAGTCCAGCTCGTCCCTGCCTCCCTAACCTGTTCTTCCTCCCACCTATCCCCTCCTCCCACCTCAAGCCGCACCTCCATCTCCTACCGACCAACCTCATCCCGCCCCCTTGACCTGTCCGTCCTCCCTGGACTGACCTATCCCCTTCCTAACTCCCTACCTACACTCACCTTTCCTGGCTCCATCCCCGCCTCTTCGACCTGTTTGTTTCCTCTCCACCTATCCTCTCCTCTATCCCTCTTCTATCCGCCTCCCACTCTCTCCCTATTTATTTCACAACCCCCTTCCCCTCCCCCTTTTCTGATGAAGGGTCTAGGCCCGAAACGTCAGCCTCTCTGCTCCTATGATGCTGCTTGGCCTGCTGTGTTCATCCAGCCCTGCACCTTGTTGT
>NC_063340.1:74195763-74255068 GCF_021869965.1 Rhincodon typus
TCCTATGATGCTGCTTGGCCTGCTGTGTTCATCCAGCCCTGCACCTTGTTGTCCCACATGGAGTATTATGTCAGTTCCGGTCACCACGTTACAGAAATGTGGAGGCTTCAAAAATGGTGCAGAAGATTGGAATGTATTTGTTATAAGGAGAGGTTGGACAAACTTGGATTGTTTTCACTAGAGTTGAAAGCTGAGGGGCGAACTGATAGAAGTATATCAAATTATGAGGGGCACGGAGTCTTTGTCCGCCAGGGTTGAAATGTGAAACACTAAGGGGCACAGATTTAAGGAGAGAGGAGGGAAGTTTACAGAAGATGTGCAAGGAAAGTTTTTTTTCTTTTTGCAGAGAGTGGTAGGTAGCTGCAACACGCTGCCAGAAGTAGTAGTAGAAACAGATACATTGGCAAAGTTTAAGATGCATTAAGACACATAAATGAACCGGCAGAGAATAGAGGAATATGGACCGTATGGCAGGCAGGTGGGATTAGTTGAGAATGGCATGATGGTCAGCACAGACATGGTGGGCCAAATGACTTGTTCCTGTACTGTTCTAAGTTCTATGTGAACCATGTGATGAAAAGAACATTCAAGCCTCTACTATTGATCTTAAACTGTCCAGATTACAACATTCATGAAAAAGTGAAAATTATCACTACACTAAGATTCCATGTGAATTGTAAGACACCACCTGAGAGAGTACACCATCGGCTGTAAGCCTCCTCTCTGAATTAGCTATGCTACCTTTTCCTCTTATCCACCTTGAACAAGAACTAATGAGTGGGATTAAGGACTGCTCAATCTGTTGACAACCTGATTTTTTTTTTAGTGAATTATATGAAATCTGAAATACAAGTTCTGGTCTTTAGAAACAATTTAAGGCTACTTATTTACTTCTTTCTTGGCTATTAATATTAAAATGTTCCATTCATTTCCATCAGTGAACAGCATCCTGAAACTGGATTTTGTAGTAGTAATGGTGAAATTCTCTAAATTTGTTTCATTGTCCCTCTGAAACCGAAAGCAACTTTTCAGAGTCCACACACCTACCGTTAAAAAGTAGGGATCTAGAATTCGCTATCAGTGATTCAATGCTTCCCTGCAGGGAGGTGCAGCTGAAGTTCCTATATGCTACAATCAAATAAAAATCACAGAACTGTTGAAAACTTGCCCTTTTATACCATTAGTTTCATGGTGAAAATCCTTAAAAACTTGCATCTTGTTCTAGGAGGTATAAGTGAGGTGTTAACAGCGCGCTGAATTCATAATTAGTATGGAAAAGTTTCACTGGCCCTAAAACTAATTTTACACACAGTAGCTGTCAGTCTGTAACTTAATCTTTGAAGCCTGGAAAAGTTCTTCAAAGATGACAGTTGCCTTAAACACAAGTATAAAAGTGGAGTGGGTGGTTGCCATTTTAAAATGTCATCGCCAACTGGTGCAAAGAGTGGGCATGTCTTAATCCCTGCATATCTTGGCTGCAAGGTCCATATTGTCTGTTGGAGCCCTTATGCCCAGTATGAAGTTGTCAGTAAATAATACATTTGGAGAATTAAAATTTTAAGCTGACAACTAATGCATATACAATATACCATGGCTGAAAAGTAAGGTTTACACTCTGAGCAGATGCAGATGATTTTATATGCTGAGTCAATTTATGCACCATGATTTATATTAATTGTGGAGTGTCAAATCTATCCATGTAATTTAATTGATTTTTAAAATATCACTTTTTTAGAACTTCTTCTCATTAAAATTTTCAATTAAAATCAATAACTTCAGTGTATTTCACTTCCAGGTTTGTTGACTGTGAGAACACTTCAATGGAACTGGTTACTTGGCATATTTGATGACATCACTATAACTGGATCCTGGAGTAACCTTCAATCTTGCGCTTGGGAAAAGGGAAATCCACATCACACGGAGATCGCTAGCTTCCATGGGCAGCTTTCTTTGGAGGTCGGGGTGAATGCAGCCTCATTGTTGCTGGTTTTGAAATCCAGGCTATTGAGTTCAATCCATAATTTGTCTTGACATTTGTCTTCAACAAAAAGGGAGAAATCCTAAATTGCACCTGGTTAGGCAAACATGAGAAGCAGACAGAAAAGAAACAGGGCAAAATGTTGGAAAGTGAAAGGGCTGCTTAAAATCATGAATAATTATAACACAATTCTGACTGTTAAGTTAGAGATTGGCAAATTGTGAAATCCTCTAGTTTCACCTTCATTATAGGAAAAGCATGCTGCTCAAAGAACAAGTGGAGAGGCAACAGTTATGGTTTCCATTCAGTAATCTGACAGCGGGTATCATATTTCTTATTGCTTTATGAGTATTCATTCCATTATAAGCTCTCCACTTCACTTCAAACTGTATGGCAGGTGATTCAAAAATCTTCTGCCTGAATATTTATTATTGAAGTAGAATTTAATTGTGACTTCAACAGTGCCTACCAAGCAAAACTGTTTGCGAAACGATGTTAGTGCATCAGCTGAGACGTTTGCTCAAAAATGTGAACATTTAGTTGTGTCGGTGTTTATCTTAAATGACACGATGAATGTTAAATGGGAGAAAATAGCTGAGAAAATGCAGAGGGATGAAGAAGATGCACAGAAATGGGATAAGCGTTATTAATGCCTCAACACCGTAGGTTATCTGCACTAACATGTAGCAGTGTATCAGAATCGGAAAAGTAAAGTGCATGAAGAGAGATATGTTTATTGACTTGGTGAGGCTTACTAAATTCCTGTGGGTCGTCAACCGCTCTACTAAGCAGAAACAGGTAGTTCAACACTTAAATCGGAAACATGACATTTGCCACCCATCTCACCAAGTTGCAGATGAGAACAGGCAAAAGCCTCATTAGTCCACACAGATGGATTAACATCAACATCCTACTGATGTAATCAAAGTTACCAATGAGTGGAGTTTGCAAGAAACTTGGTCCTTGCACTAGCATCGAGTGTTCTGCTTTCGGTGGTCCTTAAAGCCATTGTTTCAGGTCATTTCAACAGAAGTTGAAAATCAAACTTGCGTAAAAGAATTTTTTGTGCAATCATGATGAGTTCTCTCTGGGAATCGTTCCTCTCTCTCTCTTTAAACAGCCACATCAGCTTAACCCAACTTTAGCACTGGATCTGATCTGTATTGAAGTGGTGATCTGCAGGTACCAATTGGCATTGGCCAGCAGTTTTCAGGTCCCAACTGTCACAAATTGGACACCAGCCTAAAGTAAGCAGAATTATAAGAGTACACTTTGAGATAGAAATTGGACATTATTGTGGTTATCTACAAGCATAAAACAGCCATAAAGTCTAATTTCAGGGATTAATGTCACATCCAACAGACATAGAAAGACATCATCATTTTGTCAGGTACTCCTAATAGCCATATTGTGTATCAGGGTGATTGATAGGAAAACGAGAGGCCTGACATCTCCTTTAATTTCCTCTATGGAAAACTGGTTAATCCTGGATGAAATAAGTTTCAAGTCTGTTTGGCTGCAGTTTCTTCAGTGTGGCCTACACATTCAAAGCCACCAAGAAGTACTCAGTTTCATTTTAAGATCAAAACCATTGTTGTGGAGATAGTGGTTGCTAGAGATCTTCCTCTTTATCCAATATTCTACTAATGGATCAGCAGAAAACTCCTTTAAATAAATATATTATAATAGTAATACTGTGAAGACTCTTTTCAGTTCTAAACCTTAACTATTGACTCCATCTGCCTACTGACGACAGTCCAAGAGTTAGCTTGTCTGTTTGTAAACTTGGTGAGACTATTGATCCCAAGATAAATTTCTGACCTCATACTCGTCATCATTAAGACTGCCTATTTCCACCTCTGTAACAAGCTTGACTTCACCAGTCTCAGCTTATCATGCTGTTGCCTCTAAACTTGATTATTCCAATGCACTGTGGGCTAGCCTCCCATATTCTACTTGCTGTAAACATGACGCCATCCAAAACTCTGCCGCCCATGTCTTAACTTTCAGCAAGTACCATTCCCTGTCACCCTTTGCTCACAAGACAGTAACACAAATTCTCAACTTTGTTTTTTTAAACTCCCCCAATGCCTTGCTCTTCCCTTTCTTTATCCTCCCCAACCATGGAATCCTCCAAGGTCTCTCCACTCCTCAAAGTTTGGCCTCTTGTACATTCCTGATTACAATTGCTCCACCATTGATGGGCAGCTCTGCAGTAGCTTAGGTCTTGAGCTCCAAAATTCCATCCTTTATTTCCAACACTATGTTGCTTTCCTCCTTTAAGATGCATCTTAAAACCGACCTTTTTGACTAAGTTCTTGGTCATTTCTTTTGCAGCTCCTTATATAGTTCAGTGACATAATTTTTGTTTCATAGTGCTCCCATGAAACATCAGATATTTCGTTACATTATTAAAAGTTCCTAAAAAAAAATAAGCTGCTGATTCTTTGACATCTTGATTTCTCTCATCTTCCAGGTGCCAGTGAGGGAAGTGGCTGGAGGTTCATTTTCTTGGAGCTGTGGCAAACATAGGCAGTTCCCTCATTAATATGAAATGCATATGCCTCTTAGTTGGAATGTGTACTTTGTACATGGAACTCCATTCAGACCCAAAGAGCAGTCTAAATGAAACAGAACTTCAATATTTGGTCCACTTTTAACATTGATAATTGAGGGGTTTATTTATTAGCTAATAGATCATGTCATAACGTGAAACACAAGCACCCCAGGACTTTTCCTATGAAATTCAGCTATAATTTATAATGCCAGCAGAATCAACAGAATAGGAGTACACTTCAGTAATCAGCAAAGTGAAAAACAAGACAATACCCTATCAACCTGGAAGCTTCTTCCATATCACCCCTCTGAGCACAGCTGTGCTATTGTAGTAACTGCAGTAATTATCTATTTATGACCAATTAATTTGTTTACTTAGCTCAGGTTTAAAAAAGCTTTAGTTTAATGCTACCAAGAATAAATATCCCATTAAAAAGACATATGTCTGACAGCTGTTTCAGTCCTAAACATTCCGTAGTACCATTTCAGAGGGTCACAATGTTTTTTTTAAAAAAACTAATTCTAAACAAACAGAGCAAACATTTCTGTCTCAATACTTGAAGAATTACCAGGAACAGTAGGATCTAATAATAATTTGCTCAGTGGTACTCAAGTCCATTTGCTACACACGTCCATTTGTCACAAAATTAAAAGGATTTTAGTTATTCATATGTTGCAATATTTGGTTGCACTGATATTTTGGAAACTACAGATGGAAATGACCAAATTATTTGGAGATAATCAGGGCCAGTGTGTAGCTTGTTACAGACAAGTTAAGCTGGACAAATTTGATAAAATGACTGATTGTTTAGGTAAAGGAAAGGATTTATTAAGATGATATAGATTACAAAAGCAAAATGAAACAATTATTTTACACGGTGCAACAGCTAGTTTACAGATAGAATACTGTATACTGTTGTGTCCCATTGTGTGAAGGTCATTAAATCCATATCAACTGCGAACACTAAATTCATCAGAAAAATACAAGTGATTGAATATCATTTTGGGGAGCAACTTTTGATACTGAGATTATTCCATTAAAGCAAAAGATTACAAAGGGATGCAATAATGGTTTGTTTGGAATTATGAAGGATTGTTATAGAGTATAAAACAGAAGACAGAGGTCTTGTAGTGCAGTAGTAGTGATACCACTGGATCAAAAGGAGGGTGTTAAAGTCCCACCCACCTCAGAAGTGTGTCATTAAATAATTATAAACAGAAGGCAATTTCTTTTGGTTGTCTGATATAGCTGCTGTTGTACTTGAAGTGGACAGGCATCTTTATAGTGAAGACTGTGGAGAGAACAGAGGTGTAGGATTAAGTTTGGATTGCTTCAGCAATCAGACCGAATGCTTTCTTCGATGCTGTAAACATTTAGAGATCGAGGTAACTTAATACCATGAAATACCATCAGAATTATAGAAAAGAATGCTGCATTTCAGGCTACAGATGTAATAATTTAACTGCCAGCTGAACCTTTAATGGTGTCCGTTAGTGCAAATTGAATTTAAAAATTTTAACATTACAAAATGAGACAAGATGACAATTTTTTCATCCTGTACTAATCAAGACTGGGACGCAAGAAATCACACTTAGGTGGGTATAAATCAGTGTTCCCTCTTTTTAACAATGTAAAAATGATGGACAACAAAAGCAAAAAGTACATTAATAATTGAAACAGCCACTTAGTTGGTAGCGCACTCACATCTACATCACAAGTTCCAAGGTTCAAGTCCCATTTAGGGCCAAAGCACAAAAATCAAGGCTGACATTGTAGTGTAGCCAGAGGGATTGTTACAGTACTGGAGGTGTTGTCTTTCAGAAAAGATGCTAAATTGAGGTCCTCTCTTCCTGTCTGTAAAAGATCCGATGGCACAATTTCCAAGAAAAGCAGGTGAGTTAGCCCGTGTCCTGGCCAATATTTATACCTCAACAAATATCACAAAAACCAGACTGTGTGCTCATTGTCTCACTGTTGATTGTAGAAGGTTGCAGTCACCAATTGGCTGTTTTTCCTGCGCCACAACAAGACATTTCAAAAGTACCTCATTGGTTGTAAACTGCTTTGAAATGTCCTTTTATCATGAAGGATGAAGTATCAATGAAGTCTTTCTTTCCTTTTTACTTCGAAACCAAAATAAAGTTCTAAAATGATTGTAAATAAAAGCACTTTGGGGACAATGAATAATTATAAATGAAGAAGGAACTCAGCAGATAATCACATTTGAAGAATGAAAGATCATAAAAATATTTATTGACTAGCCAAACTCAACTCCCAATCCAGCTGTTGACAGTGACAACATTTTACTTTTTACATCATTCTATCTGACAAATCTGTACACTATTAAATGATACAATCCAGAATCTTCACACCAAATCAATAGTCAGCATGGTATTTAAATTTTCTTCTGTAAACAGTAAGGTTCCAGCTTTAATCTTGGTGGTACAGCACCATGTTACATCCTGAAAAAGAAATTTATACCTTCTATCCACTTTCTGTTAGAGATCCAATCTCCTTTCCATGCCCATGTGCTACTCCTACATCATGAGCTTTGCTTTCTTCTGCAAATTCAATGTGGCACTTGATCAAATGCCATCTGGAAATCTAAGTACAGCACATCTACTGGTTTCCCTTTATCCACGGGACATATTATTTCCTGAAAGAACACCAATAGATCGGTTTCCTTTTCGCAAAACCACATTGACTCTTTCCAATTACATTGAACCTATCTTGAACCCTGCTATATGGCTTCTACTGTTTTCCATTTAACAGATGTTAAAGCTACCCACCTTTTGTTTCCTGCTTTCTGCCTCCTTTTTTTTAAATCAAGCAGTTACATTCACCATCTACTAATCTAAAGGGGCAGCCCTGAATCAAGGGAGTTTTGGGAAATTAAAACCAATGATAAATATGTCATTTGCTACTTTTAGGGCCCTGGGATGAATTCCATCAGAGCCTGGTCCACTTGAGTGAAGAAAATGTGCTGAAATTATATGGCAAACTTCCATGGAAATGGAGGTACTTTTTACAAGGACAATTCCAGATTGTTAAAGAGTACTGCCTCATTCATACTTCATAGGTTTGCGCCTGGGTAATGTCATTGTCTTTTTAAAGCAAGCATTATCATTGTTCCTAAAATTATCAGACAAGTCTGGTTATTAAATGTCAAGGTTGTGCATAGATACAAGAGGCATTCTGCCGACAATGCCAACTGTTGCACTTCGAGGAAACCAGTAGCACATTCCTTCTCCTAGTTGTAAAGTAAAAAAACAGTGATTAGATGAGACAGTCATCCACATCACAAAGTTATAAGTGGTGACACAGTCAGTATTTCTAGTTTGCGTTACTTACAAAGCTTTGAGGCACAGGTTTTAAAAGTACTTCATTGGTTGTAAAGTGCTTTGAAATGTCCTATCATCACAAAGGATGACGTATCAATGAAGTCTTTCTTTCCTTTTTACTTTGAAACCAAAATAAAGTTCTAAAATGATTGTAAATAAAAGCACTTTGGGGACAACAAATAATTACAAATGAAGGAGGAACTCAGCAGATATACACATTTGAAGAATGAAAGAAAGATCATAAAAACATTTATTAACTAGCCAATCCAGCTGTTGACAGTGACAACATTTTAATTTTTACATCATTCTATCTGACAAATTTGTACACTATTAAATGGTACAATGTATTCCCAATTTTGCAATATTTTCACCCTGTTGTTCCCAGACTAAAGAATCAGTTCCAATTTAAAATGCCCATAACACTACAACCATCTTCAAAATGTACTTCATATATTCTCTCAAGACTAGAAATGTAGACTATTCTACAGTGAGATGGCATAAGATCACAAGATGTAAGAGCAGAAGTAGGTTATTCAGCCCAGAAGGCCGCTCTGCCATTCAAAGATTCCGATAATCCTCAACTCCACTTTCATGCCTTTTCCCTGTGACTCTTGAATCTTTTATTGTTTAAACATCTGTCTATCACAGCCTTGAAAATTCTCTAAAGTCCTCTGCATTAAAGATATCCACAGATTCACAACCCTCTGAGAAGTTCCTCCTCATTTGTGTCTTAAACGGGTGAACCGTTATTCTGAAATTATGCCCTTGGTCCCAAGACAAGTGGAAACAACCTTTCAACATCTATCTTGTCTAATTCCTGAAGAATCTTGGATATTTCAAAAAGGTCATCTGTCATTCTTCTAAACTCCAATGAGTACAGGTTCAACCTATTCAACCTCTCCTCATAAGGTCGTTCCTCCAAATCTGGAATCGACCTGAAGCTTCGCCAGACTGCTTTCAATGACAGTATATGTTTGGTTGGATAAGGGAACCAAAACCAGAGTATTCTGAGCTTTTAAACTGGAGGTACTGTACCTTGCTTGAGAGCACAATCCTGTTCTTGCCCAATCCTGATTTTCTTCCTAATCTCAATTGTGCAGCTCTGCTTTCCTCTTTCTCTCCTAATTCCTTCTCTACTGCACACAGCCACTTTCAGACTCCCCGAGTGTGTACTGAAAGGACTGCATGCAGAACAGTGGCTATGCATTTAAATTCTCCACATTCTGAGGAATTAGAGTGACTGACAGGGAATCGTGGCTCCCATACCCATTGCAGCTTTTGGGCAGGTAAAGTTTGTTGCCCTTCCTGTGAAGGTGCAGCAACCCCGCCAAAACCAGGATCTCAGCTCACTTCTAGAAACACACGATAGCATTCCACAAAGTGGCCTGTTTCTAGAGGTCACCTAATGCACCCATCAGCTCAATGTGCATGCCAATCATTTCTGACTTGTATGTCACCTCATTAAGGTCCTTCCAAGTCCTCAGTAAAAACACTTGTCTGTAACCTTAGCCTCCAGAGAGCAGACACACAGACCATCCTTTGCCCCGAGCACGGCAGCACCTTACTGGAAACTCATTATATGCAGCTCCCAGCTCTAGTCTTTATGGTAAATACAGTATTAGTATCTGAGTTGGTGGCTGCAAGTGTTCTATTAAATGATCATTCACCAATGCTATGCTGTTGTGCTTGTTCCTTTTCTTAGGCAGGCTGTAGTTCTTGGGTGTCTGTAAACAAAAAATCAGAAGGGAAGGTTGGTCTGAGGAAAACGTATGGGTTGTAAAGCAAGAAGTCCATGGTCACATTTTCAGCAGCTTGCTTATCATGCCAGATTGCAGGACGAAAGCGAACTGGGATTGAGAAGACACCGAAGCCAGGAAAGTATCATCATAATCAATGTTATCTGCAATCCTCAATGCCATGGACTCTGTTGCAGACAATCTCATGATGCAAAAGTGCCATCATCTTCACAGGGGTCAGGAGATGCAGAGATGCTTGTCCCTTACTGGTTTTGTTTCTGTCCTCTGTTGTCCTACAAGAAAGTAGGAACAATGTTGGTGATGTGTGTAGCTGGAGGTACATGGAAGCAGTGTGAAGCTGGCAGCATTGGTAGATCTATGTTGGAGTATCTTGGCGTTAGGACTGAGATCTGAGTGCCGGAGTGCTGCTGGGTGAGTGAGAGGGATGTGATGCATTGAGCAACACAAGAGGTCTGTGGTGTGGTGGGCTGCTGACATACAAAAACCACTCAATGACCTTGACCATCACTTTTGTTCGTTAGGTTCCTTATGCCACTGTTGTCAGGTCCTTGGGTCCAAGTGGCAGGAGTGGACTTCTAAGCCCCCTGCTTGTATTTTCTTCTGAAACATCCTAATGAGCCTTTTGGCCCCCATGCTCATCACTAATATCTTCAGTGCTGCAACTGTGATCCTGCAGTCCTCCCTTTCCCTGAAGCTCCGTTTCCCTTGTTTAGGATTGCAGCAACAGCAGTTAGCTGTGACTTCCTGTAATAAGGTGCACCTTTTCTTTAAGTGGGGCAAACTCTCTTTTAGAATAGAAGGCTGGCTGCAGCAGGCACCATCAGCATAATACTGCGCAGCTTCTTGCTCGGGCAGAGACAGCCAGCAGCTCACAAGGGCAACCAGGAATACAGAAGCCTCTGAGCTCAACGCTACAAACGAGCAAATGACTTAGTAGCAGAACATCTACATGCTAACTGTACTAGAGCAAACACAATGAGCTTGAAAGTTAGAGCTAATCAATTTGCCTTGCATGGAGAATAGATTTTTTTTTAAAAAGGGGGATAAACATCTTGCAAGGCTCAATGCCTGAAAATTCCCATGACGTGCCCTCGGGTGCAAAGTTTCACGGCAGGAATGCAAATTTCTCACATCTATGCTGTATAATACCAAAGTGCAAACAGGGACATGCAGAGACATTTCTCCTTTCACAGTAAATATTAACTGTAGGTAATTCAGAACATGAGCTGGGATCTAGCAATTGATATACAATGATGCTTAAAGTATTTAAATTTTTCACTAAAATGTATACATGGAGCATATCTTGCGTTCGATGACATTATGAAAATAAGAACTTCAAACACAAATTTTTCCACTTAATTATATTATAACTAATGAAGTATTTTTCTAGTGCTTTGTTATTCATTGCTAATGAGTCATTAATTCCCCTGCTCCTCTCCAAAATATCAGTATGTAAAAGTGATGACTGGTGCAAGGTCATTTTGCTCCACCATGCAGCACTGTGTCTAATGGGACCTTGAAACAAGCACAGATCTGTGATTTGTTACTTTTTTAAATCCTCTTTTTGCTTTAGGTCCCTGTCCACTACTTCCAACAAAAGAATTTTCTACAAATAGTGCCTCAGATGGCCAGAAGGAAAAAGCCTCGGGTGACTTACTGTCCACTTTTTGTGCCTTCCCTGAGACAAATTAGCTCTTTTTCCTGGCTATTTGGAATCTCAATTACTTGAAACAGGATGGAGACAGACACGGCAGATTCAATAGTAACTTTCAAAAGTGAATTGCTTACACACTTGAATAGGAATTATTTGTGTATTTTTAAGATAAATGAGAAAAAGGAAGCAGTGGAACTAATCGAAAAGCTTTACGAAGGGTCGAAGAATCAAATTTTATAAACTTCTTTCCATCAGAATCTGGACACGAGTGTGTGATGGTGAGGTAAATTCACTGGTTGTGAAATGAACATACTTTGCTAAAACGAATGAAAGTCCTCTTTTCAGCTGAAGCTAATTTTTTTTACGTACTGATTAGAAGCAATGCTCGAGTCAGAGGATTTGCATTGCACAATAGATAAAGCTGAGCAGGAAAAGGGACAAATCAGCCACACAAATCCTGGATTTTGTTTCTTGAGTTATTTAAACCAAAGGGGCTCATTATTAACACTGGACAGCCTTAACGCACAAAAGCAAAAAAAACTTCCATATCTCGAATGTAATGATGAATGCACCAGATTTCTGTGTCCCTTCATCTAGTGGATCACCCAGGACAACAAATACAAGAAAACTGTGCAAATTGGAAAAAACACATTCCTTAACAGAAATAAAAACACAAATGTATAAATACTCAAGACGTTTCTGACATTCTGTTCGTTATTGGCCTGGAGCATTAATTGTTTCTCTCTCTCCCAGATACTGCCTACACTGCAAACTCTTTTCCACATTTTGTGCTTTAATTTCAGATTTCCAGCATTTGCTGTATTCAACAAAGCCGACGCAAAATTTCCATGTTTAAAAGAACACAAAAAAGCAATGCACCATTATGGTCAGACATTCCTACTCACCAACTTTCCTTTATTTGTAAGGTGACCAATAGCCCAATGGACAGAAACAAAATAAAAATCTGTCCCACTATCATTTTTATAGTTATGCACTGTTTGTCAAAAGAATTCTCAGGTATTGTGTTGCTTATTAAGTATCTTGAAGGAAGTAAATTACTTTCCCTCCTTCCCAGTCCACACTTTTCAAATTTTGCCTCTGTTTCTGTGTAACAGTGCCAGGAAAACATCAGCTAAGGTTCTCCCCAATGAGGGACATCCAGCAAGGCATTATAATTGAGTCAAAGGCTGTAAGCTAAGTCTGTAGAAGATTGCTGAGACAGGCTAGGGTGAAACCATGGAGGAATTTGTAAATTTGAGGTTGGTGATTCTACACTTAAAGTGCAGTGAGTCAAAGCACTCCAGTAAAGACAATATTGTCTTTTTAAGTAATTAAAAATAGAAAGTATGAAAGAACTTTCAAAGAACCGTGTCTGACAAGTGTTTCTCAATATTAACTGAACATGAGGCAACAACTGCTGCAAATAATTCTGGTTAAATACAATGACTTACAGAGGATGGTAATACCTAGTGGTCTGTAGTTATTATTAGGTGTCATATCCATTCTAGTCCTACATACGTCATCAGCTGTTTAAAAACACCCTTGGCAATTCCCACGTCAAGCAGAACACAGGAGTAACAATATGAAACTGCTGGTATCAGATTCGTCATGTGTTGTGACTCTCCCGCTTTAGTTGTGGAATACCGTACAACTAAAGATTTATCTTGATATTTTTAACTGAAACTTTTGAACTTAGCCAGAAAACTGCGATACAAATAAGTAACTCCCCCCCAAAAAAAATCACTGATCAATGATACAATCGAATTGTCCCATTTATCAAGCAATAATCGTACTCATTCCCAATCGAATTAAAAAAAATTGTAAACAAACTGATGAAAAGCTCGCTGGCGTTACTGGCATCTACTCGAATTCATATGGACTCGAATTCATATGGCTAACAATGACTTGGGTTTTTGTTTGTACACGCGGGGGAATTCGTAAATTAACTGGCTGGGTTTAGGACTTATCCGAAGCATCAGAATGACAAACGTTTAATTTTTTGTTGAACAGAATTCTGTTTTTTGAAAAGAAAAACCAATAAATCACCGACCTTTCTCTGCTGCTTCTCCCAGGCAGGGTCCAGCAGGAGGTCTCTATCCCAGTCTTCCTCCTGCATCATGTACTCTTCCATCTCGCTCTCATAGTTGTGGTTATAATGCACCGTTTCTTCTGCCTGGGTTACGCTGTGGCTTTGGACATGGCTCACTGTGGTACTTTTCATGTGGGACATCATTTTTTTTTGTCTTGAGTGGAATTCTTGCGGGACGGCACAATTCGGAGGCTTTTTGGTGTTGTTTTTAAACTCTCTCTCTCTTTATCGGCAGGTTAAGTTGCTATACACTTTACGCTGTTACTGTGAGATCCACCTGCACTCAGACTCGACTCGACTCCTCTCCTCTCCTGTCCTGTCCTGTCCTCGCCCCCGGTTGTCAGCAAGCAGCACAGCGCGTGCCCGCCGCCCCGCTCTAATAGCCGCGGTCACGTGAGCAGCGCGTGCCCGGCAGGCCGCCTGGAACGTGGCCGACCGGCGCGCGCCTGCACGCTCCTGCGCGGCAACCGAGAGGTCCAAGTGTCCGAGAACAGATACGACCCTCCCCGAGGACTGCTGGCGTGGTGTGGTAGTCTCCCTTCCTCTGGGCTAGAAGGGCCGGGTTTAAGAACAAAGAAAATTACAGCACAGGAACAGGCCCTCCGGCCCTCCAAGCCTGCGCCAATCCAGATCCTCTATCTAAACCTGTCACCTATTTTCCATGGATCTGTATCCCTCTGCTCCCTGCCCATTCATGTATCTGTCCAGATACATCTTAAATGACGCTATCGTGCCCACCTCTACCACCTCTGCTGGCAACGCGTTCCAGGCACCCACCACCCTCTGTGTAAAGAACTTTCCACGCGTATCTCCCTTAAACTTTTCCCCTCTCATCTTGAAATCATGACCCCAAGTAACTGAGTCCCCCACTCTGGGAAAAAGCTTCTTGCAATCCACCCTGTCTATATCTCTCATTATTTTGTAGACCTCAATCAGGTCCCCCCTCAACCTCCGTCTTTCTAATGTAAATAATCCTAATCTACACAACCTCTCTTCATAGCTAGCACCCTCCATACCAGGTAACATCCTGGTGAACCTCCTCTGCACCCTCCCCAAAGCATCCACATCCTTTTGGTAATGTGGCGACCAAAACTGTACAGCAGTATACCAAATGTGGTCGAACCAAAGTCCTATACAACTGTAACATGACCCACCAACTCTTGTACCCCGTCCGATGAATGAAAGCATGCCGTATGCCTTCTTGACCACTCTATTGACCTGCGTTGCCACCTTCAGGGTACAATGGACCTGAACACCCAGATCTCTCTGTGCATCAATTTTCCCCAGGGCTTTTCCATTTACTGTATAGTTCGCTCTTGAATTGGATCTTCCAAAATGCATCAAAATGCATTTTGATCCAAAATGCATTTGCCTGGATTGAACTCCATCTGCCATTTCTCTGCCCAACTCTCCAATCTATCTATATTCTGCTGCATTCTCCGACAGTCCCCTTCACTATCCGCTACTCCACCAATCTTAGTGTCATCTGCAAACTTGATAATCAGACCGTCTATACCTTTCTCCAGATCATTTATGTATATCACAAACAACAGTGGTCCCAACACGGATCCCTGTGGAACACCACTGGTTGCAGTTCTCCATTTTGAGAAACTCCCTTCCACTACAACTCTCTGTCTCCTGTTGCCCAGCCAGTTCTCTATCCATCTAGCTAGTACACCCTGGACACCATGCGACTTCACTTTCTCCATCAGCCTACCATGGGGAACCTTATCAAATGCCTTACTGAAGTCCATGTATATGACATCTACAGCCCTTTCCTCATCTATCAACTTTGTCACTTCCTCAAAGAATTCTATCAAGTTGGTAAGACATGACCTTCCCTGCACAAAACCATCCTGCCTTTCACTAATAAGCCCATTTTCTTCCAAATGTAAATAGATCCTACCCCTCAGTATCTTCTCCAGCAGCTTCCCCACCACTGATGTCAGGCTCACCGGTCTATAATTACCTGGATTATCCTTGCTACCCTTTTTAAACAAGGGGACAACATTAGCAATTCTCCAGTCCTCCGGGACCTCACCCATGCTCAAGGATGCTGCAAAGATATCTGTTAAGGCCCCAGCTATTTCCTCTCTCGCTTCCCTCAGTAACCTGCGATAGATCCCGTCCAGACCTGGGGACTTGTCCACCCTAATGCCTTTTAGAATACCCAACACTTCCCCCATCCTTATGCCGATTTGACCTAGAGTAATCAAACGTCTATCCCTAACCTCAACATCCATCATGTCCCTCTCCTCGGTGAATACCGACACAAAGTACTCATTAAGAATCTCACTCATTTTCTCTGACTCCTCACATAACTTCCCTCCTTTGTCCTTGAGTGGGCCAACCCTTTCTGTAGTTACCCTCTTGCTCCTTATGTACAAATAAAAGGCTTTGGAATTTTTCTTAACTCTGTTTGCTTAAGATATTTCATGACCCCTTTTAGCCCTCTTAATTCCTCATTTCAGATTGGTCCTACTTTCCCGATATTCTTCCAAAGCTTTGTCTGTTTTTAGTCGCCTAGACCTTATGTATGCTTTCTTTTTCCTCTTTGCTAGTCTCACAATTTCACCTGTCATCCATGGTTCCCTAATCTTGCCCTTTCTATCCCTCATTTTCACAGGGACATGTCTGTCCTGCACTCTAATCAACCTGTCTTTAAAAGCCTCCCACATATCAGGTGTGGATTTACTCTCAAACAGCTGCTCCCAATCCACATTCCCCAGCTCCTTTCAAATCTTGCTATAGTTGGCCTTCCCCCAACTTAGCACTCTTCCTTCAGGACCACTCTTGTCTTTGTCCATCAGTATTCTAAAACTTACAGAATTGTGATCACTATTCCCAAAGTAATCCCCTACTGAAACTTCAACCACCTGGCTGGGCTCATTCCCCAACACCAGGTCCAGTATGGCCCCTTCCCGAGTTGGACTATTTACATACTGCTCCATAAAACTCTCCTGGATGCTCCTTACAAATTCTGCTCCATCTAAACCCCGAACACTAAGTGAATCCCAGTCAATGTTGGGAAAATTAAAATCTCCCATCACCACCACCCTGTTGCTCCTACATCTTCCCATAATCTGACTACATATTTGTACTTCCTATCTCACGCTCGCTGTTGGGAGGCCTGTAGTACAGCCCCAACATTGTTGCTGCACCCTTCCTATTTCTGAGCTCTGCCCATATTGCCTCACTGCTCGAGTTCTCCATAGTGCCCTCCTTCAGCACAGCTGTGATATCCTCTTTTACCAGTAATGCAACTCCTCCACCCTTTTTACCTCCCTCTCCTTCCCACCTGAAGCATCTATATCCTGGGATATTTAGTTGCCAATCTTGCCCTTCCCTCAACCAAGTCTCAGTAATAGCAATAACATCATACTCCCAGGTACTTATCCAAGTCCTAAGTTCATCTGCCTTACCTACTACACTTCTCGCGTTAAAACAAATGCATCTCAGACCACCCGTCCCTTTGCGTTCATCATCTGCTCTCTGCCTACTCTTCCCCTTAGTCACACTGACTTCATTATCTAGTTCCTTACAGGCTTTAGTTACTACCTCCTTACTGTCCACTAACCTCCTCATTTGGTTCCCATCCCCCTGCCACATTAGTTTAAACCCTCCCCAACAGCGTTAGTAAAAGCACCCCCTAGGACATTGGTTCCAGTCCTGCCCAGGTGTAGACTGTCCGATTTGTAATAGTCCCACCTCCCCCAGAACTGGTCCCAATGTCCCAAAAATCTGAACCCCTCCCTCCTGCACCATCTCTTAAGCCACTCATTTATCCTGCCTATTCTTTCATTTCTACTCTGACTAGCACGTGGCATTGGTAGCAATCCTGAGATTACTACCTCTGAGGTCCTACTTTTTAACTTGGCTCCTAACTCCCTAAATTCTGCTTGTAGGACCTCATCCCGTTTTTTATCTATAACATTGGTGCCTATATGTACCACGACAGCTGGCTGTTCACCCTCCCCCTTCAGAATGTCCTGCAGTCGATCTGAGACATCCCTGACCCGTGCACCTGGGAGGCAACATACCATTCGGGAGTCTCATTTTCGACCACAGAACCGCCTATCTACTTCCCTTACAATCGAATCCCCTATGACTATAGCCCTCCACTCTTTTTCCCGCCCTTCTGTACAGCAGAGCCAGCCACAGTGCCATGAACCTGGCTACTGCTGCCTTCCCCTGGTGAGCCATCTCCGCCAACAGTATCCAAAACGGTATCCCTTCCTCTGGGCTAGAAGAGCCGGGTTTAAGTCCAATCTGCTCCAGAGGACTGCTGGCGCAGTGTGGTAGTCTCCCTTCCTCTGGGCTAGATGAGCCGGGTTTAAGTCCCATCTGCTCCAGAGGACTGTCATGTCACACCTGTGACAGGTTGATTGGAAAATTTCTACAACCCCTGCGGATGTCTCGGAACAGTTTCTCGGCCGGCTTTAACCAGCAGCAATGGTCAATTCATCCCGGATGTGAAATGCTTCAGGACACTAAAGGGGTAAAAGATTGCAAATCTCAAAAGCGTGCAGATGACACGCAGAGCTGTCAGGAGGATTGTGATGGACTTCATAAAGGGACAGAGAGAGACTGTCAGAATGGGAGCACACAGCACGGAGGAAATTAGTGCAGGGAAATTTGAAATGGAAAGATGAAAAGAGGAAATATCTATCAAAGGACACAATTCTGGGAGGCGGGCGGGTGGGTGTAGGAACTGACAGACTTGGAGGTGCACAGTTTGTTGAAGGTGATGAAGTGATTTAAGTGAATGGACATAATAGAAGTAATGATGAACCTTTATAAATCCCTGATTCAGTCTCAACTGGAATATTCTCTCCAGTTTTGGCAAAACACTGGAGGAAGGATATGAAAGCTTTTGGAAAGTTGCAGAAAATATCCACAAAGATTGTTTCAGGAATGAGGGATTTCCGTTGTGCACGTTAAACGGAAAAGTTGAGATGTTCTCTGTCAAGAGGACATTTAATAGAGATAGTCAAGATCATGACAGGCCTAGACAAAGTAGAAAGAGAGAAACTGTTCCTGTCAGCGTCAAGGTTGAAAAACCACAGACAAGATTGGTTTAAGGTGATTGGCAAAAGAAGAAACAGGGATATGGGGAAAGAACACATTTTATTCAATGGATGAAAGCACTGCCTGAGAGTCGAATGGAGAGACGTACAATTGGAAATTTCACAAAGAAATTGAAATATGCACCTGAAGAGAAAACAAAGATCACAGGTGCAGGGAAATGATGAGTGGGACTGGCTGAGATGCTTTTTCAGAGAGTTGGTATGGACATGGTGTGTCAATTGGTTTCCTGTGCTGTAACCATTCTCTAATTCATTTTATGAGAACGATGCAGGGCATTCATTTAATGTCTTTCACTACCTCAGGATGTTTTACAAATTATTATGCACTGTACTATTCAAACAATCATTGAGATACTCTTTGACAGGTAGCAATCCTGTCAGAACTCTTATCACATTGGTACCCAACTAGTATGTTTATTTCAGGCCTTTAAAATGTATGGATAAATAAGTGTTGTAACAAAGCACAGAGATATTTAGTACTATTGTTTCACACAGAGACAAAACTGATTGGAAACTATATCCCTTGTGTGTTGGCTCCCAGCTGTAAAAAGAAGTAAACTTTGGTTGCTCCCTTGCTTCTGAAGTCAGCAGTTCAAGTCTCATTGTCACCTCCTCTTAATCTTTATATTTAAACAAACTTTGATTTGAGCTTGGTCTGAAATTACTGCAAGTTTCCTCAATTGCATGAACTCCATAGTTACAACTCTTTATTTGTTTACATTCCAGGAGATATTGATGGATTTCTCAGCTTTCCAAAGACGTTCATCTTGTTTGAAATTTCACTGCAGTATTGTACTGTTGGAATTGATGTTTTATATCCTTAGATCAGAGTTTATTGCTTGATTGCATACTGTTCCTGTGACAACTGGATCACAATATTTTCTTTCCTTTGTCAAAAGAACATGAAGAGATTGGAAAGGAAGTGAGCCAGAACCAGGCAGAATCATGAATGTCAAGACCTCTAGTTATCGTAGAAAAACAGTACAACTAATGGGACTGTGTCAAAGATTACCACCTGATTGAAGGGACTACCAAACTTGTGAGATGAAATTGGCAGTAATTATTCTTGGTTATTGGTTACTCCAGACATCAGGATGTGATTTTGTTGATGGTAGGTAGGAGGAACCATGCCCTGAATTATGCACCACATTGGAAAGCTGACAAGTTCATTCATTTTTCCAGAAATATGAACAAAGGGCTGTAACTATGAGGAATGTGGTAATGAGGAGACCTGCAGTGATGCATACCAAGTGAAGAGAAGATGATATTGGTAACAAAGGAAGCTTTTACATCTCATCCATTGTCACCAGGTAGAAAATCTGATTCGGCTTACTTATCTAAGAATATTGTAGATTTGCTAATAAAAGCAAAGCTGTAGATATTGCTTATTTGGAATCTAGGAGATATTTGGCACTGTCCCATAAAGTAAGCTGTTTGACATGATGCGTTTTTTTCTAGACAAACATGGATGAAAGGTGCGGAACAAAATGTGATACTGCATGTGGAGACATTGAAGTGGATACTAGAATCTGTTGGAGCCCTTCGGAGATTGACATTTAGTTGCTTTATTTTCATTGTATTTTTCAAAATTTAGCAACGACAGGAATGACTTAGAGAAAATGGGCTTTTTTAGTTAACTGTGATTGTAGTGAGTCATGGGCAAGCACAGCCTCCTGGAGCTTGCTGGGTGTAACTGCAGTCTCTTAGATGCATTTCTTAAATGCTTTATGGAATCAGAAAGCAACTTCCCAGTTTTCCCTGAATTATCCGCAAGATTTTTAATCTGCCTGTTTCCTTCCCCAACACTTAGCATGGCTAAGAAGGGTGAACAACATGTGGATGTATTGTGGCTCCCAGTGTATCTTGAGTATACTTCCATGAACCCTATTTCTTGTAAGGAATCTGTTCTATTCTCCCACTTTCTCCACTTCTGTCACATCAATTCTGATGATATGAACTTCCAGAGAAGTTGAGAGGAGAGGAAGAGGAACTCGGCAGTTTGGCTTATAGCAGACCAGACTGCATGCTTCTGGCTCCTTAATATGAGAGTGAAGATGAAGGAAAACATCTTGAGGAAAGATGGTTATAAAGACTTTCACATCAGTGAGGTGGATGTTCTCTGTACTGTTTATTTCCCATGAGTGTGGAATGACTAGTGTTGCAGCTTATGAGGAGGAAGAAGAAGAATGCTTCAGGGTATGTGTGTACATGTCATGAGGAAAATCCATGTTAATCACCTCCACAACCCCAGCCTCATTGCCTGTGTCAGCTGGAGCTGTTTCTTTGGGAGTTTAAATGCCTGAGCAAAAGTAAGAGGCCAGTGAAGACACATCACCCTCCTGAAGAATAGAGACCCATCCATCCAGAGTTCTCATCACACCATCTCCAAAACACCTTGAGACCTTTACCCTTTTCTCAGTGTCAACCAATGTATTCTCTCTCTCTCTCTCTCTTTCTCTCTGAGCTCAACGATTAGCACACGCCCTTGAACTCTGCCCAGGGTCCATCACATCAGCACATTATCCCAAGCCTGTCATGCCCCTGCATGGCAAAGTAAAGGACAGTGTGGAGCAGGACGCCTTCTGTGAAATAGGGGTCATTCCTGCTCCTCACCCATCATGCAAAAGACTCCACGATTCGGAAGGACAGGAGGTTTCTGACAAGACCTTCATTTGTGCAGACATGACTGTGGTGCTCCCCCATGGGTCTTTCACCTTGCCTCCTTGAGATGAAGGGCTGACTCACACTTCCCCTCAACTGGGTTCTGTGTCTTCAGTCTGAGGTGAATGCAGCCCTTGATGCACCTGAGGTTTTGCCTGGCCCAGCTGGGAACTGCAGCTGTAACAATGCAACTGCTAGTTCCTATGCGGGTGTGCAGAAGGGAATGACTACCTCTCACTTTCCCTGGATTTAACCCAGGACACTGATGTGCCCATTTTTGGAAATTCCACAAAGGATTTTACTGTTATTGATCTGGGTGTGGGATCAGATCTAAGCAGCAATCCTGAACAACTGTCCACACTGAATGTGCAAGAGGTGTCCAAGGTTGGAGAAGACAACCTGGAAGAGGACAGAGCCCTCATCACGAGCACTGAGGACACAGAAGAGATGGTGGGTGGCCTTGTCTCGCAGATTGACTTCCTTATCTCTGTTGGGGAATTCCAGGAGTTTTTATGTCAGCCAAGTCACCGAGACAGGGCCCAGTTATCACTGGGCAAGTGGCAAGCTCTTACACTTCTGTTTCTAACTGCTTTGAGGCTAAAAACAGGAATGGATAGCAATATGAAGTAATGCTACCATGGTTTTCTTTCTGGAATCATTAAAGAGTTCAGGGCTAGAAAAGGCCTTTCTCCACAGTCCATAAGATGTAGGGTGACTGTTGCACAATTATGTGCAAGAGGACTACCATAACAGCCTCAACATCAATGGCAGCAGAGAGGCACAGTGTGGATTTTATAATCTGTTATTCCCAAGAGGAGGAAAATATGCCATATGCCTATTGTAGGAAACCCACACCATTCTGGGAGATGAAACCATTTATGTGTCCTCTTGAGTGACCAGCTTTGAATTCTAGTGGGGTGGTTATCTTGTTGGGCCCATTGTTTCAGCCAAAGGTATACAGGCTCAAGAAGCATGTGCCAAGCTGCTTTTATGAAATTACTGTCTCATGTTGAGGTGTGGTGCTTTGCTTTGTGAACGTATACATGCCCCAGATAGGATCAGAGCAAAGACTTTTCTGATTGTTTATTCATCTTAGCTCTGTTGATGAGGACAAAGTTATTTTCTTAGAATGGGGTGGTGGTGGGAGCTGATGTGGATTTTAATGGTACTTTGAAGGGACCCAGATGAGCTCAGCATCAGTGGAAAGTTCAGGGATTTGATAAAGTTCTTTGACTTCATAGATATCTTGTGAAATCTCTGTTCTCCAATGCCGTCAGTTTTGTTTTAGGCCTAGAGTAGGCACATTCAGGATCGATTACCTTTAGTCATAGAAACCCTACAGTGTGGAAACAGGCCCTTCGTCCCAACAAGTCCACACCGACCCTCAGAGCATTCTTCCCATCCCCATATAACCCACCTACTCTACACATTCCTGAACACTACAGGCAATTTTGCGTAACCAATCCACGTAGCCTGCACATCTTTGGACTGTGGGAGGACACCCACGCAGACACACAGGGAGAATGTGCAAACTCCACACAGTCGCCCGGCCGTGGAATCGAACACGGGTCCCTGGAGTTGAGAGGCAGCGGTGCTAACAACTAAGGCGTACATTTTCTGAGACCTCCTTGCGACTCGTGCCTTACACTGATCAAGGACTGGTGTGGGTGGAGCTTGTTCCATTCCGTTTGGGTAGGATTCGCGCACTGGCACTTCATCGCCGAAGAAGAGTCAGATCCGATTCGAAACGTTAACTCCTTTTCGTTCTCCACAGTCGCTGCCAGACTTGCTGAGTTTCTCCAGCATTCTCTTATGGTTGTTTCAGATTTCCAGCATCCGTAGTGCTTTTTCTAAATTGTATTATGAGTTCTGCAGACTGGTCTGGTTCCGCAGACAAATGCCTTTTATTCTTTACTCTTGCATCTGACAGAGAAAAACATAAAACAGCTTCCTTGAGGTGATGCTGCTTGGCCTGCTGTGTTCATCCAGCCCTGCACCTTGTTGTCTCTCCTTGAGGTAATTGTTGACATTCTGGCACCTGAACCAGGCCGACAACGCAGGGCTGAATGCAGAGCTGCTGCTGTTTGCTATTACGGTGAAATTATGAAGATTGATTTAGTTGCAGGAAATCATATAAGCACACAGCTATCAGTTCACAAGGAAAGCGAGTGAAATGGAACTATGATCACTTATGGTGAAAGTTCACTCAGAGAAGACATCTGTTTCGCTGCGGGCGTCGCACTCAAACCCGGAAGTGACCTCTACCAATCGCGAAGCGAAGAAGCCTGTCAATCACTCCCGTAGCGGCTTCTCATTGGACGATTGGTTAATTGTTACATCCGCCTCTGTGTTCGGTGTCTGCGGAGTGGGTTCGTTTCCATTTGGTGTCTTTGGGTTTCTGTTGGTTATCCCTAGTTAATAGGTCCCCACATGTCTAGCCCAACGATATTCAACCCGGTAAGGACTCAGTTTCGGCGTGTTTTGTGTGTGCGTCTTATTTAGTAAGCTAGTCTGTGCTGTGTGAATCTCCCTGTGAACAGCTGATTGACTTGACAGAAATGTTAGCAATAATGAAGATCAGCCAATGGGCCAACCCTTTTAAAAGATAGTGAGTTTACAGATCCGAAATCTTTCTACTGGAATCACTTTCAATTTAATTATTTCATGAGAGGACTAGACCTTGTGTAGCACCGTGGAGGTTATGTTTCTGTAGTCACTTGGTAGTAGAGTCAGGTTAGGCTATCACCTACATATCTGAGAAATAATTACAAATGAGAAAGCTAACTTGGCTCTCCAGCTCATCCTTTCACATCCTTCTTGCATCTCTCACTTCCTGGTCGTTCTTCGAAATAGTTTTTGACTCCATGATACTGATTAACTGGACCATTTCAAGAGCAAAAGAGTGGCTGGTGTTTGTGCAGAATACACTTTTGAACTTTGGCTGAGTTGGGACATTTTAATTGCTTGTGTTTAAAAAAAATGAGCAATGGTGTACGTCGTTAATCTTAACCAAAAGTGTCCACTTGCCTAATGTGATGGTCCAGATGAAAATTTTATTGGAAATCCGAGGATTTCTCCACAAAAAGCAGTTATATAGTTTCACCTTCCTAACTCCCAGAGCATATGGGGTAGTGAGAGCCAGCAAAATCTGTTAAACTGAAAAGTCATACGTGGGAAAGACATTTCTGCTGCACCAATTTCCTCTTTAAGCTTTTGTACGATGTTTTAAAAGTAATTGAAAATTATTTTAAGAAGTCACGTGTCTAAATTGAATTGTAAAATGTCATTACATTCAAACTTAAAAAATGTGTGTATAGTGTTTAATAATTTCATACCTTTGTCTTTATTTTCAGAAGTTATTTCTAATCGATTTATTTTTGGAGTGTGAATGTCCTGGCAAGGCTGGCCTTTACTGCTTATCTCTAATTGTCCTTGAGAACAATTTGTCTGTGAACCACTTTCTTAAACTGTTGCTGGCCATATGGTGTAGATACCTATACTGTTCTTATAGAGAGGGATTTCTGAATGGTTTGCTGAACTATTTCAAGAGGCAGTTAAGATTCCTGGCGTGGAGGCATGTGTAGGCTAGCGTAAATAAGGCTGGCAGATTTTCTCTCCATTCATGAACCATGACGATTTGTAACAGAGACTAGCATTTTATTCCAAATTTATTGAATTTAAATTCCCCCAAGCTGCTCTGCTTGGATTTGAATGTGTCTCAGGATTACTTGTCCAATAACCTTATCACCATGCTATTGCTGTACCCATGCGCACTGCCTCCCAAAGTTTCCTTGTGGTTTTGCATACCACCTGCCACAAATCCAATTTAGCAGTTATATCCTTTATAACTCGGCCAGCACAGTCGTGGCACCGCTGAGCAACTCCTAGCAATGGACATTGAAATTTTCCACCAGTTTATACTGTGCATCACAAGTACTCCGGCTGTAAATTACTTTTGAACATCAGTTGTGTTGAAAGGCATGATATAAATTTGAATGTCTTGTTCCTTTTGTCAATAGAAATACTTAAAATTATATTTTCACAGCATTTTTCTGAAAACGATAATACTGTGAATGGCTTGACCGTGAATCAACTTCAATTCTTGTACTGAATGATATAGCAGTGAACTCTAAGCCAGAAGTGAATCTATTTTAATTATTTAGCAGCTGAAGAACTTCCCACTTTTTATACAGAAATGATAACTTTAGAGCAGTTTCAGATTGTGTCTGACCATTTTCAGAATCTTGATTTCATATTACACAGATTTTATACAATTCACATAGTAACTGTTCAGAAGTATCGGAGACATATTGCTTTTAACCTATTTTTTCTTCAATGCTATAAACCTCAATTTTAATTCCTTCTGGCAAGGTCTGAGGCAGATGACAATATTGGAACTTCAGCATGGTATATTTATCAAATTTCAGTTGCAACATTTAGATGTTCCTCAAATGCACGCAGTGTCCAAAGTTCAAACACTCTTCCTGTTGATTCAATCAGTCTAGGCCCAAAACGTCAGCCTTCTTGCTCCTCTGATGCTGCTTGGCCTGCTGTGTTCATCCAGCTCTACACCTTGTTATCTCGTATATTTGAACTTGTTCTGTTCAATCCTGAATCTTTGTCTCTTGTTCTCCATGGTTTGCTTTCTGTATTTTGTTGAGAATCTGTTTTATATTACTTGATATGGTCTCTTGTAAACTGTCTCTTTTTCAAGGCTGAAGAACATACATAAGATCACGCATGATGTACAAAAGAAACGAACCTTAGTTCAACTAGTGCCAGTTTTCATGCTCCAGTTGAGCATCCTATCATCTCTTCTGGTCTAAATCCATCATAGTAACCATTTATTTCCTTCTCAGTCATATTTATCTTATTTACCATTAAAAGCATCCATATTATTTGCTTCAACAACTTGCTTCCTATTTATTGATGCTTCTTTATACCCTTATTCATCCATGGCATTGCACTAATGTTCAGTTTGTTCTTTCTTTTTTGTAGAATACATGTTTCCTGCACGTTGTTGAATGCCAGTTTTAGTATGGAAGGGCAAAATGTGTCAGTGCAGGCTTGGAGGGCTGAAGGGCCTGTTCCTGTGCTGTATTGTTCTTTGTTCTTTTGCCATTTTAATTGTTTCCTATTGTTATTCAACCCTGTTATTTACCATTTTTGCTGCCCATTTTAGCTCTGTTCTCAACAACCTCGAGTTGGAATTTCTTCAATTTCTATACTCAGTTTTCATCATACTTGTGTAATTTTCTATCATTATTTTATTGTGTAAAGAAGGGGAGGTCAAACCCCTCTGATAATTAAAATTGAAACACAAGCCCCCAATCTGTTACAGTGGGAGTAGAGGTCCCCTTCTAATAATTAAACCTGAAGCACCCAGAGAAGTTCACCTCGCCTCACCTCACCTCACCTAATCTATTAAACTGTTACAGAGAAGGGGAGGTTAAATGAAAGAAAATCCCTGATGTTCACTTTATAAGTAACACTTAACTATTTATTTAACCCTAACAGTGAACAAATTAACAGAATTAATACCAAACCGAATAATTCCCCCTTAACTAATAGCTATTCCCTAACTGAACTAAATTCTACTGGTATGCTGTTCCAATAAACATAAGTCTCACGTATATAAGCCCAAGTAATAAGAAAATAAATTAAAAGTTAGTCCCTCAAAGTCGACACACCTTTCTTCAGTTCTCAAATCATCAACACCTTTCTCTTCTGCTGATCAGGCTGTCAGGGATGTTTTCTCTTCAGTGAGGACTGTGAGAAGCGCCTTTTATGGGTAGATGATGCTTTCTTAGAGAGATTAGCAATTTCTTGTGAGACCTAGATACTTATTTCTCAGGTGGCAGTTTGCTTTCACACAGATTTTTCAAAAACTCTCTCCTTGCATACTTTGGATGACCTATCAATTTTCTTACAATAGCATTGGTTTGTCAAAACTATCAGATTTAAATTCAATTGCCTTTCAGTTGTTAAGTGCTTGGTTTAGATTAATTAGCTAATTCCAGCTAGTTGCCAAAACATCAAAACAAGCCTAAGATTTCCAATCACGCAGCCAATTGATGTATGATTCAATTTCAGAGCTGATTGTACATCTTCAGCTACATACAGACATTTTTTTTCTATATAAATCTCTAAGCTTAGAAAAGCACTTTACCTCTTAAAGAAACCATGTGCTTTTCTCCCTTATCATTTTTAAACAAACAAATTCCAGCTCGCTGCCTTCCAATTCACGAGTATGCTACACAATACCGTAATAATAGTGTATTATGTTAGGTTACTATGGCCTACTTTAATGTCTCTGCTTCATTCCGAATTGTTAGATACAATAGCGAACCTTCACTTGTTGGGCTTTTTTACAAATGGGTTTGGAATGGAATTTTTGACCTATTTTAGTAACTTCATTTGCTTAACCCCTTTACTTACTTGGTCTGTCCAATTAATATCAGGATGGTTGAAATCCTCGTTTTTTTGTCTCTTAATGTAAGAACATGTGTCTTTCCTCTGACATGTAGAATCAGCCTCATTATCTCCTTCAACATGTTCTCTAGGAACTGGACAACTGTCTTAAGTTGCAATAACTGGAAACATAACGCACATATAGACTGAGTAGAAGAATATACAGCGTGCATTGTATTGTGGCTATGGTTTGATTATCCTATGATAGCTTGACCCATCTTCAGTATTAAAGCAAACTCAATTCATGCTCAATATGTAACTAAGGAGTTAATTTAAACACATAGTAATGGTACTGCAAGTTGCTCTAAACTAATGCAAGTATTACTGATCCCCCAACGGTCTAATAATTTAATCATTTAAGCTTGGCTGTTACATTTTCTTGCAGGTTATACCATATACTGGTGCGATCTTTGGTGGTTTGCAACGAGGGCAGATGATAGCAGTGCAGGGAATATTGCCCAAAGAAAGTGAAAGGTAAAACATCACATTGAAAATTTACACTGGGAAGAAAATTTTCTGTTAATACAGTGTGGAGCTGGAGGAACACAGCAGGTCAGGCAGCATATTAGGAGCAGGAAAGTTGATCTTTTGGGCTTATGCCCTTCATTAGCACTCAAAATAAGTTGGATAAGAGACTCGGAGATAGAAAATTTTATGTGGTGACCAGGACACTTATTGAGAATTTCCCTTTGGCAGGGATTTGCAACTTACAAATTTTGAGGAAGCCAGTTACTTTAGTTTTAGAAGAACATATATTCTTTAAATCATTCTGGCATTCTCGGGGAGACGCTTTCTTTCATTTGACTGACAAAAGTTGTCAAAGTCAAATCATTGAAGTGGTAAATTTACATTCTGAAGGACTGTAGTGAAATGTGTCAAATGCACAAGTTAAAGAGGAAGGAAAAGGCAGTGCAGGGTAGCAATGTAGATCATGGTAACTAGTGTGACAGAGGGGGACAGAATATATGGAGATAAGAGTGCAGCAGCAAATGTGATCAGATTAAGGAAAAAATAGCTTTGAGGTAACAGCGAGGCTATAGCTAACAAATGTATGTGGCTTTAATATGGTATATTCCGAATGCTTTTCCAAAATCTGCCCCATTTTAGTAGACTTTGTAGAATGTGGACCAGGCCACCAGTAGGTTCAAGAAACCAGATAGCTGACAATGATAAAATACGAAAATAGGTGGAAAAACAAGCAGTGATGAGGAGATATAGTTTACAGATAGTTAATGATAGGTTAGGAGAATGGACCAGAAGCTTGCAGATGGAGTTTAATGTGGATAAGTGCAAGGTTGTCCAGTTTGCCGGAAAAAGCAAACAAGCAAATTTTTCTTTAAATGGGAAGGAGATTCAAAGTGTGTCAGTGCAGAGGGATCTGGGTATCTTTATGCATGAATCACAGAAAGTGGGTATGCAGGTACACCATATAATAAGAAAGGCAAATGGAATCCTGGCATTTATTGCAAAAGGACTGGATTATAAAAGTAAATAAGTGTTATTATAATTGTATAAGATGTTGGTGAGACCACACCTGGAATATTGTGTCCAGTTCTGGTCTCCTTACTTGAGGAAGGATGTGGTGGCACTGGCAACAGTTCAGAGGAGGTTCACCAGATTGATTCCAGGGATGAAAAGACTGTCGTACAAGGAACAGTTGAATAGCTTGGGCTTATACTTGCTGGAGTTAGAAGAATGAGGGGGGAATCTAACTGAAGTATATAAAATGCTAAAAGGGATTGATAAGGTGGACATGGAACAGATGCTCCCCTTTGAGGGACAGACTCAAATAAGAGAGCATAGAGTGAGAGCAGGTAGGTTCAAAACTGAGATGAGGTGAAACTACTTCTCTGAGGGTTGTGATTCTGCTAAATTCACTGCCACACTGTGTGGTGGAGGCAGAATCTAAACTAACTCCACAGAAGCTGATATCCCATTACCAAGTCACCCTTTATTTACACATGCATATACTTGACACTGGTCAGGCTTCCTTAGAGTGAACACAATCTCTGACACTCCTGTTCATACCTGTCAGCCAGGGCTCCCTGATGGTGCTGTTAATCTGGTCCAATCAGGGAACTCATTCTACGAGGGCCACCTGGACGACATCATTACAATCACTGCAGAATCAATCAACAGATTCAAGAAAGAAACAGATATGTTTCTGATGAAAAGCGGGATAAAGGGCTATGGAGAATGGGCAGGAAAGTGGAGTTGAGACCAGAATGAGATCAGCCATGATCATGTTAAATGGTGGAGCAGGCTTGAAGGGCTGAATTGCCTACTGCTGCTCCTAATTCCTATAATGAGTTTGATTTTTCGTGGAGTGAAAATGTGTAACTTCTCTCAGTGCACGTGTATGTCATTGTTGAACCTTTGTACAGATTCCAGGTGGATTTACAGTGTGGAAGCAGTGAAAAACCTCGTGCAGATGTAGCCTTCCATTTCAATCCACGTTTTTGGAGATCTGGGTGCGTGGTTTGCAACACTCTGGTGCATGAAAGATGGGGACGTGAAGAGATAAAATATGAGATGCCATTCAAAAAAGGAGAGCCATTTGAAATCATTTTCTTCATAATGGTTGACAGGTTCAAGGTAATGCTAGCTGTTCTTAATTTTTCTCTAACTTGATATTTTTCTGACATGGCATCTCGGTACTGTCTAATTGTGGGACTTGTAAAAGATATTTAAATGCAACAATGTGCCCATCATACTGCATTATTCAATAACTTGTAGTGCCATTGTAAAATTTAACATGTTTTGCTATTTGCATACAAACTTTAACAATTTGAGCATAATAACTCACATTTGCAGTCGACCTTAAATCTTCTGCCATGTAGGGATTTTTTTTCTTGTATTGCTGGTAAATGTGATGGTTAACCTGACTCTCTGGCCATTGCTCTTGATACACTTGAGCAGTATACAAGGTCAAATAGTTCAGCTTAAAAGGAATTAAGAACCAACAATGTACAATACAGAAATGGGAATGCTTAGTAAGCATCAAATGTGGATGGAGACATAGTTGCGCTGAACTTTTTATGTCCTTTCCTGCAGTATGGGTCCCCTTGAGCAGTGAATGGGGATTGTCTGCATTTATACTTTACGTAATTTGCATTTAGAAATAAAATACTTCAGTCAATTGAGATGTGAAAGTAATGTTTCTGAACAGGACTTCACTTACTTGTTCTTTTTTAAAGAACTTTTCACATATATTGATCGAATATTAATTTAATCTTGCTGTCAAATTGAGTATAGTATATGAGCTCCATCTCTTACTTAATGTTTTCTGTGTGATGCTTGGTAGTTGAATTGAAACATAAATGTCAAATCTTTCAGTTCACCTAAAGGTGATTCTTTAACATGTTATACAATCAGACACTTTTTTTAGAACATCCTTCTGCTGGCTAACAGCTTCTGATTTTCTTGCTTCTTTGTAAATGTGTAACTAATGCAAAGTATAATTATTCCAGTCATGTCTGCATCTTCTATAGTCTTAGCATCTTTTTCAAAACTCAGCTCTGTTTGCATCATTTCCCTTTAATGTAACTGCCTTGTTGTATTGTATTTAGCGTTATTAATAGAGGCACATAGTTACTGGATCATCAGAGTGGAAATGCCATATTGCTGTGATTATTGCAATGGTGTCAAATCCACTGGCTTTCTGTTTGTGTGCAAAGATACAAAGGGAAAAACAAATGGAAACTCATTTTCTATTTTTACTTTAATGTAAATGTACAGGCAAAAATGTTATACAAAGAAAATACAGTTTGTAAGGGAACTGAGAGTGAAATGTTTCAAATGCCCCTGTCTGTTGTGTCAGGACAATTAAGTTTGCTGGAAGTTTTGGAGCAAGTTATTTAATTGAATTCTGCTGTTTGTACAGGGAGGTGTAGACAGAAAGTAGGTTGAAATTATAGCATTGATTGTATTGGTAATGTGTGACGTTAACTTTAGTTATTACACTTGAGGTGATGCAGTGCTATTCAACCTAGAGATTAGGGAGACTTACTGTAGGACAGTTTAACAAATAATAATTTGAGTACATGTGTGTTGCAGTATAAATTGTTCAGATAACACCGTTTCCTTGCTACTCTCTTTTTTTCTGAAAAGGAACTTGTATATATGGCTGCTTACATTGTTCGTTATAATCCTGGCAAGGCTAGAAGGGGATACTTCTTTCACACAGGGTCTCTTTTTCTCCATATTTTGAGCAAAGTATTGAAGATATGGGGAACAAGTCATGAAGATGTATTAACTAGTCTGACAGAACTGTGTTTTGTTGAATGATAACAGGAGACGTAGAGTCAAACACAGATTTTCGGAGAACTTGGAGGTGCCTCATAATGTCCCACATGTTTTGGCCTGGGGATAGTTCTGTTCAATGTACTGACGATGTGGACATAGTTCTAGGTGAAATTTATAGATACCAAAATAGGAAATACACCATTCTTTAGGAAGTTACAAAGTGATATTGACAGATGGAGGTGGTGTCAGATAGAAATCAGCATTGTTGAGGTGACATATTTGCTTTAAAAAGCTAACTATGGTAATTAGAAGTAGTTTTTGTGCAATAGCTGAACTGAAGGATTTGGTCCACTAATGGCAGCACTTCATATTGATAAAGTTGTATAAAACCCCTGGTATAATTTTAATTTTATTGTGAGCCTTATAAAAGATGAAAAGTACTGATGAACCTCTCTGAGCATTCTGACCTCCACTTACACTTTTGGGCAGATATTGAGACCTCAGAGAGGATACAACACAAATTTAGTTAGTTACTGCCTGGTGAAAGGAAACATAAAGATGAAAAACATTTTTTTTGGTTAGAATGATGCTGATAACGGATGAATCTAATGGAAATTAATGAATTAATAGGAAACCAAAAACTGGAATACTATATTTTGTGGTTCAGGGATCTAGAATGAAGGGCCTTCGTTAAAAGATTAATTAAAGAGATCTATTGCAGAGATGAATATTTTTAAGAGTTAGAAACAAGTAGCATTCACTTCCAGCCCTTGTTCCTGCCTTGTTTAGTTTGCCTAAAGTGAAAGGGTTGAAGGGAATGGGAGGGTAAATGTGATTGCTTATGTGGGGGTCAAATAGATCCAACGCTGACACTGACTAACTTAGCTGTAATGACCTGTTTCTATGTTTCAGGTTGTAACAAGGCACTGTAGTTGAGCTGCATTAACCTGCTCTATAAATAAATATATATTTATTTACTAGGTTGCAGTTAATGGAAAACATTTCCTGGACTATCAACATAGAATAAGTATGGAGAGAGTTGACACACTTGGAATCTCTGGTGTGGTCCAAATTCAAACGATTTGTTTCTTGAACAGCACTGTAAGTAAGAAGTAAATAAGCACAAGAATGCGTCTCCAGATGTTGTATTTTTCAATAGAATTTTCCCCTCATCTCATTTTCCACACTGCTCCATCTCCCTTTCACTTTTTGATGTATTTCCTTTTTCCAAACTTTCTGACCAGGCCATTTCTGGGTGATTATAAGTTCATAATAGGAAGTTCAGAACTGTCTTTCAAATCAAATGTCATGAAATTATTTCCTGTTGTACTTTCATCTTTGTTTTTCTTTGTCAACTTTTGACTTTGCAACATGTTTGGCTATTTGCCAATTTGTACTGACATGGTTAGAGTGTCTTTTGTAACTAATCAATCTAAGTTTGTAAAATTGATTAGTGGATATTGGTGACCCACATAACTTCAAAACACAATGTTGTTTGATATGGTGTTGTCCTCCTGATTTCCACTGAAGACAGAGTATACTTCTGGAACAAAAGCAGCTCTTTGAAATTTGATTTTGTGGTGCACCTCAATATTCTGATTGCGTTACTGAAAATAGGTAATATCATACTAGTGCTGAGGTCACACTGATTTATGCTAATATTTGTTTACAACCATTGGGATCTACTGTAAAAGGTCTCATTACTGTAGACACTTGATGCTCCTAATGTGCTCTAACTGTTCTCTACATTCAAAAACCAGATAGTCTAATAAACATTTCTGTCGTAACTAACTTTAGGAGCAGGATAATCCATATTACAACCTTTCAATAAAGAAGACTGATACAAGTGGGACTGTAAGTCTGAGCAATTGTCTTTTTAAACTGTCTTTCTAGTGCCTTCAAGTTATTACACATTGACTCAATAATCTTTGTTGGTATTGCAGCATGCCAAGCATACAAAGATTCCGCTGGTAAGTACACAATTGTTTGTTTGGGCCACATATTGTGAACAGATTGACTTGGATACTTGGTGCTTTAGTTTAGCATTTCTGAAACTGTCACAGTATATTTTCAACCAACTCCATTCTCAGCTACTTTGGAAAAACAAACGGAATGCCTCCACAGTTGTAAATTGTAAATAAATCCACCAAACAGAACATGATAATACTGCAACATCCAAGCACAAGAAAGTGACTCCAGAGGTTATATTTTTCAGTAGGATTTTCCCCTCATCTCATGCCCCCTTTTTTCACACTGCTCCATCTCCTCTTCACTTTTTGACGTATTTACGTTTTTCAAATTTTCTGACCAGGCCAGAAGGGGTAGAAAAATGTAGAATGCAGGTGAAAGTCTTAGGGTGTAATTTAATTGTTAATCTTTTTCATGTTTTTAATACTTGGAAGATCTTTTGGTTTTTAGGCAGTCCCTTACATGGGTAAGATTGAGGATGGATTATGTCCAGGTCGGACAATCACTCTTCAAGGCAAAGTCAATAAGAACCCAGACAGGTAAGTTAGTTTTATAATTGTTACAAATTGCATTTTTTAAGACATAGGAGCATTCGCAGCCTATCGAGTTTGCTCCACTTTTAATCCTTGATTAAAAATCTCTCAATCTCAGTTTTGGATATATCCGAAGCTAAGTATATGACCCAATCTCAACAACCCATTGCAGTAAAAAAAACTTCACAGATTCACTACCCTCTGAGTGAAGTAATTCCTCTTCATCTCTTAAATGGATAAACCCTTATTCTGAGATTATGTTGTCTGGTCCTAGACTCTTCCACGAATAGAAACAATGTTTTTTGCATCTATCCTCTCAAATCCCTTAAGAATTTTGTATGTTTCAAAAGGTCACCTTTCATTTTTCTAAATTCCAAAGAGTACATACCTGACCTATTGAACATCTCCTCTTTGGACAGTTTCTTCATACCTGGTATCAGTCCCTGGAGCCTGCCCTACCATTCAATAATATCATGGCTGATCTGTGGCCTAACTCCATATGTGTGTCTTGGGCCCATGTCCCTTGATAACAATTGAATTAGAATTGACCACCATGAGGAAAAGAGTTTCAAATCCCCACGACTCTTTGCGTGTCAAAGTGTTTTTTAACATCTTTCCTGGATGGTCTGGCTCTAATTCTTAGACTATGCTTGACCCCGGTTCTAGAATCTTCAACCTGTGGAAATAGTTTATCTTTTCCTGTTAAATTCTGAATACCTCGATTATATCACCCCTTAACCGTCTAAATTCTAGACCATAGAGGCCTAATTTGTCTGATCTGTCCTCATAACTTAACCCCTTAAGTCCAGATATCATCCCTGTAAACCTGCATTGAACACCCTCCGGGTCAAAACATCCTTCCTAAGGTATGATGCCCAAATCTGCTCTCGGTATTCCAAGTGGGGTCTAACAAGGGTTTTGTATGACTGTAGCGTAACGTCTGCATCCTTCTATTCCAGCCCTATAGATCTGAATTAGCGTTTTTGATTATTTTCTGCACCAGTTCCTGGCATTTTAAAGAGCTTTGCTCCTGAACCCCCAAATCTTGTTGGACAATCACTGTATTTAACATTTTACCTTCTAAACAATACCTGATCTATCCTTTCTTTGGTCCAAGATGGATAAAGTCACACTGACATTAAAATCCATCTGCCACAGCTTTGCACATTCACCTAATTTGTCAGTTTCCTGTGGCAATTTTATGCTTCCATCAACATTGTCGACAATGCTGCCCAATCTTGTGTCATCAGCAAATTTGGATATTTGACTCAAAACTGAGTCTTCATCAAGAGTCACCACACTCAAAGTTAACTCTTCTTTCTTCCCACATATGTTGCTGGCTCTGCTGAGTTTCTCCAGCATCCACAGTTCTTTGTCTTATTTTGGATATTGGACTTCTTTATACCATTATCCAGGTCTTTAATGAATATTGTGAATAATTGACGCTCCACAGATCCCTGTGGGACACCACATGTTACATCCTGCCAATTCGTGTACTTACACATTATTCCAACTCCCTCTTTCCTGTCACTCAACCAATTTCCTATCCATGTCTGTAATTTGCTTTCAAATCCCTGGGCAGCCACCTTAATCAACAGTCCCGTGTGGGACTTTATCAAAAACAATCACAAAGTCCATATAAACAACATCCATTGATTTACCTCCATCCATCGCCTCTGTCATCTCTCAAAAAACTGAGGTTAGTCAAGCATGACCAACCTTTCATGAATCCATGCCTGCTCTCTCTGAATTACTGAAAATATTTGAGATGTTAGCTTGTCCTTGATTACAGACTCTAACAATTCCCCCACCACAGATGTCAGAATAACTGGCCTGTAATTTCCTGGCTTCCCTCTGCCACCTTCTTTAAGAGTGGAGTGATATGAGCAACTTTTCAATCAAGAGGTACAACTCCTGGATCCAGGGAACTCTGAAAGATTATTGTTAGGACATTGGCAATGTGTTCTCCTACCCCCTTAAACAGCTGTGGAAGGAAACCAACAGATCCTGGGGATTTGTCACTCTTCAGTTCCATCGATTTGCCTATTACTGATGATTTACTTAAGCTCGTTTTATTTAGACACTGTCACTGATCCTCTTAATTTTTTTGGCACTTGCGGCAAGCTATTCTCCTTTTCTGCTGTGAGTACTGAAGCAATAAAATCGTTCAGCATGTCTGCCGTTTCCCCATGATCATTAACAATATCCCCATTCTCAGCCTTCAGTGGTCCAAAAGTACTCTTAACCAGCCCCTTTCCCTTTATACAACTACAAAATCTCCTCTTATGTGTCTTGCAAGTTTCCTTTTGTAATCCTTTTTAGCTGCTTTTATAAATGTCTTTGTGTTTGTCCGATTCTGTATTGTTCTTTGTTTTCATCAGTCCTCTCTCTTAATTTTATGCTGTCCATTACTTCCTTAGATGTCCATGGCTGTTTTGTGAGGTGGAGCTTTTCCTTCTCATGGGTACAAACTGCTTCTGAAATAGTATTAAGTGTTTCCTTGAACACCCATCACTATTCCTTGATTGCTTTACCTATTAGCAGAGCTTCCCAATTTACTGTGGACAGTCTCTGCCTTATCCCATTAAGATCTGTCTTACTTAATTCCAAAATTCTACTTTCTGATTTTTGCTCGTGTTTTACAATGACTATGTGAAACTCGTTCATGTTATGATCACTATTTGACAAATGCTAATGAACAACTCGGTCAATAATTAATTCAGGCTCGTAGCTCATTACTGGATCCACTATCACTTTTGTCTCCTTGTTGCATCCAAGATGTACTGCTGTAGGACCTATCCCAGACACGCTAGAAATTCATAGCCTTTCTGGCAAGTGCTTGTCTGTCTCTCCCAGTCTATGTTAAGATTAAAATTCCCCATTAGTGCCACTCTACTTTTGCTACATACTTGCCTAATTCAGTACTTAAAATATAGTACTTCTGAGCTGTGGTTCTTTGAGATATTAATCTTGTTGCAACTGTCTTTTTTTGTTTGTGTTAAAATTTAATTAGTTTAAGTCCATTGTTTAATTTGTAGCATGTCTAAACCCAAGGTACTAGCCATAGAGGTAAATCCTGAAAAGAAAAAGCTGTATTGTAAATGTAAATCTCTTCCAGGTTTGCTATTAATCTCTGTGTGAGTAATTCCACTGACATTCCATTACACCTGGCACCTCGGTTCAAAGAAAAGGCTTTCGTTCGAAACTCTTTTCTCTATCAAAGCTGGGGTGAAGAGGAGAGGAAGATAGACTATTTTCCATTTAACCCAGAGGCATATTTTGAGGTACTTTGTATAGTCCATAAATAAATTGGAGATATTTGAGAAGATCTTCGTATGTTACTAACATTATAATTTTTCCATTAGTTGTTCTGAATATTAAGCATAAATTGATTTTATAACATGACATCTTAAAGGTGTAAATAACAACTGTTTACATAGAAGCTTTGTCGGGGGTGGGGGGGGGGAACAGAGAGGAAAGGGACAGTAATCATCTAGTGGTATTATCACTAGACTATTAAATCAAAGACTCTGGTAAAGTTTTGAAAAACTGAACTCAAATCCTACCATGGCAGATGGTGGAATTTCAATTCAATTAACATGTGCAATTAAGAATCTAATGATGACTGTGAAACCATGTTGGTTGTCAGAAAAATCCAACTGCTTCACTAATGAGCTTTACGGAAAGAAACTGGTATCCTTACCTGCGCTGGCCTGTGACTCCAGACCCATTACAAAGTCATTGACTCTGAACTACCCTTTGGATAATTAGGGATGCACAATGAATGCTGCCCAGTTCCCATGAATTCCTTGTCTTTTTAGACAACAGTATTCATATAATTGCTTAAGTTAAACCAACCTAGGTCCATAGTTGTGGCATTGGCCATATCATTTTATATAGTGGCCAAATTGTCTTTGGGTTTTCTCTCAAATGCACTCATTTATGGGAAAACAAATGTTATGAAACACTGAAGATCATGGTTAGTGTGCTGGAAGGCTGTACTTTTGTCTGTGACTGTCATATTACTTCAAAAGTAATAGTGGTGGTGTTAATGTATCTGAGAAAATTTGATGATGTTCCGAGGAGAGGGTTTGTGTCTTAACTTTAAAGAAGGCACTCAGTTGATTTTTATACACCTCAAGACAAAGTTGCTTTGCTTTATAGTAGCTGCAGGAAAGGAACTGAATGGGTTTGCTACTTGGTTAATGTATTTTTGCACTCTGTGTTTTGTGATTGTGTTCCAGGTTATCATTTATTGTAGTTCTGACTGTTTCAAGATTGCTGTGAATGGAGAGCATTTATTGGAGTATAAACACCGGTTTACTGACTTGAGCAAAATTGACATGGTGGGGGCAGACGGAAATATCCAGCTGTTTGAAGTACAGACTTGGTAGGTGGAGAAAAGCTGCTGACCAAAATTAACACTAATGCCAGGATAATAACAGGGTGTGTAACCTATTGAATTCTGTTTCTAATTATAGAGAATACGTTATCAAATCAAGAAGAAAATTTGTTTCTTGGGGATTGTTGCATGATGTTTGAAGATCTGGATTTTGTTTTGGAATTGCTTTGAGTTCACATAAATCTGTGCTAAAGGAATTTAGAGGGTAGCATCAATTCTATAGAACCACATCCAACCCCGCCCACATCACGACTTAAATCATTTTGAAAGCTAAACATTTTAAGTGCATGGATAATTTTGCTTTGAAATTCAAATTACCAACAAACTTGACCAAGTGTCTTTAAATATTTAAAATTTAAATATGTATTTTTAAAGGCTGCAAAGCGTTAATAGTTTGCTAATGTCCTAACTCCTATCCTGTAAGACAGTCAGCCCGTTAATGAAACTAAACACGCTTTCTCTATATTTGCATAGCTTTTGATGCTGAATAATATTGGTTTTCATTTTCGTTGTTAAAAATCCTGAATGCTTTGGCAAGCCCTATAAGTATTTTATCTGACTGACAAGGTGCAAACATGAATAGTCAATTAAAACTGTAGTACTCCATAAATGTTACAGATTTAAGTGTCAGATGTAAAAAGGTACTGTTTTGGTTTTCTCAGGTTGTTTTAACAACCTGTTTCACAACTTACTGTAGAATTCTGTGCACAGTATTAGGAAATCTGATTAATTTGCATTTTTGATCTGGAGGGGTGTTGTGATGGAAAATCCACCCCGTTACTTTAATTACGAGTAACATTATTAGTTTGGGGTTAGACTCCGCAGCAAGAATGTTGTTGTCTGGCTGCTGTTATTGTTGCACATGGATTTCTATGATGTATTCTGTTTCTTTATGAACAATACACTTGGTAACTAAGTGGGAAAACTTCTCATTGCAAACAAAATTGACATTCTAATCCAGTGCCAGGTGTATTGCATTGTCTCTGTTGCTTCTGTATTTTGTGTTTACATATGAAAAACAAATACATGTTAATTTTCCTGGAAGTTTTTTTTTTGGGGCCAGTGTGTTCACTGCAAACATTTGGAAAAGCCCATTTATGCATCTTCTATTTAAATACTGTAAATTAACATATCTGCCTCTGTACTTTACTTATGTACATAACCAATCTATATGAAGACAAAACTCTTCAAGTATAGTGTATTTACTTAATCTGTACTGCATTAAAAATAAAGTTCATATTTTAAACATTCTTTGAAATATCTCGTAATTTAGTGACAATTTCACTTTTTTTCTTTAAATTCTGGATTAAACAGTTGCTGCAAGTAATGCACAACAGCAGTTTCTGATCAATGAATTCAGACTGGCACTTCTGATGTGAACACTATCTGGATTTAATAGACTATTTTCATAGAATACTGCACAGAGGCTATTTAGCATAGTATGGGCTCTTAAAATCCATCCCATTATATTTACTGTCCTTTCCTTTCTCCATAGATTACAGGTACTTATCTAGTTTCATTCTAAAAACTGAATTTGCTTTCATCCCAGTCTTCTGGGAAGGAATGTGCATTCTTAATGATTTGGCTTATGTAAACATCAGAACTACAGTAATGTGGTTGACTCAGGAGTTAGGGATGGGCAACAAACCAGCAACACCCAAATCTCCTGAAAGAATAAAACAAAAACTTGTGTGAACAATAAAGATAGTACTATTCTTGACAGCGATGGACATGAACGTAAGATTACCTTGTATAGCTATAAATAAAACATGGTAATCATATAGATATCAATAATATATAGATATTATTGTATTAGTTTAAAATCCTACTTTAAAAGCCTGAAGACAGCTCCTGTCTTCTCATCAGTCAGTCTGTCATAAACCTAAACGTAGTGTGGCATCAACCCAAATGATAATAGCAACAGCAGCAATTTGTCTCTAATGTAAACATCAGTCACCTCCTTTTCCATAACACAATTTGAATCTTTTCTTTGATCCTCATCCATCACCACTCAATTTTTATGATCAACAGATATCAGCACAGATCACATGAACCCTTTTTTTCACCCTAAATTTGAAGATCAGTTCCAAACTATAAAACGTTGTCATTATAACATCTTTCATCACCATTTAATGCATCCCAGAGCATCAATTGCTGTGTAATTTTAAAAAATCCCATTTTGTTTCTTGTTCACGTTAATTACCTTGGCAGCATGGTAGTTCAGTACTTAGCACTACCATCCCTTAGTGCCAGGGACCCAGGTTTGATTCTAGCCTTGGGTAACTGTCTGTGTGGGTTTCTGGTGGGTGCTCCAGTTTCTTCCCCACAGTCCTAAAACGTGTAGGTTAGGTGGATTGACAATGCTAAATTATGTGTAGTGTCCAAGGATGTGCAGGCTAGGTGGATTAGACATGGTAAATGCAGGTTCACAGGGGTAGGGTAGGGATCTGGGAAGGATGCTTCTTGGCAGGTTGGTGCAGACTGGATGGTTGAACTGTCTTTATCCACACTCTCTATGAATTCTAAGAAATGTGTCATCTGGTTATTTATTCTTTTACCATTGGAAACACTTTTTCCTTATTTAGTTTATTGAAATCATTTGTGATTTCGAATAGCTAATCTCAGATTTCAGCTCTAGTTCCCTCATGTGATTGAAGTGTTTATGACCATAAGATGCAAGAGCAGAAGTTGGCCATTTAGCCCATCATTCAATTAAATCATAGCTGGTCTGAATCCTCACGACCACATTCATGTTTAACTTTGAGATGTTATTCAAAACACACAATGACCCTTGGCCTTTTAAATTAGTTGTTGCAAATTAAATACTGTAAGGTATTTAGAGTATGTAACAAGGATAAAAATCAACACCCGCTTAAGATGCAGACATCAGACTTAGAACTTTAAACAAGGATCAAAAATTTCAAATGTAACAGCAAGTAAAGCCTTTTAGGAAGAGATTGTCTGACTTGCCGTATCCTCTAAGATGTGCATTGCAACTTCATTATGAAATGGCTAGCTTTAATTTGGAAGGACATTCATGAACCATGATTATTTTTTAAATGACAATCTGGTGCTAGACCACAAAATGCTGGATTTATTGAATATAATGTCACTAGTTGCCCAGATAGTAAACTAGCAAAAGCTTCTGATCCTAAGTCTGACTAGGTTATTGCTCCCTCTTGAATGTTAAGGTGATTAAAAGTAAAAACAATCAATACTGTTTTTCAATCTATTTATTAAAATTTGTTGGGTGATATTAATGGAGGCCGCACAACTGGAAAATCTTCAAACAACGAGAAAGAAGTCTAGCAATTTATCACAAATGTTGATATTTCACATACAATATAAAATTCTGTACCTTCAGCATCACCACCTCAACAGAAGTGATTTAAATAGCTATGCAGATCACAAACGTAATACTGTGAACCCTATTGAACATATAAAATATTTATAAATTTATAAACCCTTTGTACATCTTAAATGTTTTCAGAAATAGTTTTGCAGTGGTTCCCCAAGTATAATTTCAAGCTGCTGGATAACCTTCTGACAATGGTGCTCCACTTCTTCACATTCATCTGCAACACAAAGAACACAATCCATAATTCAAAAGTTCTACTGCGATAAAATTAAATCGAAGGTTATGGAGGATAAACATGGGTCATTGAAGTATGCATCCGCTTGATGTTCCAAAATCTTAAATGTCTAAGCACTTGACTTTCCTCTCAAGTTCAATGTCACAGTTTGGTCTTCAGGTCCCAACTATTGAAAATCTATTGTAATGACTTTGGATGCCGGGATAGAAGGTATTATAGCCAAATTTGCAGATAACACTAAAATAAGTAGGAAAGTAAATTGCAATGAAGAAAGAAATTTTCATGACTGATCTGACATCTCTTATGTCCAGTGTCCTGCGTTTTCCCCAGAACACTTGATTCCCCGATCAAGAATCAATCTATCTTAAATACGCACAACTCTCTGTGGCAAGGAGTTCCAAAAACATTCAACCCTGAGAGAAGAAATTCCACCTCATGTCAGTTTTAAATTGGCACCCCTTTATTCTAAGACCTGGACTCTCACATGAAGGAAAACATCCTTTCAACATTTATCCTGTCAAGCTCTTTAAGAATCCTATTTGTTTCAACAAGATCACCTCTCATTTTTCTAAACTCCAGTGAGTACAGTCCCAACCTATTTAGTCTTTGCTCATAAGACAATCCCTCCTATACCAGGGATCACCCTCGTCAATGTTTTCCGAATTGCTGCCAATGAAATAATAATTTTCGTAAATAACAGAATAAAAATTGCTCACGGTATTCCAGATGTGGTCTCACCAACGTTTTGTACAGTTGCAGTAAGACTTCCTTATTGTATACATCAACCCTCTTGAAATAAGAGCCAACATTCCATGAGCCTTCCTGATTACTCATTGCATTTGTGTGCTAACTTTCTTTGTTTCATGCAGAAGCACCTCCATGTCTCCTTGTGTTGCAGCTTTCTGCAGTTTTTCTCCATTCAAAAAAATAGTCGTGTTCTGCCTTCCCCAAAATGAGCAACTTCACATTTTCCCAAATTATATTCCATTTGCCAACTTTTTGCCCATTTAACCTATATCTCTGTAGCCTGTTTGTAACTCTCTCTCAGATTGTCTTTTCACCTATTTTTGTGTCATCAGTACATTTGCCTCCCGTAGTTTCTGTGGATGCAGTTGCATTAGAGATAGTTCAGAAGATGTACACTTAATAAATTCTAGAAATGAAGGGTTTGTCATATGAAGAGAGATTGAGCAAGTTAGGCCTATACTCTCCAGAGTTTAGAAGAATGAGAGAAGGTCTAATTGAGGCGTATAACACGTAGATATAGAGAGGACGTTTCCTCTTGAAGTGAAATTACTTTTCTCAAACGATTGTGAATCTGTGAAATACATTATGTCATAGTGTGGTTGATACTGGGACACTGAGTAAATTTGAGGAGGAGATAGGCAGATTTTTAATTAATTGTGGGTGAAGCGGTTTAGAGAGTGGAAAGCAAAACCTTTGAGGAAGAGAGTGTCTGACTTGCCGTATCCTTTTTTTAACGTTCTTATGCTAAACCTTTCTTTGCCAGCAGTGTCAGAGTTGCATGTAGGATGCCACTAAGATGAGTGAACAAAAAATGAGGAAGTTGAATTATTCTTAGGTGATAGCACAAAAAAGATACAACTGACAGCTCACTTTATTGTCTGCCAGTTTTCCTGTTCTGTGAACTTCAATAGGTAGTATGAAACACTGTTTATTCACTACTGTTCAATTTTGTGCTATTGCTGAAGATTAGTTGCCACTTATCTCTTCTCTTGAAGGGAGAAAAATTAATTATCCCACCATTTTGGCAATATGTGCAGGAGCTGTCAACATTTTTTACTACTTTGGCAAAGATACAACCTGTTTGTCCTTTTCAGTATAGTATGATATATGTAGAATGTTAGAAACGTCAATAATTCCTATACTAAAGCTTTAAACCCACCCTTAACACATACTAAAAGAAAGATTTTAGTCCAATTGAATATCATACCTTCCAGTAGCTCTGCCAAGAAAGGGATGGTTTCTGGCAGTAGCAGCATATAGTTCTCCTTCAGTTTACTAGCCAGTTCCAGCAGCATAATCAGAGCAGAAAATCTCACCTGCAGATTACATCAATTTTATTTTAGCTCATCATGTTGGAAAAAATACATCCACCATAATTTAGACTAATCCAATCCAACATTAATGACCTAGCCCTTTCTTATATGAGGGATTTTTCAAATACTACGACTCTCAGCAATCATTGTGCATTCTGAATCAAAGAGAAAAAAAAACAAAGAAAATTTTCCTTTCTTTTCTGACGATACAAAACTATGAAAGAGTCATAGAGCACGGAAACAGACCCTTCGGACCAACATGTCCATGCTGACCAAGTTTCCCAAAGTAAAACTAGTTCCACTTGCCTGCATTTGCCCCACATCCCTCTAAACCCTTCCTATTCTTGTCCAAACTATTTCAAATTTTGTAACCGTACCTGCATCTACCACTACCTCTGGCAGTTCACTCCGTATACAAACCACCATCTGTGTGATAAAGTTGACTCTCAGGCCCCTTTTAAATTTTCTCCTCTCAACTTAAAAATATGCCCCCTTATTTTGAAATCTCCCTCTCTAGGGAACAGACCTTTGCTATTCACTTTATCTATGCCCTCATGATTTTATAAACCTCTATATTGTCACCCCCTCAAATCTTCTATGCTCCAGACTAGATCAGTTTAGGATATCTGGTTGGTGCGGATGAGTCAGACGGAAGGGTCTGCTTCTGTGCTGTATGACTCTGTGACTCTTATCTAATTGAGTATCATGTTTATCACCAAAATTATTGAGGAAGCCAAATCTAAGCTTTGGCATTAGCAATCAACAATGATTATTACCAAAGCACCACAAAGGCCTCAAAAAGTTAACACCGGTTAAAGTGTAGCCAACCAAGCTTGCTATCAATAACCAAGAAACAGCATAATAACTAATGAAGTTCACTGTGGAATGTGCCATTTAAATATAGCTCTGGGTTAGGGTGTACTACATCTCATCATCATGGTTACATACCTTAGGTGAGCTGTGTCTTGTCTTAAGCAGGATCTGGTAATTCAGTGGTTTCCAGACAGAATCATCGCCAATAGCAACAGAAAACTGAGCTATACATGGAATTAGATGATTGGTCACTCTGTCCTTGTACTCCTCCTCACCTCCCAGCATGTTTTCCAGCTTCAAAGATTAAAATTTCAAAACATATTTACACTTCTTACTACATGAACTATGATAAACAGCATTATAATTTAATGCAGGTGCTAATTTAATATTGATAATATATGTATGTCTATTTGCCAAATAAAAAAGATGACAGTCATGATAAACAGATAATGTGAGCCAAACACACTCAAAATTTATAGTGTTTGGAAGGTAAAAAACCAAAAGAACTGCAGAGCTGGAAATCTGAAACAAAAACAGAAATTGCTGGAAAATCTCAGCAGGCCCGGCAGCAACTGTAAGAGAAATCAAGAGTCAATGTTTCCTGAGGAACTGGAGTTCTGAAGAAGTGTCACTGGACCCGGAACATTAACTCTGATTTCTCTCTACAGATTCTGCCAGACCTGTTGAAATTTTCCAGCAATTTCTGTTTATGTTTGGAAGGTATCCAACTCCACACTGGTTTTAGTCATTGATGTCATAGTTTATATTTTGGGGGCAGCTTAAATTCTGTTTTTGTACAAAACACATGGGTGCAGAATGACATTCATATAACATGATTAACCAGGTGTGTTGGACAAATACTGTAATTTTTGATGAGAAGCACCCCTACACAGTGAAATATTAGCTCGAGCAAAGCTAGATGCCAAAAATCCAATAGAGAGGTTGAGTTGTCATGAGTGCTCTAATAATCTTTGATGAAAGTTCTACTTAGTTTGGGTTATTCTGTGTGATCAAAATGTAATAGTTTTGTTTATAGTTTTCTAGTTTGATTTTTCAAAGTTTTCAGAGAAGTTATTCATAATTAGGAAAGATATGTGGCACAAATCAATTAATATGAACATCAGGAATAGCATGTCTTGAACAGTGGAAGGAAAAACATTTGTATAGCTTTTAGGAAAAAGCAAAGGGAGTGGGACTAATTGGACAGATCCACCAAAAAGCTGGCATAGGCAAAATGGGCTGAATGTCCACTTTCGACATTGTAACATTCTTTGATTCTAGTTCACAGGTTGCTTCAGGAATGCTTCACAGCCTGCATTCATTGTGTATGCTATTTTTGTAATTGAGATATACCAGATAAAGACAAGTTGATGGATTATCAGCAATGCCCTGGAGTGAATATATGAATTGTGTGTTATGAAACAGGCAACTGGATGAGATTAATTTTAACAGCTGGAATGAAATGTTCAAGCAGAGATACAAACCTGATCTACTAAGGGCATCATAAGAGTTTCAGCTCTTTCCTTACTGACAAATCGCTGAGTATCATAGAGAAAGATTTTGTGCATGCAGTTACAGACAAATTGAAGTAGTAAGCACGATTTCTCCGTGTTCTTATCGGAGTCAAAGAAGGCTTCATCTATTTTGGGGAAAAAAAAGGTAACTCTGAATTTAATGCTTTAGTAATGCTGCAGTTAGTTAAAACAACGGTCAGTCTGTAATTATGTGTAGTGCGTAAGAAATCTGGCATCGGTGTCTGCTGATTATATTCAATATATTACAACAGTGATTACATACGAAGCATGGTGAAAAACATTTGGATGTCCTACAGTTCTAAAAGTTGAAGATCAGACTTTGGTTTAAAAAAACGTTATGGCTAATCAAGTTTAAACACATTGTTCAGTTTTTATTTCACTAACTTTCCCACATCTATCAATTTATTTGTCAGGCTTGTAAACCAATGTCATTTACTTGAGATACTGTTGGTTCTGCTTTAACACAATAGTTGCGTTCCTGTGCAACATTGCATTACAGAAAATTGCGCTATAGAAATAATGGGGCCGATGGGAAAAGTGCGGTTAGCAGCAGGCCACCAAAAAAAATCACTCAAAAGCCTAACACAAAAAGATAGTACAGTCTGAATAAATGTTTAATTCATATCTAATAATGAAATAAAAGTAAACTTAACACCTTATCTTGAAAAAATGTCAAGATGACTTGAACCGGGAGGAGGTTTGGAGGTTGTCTGTTGTTAATGCAGGGGCTGAGGGTCATCATCATCATCACCACCTTCAGGTGCAGTTGTGGTTGCAGGGTTAGGACGAAAAATAGTTAATCCAGAAGGAGATGGCTGTGGGTCACTGTCTTCTGGCTGTTTCTTGGGGGTTGGCTTAAAAAAAAAATCCAGTTTTTGCTGCTTTGTTCTTTTTCTTATTTTATGAACAAGCTGTTCATAGGGTGCCAAATAAGATCTTATTCCAAGAACTGCGACCCTGCTGCGTTTCTGCATTGTAATTGTTGTCCTCTAAGAGCTGCAACTGCTTCTCAATTTCCTTCAGGATAGAACACAAAACAGAAGTGGAAAGCTCTCGTGGTACTGCAACCTGGACTACTTCTTCTTCATCTGCAGCTTCCACTTCCACCCTCAGCCACAAGCTGTTGTAGATCAGCTGTAGAGAGGTCTTCACTGCGGGACTCAAGCAACTCTTCAACATCCTCACTCTCCACTTCTTCAAATCCAACTTGCTTCGCAAGATCAACACAACGCTCTTTGATTTTTGGGAGCTCCTCAAACAGATCAAAGCTTTTAAAATCTTGAAAAAAATCTGGGAGGAACTTCCGCCAAACTGCATGCAATCATTCCTACTGACATCACCCCAGGCCTCCACAATAATGTCAATTGCATGCTTGATGTAAAAGCTCTTCCAAAACTGAAGAACATTGTCCTTATCCCCCTGGGGCTGCAATCAGCCTCTTAAATATACTCCTCCGCACACCAATGGAATCACGTTTTTAGCCAACACAAGTTCGTGTTTTAGAAATAGTGTTCCCCTATTCGCATTGCCAGAACATGTGTTATAACAGAACCGACTGAACTAAATCTGGCAGCACCCAAAGGCCATTCATCCCATTGACATATACCAGCCCTTTGAAAATGTAAGCCAATTGCCTATGGAAAGTCATCACTGAATTGGCTTTCACTCTCTTCTTCCTCGTACATTCCAGATCAGAAAATGCTGTATAATGTATTTTCTTCTCCTTATGCCACCACTGGTTCTTTTGCTATCTAGCGGACATCTGAATGCTCTGGTTACTGACCTATCTGTCATTAGGAGTTTCTCCTTATTTTCTCTATCAAAACCCTTCATGGTACCAAACACTTTACTCAAATCTCCTCTTTATTTTCCCTGCACTAATTTATCTAGTTTAATTGCCTAAATGAAGTGTTTCACCTCTGGTACCATTTTCAAAAATCTCCTCCATATCCTCACTCAAGCCTTGACATCATTCCTACTGTGGTAGTCAAAACTGGGCACAACACTTCAGCCAAGTGCCCTGTGAAGAGTTATGAAAACTTCCTTACTTTTGCACTCTATTTGCCCAGGGCACTGAATAGCTTTTAACAGCCTTCTTAACTTGTCCTACCATCTTCACAGATAGAATCCATAGAATCCCTACAGAGTGGAAACAGGCCATTGGCCCAACAAGCCCACACTGACCCTCCAAAAAGCATGCCACCCAGACTCATCCACCGACCCTTTTTCCTGTAATCCTACATTTCCTATGGCTAACACATCTAACCTGCACATCCTTGAACACTATGGGCAATTTAGCATGGCCAATCCACCTAACTTGCACATCTTTGGACTGTGGGAGGAAACCGGAGCACCTGGAGGAAACCCATGTAGACATGGGGATAACATGCAAACTCCACACAGACAGTCGCCCGAGGATGGAATCGAACCCAGGTCCCTGGTGCTGTGAGGCAGCAGTACTAACCAATGAGCCACCGTGCCATCCCATGCATGTATGTACATCCCCAAGTATCATTGTTCCATCTCCAATGTGAAATTACATTATTTTACTGCCTTTCTTCATTCTTAATACCAAAATGCTTCGCTTCACACTTCTCTGCCGTAAATTTCATCTGCCATAGGCCCATTTCATCAATCTATGGCCACCTGAAGTCTCGCTGTAGTCTTTACTGTTCGCCACATTTCTGAGTTTTGTGTCACTTGCAAACCTAAAATTACACATTGTATAGTGAAGACTAGATTATTAACCTATATCAAAAACAGCACTGGTCCCAACATTGACACCAGGGGATCCTCACATTTCTACTTGCCTGGAAATGAATTGATAACTACAACTCTTTGCTATCTGTCCTTTAGCTGAATTTGGTTCCTGCAGTTACTACTCTATTAATTCCATAGGCTTCAATTTTGCTAACGAGTAGTAGTTTTTAAAAGGCCATGCACACACATCAACCACATTATCCTCATCCACAATTTTCCATTACTGCATCAAAAAGCTCAATCAATTTTGTCAAACAGAATTCTCCTTTTATAAATCTGTGCTGGCATTCTTTCATTAACCCACATCTTTTTCCAATTAAAGTGCCAATTAATTTTATTCCAGATTAATGCCTCCAAGATGTTTCCCGACCGCGGACATAGATTAATGTTTAAAAGGTTAAATGATTTCAACTCACCGGTCTTGACAGTATTTATCTGGTTAAGAATGTCAGCAAAGGGTTTCACTAATTGCCCAGCAAACAGAGTAAATAACCCCTTCAGCTTGTCTGCAATGCAGTCTGCCAAACGATAGAATGTAATCATTCTATCTTTAGGGAATCCCTCAGATTTACTCCAGTCAAACAGCTGTTCAGAGACAAACCACAGGTCAGCAAATAAAAATAAACAATTCCAGAGGAAAACATCAGAGAGCTACTTATTTAACATCAATAGCATACCTTAAAGAACAGGGGCCTGAAGGTAACCTCTGATAATTTCATTACCATACCAACAAGACAGTTAATTACATGTCCTTCAATTTCACCTACGTTATCCAAATTATCCTGTGTGGGAAAGAGAAAAAGGAAAATTGATCATGTGTTTTCATTTTAAATAGAATATAGAAAGCCAATTGGTATAATAGTCAACAGCACACTTTAAACTTATAAACATGAATATACATTTACACCTCATCATTCAAGCATAATAACTGATAGGAGTGACCAGAGTGTGAGCTTGAGGCTATTCATGGGGTATAGTCAAGATCTATATTTTCATCCTTTTAACTATGCAAACCCAATGGAAGTTACACACTGTATACGACTTTCACAGAAGGCTTGCAAGAGTAGATTATGAACTGGAGCTGCATGTCCAAATTAAGTATAATCTGGACAAGTGAATAAATACTTGCAGGAATATCAAAACCTTCCAAAACACTTTGCGCAGTGAATAGATTTCTATGCGCAAAATGTGAAGCATCAATTATCCTGCACCAACAATATCCCACAAACACCAATATTAATGATTTTTAGTGAACGTTGAAAAACATAGCAAAGAAACTCTCTGCTCCTTTAAATGTCACAGGATCCTCAATAAAAACCAAAAAAACTGTGGATGCTGTAAATCAGAAACAAAAACAGAAATTGCTGGAAAAGCTCAGCAAGTCTGGCAGCATCTGTGAAGAGAAATCAGAATTAACGTTTCAACTCCGAAACATCAACTTTGATTTCTCTTCACTGATGCTGCCAGACCTGCTGAGCTTTTCCAGCAATTTCTGTTTTTGTCACAGGATCCTCGTTGCCCTTGATGCGGCACTCATTTGTACTGTCAGCTGAGATTATGAATACAGGTCTTGAACCCACTGACTTCTGACCAAATTCAGCCATGCTAGCATGTATTATATATAAAAAGCACCAGCGTTCAATATTAGGTTGTCGCACATTCGATGTTCAGAGGGCCCTCTCCAAGTTACAAAAGTCACAGACATAAAATTAATTTGCAATTTGCTTTCTAAATCTCATTTCTAAAAATAAAGAAAAAAAATCTGTCCAGGGTAAGTACCTCCAAATGGTCTGCTCTGAAATCCAGGGCTTTGAGGAAGAACAATGTGAGCTCAGACTGATGGGAATTCAGTTGTTCCTTTTCTACGTTATTAATATGCTCCTTGAGGATATTGAAAAGTGGACCTAAATAATTCTAGGGAAGATGCAAACAAGTTAGAAACCAGCTCTGTTTTCTCATCATTAATAACTTGCATTGGATGACAAACACTGTCAAGTGCTATTGTTAATGTCTGAATCACATAAATTATAAAACAGTAATTATGAGCTGACAAATAGGAATATTCTGCCTGTAATCACTGCCTGACTCCTGCCTGTCCATGTATCTCCACACTCTATGCCCGAGGTGAAACATCTGCTGTGCAGTGACAGAGTGATGAATCACAACTGGAACTAAATGGTTGAAAATAAATCACAGAAGTTTGAACTAGTAAGGTTGCAGAGTTTGTCATCTAGAGTGCAGGATGTTCATGCTACATGCCATTTTCCCCGGCTGAATGACAGGCCAATCTGCTGATCAAGCTAAGGGACAACTCAGAGTTTGGAGAGGCACAAGGTAGTGAAGTAAAACTGAAATTGTATATTTCTGTATGGTTTAATGTGTTTTGTAACATAAAAGGTAAAATATAAAATTCTGGTATAAGATGATAAGGTAAGTCAAACTCAATTAAAATATATGTAAGTTTAGGTATTATTAAAAGCTCATGCCTGACAGTGAAGCATTTACTATTTATAGGTTTTGCAAAGATTAAGTATCGCACTCAAAAGGTGTAAAAGAAAAATTACAACAAAATGCTAGACAATTAGCCAACTGAGCTACAAGTGATGTGACTAAATGAATCTATAAAATATATCTGAATGCAGACATTTCATGCATCTAGTTGGATGCTTATGACATTTTTATGATGTAAAATGCTACTACATATGGCACAGCTATAATTTAATAGAAACCTCTCAGTATAATTACATTATAACTTTCAGGTTAGCACTTTGCTATAACCATGAAATTGAACAACCAAAGCAACTGACACACAACTTGAAGGCTTCTGGAATTTTCCATCATCTCCGACTGAAATGGTACAAATGAGCAAAAATATAGCTTCCCAAAGGGGAATAAATCCTACTTGATTGGTGCTAGCAAGTTTATCGTAGCATTTATTAATCGCTGGCAACAGAACTCGAGGAGCTAGCTTTGTGGCCAGTGTAGTTCGAAGTGATGTCAAACGTAGGTCAAGCTGTGAAGAATGGCCAGTCCTCGAGGCAATTTTGGTCAAGCGGGTGACCTACAGGGAAGTATCACTGCATGTCAGTTTCATGAAAATAACATACATGGTTTCTGCCACTCAGTAACATAACTTTCTTTGATGCTTACTTGTGCGAGGATGTCCTGTAGGTAGGGGCTGATGAAATGTGACAGTGTTTCTACAACTTTCTGCAATGCTGTAACAGCACTTAGTAAATAAATTTCATTGGACAGCAGTTCCTTCTGTTTTTTCAGGGCCTTTAGGAGTCCTGGCATCAGCCTGTACAAAAGTAAATCCATTCCCATTAAATTGGAGTATTGGTAGACTTCCAAAACAAAGTGATCTATAAACAAGGTAAAAAAAAAACTTGTACAATACACTGTTCCCTTTTTACTTCCACAATTAAATTTTTTTCAGGTTGTACAGAAAGACAGCAAATGTAGAACCATGTGTAACAATTAAACACAGTAAATTTCAGCATAATCTATTTCATTGAGGGAAATGGAAAATTGACAGCAGAATCAGAAATTGTACAATATAGTTAGCCTTTGCTAAATGTAAATCTTAAGTAATCATAAGCTCATCCGATTCAATATCAGTAACAGTAGGAAATATTCTTTTGAAGCAGCATTTTCAATTTATACAAATAATACACTATGAAGAAAAGGTTTTAGTCTGCACTTGGACCTGTAGCTCATTCATCATTCAAGAATGCAGAATAAATTACTCCTTGTTCTGACAGGGCAGATTCTCTGTCCTTACAAATGCATACTTCCTCTAATGCAATCTGAGATTGCTACAAGAAATATTATACAGAAATAAGACTTCCTGGCGTACTACTCCTTTGTCTACTATTGCAGATTATGGTTTAATAAGTTCTTCTTGTACATCCTAAGTTTAATACCTTGGAAGCTGTGGAATTGCCAGTGCTTTGAGTGGAGTGGTAACTTCAGCTATACAAAGCAAAGCACTTCCCAGCACATTCTTTTCTTCCTCTTCGTTGTCACCCATGACCAGGTCAACAGCGGTCGCTAGAACAGGCACAAATGATTGCTGGTGATTTGCACCAAAGCATCTGCACAGAAGCTTCAGGCTGAAAAGGGCTGTCTGACGGTTAACCGCCTGTTCCACTTCTTTCTGCTTACAGCGAGCAACATTCAGAAGTTCCTTGATCAGACTCAAAAGTAAGTTCGTCTGGTGAGAAAAGATACCACACTTAAACAACCATTACACAGAAATATATATAAGCATGGATAAAAAGACCACAAATACGAATGGAAAAGGCTCACACGGGGCTGGGGCACGTAAGACATCTAGCTAAGAGAAGGAAATTATAAAGAAACAAAAAGATTGAGTGCATGGGAAATAGTATAGCAGATTAAGTTCAACATGACGCTGAGGGATGACTTAACAGAAGCTTATAAAATCGTGAGGGGCATGGATAGAGTGAATATCCAAGGTCTTTTCCCCAGGGTAGAGGGGTCCAAAACTAGAGGGCATAGGTTTATGGTGAGAGGGGAAAGATTTAAAAGGGATCTAAGGGACAACTTTTTCACGCAGAGGGTGGTGCATGTACGGAATGAACTGCGAGAGAAGGTGGTGGAGGCTGGTACAATTACAACATTTAAAAGGCACCTGGATTGGTATATGAATAGGAAGGGTTTAGCGTGAAATGGACCAAATGCTGGCAAATAGGATTAATTTAGGATATCTGGTTGTTATGGATGAGCTGGACCAAAGGATCTGTTTCTGTGCTGTACTTTTCAATGACTCAATGTGATGCAAACTGGACCATTTTAACAGCAAGACCAGGAGCTGTGGAAAAATGCTTGTCAGGTCAATCAACATTTCAAGAAATAATACTGGCTCTTTTTCAAATTGCCATAATGTGAATTCCCTGCATTCCTTAGCTTGTTTCATCTTTCTCAGTTTATCAAATATTCAATTATGACAGAGAAGGTTAATAGCTGTCAAAAATACACCTGATGAACCAATAAAGAAATAACACCTGATGAACCAATAAAGAAATAACAATGCATTGAAAAGGAAAGTGTGCTAGATATTTGTAAATGTGTATTTTCAAACGGTCTTTGACAAGATGGTGCATAGGAGGCTTATTTATAACATTAGGAGGTCATACTAGCACTGAGCAGCTTGTGTTATGACAAGAGATTGGAGAAAATGAGTCTTTTTTATTCAAACAAAAGTAAGAGGGGCGAATACAGAAAATTCTAGAAATATTCAGTATGTCTGGTAGTTTCTGTAGAGAGTTATCTGAGTTCTGATGAAAGTTCATCAACTTGAAATGTTAACTCTGTATCTCTCTTTACACTTGTTGCCTGTCATGTTGAGTATTTTGAAATTTCTATTTTAATTTCAGGTTCTTAGCTTCCACAGTCTTTTCCTTCTGCAGTATAGGTTAAAAGGAATCCTGACAATGAATACTTTGTGTAGAAACGATGAATGGATAGTATTTTCTTTGGAGTCATAATGCCAAAGCTTCAAATGAATCAATTCCCATATGCCTAAATATTACCCACAAGGCAACAAAGTGCGCAGGAAGACCTTCTACTGGATGATAAATCTGTGATTAACTGAAAAATTCTGAAGCTACTGGACAACGTTGACTTCTCCAGCTCTCCATCGTTTGCTCTTCTCTAGTGACATTCAGGCCAGTACTTCAGCAGGCAAGACTAGGTAAGATGCTAACAGATGACATGTTGGTCTCAGCATTCCTTACACCAGTCCCACCACAAAACAAAGAGAAAAGGCACCAATGGTCTCCAGATTCTACATTATCAGACTAGCAGCCCAGATCTGCTGCTCCGTCGCTGAGAATGACTGCTTTAGCATTCAACTGTAAAAGTAAATGGAATTAGCTGTACACTTTAAAGTAAATAATGTTACAGCAATGGAACTAAAACAGAGCTCTTTCAAAAGAGATGTCCTAGCCATAATGATCCAAAAGGCCTCCCTCTGGTGATGTGGGATTGCGTGTAAGGGACCATGGTTGACTTTTGGGTTGTTTTTGGGGTCAGCTTTCTCGGGTTTGAGATGGATGTTCTGGTTGAATGTAGTGATGCAGATCAGATCGACCGATAGCTTGCTGGAGAGAAGGCTTTTTTTTAATGAAACAAGAAAGGCTGGCACCTTTGTCTTGTTCCCGCATGAAAAAAGACTTATGAAGGTTCCACTGTAATTTCTTTTCAGCATCTGACAAAAATCAACTATATTTTTTTCTTTTCAAGCAGACACCATGACCAGAGTAACAAAATGAGGATTCAGTTTTCAACATCAAAGAGCTCAAGTTGTGAACTTCAAACTGTGACAGACGCATAATATTCATTTTAAATCGATACTGTTCATTTAGACAGAAAGATCTGTGTCCGATTTTAAGAGAATGAGGCACTCACCTGATGTTCCTGCCACACGGTTCTGTGCTGCTGGAGCTTATTATTCAAGAGATCCATAGCTTTACGTCGAACTGAAGGTAAGCGGTTGCTCATTAACCCTCGTATCACTGGGATGAAGGTTTCTGTTGGTAGCAAGGCATTTACCTGTATGTAGGTGATAAAGAAGCATTTCAACAGATTACTTCATAACTGCATTACCGCCCATTTTCTATCTGCCAGCCAACTCAAGTCAGCCAACACTAAATGCGACAGAATTGAACTATAGATCAGGCAGAACTAGAAAATCTATTTTAATGATGTTGGTTGAGAGATAATCGTTGGCTCTTCTTCAAATCCTACCAGGCAAACGTGTAAGTCAATGAGAAGGGAGAACAGATCTTAAAATAATACCTTATCTTAATTACGGCACTCCAGCATTGTAACATTCCTTCATTAATGCATTTCAGTGTCAGCTTGGATTGTGTGCCTGAGCCACAGAGTGGGACAGAAATGGAACCAAAGCTGACACCCAAATGACTATTCCTTTTCCTTCAGAATCTTTTATTTAAGTTACAAGTAAACATCTATTTTTCAGTTTGCTAGGATAGCAAATTCAAATTGAAAAGTATGCCAGCAACTGGGACCAGGCAAGTTGAAAACTTACTTTATCTAAGAGATCATACGAGCGGTTGAGTAGAGATCTCCAAAATTTAGATGTTGGCTTCTCTGCATTCTCCTCCACACTGTGAGCAACCATATTAATGTAGCACAAAATTTCCTCCAACAAACTAAGAAAACAAAACAGGATCAGTTCACCAAAGAACCACTCAGAAAACGATACAGGATTAAATGCAACATGGTAACTAATAACTTACGAAAAAAAATGTGAAAATCATAATTCATGGTTTGTGTATCTGCTTCAAATATTGTACAAAGCAAGAGGACAATGCACTCCAAGGTACACATGAAGAGATCCCCTCCTCACAATAAGATCACAGCATTAGCAGTCTCTAACCTATACTTTCAACCTTCCTTTTTTCTTTTTGTCCAGACAATTAGGAGGAGAATCTGAATGATAATAAATTCAGAGAGACACTCAAGTACTTCCATCACCTTAACACTAAGGGCACTATTTAGCATCTAGACTGCAGTGGTTGAAGAAGCTGGCCCACTACCAGTTGGGTGTAAAATGCAGCCTCCCCAGCATTATCCAATCTGAGGACAAATAAAAACAACTATGATTTGTAATTATTCAGATTCTTTTCTTGAATATATGATAATTTTATGTGGTTATTTTACTCAGTTTTAATTGTTTTCTGTGCAGATGATAGTTGACTGCAAGCTTCTGGCTATGTTTCTTTTTGATGCTCAAAGTTTATACTATTAATGATTGTCCATCAGAAGTGAACTTGGTGACAAATTAATTGCAGCTGAACAGCATAAACACCATCGGCTCTGTCATGTTTTGGATTTTCTTTTGACTTAACGTTAACATGCAGGTTCAGTTGGCAGTTAGGAAGGCAAATGCAATGTTAGCATTCATTTTGAGAGGGCTAGAATACAAGAGTAGGGATGTACTGCTGAGGCTGTAGAAGATTCTGGTCACACAGCATTTAGAATATTGTGAGCAGTTTTGGGTCCCATAACTAAGGCAGGATGTGCTGGCATTGAAGGGGCTCCAGAGGAGGCTCACAAAAAAATGATACGGAATGAAGGGCTTATCATATAAGGAGCGGTTGAGGACTCTAGGTCTGCTTTCAATAGAATTTAGAAACATGAAGGGCGATCTCAGTGAAACTTACAGAATACTGATAGGCCTAGTTAGAGTGGATGTGGAGAAGATGTTTCCACTATTAGAAGACACTAGGACCTGAGGGCACAGCCTCAGATTGAAGGGACGATGCTTTAGAACTCAGATAATAAGGAATTTCTTCAGCCATAGGGTGGTTAATCTATGGTGCTCACGGCCTTCACAGGCTTCTGCGGCAAAGTCATTGAGTGTATTTAAGGTAGAGATAGATAGAGTCTTAATTAGTAAGGGAATCAAAGGTTACTGGGAGAAGGCAAGAAAATGAGGCTGAGAAACATATGGTCTACTATTTTCCACATAGAAAATTGCAAATGAGTTCCATTTAAGCAATAAAATCTGTTTGCAGGTTTGATATTCTCCTTGCAGCACAATGGGTAGTGTCCCTGCCTTTGACCTAGAAGCTCCAAGTTCAAGTTATGTTCAGAAACCTGACGGACAAGGCATGTGTGTTCATAACATATCAGATGGTAACCGTGAGAAAGGTGCATAGTTCCAGGCTACATCATGCATAAAAAAGTGAATGTTGCTATGAGCAGCTGGATTTCTTGGAGGGCTCAATTGGTGGGATAGGTGGTATGGATCAGATTGATGGCAACAACATGAGGTTTGATCCTCATGCGTAGCTGGGGATTTGGGACCTGCCTCCTTGACCCTTAGTGGCAGTCTTGACAATATGGGTCAGACTCTTCGGGCAGGGGACTTAAGAAGAACATTCTCCAATTGCAGCAGTACCCTGTAACTCTTAAGACAAAGGTGAGTTTAAATTTTAATATGCTACCTTGCTTCAAGTTTTCTACAACTATATATGCCTATAATTGCTGGAGTGGCTTAGTAATGTGTCCTGCTCTGCATTCTGCATATATGCAGCCACTTTCATTGATGGACTTACTGGCAAATTATTCAACAAGGAAAATTGTTAGACAGCCTGTTCATTTCATCAAGTCATATGTAGTGGAGGAAAAGGAAGATCATTTTAACACGTCAGCCAATTAATATGACTTACTAAGAGAAACACTCAGGTGGTTTATTACCAAACCAGAACTGACCAAGTTCATGTTATGTTTCAATATTAACCAGTCAAAAGCAAACAGCAGTCAGACTGTTTACCCAGGGTAGGACTACATGGTTTATTCCTTTGCTTATCCATGAGGACCTGAAGCTAAGCAGTGAGTTCTGATGATCTTATTCACTTGTAAAATAACATTTCAACAATTTGCAACAGGCCAGACCTTATTGAAAATGCTTTCAGCCTGCCTGCTGAAATATTTGAGAAGTACGAGCGGGGGGACCTGAGAAATACATGATATCCAGTTCAGATTACAAGTGAATACTTTTGACCCTACACTTGGTTTATACCAATGAACGATTAGATATTGGACAATACAGCGGGATTCCGTATGTCAGATGTCCAGATTATCAATCGGAGGTACAGCACTGCTGAACATCAGTGAACACCTAAACCAGGCCAAAGATTTATAACAATCACAATACAACACAACAAACAACACAGTGTGGAGCTGGAGGAACACAGCAGGTCAGGCAGCATCAGAGGAGCAGGAAAGCTGACGTTTTGGGTC
>NC_063340.1:74255468-74277163 GCF_021869965.1 Rhincodon typus
CAATTCTGAAGAAGGGTCCTGACCCAAAACGTCAGCTTTCCTGCTCCTCTGATGCTGCCTGACCTGCTGTGATCCTCCAGCTACACACTGTGTTATCTCTGACTCCAGCATCGGCAGTTCTTACTATCTCTGACAACACAACAGATGATTGGTTACCTTTGTTCAAGCTTCTGCAAAAGTTCTTCTTCAGAATTATCACAGTCTGCAACCTAATATAAAAGCAAGAAACTTGGTGAGCACGCTTAACATTTAACAGGAGCTGTTTTATAAAACCATCTTCCAGCAGAGTGTAAAGAATTTTCAGCACAGATTCACTTGGCCCAATAATCTGTGTTAGTGTTTATATTCCACATGAGCTTCCTTCTAGTTTAATCATTTCTTCACACACCACTCCAAGTTCCTCTATTCCCTTCTCCCTCATCAATCCAATAGGCCTCCTTTTTGTACCCATTAAAATGACTGTGATTACCAAATGCAAATAGAAGAAACAGGGTTTGATTTTATCTGACAATATAAATGATTGCCTCAGTTGAACCATTATCATAAGAACATAGTAACAGAAAAATAAACAACAGTAATAACAAACAAAAAAACAATTAAAAACAGACCACACTAGCAGCACTTTTTGCAGAAGATTATAGGTTGTATCTCCTTTATTGAGCACACATTAGTCTGGAACCACAATACTTCAGTTAAAGACACCCTCTCTGTTTCATTCCTTCCAGAGTGATTTTGAAGTTCGTTTTAAAAAATCAGTACTCAGTAATAATTGGTTTATTGCTAGTTACAGAGGGAATAGTTGTTAAATACCGACAGGGTTACTGCTAGTTACAGATTGAGTTTACTCATTAATCTCCTCCCCCATTGTCACTCTCAGAACTCCACAATGAGGTGCTGGTATTCTGAAACACCTCCTTAAAGTTGTCTTTCTTCAGTACCAACACCTCAGCCTCCTTAGAAATGCCAGCAGCAAGGCCAAGGTGGCCAGAGAGAGCAGGTGGAAAAGCCACATGTTGGGCTTCAGTCTCAGTGTGAGGGGACTGCACAGGTCAAGATTATGGGGAGTATGCTGGACACATGACCACCCATGGTCTGGAAAATTCTCCCGTCTGGCAAAGGCTAGGTTCTGAGGTTGCTGGATAACAGAGGTACAACCTGCCTTAAATTAATCCATTCCAGAGATCCACGGGACTCGCAGAAGATTATTTTGAAACAACAGCAGATGCTAGAAAAACTCCGGCAGCCAATGTAACATTAACTCTATTTTCCTCTTCAGAAGTTAATGACCATTCATTAAAACGTTTCTTTGGTTTGAGCCAACACTTTTTAAAAAAGCCTAGACTTCTCCCTCAGCCAATACCCTCAGCAATTTTTACATACTTGACAGTTAACATGCTTGTCTAAATTTTTTTTTTTTTTTACAAATTATTCGTCGTAATCCCCAAATCAGTCGTCTAGACTTGCATGAGTGACATTTTTAAGTTTTAATCATTAAACATGTGAAGTCATTTAAGATTTTTCTCATTAGAAATTCAATTTGTCGCTAACTAGGCACTTGAGACTCCCATATAAATCGTTCAGTAGAGGAATTAGCTTGAAAATATACTGTAGTAAATATAAAATCAGAGCAATTTTGTTGTTTTCAAGTAAAATAAACAGTGGACTGAAACACTGTCGAAGAACTGGGAATGGGCTACATAGGATTACGTAGGATACATGGCACAGAAACAAATCACTTGACCCAACCAGTCCACATCAATATTTATTCTGGTACCGTTGAAGAAAGAAAGTTATGTTGTTGAAGTTTCTCATCATGCACTCATCAGGGCAGGTGGAATAATAGCAGATTTGAAAGGGAGCAAACTTATACTGCATTAGAAAGAACAATGTGACATCGCCAGACCCACTGACAACGTAGCGTTAGTGTAATTTATAGATATTTGATATTGTTCAGTTGTGTATTATGCAAACTCATGAATGGGCTTAATTCTGACCACCACTTTTGGATTTCAACAGTGTCAACTCTCGAGTCACCCTAGAAGGGAAGGTATCTCAAAAATTTGGGCAACAGGTAAAGGTAGCCATTTCATGCTACATGCAACATGAATGGTATCTTCCATTAATAGGATGCCAACATCAAACCAAAAAGATGTTTCCCCTACCACACAACTGACTAAGTAGTATATGAATTTCACTGCCACTGCAATAGAATTGACTTGCCAACTAATCAGCACCATTTTCTCATGGAAAAGTGTTAGTTGCTCCCTTTTAAATTTGATTTTCTTACAACTGTCTTGATGAGTACAATATGAAAATCTTCGACAGCCTGTCCCTTTTTCTTAGTAATATTCCAGTTTTGAGTAGCAGCAACGTTTTTATGCTTTAGAGCCTCCTACCTTTTCTCATCTCAATCGACCACTGTAACCCTCCCTTCCTTTCTAGCTCATACGTTTGTCTACCTTCCCCTTCAAAGTATCTGTACTATTCACTTCAAACCACTTGCTGTGACAACAAGTTTCACATCCTCACGATTTTTTGGGCAATGCGGTTTGTTCTGAATTCCAGAATGAATTTCCTTTTGATTATTCATACTGATGACTGCTAGCTATCCTCTTACTCACAAGTGGAAATATTCTCTCTGTACCAATTTTTCAAAACCTTTCATAATTTTAAAGAGGCCCAATTTTTAACTCTTTCCTGATACTTACACTCATGCATTTAATATCAAGTAAATCTTCCTTGCACCTTCTCCAGTGCTTCCATATCCTTTTTTATAATTCCCTATTATTTTTGGCAGCTTGTGGCAAAAGAAAACAGAGGGCTTATGAGAAACAGAATTTGCTATGGACCAGAGGTATTTGGGGTATTTATTTGAATCTACAGTATTGAATGGATATGCACAATATAATCTATCAAGTGGATTAATACTGTTCCATTCCACTGGAGAAATAAGAAATGAACAGATGTTTAATACCAGTCAAGAAAAACTTCTTCAATATGAAGCGCCAAAATATTCAGGATGCACAAATCTGTATGTACAAATAATTATATGAATAGAAACAAAGCAAAGTTACCTTTCCAACAAAGCTGTTGGAGGCAAGAATCTGAGCCATGAATGAGACAGAAAGAAATTTGAAATGCCGCAGCTGTTTGGCTGTGTGAGTGTCAATGTTGAACAGTGGTTCCTCTTCACTCTGGTTCCTTGCTTTGCTCCCCTTTGTCCTCATGTTTCTCTGTCCTTCAGCTACTTGAAAGAAAATACATTCAAGAAATGAATGTGTAATAAGGAACATGGTATGTGTTAACAAAGAATTAGTAGAGTCTAGCAAAGATGTTAGGGCAGTTTAGCAAGAAAATAACAATAATATTAACGTGCAAAAGGGAAGAATCTATGTTAAGCAGAGTTCCATGGTCCTCAGGAAGCCTTTTTAAAACATGGCTGAACTATATAAAAACTAGAAACCTGAAAGCTTGATGGAAAAACAAACTTGGGCAATAAAGGTCACTGCACCTGTCATATCCACATTGGTTACTTCACTTACACCATTCTCTAAGTTTGAAAATAAGTGCTGAATTAACTTTTACCCTAAATAACATTTCTACACACCTCATTTTAACCAGTGAAGCAATCTGACGTATCAATGAAATCAGCCTAAACCGACTGGGTGAACTTCCCTCAATGCCTTTCTACTTGTCCACTATAATATTAGTGGAAGAGCCATGGAAGTAGCAGGAAATATGGTGTAAATGCTATTTTGCGGGGTGCCTGCAGTGTTTTTAATGAGGTTACAGCAGACAAATAAGAGAACACTCATGGACATTCACACCCAAGATTCTTAGATAAAGTCTCAAAATTAATAAAGAGGAAGAATATAAATATTGCTTTAAAGCCAATAGAATAAAGAGGAGAATACAAATACTGCTTTAAAGCCAATTGAGTTCCCTCATTGAACGTTTTGTTTCGATTAGTAATTTATTTAAATTACCGAGATGTTTGGGGAGACAGAAGAACAGTATTTTGAATACTCCACTCTGGGACATGCATTTACTTTTCCATTTAAATGCCCCGATTTATTGATTTATGATATGATACAAAATGCACCATTTGAAGTTAACAACATGCTATCTTGTACTTACTTTCTTCCTTTTCTTCTGGGAGCTTTGCTAAGTAATGCAAAATATTGATGAAGCTCTGTAGCTGCTCCTGCACACTGAACTCGCAGCAAACGGCAATCCAAAATTCAACATCTCTTTCTAGAGCAGCCTCCTGTTAGTGGGAGAAAAAAAATTACAGAACTTTGTTGGAGTGCAAAGTAAAATCTAGTTCATAAGTGATTGTTTCAGAAAACAGAAATTCAATCTGGAACTGTCCGGGGCACAGAGAGTAGGAGAAAGAGAGTTGACTGAAGCTTGAAATTATCTTTTCAACTTTGGGCAAGCAAAGTCTTTCTTTTCCTGACAGGCTTAATTTTCATGGACCACTCTCTAACATCTGACATTAAGACTTAAAATCCATGAGGAAATGGCTTGAATCCCATGCATAGTGTGAAGTTGTAATAGTGTCTCTGTTCTGTACACCTGTTTGATTTGCAGTCCATCCACTCTTACCACCACTGACATTCAGGAGCAACAGTAATGTGGTCTACATGATGCACTGCAGAAATTCACCAAGGTTCCTTAGACAGCACCTTCCAAACCCATGATCACTTCCATCTAAAAGGAGAACGGCACCAGATATATAGAAACACCACCATCTCCAAGTTCTCCTCCAAGTTACTCATCATCTAAACTTGGAAATATGTCACCAATCTTTCAGTGTCCCAGCATCAAAATCCTGCAATTCCCTTCCTAACAGCGTTGTGGGCCTACGTACAGTGCACTGACTTCAACAGTTCAAGAAGGCAGCTCACCACCACCTTCTTAAGGGCACGCAAGGACAAAAAATGCTGGCCCAGTAAGCACTGCCTCCATCCCATGAATATATTAAACAAAAGTATAGCAACAAAGTTATTAATTACAAGTTGTTATGACCCCAGAGCATTTCTTTTTCTTGAAAATTTTACACGATTAAATTCCTTTCTTTCGTCTGAAATTTTAATTGATAAAATTCAGGAACAAGCTCATAAACATGAAATATTGCTTTTTGTTTCAACAGTTTCATCATCTGCATCATCTTCTGACAACATATACATCCATAGCTGTACCTGTCAAAAACAGGTAAATGCAAATTAAATGCAAATGTAAATCTGTAAATTAAGGTCCAAACATCTTTTTGGCTACACATCTGCCCAGCAACCTGTTCAAGTGAGGTGAGATATCTATCAACTCCATCGTAACTAAGTGTAGGCAGCATGCACAGATTTTTAGTTAAATCAAATCCAGCATTAAAATCAGAATCATCCTCTGAGTGCTCTATTTCCTCTAAACTTTTCTTTGGCAAGCCATGTTGTCTGATTTGGCTTATCTCTTTGAAGTTCAAACTTTTTAAATACTATTTTCATGTCCTTTTGTTTCTTCAGTTGAGTTATAATTTTGAGCATTTCATCCTTATTAAATCTTGCTTTTATTTCCACTTTCAGTTTATCTGGTAACTATTCACAACAGAGACTCAAGTCCAGAGAAATTACACCCATGCATGCACAGGAGCACAAAGGGACAAAGTGGCAGTTATAAGGAACCTCATCTGTGTTTCCTGTCTAAAGATATTTTCTGGTACCGCTACCTCTGCTTGGGCAAAGTCTCACCAATTGTGGATCTGACAAGCGATTGTCCATCACCAGCACTGTCCTCCACCACAGTGAGCAATGGGCAGACGTTGGAGCGTTACTACACTGGTAAGAGGGAGGTCTGCCTCACCTCCAGCCTCACTGACCTTCTTGCTTCCAACTTATGTCCCAATCCCTCCTTCTGTGCCAGGAGTTAGGTGCTGTCCATGTATGTGCAGGCACTGGTATCACTGCTTCAGAATGCAATGGCACCAAGGATGCATGTCCAGACTTAGTCAGGGCCTGTGGCGGTCAGCTGACAATGTGGCCCACTTCTGTAGATGCACAGGTGCCATTTTGGCATTCAGAGTAATCATTCCGTTTTCCAAAATACTTTAAACAGTACCATAAGCACTAAGGGAACCATATTTCAATAAAGTAGGATTTTAGGTACAGGAAAAAGATTATTGGCTTAGAAACCTTCATGATTCATGTCAATTCTTTGTAGTCTTTCTCACTCAATCCTTCTTGTTCTAGGACTGTGAGAGGACAAGTTATTTGTACTTTAGCACTCAAGTGCAGATTGATTCCTGGTATTAGCTGTCCACTCTGAAATGCCTGGTCTTTACCTTTTCGTTGTTGGTTGCTGAAGTCATAGCCTTGGTCACGTGCTGCTCAAAAAGAAGCAACAGGAGAGTCCAAAGGAAGCGTTCCGCACTCACTGTGTTGATGAGCTGTGAAAGGATGGGCACTCTCCTGTGCTCAGGTACATGTGGCATGGCATCTACAAACACATGAATGATTTTCGTAACAACATTTTCCACATCCTGCTTCGTTTCTGTAGAACCTTCATCATCAGCCTGCAAAAAACAAATATAAATAAGAAACAAAAATCACAAGAAGTAAAACAAGCTTATTCACAACTCTGTGAATTATGATACTCAGTCTCCATTTGTAACTTTGCCTTTTTCCCTTAAAGGACTGATTTAAAAAATCATGCCATCCACCCACTGTCCCCATAGAATCAATACTTGTTAAAATAAGCAACACTTTATACAACTTGTTAACATCCTTGTCAATAAATAGTGTTGAAGTAGAAGTAATGCTGCAAAATTTCTTAATTTAAATGATTAATTTAACTGAAAAGACATTTTCTATACTACATAAAATGATTTCAAGGGCTGTTTCCAACCATATGCAGCTTAGAATAACTACTGCATGAGTTGGCAATACGGCTACAAATTTTAGAAATACATCACCTCAACAAACAATAACTATCCTGCAGCAGAACCAATCGTAACACAATACATCTAGCTCCAAAATCATTTTCTATTTTTTCAATTTTTACTCAACAAAAATGATTCATGCCAGTGTAATCAAACCTGCAAGGACAATAATATGCATAATTATAAGCACTGCCACCACAGACCGCTATGCTGTAGTTATAAAGCACCTCGGTGGCACTGAATAAGTATTTGGCAGCTCCTCCGTGAGCTTATCTGTAGTTTCAATGCCGTAAAGCTTATTTCTTGAATTTCCTTCCAGAATATACTGATTTCTTTCTGGGAAATCTGCCCTACAGGTATCAATTGCTTTTCCAGTTCTTCACCAACATGAACAATATTTACACATCTGCCTCCACAGTAAATATCAATGGGCTTTCCAACAGCAGAAGATACCACAGCTAAGCTCAATCCTGTACTCGTTCTGTGATCTTGCAAACCTATTTGCAACAGATGTTGCTATCTTGCCATTAAGGGAAATTCTTCCCTTCCCAAATCTTGGGATGGTCAATTATAATATCCCACTGATATTGTGGAGCATAAGAGAGATCAGAAACTGGACCACAACATTACACAGAGCCCAATGTCAATGTACAGCTCACTACTTTCCCCATAAATTACTACATATTTTGACAACTGGCATGTTCCCGACTAGAATATCTTTGTTTATATTCCGTTCATACTACTTTTAAGGCATCTCAAATTTTCATAACTGGGGAGATGGCACTTAATGACGATCTCCAGGAACTGCAAGATAATTCTACTGGAGGGATACATGATTTTGACAATTAAAACTCCAACAAACACTTAAAGGGAATAATCCTACTGAAAAACATGAAATTCAAAAGATAATTGTCAAAATAACTAGAGAAGGGATGGCATTTTTAAAAATTAATCTTATGACAAGATGGCGGATGCAGATCTAATGATAACTTTCAAAAGACAACTGTACATATATGCACACACAGCTGAAAGGGGAAAATATACAGGACAATAGGGAAAGAACATTTTTAAAGAAGTTTTTTTATGAGATGCGGGCATTGCCAGCCAGGTGAGCTTTCAGTGCTCATCCTCAATTGTCCACAGGGCAGTTAAAAGTCAATCATTTACTGTGGATTTGGAGTCACATGTAGGCCAGATGGGGTAAAAATGCCAGATTTCCTTCCCTAGATGACATTAATGAATCAGGTGGGCTTTTACAACAATCAACAATGGTTAGTCTAGCTTTTTTTCTTTTACAGCTTTTTACTGAATTCAAATTTCACCATTTGCAATGATGTGATTTGAACCGCCATGCCCCAGAATATTAGACTGGGGTTCTGGATTACTAATCCAGTGCCATTATAACTACGCTGCCAACTCCCCTTTAATTTACATTAATTGCATTGTTGTTTCAATGAGGCAGCAGAGGAATGATGGACCGAACAGTCACGTTCTGTTTCGTATGATTATATGTAAAAGACTGCACCTGTTTATGTATTTGCCATGGTTTGGTTGGTAGCACTCCAGCCCTGGAGTCAGAAGGTTATGAGAATTCAAATCCCATTGCAGGATTTCAACTAAAAAGTCTAGCTGAAACTCCAGTTCAGAACTCCAGAGGTGACATCTTCCAGACAAGTCATTAAACTGAAGCCCTACCTGGCATCTCAGGTAAATGTAAAAGATCAAATGCCATCCTGACCAATAATTATTTTCTAACGAAAATCACAAATGAAAATGATCTGGGTTTTATCACATTGGTGTTTGCAAGAGTTGTTGTGTTTGCTGCATTTCTTATATCTAGATAGTGACAATACTTCAACAACAAAAAAAACCAGAAATTGTTGGAAAAGCTCAGCAGGTCTGGCAGCATCTGTGGAGAGAAATCAGAGTTAACATTTTGGGTTGAGTGACCCTTCCTCAGAACAGTTCTTTCTGTTTTTATTGGCTATAAAGCATTAAAATTGATAGATAGATATAATTCATTCTTTATATATGCACACACCATTTTATATATAAGCTTGTACAATTATGAAGCTAGTATATCAAAACCAATTTGCCTTGATTTATGCAGGTGAATGGTAATTTTATAAATAACTGGTTCAGCTGACCTCTCTGCAGCATTCCTACAATTCCTTAGAAGTTAGAAAATAGGAAGACAACACACGACCTACCCTCCTCAACAGTACAGCCAGAAACAGATACCTGCATCTCTATGAACTCTCATATGCCAAGTTACAAATAATGTACAGTATAAGAACTAACAAGACTTTGTGATTCAGTGATGCTTGTAAAGAATTAACCTATTCAAATATTATAGATTTCTCCGGACTCCTCTGACTATGTCAGCTATAATAAGAGGCTAGAGGGTTTACTCAACAACACTCTTGCACACCATTCAAGTAAGTTTGGACAGTGAACATTAACAGGATGCATCTTCAGTTTCTGCTTTAGTTGAATTGTCAACTCTGAATAATATCTGCATTCTGCCAACATTTATTTGGGTAGCACTACCTAAACGAGGCATGACATGCTGAGATGGTAATTGGGATAAACAGAAATAATCCAAAGATTGATCAAGATGATTTTAAGTGGCAGGGATGTGACCATTTCCTTTGACAGCTTGTTTCACAGTAGGATTGTCCTGGAGAAGGAAGATTGTTGAATAATCACTGTGATTTCAACAGCCACAGCCAATCCCAACTTTACTCTCTAGAGATTTGGGAGAATTTTTTCACACAGTAAAAACAAAACAAAACAAACTTCACCATGACTTACTCGAATAAGTGCTGGGATTACGGTCTGTACTGTCTTGTTTATCACCTGGAAACTGTAGCTGTCATCCAGTCGCATCACGTTAGCACCCATGAAAGTAAAAATGGGCATGATATTATGGAGAACCTTGTCCTACAAAATAAATGTGAACAGAAACAAATTGAAAATCGAAGTATGATCTGTAGTAATAAAAAGAAATCTATGCACTTAGAAATCAAAACATAGTCAAGGAGCATCACCAATATGGAATAATTGATGCGTTAGTATTTAAGCAATACTAAGAGTTATAATTGGAAAATAGACTGCATAAATACTTTAGGAATAGAGAAAGTAACTAAAATTACATGAGAATCTAATCACAGATATCTGTACTTTAAAATCCATATAAGTTGGATTTAGAAATGTATACATAAGAGAATGTACAGGCCCTATATCCTTCCTCTCTGACATTCACCAAATTCTGCACCTCCCCCCAAGTCTGCCAGCTATCTCGCAATACTGTTGTACACCAACATCCCATCTCAGTACTCCAGAACCTAGAACGAACTTGAAAATTAATAGATCAGTATCCCTCATAATATCGTTCATAAGAAAGTTGCATTTATTTAACGTAACATGTGAGCTTTGCTTTTATAAAACCCGATTCAACATGCGCTAAATCGCAGGAAATCTGCTGACAGACAATAACTTGCAAAATGATTCAAAAAGCTTTTGAAAAAATTCCTAATCCTCCAGTTGTAACAGGCTGCACTTACAGGAAAAAATCCAGCAGCAGCACCCAGGAGAAGTAATGCATGGTGATGAGTCTGAGGCACATTAGAACCTCTGACACATTGAACAATTAGCTCCACGTTAAACTTCTCTTCATCAAGGACATCTGTGAAGCGAAAGTTGAAAATTAAGTCTCAAATAAAAGCAAAATACTATGGATACTGTAAATCTGAAACAAAAACCAGAAGCGCTGGAGAAGTTTGGCAGATGTTGCCAGACCTGCTGAGTTTATCCAGTATTTTCTCTTTTAATTTTATATATTAAAATTGAAAATGAAGCAACCTGCTCAAGTTTGTGTGCAAGGCACTCATGCCAAGTTATCAGTAACATTTCACATTTATAAAATGATGACAAGTAGCTATAAAATTAAGACATTTTATGTGCTATTAAGTTTATTTCATCAAGTCTTAAAGATTGTAAAATAAATTTATCAATTTTCTCACCCATTCTGCTCCAATACCATGCCTTTAGCTAGTCTTTAAGGAAGAAGCAAAACCGTGAACTCCAAAGAGCATTCTAACAGAAAGGATATCACAAGCAATCAGAAATTGGCTAGCTGTAAGAAGACAGAGGGTGGTGGTTGATGGGAAATGTTCATCCTGGAGTCCAGTTACTAGTGGTGTACCTCAAGGATCTGTTCTGGGGCCACTGCTGTTTGTCATTTTTATAAATGACCTGGATGAGGGCGTAGAAGGATGGGTTAGTAAATTTGCGGATGACACCAAAGTCGGTGGAGTTGTGGATAGTGCAGAAGGATGTTGTAGGTTACAGAGGGACATAGATAAGCTGCAGAGCTGGGCTGAGAGGTGGCAAATGGAGTTTAATGCGGAAAAGTGTGAGGTGATTCACTTTGGAAGGAGTAACAGGAATACAGAGTACTGGGCTAATGGTAAGATTCTTGGTAGTGTGGATGAGCAGAAAGATCTCGCTGTCCATGTGCATAGATCACTGAAAGTTGCCACCCAGGTTGATAGCGTTGTTAAGAAGGCGTACAGTATGTTAGGTTTTATTGGTAGAGGGATTGAGTTTCGGAGCCATGAGGTCATGTTGCAGCTGTACAAAACTCTGGTGCGGCCGCACTTGGAGTATTGCGTACAGTTCTGGTCACCGCATTATAGGAAGGATGTGGAAGCATTGGAAAGGGTGCAGAGGAGATTTACCAGGATGTTGCCTGGTATGGAGGGAAGGTCTTATGAGGAAAGGCTGAGGGTTTTGAGGCTGTTTTCGTTAGAGAGAAGGTTAAGAGGTGACTTGATAGAGACATACAAGATGATCAGAGGATTAGATAGGGTGGACAGTGGGAGCCTTTTTCCTCGGATGGTGCTGGCTAGCACGAGGGGACATAGCTTTAAATTGAGGGGTGATAGATATAGGACAGATGTCAGAGGTAGGTTCTTTACTCAGAGAGTAGTAAGGGCGTGGAATGCCCTGCCTGCAAAAATAGTAGACTCGCCCACTTTAAGGGCATTTAAATGGTCATTGGATAAACATATGGATGATAATGGAATAGTTTAGGTTAGATGGGCTACAGATTGGTTTCACAGGTCGGCGCAACATCGAGGGCCGAAGGGCCTGTACTGCGCTGTAATGTTCTATAATCCTCCAAAATGCATGCACGGGTATTACACAATTGTTGTTGGCTAGCAATCAGGACTCTGGCATAATATCTCTCCTCCCCACCCATGAACACTGCAAATTGCAGAACTAACTCGTAGACCTCACTACCTCAATACCATTTCCCTTGAAGTTTTTAATATCTAGAAATTGATCAATCTCACTCTTGAATACACTCAATCACTGAGCCTCCAATCCTCTTGAGTAGAGAATACCTGCAAGTGAAAAAATTTCACCTTATTGTAGTTCTAAATGGCTTTCTCAATAGTTCAAGTGTACACCCTTCGTTCTAGATACAACAGCCAGCGGAGACATCTTTTTACATCCATCCTGTTGAGCTCTGTAAAAATTGTGTGCGTGTGTGCGCGTGCATGAGGTGCGCATGCGTGGTCTGTGTGTAATCACAACATATTCTTCTAAACTCTGGAGGCAAGTATCCTCAATCTCCCCCTATAGGGCAATGCCTCCATCCCAGGGATTAGATGAATTTCCATTTCATTCCATCTCTTCAAGTACATCCTTCCTTAGGTAAGGAGACCTAAACTGTACACGACACTCCACTTGTGGTCTCACCTGGAATCTTTACTGCTGAATCAAGACCTTTTCATTCCTGTACCCAAATTTTCTTGCAATAAATACCCACACACCATTCCTAATTGCCTCCTGCACCTGCATGTTCGCTTCAATTAACAAGGACAACCAGCTCCCTTTGGACATCATCACTTCCAAACCTTAATCTTGTATAATTGTCACTCCCTATTCTCCCTATTATAAGCGTTAAAAAAACCATGGTTTTTAGACAGTCTCACATTTCTGTCCTTGTTTAATCAAAATACTTCCCTGCTGGAAGTGGTCAGCAAATTCTTGGGTCCTTTGTCGCAGACAATTTAATGCAGAATGTGACACATGCATAGGGAAATCAGCTGCCACCCTAGCCGACTCAAAGCATGCACAGAATTACATTAAGGCCATTCTTATAACCAAAATGCTGGTTCATGAGACCTTTGTTCTGGGCATTTGTTTTGTAGCTGTGAAACAAAAATATTTACAGCAACCAAGAAAGAAAATTCAACAACTCCCACTTCCACCTGTGGTACATTCTGGACAATCCTACAGAAGGACAAATCTCCAAAGTATGTTAACATTCATTAAGCAGAAATGACTTTGTTGGTTTGAGCATGTTTGCAGGATGGAAGATGACTGCATATCCAAGGATTTTAAGTATGCCAATGCAGCTAGAGTAAGAAAGCCGGCAGGATGCCCAAAGCTCTGCTTTAAAGATGCTTGCAAGCATGTTATGAGGCTTGAAAAACTGATTTTTGCACTTGAAGGACACTGACGATAAAGGAAAATGCCAACCCGACCTGTGGGCTGGCGTGCCCCATCAGGACAATCAGTGGCTACAGCAGCTTGGCAACAGGTGCCAACACCAACATCAGCAATGCATAACAACCAATCATCACTGCATATGTGCAACTTGTGGTATACCCTGCCTTTCATGATTGGTCTTCTCAACCATCAGCAAAAAGTGCATCATATGAAGCAGTCCCAGCCCCAATGGATTTGATTTGCTGCATGGACATCCTGTATGAAATATGGTCAGTACTTGATACAAAATATACCTTCTCATATTCTTCCTCTTTAAAACATTTATTCCCAAATGTTGGAAAGGACTGTAAGTGTACTGCTCACCACCCCATGAAGGACCAGTTTGTGATGTTTAGTGTTCACGAGTATTCGGAGTGACAACTCAAGATTTGTCTATTCTCAAAGAAATGTATAAGTCTGGCATTTTTAAGAGTTGAACTGGCTTCAAAATGACACACTCATACCGAAAGTTAATCCTTTATGGCAGACTGGATAATGATACCTAAACAAGCCAGAACGCAAAACCTTAGGGTGCTGTTGATGATTTGCCAACTAGATTAGTTTAATATTTGGACCTGAATAAGTTGAACTGGTTTTAGATGCTGTGAGTGACTAAAGACTTTAAGATAACCCTGAAAGATAATGACCCAACAGGTTGGGTGATCCTATTTAGGCAAAGAAAGGAAGGTAACAAGATCCCTGTGCTGATATGTCATGCTGCTTTAGCTGTAAAGTGTAAAGCATTGCTTTACAGCATTCACACATACAGCTTCTTGCCAGCTTAAATCCAAATTCTGAGTCCTTTGGAAGATATTGCAGGTAAGCAAAAGCAATACTCATGTGGATTTTTCGAAATGTCAGTTTGAAGACTCTATCATGATGGTGTGCTTCCAGCTGATCAAACATAACCAGTGACAAAATTCCCATTATACTGATATTTCCATTTTTGCAGTGACATATCAAATTTGAGTACATAAACTTAATCCTTTGTTTTTCTAAAAAAGCCCATATTTTTGACTGTGTCATATTCACTTCAAACCAATCTGATGTAATAAGCAACGAATACCAGAATAAACATACAGTTTAGAGAAACTGCTACGATTCTTCATACCTTTGCTGATTCTTGTACCATCTGGTGATAGCTTTTGACAGAGGTTCAGTAAACAATTCAGAATCAGCTGCTTTGTGTATTCAAGGTCGCCCTCCTCAGACAGTGATGGATCCAGGCACCTAAGTTATGATAATGATTAACTGTTATAACTGCTTTAGAATTTTCTTAATGATAGCCAAATACACAGCCATTCTCCACCTCCATACAAAATTTAGTATGGCCTTTATTGAGCTTGGTTGAAACACTGCAGCAGGCCCAGGATGGAAGTATTAACATGGGAACAAGGATATATATTGAAATGGTAGAAAGTTGGAAGGTCAGGGTCATTCTCATGGACAGAGTGGAGGTGTTCTGCAAAGCAGCCACCCAGTCTGCCAGTCATCTCGCTTGTAAAGGAGACCCTATTATGAGCAGACATTACAGTAGACTAGGTTAAAAGAAGGACAAGTAATGGTGGCTCAGTGGTTGGCACTGCTGCCTCACAGCGCCAGGGACCTGGCTTCAATTCCATCCTCGGGAGACTGTCTCTGTGGAGTTTGCACATTCTCCCCATGTCTGCATGAGTTTCCTCCGGGTACTCTGGTTTCCTCCCACAGACCAAAGATGTGCAGGCTGGTGGATTGGCTATGCTAAATTGCCATAGTGTTCAGGGATGTGTAGATTAGGGGGATGGGTCTGGGTGGATGCTCTGAGGGTCAGTGTGGTCTTGTTGGACCGAAGGGCCTGTTCCCACACTGCAGGGATTCTATGATTCTATGATAAACAGCTGCTTCACCTGGAATGTGTATTTGGGACATCGGATAATGAGGAAGGATTGTTACATCTTCTGTGATTGCAGTGCCAGTGTCGGGGTGAGGAATGTTGAGAGTGATGGAGGAGTGAACCAAGATGTTACGGAGGAAATAGTCTCCATGGAATGCTGAAAGTTTGGGAGGGTTGAAGAAGAGATGTTTGGTGGTGGCATCCTGCTGAAGTGGCTTAAATGGCAGAGGATGATCTTTTGAATGTGGAGGGGTGGAAGGTGAGGACATGGGGAACCCAATTGTTATTCTTGGAAAGAGGGGAAGGGGTGAGAGCAGAAGGCTAAGGCTCTGTCAACCATGATTTTTCTGGGGAAGAGAAGAGATCATGTCAAAGGCACCCCTGTGAAAAGTGTCTTCATTAGAACAGACGTGATGGAGCAACTGGGAAAATACTTAGATTCTGATGAAAGATGCTGTCTGACCCAATGAATATTTCCAGCATTTTCTCTTTTTATTACCTCAAGCCTATGGTTATTTCAAAACAGCTGACTTTGTATTTCTTACTGCGTCTGTGATACCCTATTCTTGAGAGTGGATAATATTTACACACATTGATAATGCATTAAGCTGTTTTTAGGCTTTTGATAAAGTTCCGAATGGGAGACTGATAGCGACAACCTATAGGGTGCAAGGAAATTAGGCTTATTGATTCCAAAATTAGCTGAGTGGCAGAACACAGAGGGGGTTGGTCAAGGGGTGTTTTTGTGACTGGAAGCCTATGTTCAGTGGGGTTCCGCAAGGATCAGTGTTGGACCCATGCTGATTGCGTTATATATAAATGATTTAGACTTGAGTGTAGGAAAGTTGAGCAGGAAGTTCATGGATGATACAAAAGCTGGTGGTGTGGTAAACAGTGTGAGGAGGACAGCCTTAGATTACAGGAGGATACAGACTGTCTGGTCAATGGCAAATGGAATTCAACCCAGATAAGTGAGGGGTGATGCACTTACAAACAAGGCAAGGGAATACATGATGAACGGTAGGACGTTGGAAAGAACTGAGGATCAGACACCTTGGTGCGCATGTCTACCAATCCCTTAAGACAGCCTTGTGGATAAAGTGGTTAAGAATGTAAATAGGATACTTGCCTTTATTGGCTGAAGCATAGAGTTTAAGCAGGGTGGTCATACTGGAACTGTATAAGACATTGGTTAAATCACAGCTAGAGGACTGTGTGCAGTTCTGGAATCCAAATTATAGAAGGGAAATGAGTGAACTGGAAAGGGTGCAGTGGAGTTTTACCAGTATGTTGCCTGGCTGGAGAGTTTTAGTCATGAACAGAATCTGGACAGACTAGGATTGGTTGCCTTGATGCAAAAGAGACTGATGCGGGGCATAGGAAAGGCAGAAAGGAAGGATATCTTTTTCCCTTGATGGAGGAATCAATGACTGGGGTTTAGATTTATGGTAAGGGCAGGAAGTTGAAACGGAATGTGAGAAAATGTGAGCAAATTTTTTTTCACCCAGAGAGTGGATGGCATTTAGAACTCATTGTCTTTAAGGATGGTAAAAGCAGAAACCTTCAGAACATGTAAAAAGTATTTAGATCATAGGATCCCTATAGTGTGGAAGCAGGCCAGTCAGCCCATTGACCCTCCGAAGAGCATCCCACTCAGATCCTACCCTCGGCCATTCCACGTAAATTGCACATCCCTGGACACTATGGGTAATAATGGGCAATTTAGCACGGCCAATCCACCTAACTGGCACAGCTTTCGACTATGGGAAGAAACCAGAGCACCCAGAGGAAACCCATGCTGACACGGAGCGAGTTGTAAACTCTACACAGACAGTTGTCCAACGCTGGCACAGCCAGCCCCTGGTGCTGTGAGGCAGCAATGCTAACTACTCAGCCACATGCCGCCCTACATTTGGATGTGCATTTGTGATGCCACGACATTCAAACCTCTAGGCCAAGGTCTGAAAATGGGATTTGAATAATTAAGTGCTTGTTTTCGACCAATGAAGGATTGATGGGCTGAGGGGCCTCTTTCTGAGCTGTAGGCCTCTAAGACTCTATGATGGAGCACCAAGTTCTGATCTCTGGGTGGCAGTGTGAAACTACACTTTGACATTTTTTTAATGCTTGGTGGAACACCAAGTAGCTGTAATCAGGAATTACATTGATATTAAGGCAATTTAAACCCTAGCAGCCCAAAGAAACAAGATGGACGATACAAGAAATGAAACCATGCTTAGAAAATTAAAATCTCAAATCATGTGAGACATCAGACATTTAATGGCTCAAGTAAACCAGGCAGTGTTCCTAATCCATTCACTGGCAGTGGACAGGAAGCCATCATAAATCCTCACTTTTGCCAATTAAAACTAATCATGCAGGCAGCATAAAATGGCCTCATTCTTTCGTCTCAATTTATATCCCTTTAGATTCTGTAATCACAAAGAACCCAATACTCCATCGCAGCACATAATTCAGTTCATAGCACACCAGCTCATCTTCTATGCAAAACCCAACGACAGTCAGAAAGTGCGTTTACTTTACGAGGTGATTTAAGCGTTGCCTTTTCAAACCTTCCCAACTATTACTGTATGAAGGTCACAAGAACCCACCTGGCCCATTCTCCTGTAAAAGTCTACTAAGCCCAAGAAATCTCTTTAATGATTCTGGAGGTATAACCTCTATTACCAACCCAGAAGACTATGACTTTAACTTGCTTTCAAATGACTTGTGCCTATCCCAATGTTTACTGTTGTGGTGGAAGCTGAAATAGTACTCTGCGACGAGCTTATTCAACGACAAACTGCTTGCATAGCAGTAACAGAGCTCTAATTAGGGGCAAGAATTCTGGTGAAGTTCCTCTCCTAGTCTACCCAGGAAAAATAAAGCACCTCAACCAGTATCACAGCTGAAACTCGAGCACACGCGGGGGTTTATCAGATATCTTACAGCTCTAGCAACAAGGCAAAATCATCGATACACTCAATCGTAATACCTGGACAGAAGGCTGAAGAGGGCAGGAACCAGAACTTGAGGATTTTTGAGTTTCTTCTTATGCTGCAACAATTCCATGATGAGTATGACTCTCTGCCAGTTAATGTTGCCTGCTAAAGAATCAGGTTCTTCATTCTTCACCTCTTGGGTTTTCCTTATAATAAAAAAGAATCACATAGAAAATTAAACTATAAATAAAGAGTAAATCAGTGGGGAAATAACTTCCAAATACCAAACACAGGAAAAGTAAATCTGACAAGCCCCATTCAAACAACAGTTTATATCACTAATTGAAGCATAGGTTGGTGAGAGGCAAGGTCAAGGTAAACAGGGGTGTCACAGACTCAGGATAGTGGGTCGGCCATTTAGAACTGAAGTTAGGAGAAATTCTTCATGTGGAGGTTTGTGAATCTTTGATGTTTTATGCACTAAAGGGCTGTTGATGCTCCATCACTAAAAATAATTAAGATTGAGACTGGTGTGGTTTTTAAGCATTGGGGTATCTAGGGATATAAGGCTGGGACGGGAAGGTATACTTCATGTGCAAGTTCAGCCATAAACTTTTAAATGGCAGAGTAAACTCAAAAGGTTGGAATGGCCTACTGCTCCCATTTCTCACATGTATTCTCAACGTTAAACACCATGTAGAACTAGAGAAGAAACTGAAGTAAAACAATTTCAATTAAACAACAGTGTAACGCTATATTCCTAAGAGAATGATTTCAATGGCACATATAGTGGAAAATGTTGACATTAAGTAATGCTAACAATTTTCCTGGGTCTGGAAACAACATACCTCTGCTGTAGCATTTTCTGCCTCCTGGTCTGCTGGATGGTTACACGGCTTTGAGGCTTTTCCAAAGGTCCTAGCTCCTGGACAATTTGTTCAGCATCAACTACAATCTGTATCACACAGATAAAAATTACAGATCGCCAAGGATATCTTTAAGCAAATAAATTGTGTGCTTTGACCTAAATGTGTGTTTTTAAAGTTGCAATTTAAATGGTGCCAAAACTCATTCAGATGATCCATGATATGACCATTACAAATCAAAATCTACACAGAGATCAAAGCATTTTACGCTGTACTTAAGTTATGGTCTTTAACCAGCTAACTCTGTCCCCATTTGCCTTGATCTATCCTCCAAGGTGGCTGTGAAAGATCTTATGACATGGTGCAAATTAGTGCAGGACAGTTTTCCCATTGTCCTGACCAACAATTATACTTCAACCATTATAACAAACAATTTTGTCATGACTTTATTGCTCCGTGCAAATTGACACCTTTAAGCAGCTCACATTACAGCAGTGACTGCACCGCCAAAGTACTAAACCGAGTAAGAAGTGCATTGAAGGTAAATAAATTCAAATCCATCCTAAACAACAGTTCAGTTGAGACACCCATTTGTATTGCTTTTGCGTGCTAAACTATTTCTACCTGCATCAAGAACAGAAGTGAGAAGCCAAAGGCAGAATATCCAAGTAGGAGAAACATCAGCAGCAGGCTATGCCAATGGTGTCACACTTATGATGAAATAAGAACAAGATTGCAAAACCCCAGTTATGAAAGTGCCATCCAAAACAATGTTCAGTAGATGGACAGCAATGCTATGAAAGTAAAGCCCGAGTTTAAAACTCAATACCCAATCATGACCAAAATTAAAAGATATGACCTTGAACCAAAAGGCACATATATTCTGTGCAAATAATAATTGCAGCTGTTGTGGTTAATCTAACAATAGATACACTGGGTGCTACCACATAACAAGTATTGACATGTTTCAATATTTTGGAGATGGCCATTAAGTCACAAGATAAAGCAAGGATAAGCTAGCAACTGAAATCTTTTTTACAACTGCATGATTATAGAATGAATGACTTCAACAAGAAAATCCTGCTAATCCATACATTTATTCTCAACTGTAAAAGTAAAGCAATACGGGCACATTAAGAGTCAACTAAATGCTTGAAACCTTGCACTCAATAGAGGGTTAATTAGGGATCCAGCCTGTTTACTTAAAAAAACACACACAAAATCAATTTAAATAGGAACTGTATTTCTCAACCTATTTATTTCTGCAGTTGAACAATCTCTTTGGCAGAGATTTCACACTTACGCAGAATTTATATTACTGCCCTGCCACAGAAGAACAAGCACAGAAACCCTTCTTTAATCTAAAATATAAAAGGCTCTACCTGCAATGATCTGACGGTCATGAATTGGCATTTCATAGTCTTGAGCAGAGGCATGGTTTCATTCTAATTACATTTCCAGGCTGAGTTTTGACATTGTTTAAGCCTATCAATTTGAGATCATAGGCTCTGGTGACACAAAGCTACTTTCTTTTTTTAAAGAAAGATTTGCACTCTGATCATTAGTGCAGTGTTTAATCCTCTAAGCAGAGGATTTAAGTTGTGGCTTTCAAACCAGAAATACATTTGAAAAATGACCTTCTCCAAAATATTTTATTCTCCTGATGTCTCCTTGAGCATTATATGAATTATTGCTTGTCTAAAAGAGTAATATTCACAGAATAAAATTATGACAAAAATATACCAGTGTATGCAGAGGAACAGGTCCAGCACTATTCAGAAATGTCATGGATCAGGAGCTCAGCATCAACGCTACAAGATGAAGATTTGCAATACAATAATGCATACAGTCCAATTTCTCATTCATCTACTTTGATTTTTAATATTTGAAATAAGCAATCTTGACATTCCTTTTGTATTGCCAATCAAACCCAAGGAACTGTTAATCACATAAGCCTTAATTCATTCCAGCCAAAGTTAACAACATCCCAGATATCAGAACTGTTGTTACTCACCCCCTTGAAAACACTACTTATGGTCTGTGCACAGACTGGGTTTTTACACTGCACAAGCAGGTCAAATAGCACTCCTAGTAACCTCTTCTGAATCTTCCCATTAGGCAGTGCTGCAAAGAATTGTTTTGTGATCTGGGAAAGAAGTGAGAGAGAAAGTTGCACCAAACAGTTAATAAGATCTAGCTACAAAGATTATAAAAGCATCATGGGTATCTAAAAACAATGGGAAAAGAACAAGCACAAAATCTCTCTCTGCTTATATCTGAAATTTACTGTGGGCAACTACAAAATACCTCAAATTTAATGCTTCCATTCAACTCAGATCAAATGCAATTGACTAAATAAAGGCTTATACTCAGATTCTGTTTATATTCAGAAAATTTAAGTCATACCCACAGTACTCCAAAATGCTACTGGATCAATTAATTTTACAGCAGCAAGGTTTGGTCTCCGCCTGTCCAATGTGCTTTTTTTCTAAGATAACAAGGTGTAGAGCTGGATGAAC
>NC_063340.1:74277563-74318404 GCF_021869965.1 Rhincodon typus
TTGGCCTGCTGTGTTCATCCAGCTCTACATCTTGTTATCTCAGATTCTCCAGCAACTGCAGTTCCTACTATCTCTGCTTTTTTTCTAATATACATTTTGCTGTTTCAGATTCTCAGACCTGCCTCAATGTTGGAAATCTTTCAGAATATGCAACCTTATCCCTCACTGGATACACACGCACAAGTGCATCAATATTCATCGAATGCAAATAAGCATGACTATATCCCTCGAGAAATCCCCACATGCACAATCACAGCAACCCTTCTCAGTGAATGTACAGCGCGCATAAGCACAGCATTGCCCTCGCTGAAAACACACGCACACAGACTGCATCATTATACCCAACAGAGTATATAAAACTTTCACTAAATGGCCTCACACATTCAAAAGCACAGCTCCACTCTGAAACAGACAGGCATGGCAAGCTCTAACTAAAAGCATGCACAAACAGAATATTATTTCTTCTTCAGACTGTCTACATACACATGTACACTCTTCACTGCGTATGTGAATATCTGTTCTCAATCATTCCAATGTGTAAATACATCAACATTAGCAAAATAACAACAGGCCTGTACTCACAGTAAGCAAATTGTTGAAAGAAAATATTTAACATTTCCCAGCAAATACAGCACTTTATGGAGATATCAAACCAGAGTCTTGTATGTTTCCCCTGATATTGCAGCATAAAATACCTTTTCTAGTGCAGTGATCTGCTGCGACTGTAACCCTTTGTACACTTCCTTGGAACTATTTAAGGCACTGATGAAAAGATCCTGACTACGTGGATCCTTTGCCAGTAATGCTGCAGAATGCTCGTTGTACTTCGAGAGGATCATATGCAGCATAAGGACTTCGTCTTTGAGAAGAGTATCAGATTCCTTCTCCATCAGTCTCCCCATTAGAGGTAGCAACCTGGACAATACAATCTAAAAAGGAAAATATCATGGGACAGAGCCTATTACCTTTGCACAGTAAGATGAACCTGATATTCCTTGCTACACAACGTGGCAAATGAGAAAACTCTTGGACAGATATAATAATTATTCCAAAACACATTTATATTAATTAGCTCCTATTAATCTTGGTTTAGTGGAATGACAGGATGCAAAATCATTGTCTGGCATGCAGTGCCATTCAAACCAGAGAAGTGTGTTCTGGCTGCCATACTGCCACTTAACTGGCTTGTCTTTCAATTATATTTTGTTCTTCATATTCCAACTTGTGTTGTATTGTGGTAAGTGATTCCAGCATCACTGGGTAATTCTGCAGAATTATGTAATTCATAATAAATGAAGATCACTTCAATGTTTTCCCACCGAATTAGGAGGGGTGAATTGGTTCCTTTCTTTGTCCCACTGCACTATTAGTCATAACAAAGTTTGAATTTAAAAAAAGGTGATATTATCAATTATTAAATCAGATTTATCTAGTTCAATATCAGAAACAAATAAAGAGCTAGGTTTTTGGAAACAAAAAATCTTACTCACGCAAAGATGATTAACATAAGGTTGAAACTGTGCAAATAAATACAACTAACTTTCTTGAAAACTAACATGCATACAACCTCCCAGTCTGAGAAAAAGTTGCTAAAAATCTAGATATTGTTTTCCTAAAAGTATTTTGACCAAATAGCAGTATCATGCAGAAAAGAATAATTATTCAGAGGTTGTCAAAATGTTGGTCTGTAGCCAAAGTTGTTGTTATAGCTGACAGAATTCTTCTGGAGACAGCAATGGCAGATTCAGGATTCTCCTTTAAGATACCTCAGGTTGCAGTAATGAAGATCGTTCCCTTAGGGACCTTTCACCTGCAGTGTCAAGATCTTCCAGCAGATTTACAACTCTGCAACTTTGATGAGAGGAGTTTCAGAGAAAATACAGAGAGAAAGCAGAGCTGACACTTCAGGCAGTTTCTCTCCACTTCTATAGTCAAATCCAATAGCTTTATTAAACCCACTAGCTGACTCGCGCTACCTCTCTTTGAAAGTGTTGAAGACTTGTGGCTTTAGTTGAGCTGTTTGTGCTCTTGGCAAATGCAACATTTGTCTGTGCTGCAGCCAGTCTCCTTTGTTTTACGAAATGCTTTTAGATATATGTCCTGTTAATAACATTCTAAAGTAATATCTCAGATAATACGTTCACATCAATTGACATTCCAGTTTTTTTTTGGTGGGGTGGGGAGAGGGGAAAGACTCCACTTGACAGTGATTAGATTATATGATTCAAGCAGAATTTTGTACCCTCATCCTCTCAAAGGTTTAACACCTGACCATTATCCTAGATAATGTGGCATGGGCCATCATATTTAACTCAAGGGACTTCCATGATTTAAATGGATCTGGTCAATCAAAGCATTTCCCAATAACGGAAAACATTCAAGGTTGGGACAGACAAGATTCTTGGTCTCTGTGAGAATCAGGGACACAGGATCAGGCAGGAAAGTGATCAGACATGATCAAACTGAATGGTACAGCAGGCTGAGGGGCCATTTGGTCTACTCCTCCTACCATCACTTGTATTCTTGTGCATGCAACTTCGGGCAATAGTTAAGTGTTCAATTCTTAATTTTCTGAAATGACTGAGCAAGCCTCATAGATCAAGGATAATTTAGGATGTGCTGGCCTTACCAGCGATGCCCACACCCTAAGAAAGAATAAAGAAAAGAAAACCTAAAAAGTACAGAGTTCAATTAACACTGTTAAATTGGACAATCATACAATGAATCAAGTGCTAGCTTCAAAGGAGATCTCCACTGCCAATGAGTAAAGCCATTAGCAATTTTATGACGGATAACTTATGAAACAGTTTTCATTACTCTTTAATATTCTTTCTCATTAATTATTTATTTACGTCAGTAGCACTAATTGTTATCAATGTACTTAAAATTACAGTTTGACTAGGTAAAATAATGCTCTAAATTACATAGTCCTCCATAATTGCTATTCTCTTTTGATGTATTGTGCTCAAAAATCTCACCTCTCCATTCACCTCCTCAAGTGCTTTCAACAAGTTATGAGCTACATATGATGGTCGCACAGTATCTCCTATGCAGTGCAGAAGGTTCTCCAGAGCTTCTGTAAGCTTTTTGTGCTGTGATCTTGCTTTAGTCTGTGTTAAAACCTCCTCAAATAAGCTACTCAGAGCCTAGATAAATGAAATAATTGAACAATGTTTCATCTGCTTTAATACAGCACTGGTAGCAGCAAATAGCAGACTCAGTTATAGCTTTGCATAAAAAAAGTACATCTTGAAACTCAATTTATTTGAGGTTTAGCTACATTCCTCACCTTTAGTTAGATTTCCCGGGCTACTTCAAGGGAATAGAAAGGCAAACCATTTTGAATAAAGAACAAGGCACACAATACAACTTATTTTGTAAGATTTAAAAAGGCATATAGGGACAAAATATGCTGATGAAAGGCAATTGACCTGAGACATTAACTCTCTTTCTCTCTTCACGGATCCTGCCAGACTTGATGACTATTTCCAGCACATTATGTTTTTATAACAATATAATATTCAGGGTGCAGTTAACAGGAAATTGAAGGAGGAAGAAAGCTATAAATGAGTAAACAGAATCTTTGGTTTTCTATTGTTTCCTGGCTAAAACTTGAAGAGTGAAATGAGGATTGGGGCACAGGGAGTGTGAAGAGAAAGGGACAAGGACAGGGCCATTATTCTTGAAATTGAGCTTGACGATAATCTACTAAGGAACATGCTTGACTCAACTTTCAACTTCATATTCCCATGATGGAGCCTTGTCAACCAAGGGTGCACACTCTGTATTTAGGTACATGTTATGTTAATTTAGCAACCATTAAGAGGAAGAAAATTACATACAGTACTTCCAATTTATGCTCCACTTACCAACTCAAAGTCAAAGAAGAATATATTTTCTTTGTGCACATAAAAAATTGAAAAATATATTAGAGGGAGATGGAAAGGCACAGGAAGTTCATCAAACATGTATCTGAATCTGCTAGTCATAGGAAACCTAAGAAACATCTCAATGTTGTGTTTAATTTTGCAATCATTAAGTGCGGAATATCACATTTAAGTATATAAATAGAATCTGGATAGGTATTCTAAGTGGCAGGATGTGACCAGTGGCGGCCCAAAGGGATGCAAGTTGGAACCCTAATTATTCACTCTATGTACTAATGATGACACTTGAGTTCTAAGGGTTGACTTAGAAAAGATTACACAATCTTGGGCTGCATTTCCTGTAATTTAGAAGGATCAAGGGTGGTTTGATTGACAAGATTTTAAAGGCAATTAAGAGAGTAGATAGAAATAACCTATTTCCATTGGTTGAGCAGTCTAGGACTTTAAGGACACAGCTAAAATCTGAAGCCACAACTTTCAGAAGTGGAATGAAAATATATTTCTAGGAGCAACAGAATGTGACGCAAGGTCAACAGTTAATTATAAATTAGTGACTGTTAAGAATTTTGTCATCCAAAGATATTACGGGATATGTAGCTAAGACGGATATATTAACTTAGGTGCAAGATGAGCCTGAATCTTACTGAACAAACTTGAGAGGTTTAACTGTCTATTCTTGAACCCATGTTCTCCATGGATCCTCATTTAAGACCAGCAAACCAAATAAAAACTAAGAGAAGAAACATAGCAACATTTAAGAACACTACAATATCCAAATAAAATTGTAAGAAAAATTATTATAATTACAAAAGGGTACTAACAGAAAAACAGAACATCCCCTGACCCCTTTCTTACCTGACTTAAATGAGTGGGATCTGCAATAATTTCTTCAGCCATACAAGCAAGCTTATTGATTACTATTTGATAAACAGACCCTTGCACTGTGGTTAATGTTTGTAGACAGGCAATAGCTGCTCGACGCACCTCTCTCACAGGATTTTCCAAACTGATGATTAAGGAGACCACCACTGAAAGCAAATCATAACTTAATAACAACATGGCATCTGTTTCAAAATTCTGAAAAATATTTAATTATTTCAAGTTGGTGGACTGAACCGTTAAGTTGACCATACCTGGGAATGATGGAGATGCAATCAGACTTCTGTTCTCTGCAGACTGCAATGCAAGTAGAGTACGACCAAAGTAAAGGGCTCGAGTCTGTAACACGGCACTTACTGAACAGTTTAACTGGTTGGTAAGGCTACAATTGTAGCTCCACAGAAGCGACAAGAACTTGAAGAGATGTTCGGAATCATGCAGATGGATCTATAAGACAAATACACAGGCCATTCAGCCTCTTGAGCTTCCTCTAACATTCAATATGATCAAGGTTTATCTGAATGTGACCTCAACTCCCCTTTCCAGCCTACTTCTGATACTTTTTGATCCCCTTGTTAGTCACAAAACTGTTTAGCCCACCTTAAAAACATTCAATGACACTGCCTCCACCGCTTTCTGAAGAAAGGTTTAACAGACTTGCTTATTGATAATCAGCAAAGAACAAAACGATAAGAGATACAAAACCATGTTTTGTCAATTACCACTTAATTTATTCTCAATTTGCTTTAAATGAGATAACAAGGTGTAGAGCTGGATGAACACAGCAGGCCAGGCAGCATCAGAGGAGCAGGAAAGCTGACGTTTCGGGTCTGGACCCTTCTTCAGAATCCATTTCTACACCTTGTTATCTCAGACTCCAGCATTGGCAGTTCCTACTATCTCTTGCTTTAAATGAGTTTAGTATTCCTCCTCTTGGTGGAGGTTAGTTTTATGATCCACCAGTAAGACTTCAGACACAGTCAGTCAAATAATCCAGAATAATCACTGCGCACATTTGAATAATTATTCATCCTATGTTCAGACCTGAAACCCATTGTTTAGCTTGTTGGAACTTGATCAAAGAAAGGTCTTGTACTTTTCAGAAGTTCAGGTAATCAGTAAACCATACATTTTATAATTCACAACATACTGCATTTTAAAAAAGTAGACAAATTTGTCACATGGGTGATACAAATGGCATTTTATTCAATAACTTAAGTTGCTGATCCATCACATTAGTTACATTAGGATCATTGAGATCCTTGTTCAACTTACTCACCTTAATCAGAAACTGCACAAGATTCCTGAAGTTTCCTGCAAGATTTTCTTCACTAGCACCACCAACAGTAATGTCAAAGACATCAATGAGAAGACGAAGGTAATCACAGCTTTGCCCATCCAAACTTTCAGGATTCCACCAAGTCTGATCTGAAATGTTGTAGTAAGAAAATATGAGGTTTGTCCGGTAGTTGAGTAGTCGTGGCAATGAATTTATTAGAACAAGTTGTGAAATATAATTCAATTAAATCTGTCAATTTGTGGTGCAGCATCAGAAAATGCCAGTGAGGCCAAGCAACAGTAACTGCCCTTGGCACTGATGCACTACTGGACCAAACTTTGGCATCAATGGGAAAATCAGTGGCTGAAGTCACCAGGAAGACAGAGCAGTTTGCAACATGACTGCAAGGCAAAGACCAACCAAATTCAAGTGTTAATTGAAGAAAATTCATCTATCCTAAATAAAGCAGTGGCTTGTTCACTGACCATTCTATGTTAGTTCCATCTGTGATTTGACTGATGACAAAGCCGCTCATACCAGCCTACAGCAAGGTTGAGGCAATGTCAAGGCTTTATTGACAAGTGGCAAGTCTCAACACAGCTTTGGAAACTTTGCTGTATTGAACCATGCACACACATTCTAGGCAAAGTGTAACATATTACCGTTGCAAAGATTTCCACTTGATAAATCTGCTACTGCAGTCCTGTAAGATAACCTCGCAATGAATTTTGTTCATTATGGGCTCAAATAAATCACTATCAAAATCATTTTGTGGAACACTTTCTTACAAGCCAAATCAGCACAGATTGACAATCAACAAAAATGTGCAGTTCCCTGAAGTTGAGGGCACACTCAACTTTTTTGCTTTTATAAAACATGATTGCATGAAGAGCATTTTAAAAGAATTTACAGTTGCAGTATATAGTGATTTTTTAATTCACTCCTGGGACATGGGTGTCGCTGGCTGGTCAGCATTTATTGCCTGTCCTGAGTCATCCTTGAGTAGGTGGTGCTGAGCCATCTTGAACTCCTGTAGTCCATTTGCAGTAGGTTGACACACAAAATACCTCAGGGAGGGAAGTCCAGCATATTGACCCAGCGACAGTGAAGGAACTGCGATATGTTTCCAAGTCAGGATGGTGAGTGGCTTGGAGGGGAAATTGCAGGTGGGTATTCTCATGTAGCTGCTGCCCTTACCCTTCCCGATGGAAGCGGTCATGGGTTTGGACGGTGCCTTCTAAGGAACTTTGGTGAATTTCTGCAGTGCATCTTGTAGATGTACATACTGCTGCTACTGAGCGTCGGTGGTGGTAAAGGGAGTGAATGCTTGTGGATGTGGTGCCAATCAAGTGGGCTTCTTTGTCCTGGATGATGTCAAGCTTCTTGACTGTTGTTGGAGCTGCAGCCTTCCAAGCAAGTGGGAGAATTCCACCAGACTTCTGACTGGTGCCTTGTAGATGGTGGACAGACTTTAGGGAATCAGAAGGTGAGTTACTCACTGCAGTATTCCTAGCCTCTGACATGCTCTTGCAGTCACTGTGTTATGTGGTGAGTCCAGTAGAGTTTCTGGTCTATCGGTAACCCCCCACAGAATGTTGATAGTGGGGGATTCAGTGATAGCAACAAAATTTAATGTCAAAGGGCAGTTAGATTGTCTCTTAATGGAAATAGCCATTGCCTGGCAGCCCACAGGTTAGGACTGGCCATGCGAAATTGCCCTGTAATGTCAGGGATGTGCAGGCTAGGTGGATTAGCCATGGTTAATGCAGGGTTACAGGAATAGGGTGGAATGCTCCTCAGAGGGTCGGTGCAGATTCCATGCGTTGAATGGTGTCTATCTGCATTGTAGGGATTCTATGATTCTGGCATTTGTGTGGTATGAATATTAATTGCCACTTGCAGCTCAAGCCTGGATACTGTCCAGATCCTGTTGCAGTTGAACATGGACAATTTCAGAATCTGAGCAGTTGTGAAAGTTACTGAACATTGTGTAATCATCGGCAAACATTTCCACTTCTGATCTTATAATGGAGGGAAGGTCATTGATGAAGCAGCTGAAGAATACTTGGGCCTAGGGCACTACCCTGAGGAACTCCTGTACAGATGTCCTGGAACTCATATGACTGACCTCCACAACCACAACCATTTTCCTATGTGCCAGGTATGACTCCAACCAGCAGAGAGTTTGCCCCGATACCCATTGATTCCAGTTTTGCTCCGGCTCCTTGATGTCACACTTGGTCGAATGCAGCCTTGATGCCAAGGACTGTCACTTTCACCTCACCACTGAAATTCAGCTCTTTTGCCCATGTTTGAGCCAAGGCTGTGATGAGGTCAGGAGCTGAGTGGCCTTGGCTGAACCCAAACTGGGCGTCACTGAGCAAGTTATTGCCGAGCAGGTGCTGTTTGATAGCACTGTTGATGATACCTTCCATCATTTTACTCATGACTGAGAGTAGACTGTTGGAACGGTAATTGGCTGGGTTGGATTTGTCCTGCTTCTTATGTACAGGAAATACCTGGGCCATTTTCCACATTGTCAGGTGGTTTCCAGTACTGTAACTGTACTGGAAAAGATTTGCTAGGAGAGTGGCAAGTTTTGGAGCACAAATCTTCAGTACTATTGCCAGAATTTTGTCAGGGCCTGTTGCCTTTGCAGTATTCAGTGCCTCCAACCATTTTTTGGTATCAGATAGAATGAAGTGATTTGGCTGAAGACCTGTATCAGTCATGCTGGGGACCACAGTGAGATCGATATTCACTTGGCACTTCTGGTTGAAAACTGCGGCGAATGCTTCAGTCTTATATTTTGCACTGATGTGTCAGCCTCTTCCATCATGGAGGATGGGGATGGGATATTGTGAAGCCTTCTCCCCCAGGGAATTTTTTAATTGTCCATCACCATTCACGACTGACTGTGGCAGGACTGTAGATCTTAGATCTGATCTGTTGGTTGTGGAATCACTTAGCTCTGTTTATCACTTGCTGTTTATGCTGTTTCGTGTGTAAGAAGTCCTGTTTGGTAACTTCACCAGGTTGATACCTCATTTTTTGATATTCCTGGTGCTGCTCCTGGCATATCATCCTGCACTCTCTACTGAACCAGGATTGATTCCCTGGACAAGAGCAAATAGCAAAAAAAAAAAGCTATCTTCAAGCAAAATTACATTTAGATTTCACTTTTGGTTACACTACTGGTACATTTTACAAAATCTGGTGGTCCAAAAACTGTAACTATTCAAAAACCAGACATTTTTGATGCTTAGTAAAATCCCTCAACTTTATAAGTACATCCATTATCGGACTGATCCTAGAGGATGGAATCAGAGAGAGTTGTGTTCAGACAGGACCTGAATCCATTGCAGCGTTTTAAGATTTGCGTCCCCTAACCCTCCCTACTCTCCAGACAGAAAGTTGCCTTTTCAATCTTTGGGAGAGATTTGGGAATCCTCTCTTCCCTTCCTGTCAGAACATTCCTAGCTACTTTCAGATCCAATGCTCAAATTCAAGGAAAATTTTGAAATCCAGTCTTGGGCCTGAGGGTGTTGGATTCTGGAAATCTGAGCCTGCACTTCCCGTATTTGATATCTGCTACTTCCACCTTTTCAAAAAATAAATTAAAAGCAGCATTCCAAAGTGTGAATATATGTGGATCACTCTATTTATGCTCAAGTTGTTAATAGTCAATATCTCATTTTAAATACCTCACCTTTCAAAAATGATTTGGGAGGTTTGAAAGCACCAATGAAATTCTTTAGCAAGAATATAAGGATTAAGTCAGCTTCTGAATTTTCAGCACTGCAATGTTGCATATTTTTCACATATTGAGTAAGCAGTCCCGCTGGTACCATGTTCCCTTCAACAGAATCAAAATGCCATTTTTGAGAAACGTTCTGAAATGAAAGGGGAAAATAATTAGTTTTACTTTGAAACACTCAGAAAACTGAGGAAATGTTTTTATATGTGATGTGTTTGAGGTTAAGAGATCTGGAATGCCATGGTTTCATCTTGAAAACAAAAGGCTCTCAATTTTAAATACTGTGTACACAGTTCTTTAGTTTACCTTTCATGAAAGAGGTACACAAGTGCCATTCACTATCCTGTCTAATCTTATCTTCATCTGACTCAAAACTTCAATTATACAAGTAGATTTGTTGGCAAAACAGATTCTCCTCCTTTTCCTGTTCATTTATCATAAAAGTTTTGGATTATTCTTTAGTCACATCAGAAACAACTAAGGTCTGGCTTAAATTCACTACTGTTCAACACTTAGGATGATCCAGAGCAGATGCTAGAGTATCTATTGTAGACTGGACAGAATAATGTACCACTAAATGGGGATATTCAAATTTGAAATGAAAACAAAAGGCTTTTGATCTGAATAATTCAGTTTAATTTGTCTTGTGTAAATTTAGTGCATACTTAATGAACGTGTAACATGTGTGCCGATAATATTTAACAGCTGAGAAGAATGAATGCAAAATATTTTGTACATGTGGACACAAAAGACATTACATAAGCTTCCAGAGGGAAAAATACAGCCATAAACAGGACATGCTAAAAATTTGAAATTTGTTCAATTACTGAGTTTTCAAACGTCAGAGAAACTTACCTTGACATGACTCATTTACCTCCAGTAGTGCAATGGTAATGTCCCTATTCCTGGACCGGGTGGCCCAAGCTCAAGTACCACCTGCTCCAGAGGTGTGTAATAACGTCTCTGAACAGGCTGATTAGAAAAATATGTCACCTCAAGTTTCAAAGTTCTTTAGTGGAGCAAGAGTGGGGTGCTGCAAATTTGGTTGAATTTGTTTGGAGGTGATTCATGGGCAAGGTCTCATTAATAAAGAAAACATTGTAATTACTTAGTTCTAGAATTTATTTCACTTCATCATGTGGACGTCTAAACTATTTAGTTATTAAGATCAGTCTACCATATTCTGAATAGCAAGGAAATTGAGAAAAACATTAGAAACAGAAAGGGTTTTTATAAACCTTTCTGGGTCAATGCATTTTTCATGTGCAAAGAAATAAAGAGATGAACTTCAAAACTATGGATAACTGCCAAAATGCAAGTAGATAAATTTCTACGTTTAAATAAGTTTAATCACACCTTCACTGAATGCACAAATAAAAGTTAAAAAAAAAATTTGAAGACAGAAAGATAGAATTACAAAAAGTCATAATGGAAAGACATGCAATTGAGCCACAAAAATTACCAAGCCCCAATACTGATTCCAGGTCATGCTGGGATAACTGAAATGAGTCAAGTAATCTGGCCAGGAAAGAGGAAAGTCAGGCACACTGGTATTCTTACTCTTAATTCATACCTAGTGTAAGTGGACATGTATGGCTGTTGGGCAAAGACAAGAATGGTATGATTGTTCCCCATGGAGAAATATCCTGACATAGGAGTGGGCTAATTTCCCACTGAATATTCTCTGCTACTCAGCAATATCATGCTTGCTCACAAGGAGTAGCACAGAGGGATAAGTGGGGATTTCCTCATGGCTTCTCCCAGTTCGAATTTATTGATTTGTCAACAATTCCATCCAAACTGCACGAATAGAGTGCTTCCTACTATGATTATGACAGCTAATCAGGAAAATTCCTGAGGAAATTCTCAGCAAAAATTTTGAGGAGAGGAGACAGCGAGAAAGCTGACAACACTGGGGAAAGAAAAATGCTTCTTAGTTTGTCAAATTCCAGGAATAAACTAAAAATACAGCCATTATTTGATTCTAATCTGAAAAGCTGCTACAGTGCAGAAGTAAAAGCTACTTACCAGATGTGATTTTTTTGCAATTAGTTTCTTCAACTTTTTCTCCAAAACACAATACACTTGCAAAGCCACATGCAAACAATCTGGTTCAGACTGTTTCTCCAAAGTTTGAATTAAAGCAAAACTTAATATTTTAGAGATCAGCTTCTGTTTCAAATTTGTGGGCTCTTTTGCAATGATTTGTATGAGATGTTTCATCTGCAAATAAAGAAGAGAATATAGTCAAATTAGGCACTCACTAATTTCCTGCTCCTAACCAGTTCAGTAAACCTTAATTTTGACATCATAACAATGCATCATAACTATCATACAATGGGTAGCAAATGCTGACCTTGCCAGCTACACATCTCAAGTGAGTCCAAAAAAAATTGCTCCTTCTTCTAAGTAGTTACTTACGAAGAATGTACATTTAGACAGGTTCTAAAAGTGTAATTCAACCTGTTATCAGAGTTAACACGGTGTAGAGCTGGATGAACACAGCAGGCCAAGCAGCATCATAGGAGCAGGAAGGCTGATGTTTCCGGCCTATTTTCTGAGGAAGGGTCTAGGCCCGAAACGTCAGCCTTCCTGCTCCTATGATGCTGCTTGGCCTGCTGTGTTCATCTAGCTCTACACCGTGTTATCTCAGATTCTCCAGCATCTGCAGTTCCTACTATCTCTGTTATCAGAGTTCCCAGGATTAAATATTTCCTACGAACTTGTATTTTAATATAATGTTATTATTTTACAGCATTCTCTTGTTCCTGAGGCTTCCTCTATCACAAGTATGTTAGCTGAGTTGTGTTGTGCTCTGCACAAGCCTCTATTGGAAACATTATTAATTTCATTCAGTACATCTAATCCTTTACTTTCCACTGGATAGAATTATTTCCATGTTGAGCCATAAAAATGATTTTTCTTTAATTTTAGTTGCTGTGTTTTTTTCCTTGCCAGGTTCAACCACAGAAACATTGTAGGTCACTAATTTAAAACCGTTTATTATCAATTAAGTATAGCTATTGTATTTGCCCACTCCTGGCTTCCCAACTTGCTCCTTTCCAGCCCTGGGATGCGTCTTTATTAAGGCTCTTCACCTCATTCACTGGAGGCCTGTATGGAGTTAGGAAGTGCCACATTAACTTAACAAGATGACATATATGCCCATTTGGTCTGCCTGGAAGAGGCCAAACTGGTTGTATAACCGCTGCTGTCGCTCTGGATCAGCTATCAGTTACAGTTGGAGAGGAGGTGTCAGAGATATACTGAATAATAAACATGGACAACTAGAGATACCAAGAGAAGAAAGATTTACAAGGCAAGTGTGAGAACAAGAGATACAGATGGGAAAAAAATTACATGGGGAGAAGTGAGAAAGCACGCAAAGGATAGTAAAAGCAAGATGGAACGGAAAAATAGAGTGAGAAAAGAGGAAAGACGAGGCATGAGCAATTCTACAGAACTAACTAGTGTAATATAAATTAAGACAGATGTTTCAAACAGTAGGATATAAAACAGACAGAACGATCCAAGGTGTGATCTCTGGGCCCTGCCGAGCTAGCTAAGATAAAACAGATTGTCAGTACTGCCAATTAAAGCTTAGTTAACCACACCCAGCACCAAGGAAACATGGGTGATTACATGACCGTTAAACATTCTGCAGTTCATCTGGCCATATATAAAAATTGCTGTCTCCCTCAAATATTCATATTAACTCTCTATTAAATTCTCCAAGAAGGTGAGGGGCACGATTAGTTACAGTTACACAGTTAATAACATTTCACATGCTGCACAAGTTTTATTTCCTTAAGCGTTTTCACTTACAGTTTGAGTCCTAGAAGGAGGCCCCATTAAACACAAGTTATTCGCCAGAAGTTGGATCAATTTCTGATTTGCCTCACCAACTATTTCTTTTGAATTAGAGCTGTTAACAACTTTTTTGAGCTCTGTACAGGAAACACAATTGGTGAAAACAGCTTCAAGCGCAGAACACAGCATTTGTAGGAACACAGGAGCTGGAACAATTTGCTCCGAATTGAAAGACAGTATAAAAATAATTTGGCAGTCTGGTAAGTCTTTGCATGTATAATTAGCAGACATACTACACTCCATTTGCAAATATACAATACGGTGATCTTTTCCAGTACCAGTTCAGCTGGAAGCCAATAATTTGTACTTCAATCTTTGACTAAAGCATACATCACAGTTCAGGATTTTTTGGTCATTGCACCACACCATAGACTTGGACATATGAAGTTTTTGATACATACTTTCGGCAAAATTTGAATATAAAGATGCAAGTGAGTCAACTTCCATCAAAAAAAGCAATCAAGCAACTTAAGGAAACAACTGACAGCACTGTACTCAAGACGATTTCTAAAGATTTCTTAAACTTGCAAAAATACCAAACATGAAATGCAATTCAACATCACATATTTTTAAGAAAATTATCTTCCCAACCAAATTTTAGCTTATTTTCTATCTTATACCCCACACTCTTATACCACTTCCCAAATGAATATGTGATACAAATTCTACAACTGTGCAGTACTCCATAATAGTTGCTCAAGTGCACAGGGCTACTGATGCTCAGACTGATAGAAACCATCAGTAATTAAAAAGAGTATAAAAAGAACTTACATTTATATAGCGCCTTTGATGTCCTCAGGCCGTCCATTACATCGAAGAATATATTAAATTTCAATCATTTTTGCAACATTTAAAGAACTCTGTTCAGAAACCTCCCTCTTTCACCAAGAAACTCGAATCAGCAAGAAAGATCAATGATTTCTGTTCAGCTGATGCTATGGCTGGGTTGGTCAGGACCACATAAGATTTATTCCTCTCTCTTCAGCCATCCTCTCCATTTTAAATTTTAACAAACCTTAGACATACTATTTAACATACTGTTTATTTTATATTCCCTTGCTATACAATGTTAGAGTGTATCCAGAATCCACATGGGTGAAAATATAGACAAAGAACCTTTAATTTTGAAAAGAAAATGCTAAATGGAGATGCTGAAATAAGGCCGGTCTCCCTGCAATGCTCCAACAGGCGACACCACTTGGCAGGAAATGTTCGAGCGGGACAATGGGCGGGAGCAGGGCATGTCTCGTGTGAAGTGGTAGTGGCCCTATCTCTGAGCCACAATACCTGTATTTCAATCCCATCTGCTCCAGAGGTGCGTAATAATACCTCTGAAAAGGTTGGTTAGAAAATGTCTAAAGCAAATACAAACAATACAAAAAAAAAGGCATGTATATCGTGACAATGGGGTTGGTAATCAGCAATATCAATGAACCGGCCTCATGGAGATGGTCTCTGTTCACAATATATCAAAATCTCAACTGTTCACAACATAGCAAAATCTCAAAGGTACAAAACAGTTAGAATTTTCTCCTTAAAATACAAAGTGAAATACTACGAACAAAGTTTAAAAACGATAAAACTGGAAATGATAAGGTGTTGCCAACATTCTTGAATTAAAAATGACTCTGACAGTTTGGAAGGAGATTGGAAACACAGTATCTTAAAATACTGGCAGGGATCTATCTTCCAAAGCTCAACATGAGCAAACAGGGAACACAGCTTCTCTTTCATTTATGTGAAACAGTACCATTACTGGCTCAATGCAGTAATGAGGATATGAATAGTATTGTTTCAGTTTCTGCATGCCTCCCCCAATTTCTTCCTTTTCACTATGCTTTTTTCAAAAATCCTTTTACATTTATGCTATATTATTTATATTTCTCTCTCTTCCACCATTCTCTCCATTTTAAATTTTAACAAATCTTAGACATACTATTTAACATACTGCGTATTTTATTTTCCCTTGCTATAAAATGTTAGAGTGTATCCAGAACGCACATGGGTGAAAGTTCCAATTAGGTCTAATAATTCCCTGTTTATTTCAAAGGCATCTTTTATTGATGTTACGCACTGTTTATTTTGGTTCCCTGGTGCTCAAACAGGGGAAATCAAGTTGGCATAATACAGTGTGGATTAAATGACAATGCAGATGGAAAGTCATGATTTCTTGCATGGGATTCCTGCCAATTGCAGGAGACTTGGTATGCAGAGGAATGAGGCCATAGCTGTCAACATACATACAACAAGCACACTCGACAAAGATCAATACTCAGTTCCAGCAAATCTTTTCCTTGTTATTTCAGAAGTCATTAAAAAAAAAATGCAGGGCTCAGGAGGTTTGCCATTGTCCACTACCTTAGAGATCATTTAATATTTTCTGCATGTACACCAATCTGAAGACACAATTAACTGCTTGAGATGAGCGTTATTATCATAAAACAAATATAGTTTACCTGCTGGCCAGCCATGCAGCAGTGGAGTCATGGAGCAGAGACTTGAATCAGCAAGAAAGATTGATATTTTCTGTTCAGCTGATACAATGGCTGGGTTAGTCAGGGCCACGTAAGGCAAGAGTTCCATCCATATTTTATTAGCCAATGTTTCATTCCCATGATGGAATCCTCCCGAACTTAAAAACTGAATTGCCTCTTCCAGAATAATTTGCCTGGGAGCAATTACATAATAGAAAATGTAATATGCTGCAAATATCAAGAAAATCAAACATACGCAGATGTTGGTGGTGGCAGCTGTGGGGGGTGGGGGGCACAGTTTTTGTCTATATACATGAACACAAGTACCTACACACAGAGAATGGAAAACAGTTAAAACAAAACAGCACCTTCACTGCCCTCCCCTCCACATTTCATAGACAGTGAGTTATTGATGCAAGGTTTCCTTCTTCCAAAGAGTGGTGATATTGTACAACATACAATTTTCTGTGAAATTATCCTGTACTTCCACTGCACCAAACACTATTCCACTCTACCTAGTGTCTGGTTGAAAGGTTGTGACTATTTCTGCTCCAAAATTTCTCGGAAGTTTCAGCTTTAAAGTTATAAAGATTGTTTTGTACAATTACTTTTATAACACACAGTATTAACAAATACAGATTATAAAAGCCTTGAATAAATACAGACAATGTTGGAACTACTTAAATCATACAGCAGCTGGGGAGAGAGGAAAAACTGCTAACATTTCAAAAAATGATATTCAAAAGGCCACTGACCCAAGTCTTTCCTTCTCATCCAAATGACCTGCTGAGTATTTCCAGCATTTTCTGCTTTTATTTTAGTTTTCCAGCATCTGCACCTATGTATTAAAAATTCCTTAGTTTGATCACTGGCTGTGTCCTGTGTGTTGCGTGCCACAGTAGTCAATGTTCTTTTGTTGGCCAGAGAGAGAGTGGTGTGGAGAATGGAATATGGCTAGTGCTTCAGCTCTTGGTTGACACTGTGACTTTTCTTGGAATGAATGTGGTGATGGCAGGAGCAGATATGGTTTGGATGTTCTAAGTCAAAGCTAACATATGGCCATATGGACACTATACTTGATGGTAGCAGTATCTGAGGTGTATCCAACCATACATGGGGAGAGGGGTTGAGGGCAATGTTCCCTTTAACGTTCTGTACATATCAATTGGCAAGCCGACGCATTCATTTCTGGTTTCTCCAACCACTGTTACATATGGACTTCAGAGGTCTGGCCATAGCCAGAGTAATGAGAGAGTATAAGTTGAGGTATAGGGGGAAGAGCAGACAAAAATTGACCAGAACTTTGCTTTTGATATTTCAGTTATTTACATGATACTTATACTGTGCTATCATGGTGTTAAAATTGTACCCACCAATACTCATTATCAGAAAGGTCCACTCGTTGAAGCAGTGTCAAAAGAAAAGAAACTGTCTCTTCTTGACCAAGGCATCCAGAGAAGGCCTACAAAAGGATCAAACAAAACCAAAAATTTAGCATTAATATTTAACCTTCCATCAAGCAAGAGGATAACACCATAAGATGACACAGGACTGCATCTGGCCCTAGCTGCCACTGAGGATTAATGTGTGTCATTTTATAAACATACTAGAATTAACCAGTCTTGCATAGCACCAGTTACGGATATTTTCTAATCTGGACCATGGTTGTGATCTTCAGCTGCTATGAATAACCCATGCCTCCCTTTAAGGCCATTAAATGAGGTCTCCTTTCTGAGGGAAGTAGCCTAGAAACGCAAACTGGAGCTGCTTTTAAAATGTTAGGCCAATCAGAGAACAAACGCTGCTGCTCGTAAATTTCGGATTATGGGCTCATTTTGCACCTCTAAACAAGTGCAAAACTTTGATCCATGGAGTTTGTTAGGTGCAGATTATGTACCAAGATATTTGTTGGGTAATGCTGTCTGTGAATTTGCTTGAAGTCAATTGATACCATGAGATGTGAGTTCTTTACAGAACAAGACAAAGGGAGAAATACAAATGAGGTGTGTGGTTAATAAATGAAAGCAAAGTAATGCGGATCCTGGAGGATTTGGTTATTAAAGTATTTTTTTCTCACACAGGTTTGAGGTAAAATGAACTACAAATAGGCATCAGGAGTAGGCCACCCAACTCATTCAGATAAATCAGTTAGACATGGTTTCCTTTCACAAAACTATGTTGACTCTACCTGATTACCTTGAACGTATCCAATAACTTCTACACATGAAATTCACATCAAATGACAAGAGATAATCCAAAAACAAGACAATGTTCTGTTCTGATATTTAAATAAATGCAGTAACATTGTATTTTTAAAAAATAATTCAACTCACCTCCAGAGCTTGCATAGCAACCAGAACTACTTCTAAACTGTCATCTTTCAACCGCTCTAAAATTGCTTCCTTCAGAAAAAGATCATCACATCCTTCCTTTGAAACAAAGTAAGTATATAAATAAATGACAAATGATGCATCATCCTGTGTTCAAATAACTATATCCTCAAATCCTCCCACAAGTATTCCAATGTCCATGATATTATATGTTTTACCATAATACATAGGGACCATACATGTTTAAAGAGACATCTGGACACCCGATACTGAAATGACAGAACTATGCCATAACATTCCACTTTTTAAAACAAATACCAAGTTTGCTGTATATGTGCATGTGTATATAAACATATATACACGCATATAAAACTTATAAAGACTGATGCCCTCCAAACTGCTTAGTGGCTCCAGATCAGAAATACCTAACTCCCAAAGGACTCTGTCCTCCTTGTTCCAACTATCAGGAAATACACAACTGTACTCTCACACTCTTTCAAGCTGATCTGCTGGCAGTTTCCTTCTCTACAAGTGAGCTGCATAGAAACATAGAAGATAGGAGCAGGAGGCATCCATTCGCTCCTTCAAGTCTGCTCCGCTATTCATCACGATCATGGCTGATCGTCCAACTGAATAGCCTAATCCTGCTTTCTCCCCATAACCTTTGATCCCATTCGCTCCGAGTGCTATATCTAGCTGCCTCTTGAATACAATCAATGTTTTGGCATCAACTACTTCCTGTGGTAATAAATTCCACAGGCTCACCACTCTTTGGGTGAAGAAATGTCTCCTTATCTTCATCCTAAATGGTCTACCCCGAATCCTCAGACTGTGACCCCTGGTTCTGGACACACCCACCATCGGGAACATTCTCCCTGCATCCACATTGTTCAGTCCTGTTAGAATTTTGTAAGTCTCAATGAGATCCCCCATCATTCATCTGAACTCCAGTGAAAACAATGCTAACCTAGTCAATCTCTCCTCATATGTCAGACCCGCCATCCCTAGAATCAAATCTGGTAAACATTCACTACACTCCATCGACAGCAAGAGCATCCTTCCTCAGAAAGGAGACAAAAATTGCACACAATATTCTAGGTATGGTCTCACCATGGCCCTGTATAACTGCAACAAAACATCCCTGTTCCTGTACTCCGAACCTCTCGCAATGAAGGCCAACATACCATTTGCCTTCTTTAACGTCTGCTGCACCTGCATGCTTACCTTCAGCAACTGATGCACAAGGACACCCAGGTCCTGCTACACACTCCGCTCTCCCAATTTACAGCCATCCACGTAGTAATGTGTCTTCTTGTTTTTGCTTCCAAAGTGAATAACCTCACATTTATCCAAATGATACTGCATCTGCCATTGATTTGCCCACTCATCCAACCTGTGGAGATCATGCTGAAGGATCTCTACATCCTCGTCACAATTCACCCTCCCTCAACTTGGTATCATGCAAACTTTGAGATGTTATATTTTGTTCCCTCATTCAAATCATTAATATATATCGCGAAAAGCTTGGGTCGCAACCCATTCCCTGTGGCAACCCACTAGTTATTGTCTGCCAATTTGAAGAGGACCTATTAATTCCTACTCTTTGTTTCCTCTCTACCAACCAGTTTTCTATCCGCCTCAGTACACTTCCCCTAATCCCATATAATTTAATCTTGCACAATAATCTCTTATGCGGGACTTTGTCAAACATTTTCTGAATGTCCAAATATACAACATCGTCTGGTTCCCCCTTGTCAACTCTATTAGTTACATCTTCATAGAATTTTGACAGATTTGTCAAGTATGATTTCCCCTTCATAAATCCAGGCAGACTCTGTCTGATCCTGCCACTGCTTTCTAAATGCTCCGCAATAAAGTCCATGATAATGGATTCAAGAATTTTCCCGACTACCGATGTTCAGCTTACTTGTCTATAATTCCCTGTTTTCTCTTGGAGTGACATTAGCTACTGTCCAATCTGCAGGGACTGTTCCAGAGTCTATTGAATCCTGGAAGATGACCAACAATGCATCTACTACTTCTACAGCCACTTCCTCAAGTACTCTGAGATGTAGATTATCAGGCCCTGGGGATTTATCCGCCTTCAATCCCATCAATTTTTCCAGCACTATTTCTCTGCTAATATTGATCTCCCTCAATTCTCCCCTCTCACTAAATCTTGCATTCTCCAACATTTCTGGTATTTGATTTGTGTCCTCTTTTGTGAAGACAGAGCCAAAGTATGTATTCAGTCACTCAGCCATTTCTTTGCCCTCTATTGTACATTCCCCTGTTTCGGTCTGCAGGGGACCTACATTTGTCTTCACCAATCTCTTTCTCTTCACGTACCTATAGAAACGCTTAGCGTCAGTCATTATGTTCACTGCAAGCTTACTTTTGTCCTGTATTTTCCCCTTCTTAATCAATACCTTGGTCTTTCTTTGCTGAACTCTAAACTGCTCCCAATCCTCAGACATATTATTTTTCTTGTCCAATCTGTATGCTTCTTCCTTGGATAGGATACTATCTCTAATTTCCTTTGTAAGCCATGGATTGGCCCTCTTACCCATTTTGCTTTTGTGCCAGACAGGAATAAATAGACAAAAACTGTGACAAAAGCACACTATGAAAGTGCTAGTGAATTTAAACAATTAACTTTAAATCACTGAAGCTGTATTATTTAAGGTGTCAAAGATGTTATACACTTTTATCCCCCCAGGAAATCAGGGGAAGTGACTTAACAACAAGTAGCAATTATTTTCAAAGAGGACCTCATTTCACTCAATCATTTTTGTGGCTTAAGTCACACCTCAAGACTGCTGAAACTGAAGGAAGTCAAGGAACTTCATGTACTTTTGCAATTGGTCTGGACTCAGAATCACCAACAATTAACAACACTGCAATTTCAAAAACACATATCTAATAGTTATTGCAAACAGTTATAATTTCCGAGTAATATTTACATACTTGAATATGTTGCAAATTCTCCACGTTAAAATAACTTATTTGTCTCATGGCATTCATTGGAACTAGTAGCGTTAATTTGCATAGCTTTTGCACTTTTGGAAATGTTGCAAATTCTTGAGGCTTAAGATGAATAATGCAATAAAAATTCAATTGATTATTAAACCTTGTAATACCTGTGATGTTTTAATGATTTCCTTCAAGCGTTCAACAGCAAATATTCTGATTGTAGGCTGTGGGTGATTCAGACTCAGCAACAAAGATGTGTTAGAATCTGCCAATAACTAAAATAAAAATTAAACTCAGTTAGGAATTTCATGGCCCTTTTAGTTTTACCTCCCAAAGGCTTTAATTTGTTTCTGGGACATAATTACATAGATCTCATGATTAAACGTTCTTATTCATATGAGTACACACATAGATTGATAATACATTACTCAAACATAAGAAAACATACAGTATAACCAATTCTTCCTTATCCAATGGTAGCAGACAAGAGCTCTTTCAGTGAGAGTTATTGATAGCAATAGTAAAGAAGAACCCTAGTTGACTTTCCCCCATCCTAACTGAATGCCACTGATGCCAATAAAGAGGTACACAGCCAACGTGCCACTGGTTGGTATTCATAAGTGACAATTAAGCCGCTAACCCTCCTATCGCTCTGGATAAGAAATACCATTACAAGGAATAATGAAAGTATCAGCCAATTAAGTACTTTTATAGTGTAATAAGTATTGAAATGAAGGAAAATGTTGTAGCCAGTTGGTGCACAAAGAGTTAAATGTCAAGCAGTTCTTCGGGAAAACACCTTTCACTTCTTGGAATAGTGCTTGGGATATTTTGTGTTCATCGGATAAATCAGACCCCTGTCAGCTGAGTACAGTGGCTCTGACAGTGCAGTATACATTCGTGCTCAAGTTTCAGGAACTGTATATCAGCTCATAACCTTCAAACTTGGAAATTAGGTTGAAACCCAAGGATGAAGAACTAGAATGCTGGGCATGAATTAATGTCCAACAAACAGTATTAATAACGTTAAGTAGTGATTAGGTGATCAAAAGATTGGCATTGCAAGGAGGAGGAAATAAGAAAGGAAATAATGAGGTCCATAATTTTGATGTCCGGTGAAAGAATGAACAAGACTAATGAGTCTTAACGAAAGTGAGGATGCAAGCAGCAGGAAGGCAATGTAAGCTAGTGCATCTGGATTTAATTGCTGCCGAGTTGTAATATTAAGCTATTCCAGGACAGGCACAAAGTAAGCTCCTTAAAGTTAAAGCTCCTCTACTCTGTTCCAACAATATATATCTACACCAACCTAATTGCACAACCCAACTGCATTAGTTCATATTTCTAATTCCTGCCCAACTCTTGTGATCCCTCAGGGAGAACCGTCAGAGCAAGTGCCTAATAGAATGGAAATACAGTGGTTCTAACTCGGTCAGGGCAATATAAGCAACCTGCCTGCCTCAGAGCCCTCAAATTTCAGGTTGCCACATGACTCTACCTAAATTCTGCTACCATTTTGATATGTCTTGATGTTATAGTTTACATGATGCACGAGCTGGGAAAGAAATGCTTAATATGCATGCTGAAGACAGTAGTTTTACATTTGGAGAACAGCAGTATATCAAATTTACATGGTACACCAAATGCCATTTTATAAGAAATACACACAGCCAAAATAAACACTTTAGGGAAATGATAACCCCATAGTCGCATATTTAATTATGCAACAGACAGTTGAATAATGAAATTTACCGCAAAGTCACTTTTCTTGTTAATAGTCCCTGTTAAGCCCAAGGTTAAAGTCTACCTACCTGATGCTTGGCACTGTTCAATGAGAGAGAAACAAACTGGTGAAAGATGTCTCGCTCTCGTTGGTTTTTGACTTTTTTCAATTGTTCTTCCAAGACTAAGTCATAAGCATTCGAATACCTTCACGAAAATAGAAAAGCAAGTCTTTAAATAGAAGTCACAAAAAAAAAGCAACTATACACATTCAGAAAGTTTGCATTTTTGAAAAAGCATTTATCACAATTGGTCTAAAAGAAAAAATGTGTTTGCTTTGAACTCACCCAATTTAATTGCTCTTATAAATGCAATGGTCTTACAAAGTTTTGTAATGTATCCTATTTAAGAAGAGGGCTAATAGGTAATCTGCTGCCTTATGCTAATTCAACTACCAGATGGGAATGGGGAGACCCCAGTTCACCCACTGTGCCCGGTTTAACTCCCTTTCAATACAAGGAAAGCAGCTGGACTCAATTTAGCATCTTCATGCAGCAATATGGCTGACAAAAGGAACACATGGGGATCAGTGCTACAACTTGCTCGGCAATCATGGAAAAGCTCAGCACGTCTGGCAGCATCTGTGACGAAAAATATCAGAGCTAACGTTTCGGATTCGGTTTCCCTTCCTCAGGATGCTGCCAGACCTGCTGAGCTTTTCCAGCAATTTCTGTTCTTTGTTCCTGATTTACAGCGCCCGCAGTTCTCTTGGTTTTTATTTGCTCAGCAATCATGCCAAATTCAAAGCAGGAATTCTTTACTTTACTTACTTGGCTTCCATGAGTCTGACCACGGGCATAATTTCCTTATTTAAAGCAGAAAGACTGTCAGAGTTGGTATTCTCTGTCCAATGGGAAATGTATTCCTCAAGAAGCACACTAGAATATAGAAAAACAATCAGATGTAGCGTGACTGAATACAACAATAAAGGTAAATGAACCATAGCAGTAAATCCCTACTGAACTACAGTCAGATATTTATCATAATAAATCCCACCAAAAGATTCCTGTCTACAGGCCCTTGTAGAAGACAGTGTGTGATTAACAGCTGCAATAACACATTATTTGGCAAATTTATCAAATAGCAAGTCTGCTCTAAGGATTTTGCCACAAGTAATCTATCACATATTAATTCAGGACAACAGTGTTGGTTTTATTCAATGATGTTAACAAACTTCAAATAAAGGACAAAACAAAGTAATTTATGAATCCCCTAATTAGTTTGCCATATTATTTTCAAGTATTTTTCTATAATATTCAGTTTGCAATCTTCAGATTACACTTATTGTACATTTCTTTTATTGTTTTTCTTGGACAAAATTATTTTTGTCTTTGCATTGAACAATGTGCATATTTTTTGTAGTACGTGCAACTCAAAGCAAAAGTAATGACATTGGCACTGTGTTTTCAATTAAAACCATAAACATGTTCATTATTTATTTTTAATAAAGAAACTGTCACAACCAAATAGCACGGTTCAGAGTACGCATGAGGATACAATAGGGGAATTCAGCAAATGTTAAATTTCAAGGTTTAAAATTGGGAGTAGAAAGTGAAATTGGAGCATGGAATGAGGGAGCTTTTGTATGAAAGGATCAGATGAAAGAGAAAAGCTTAGTGTAGATAGGACAAGAGAATTGCTAATACCTGAAATGCTAGACCTTACATAAAGAGCCAGTGGGTACATAAAATGAGTGATCAGAAGATGGATGTGGAGTTAGAGATTTTTTCCTGAATTGTTGCATGCATGAATGAATACTGTCAAATTTATTTTTCTGCATATTGTGAGACAAGGGGGGGTCAATATTACATTCAATTTTTGGGAAGAACAAAATTGAAATGAACAGTCATAGAAGTTATGACTGGTTAACAAAAATCAGCCATAGATTTACAAGAATTGTGATTACAGATATAGAAATACACTTAAATGATCTTTACTTGGCTACAACTTGGTCCAAGTTACTCTCTAGTGTAATATTCTGAAGTATGCCTTCCAGAAGTTGGATGTGGGTGTGGCAAACAGAACTTTCTTCCAGCATTTCACCTGAGGAGATAAAGAAATACAAAAGTAACACAAGAGTTTACATCAGTCACTGGTGTAGAAGAAAACAGAGTTGATACAACCAAGAGGTAAAATGAATCAGTAAACTATGCTTTCACCTATAGCAGCAGGAAACAAATTTGGGCCAGATGATAGGAGCATTGAATGAAATCACAATTGACGATTCTTTATATAGTCATACTGTATACATTACACATTCGTGTACAGTATGAATTATGTAATTCAGCACAAAGACTGTGATTATTAGAGCTCATAGGACAGCTAATACAAAAAACCGAGGTATTACAATGGCAGCGTGAGAGATGTTCTTGAATTAATGCCTGACAAATCTGTTAGAATATAGCACTTGGGGCGAATGGCATCAAAGGTAATGGGGAGAAAGCAAGATTAGGCTATTGAGTTCGACAATCAGCCATGATTGTGAAGAATGGCAGAGCAGGCTCGAAGGGCCAAATGGTCTCCGTCTGCTCCTATCTTCTACTTTCTATGTTAATTCTTCATGGAGGTAACAAGCAAGTTAATCAAAGGAGAGCCAGTGGACATGATAATACTTAGATTTCTAGAAGGCCTTTTACAAAGTTCCTCATAGGAGGCTGTGAAATAAGATAATGTCCTCTGGTGTTAAGGACAAGGTACTGGCTTGCTTAGAGAATTGGCTGACTTGCAGAAGGCAGAACGTGGGGATAAAGGGGTCTATTTCAGGTTTTCATTTCAAGAGGGCTGGCTTCAAAAGCAGTAATGCACTGCTGAGGCTGTACAAGGCTCTGGTCAGATGGAATTTGGAACACTCTGAGCAGTTTTGGGCCCTCTATCTAAGTAAGGGTGTGCTGACCTTGGAGAGGATCCAGAGGAGGTTTACAAGAATGATAAGAGTAAATTACTGCAGGTGCTGGAATCTGTACTGAAAACAAAATATGCTGGAAATCACAGCTGGTCAGGCAGCATCCGTGGAAGAGAGAGCAAGCTAATATTTTGAGGCTAAAAGGTTTCACTTTTTGGACTTAATATTGAGTTCAACACCTTCAGGTTGTGAACCCATTCCCATTCTTTCCTTTTCCTTTAGTTTTACTTGTTACATTCTCAGTCACCATGTCCTCTCTCCCCTCCCCAACTCCACTGGGACTGTCTGTTCTTTCCAGTCTGGCAGTTAGACACACCATTGTTCTGCCATTTTCACATTCCAATCACTTAATCTACTCTATCAACACCCTTTCTCCACCAGAATTCCAGCACCCCTACCATTGCATAAATGCTGCCCTCTCCAGACTTGACTTCAGCTCTGATGAAGGGTCATCGAGACTCGAAATGTTAGCTTGCTCTTTCTTCACGGATGCTGCCTGACCGCTGTGATTTCCAGCATGATTTTGTTTTCTTTACAACAAATTATCCCAGGTACGAAGGGCATGTCACTTGCTTCACATACCCTAACCAGTATGGTGCTATTCCATACAAGGTCAGGCTTGACATCTGCCCAATTAATTGATTTTGTTCAGGTTAGTGATATTGAGAAGATGGAAAACGGCCGCCCCAGGCCAGAAGCAGAAGCTGCTATTTAGTCTGCCGCTTGAAAGTGTTTATGCATGGCTATTAAATGAGACACATGAGAATCAGTAGTGATATCACCAATCAACTTGCTGATGCTCATCGTCAGGGCCTACATATGAAAAATGAGCTCTTGACCGAGGCAGTGGTGGAATGATGTTATCCATGAGCTGTTCATAACGGACTACGGAAAAAGCAAAGGAAGCTTAAAAATAATTTCTTTCCTGAAAGTTTTTAATTTTTCCATGCTTCTTTATAATGTAGAGGTTATAGTCAGTCTTTCTGAAGTGCAATTGTCTAGATATGGTGAAGGGTCTTCTCAAAGGGGTAACCAAATAATCTCTCAACTACAGAGTTAAGAATGGCCAAAACCAAAAAGATCTGCATTTCTTTTTTGTCATATAGAACATCTTATGATCTACTGTAAAATGTAGAATCTCGAGGCCATTTTATTAGTCTTCAAGTGGGTCAAAAAATTAGTCTTCCCTTTGATTACCTTCTATTGCCATCAAGATTATGGACCAATACATGTGTGTATAATCACCAAAGTGACCTCAATGTATCTGCATTCAGTGCAGTTACTGAATGTAACAGAGGATGAAGTTCACAGTAACAACAGAACATGATGCTGCTAGATTATACATGCACAGCAAAGCAAAGAGCTATGGTGGTGCTTCATAAACTATTTTGCAATGTGACTTCTTTTTATCTCACTACCACTTTCTCAAGGGCAATTAGGGATGGATACCAAATGCTGCTTTTCGTAGCAATACCCACATCCACTGCCTAAAACGATTATCACATCTGCCTGTACAAAGGTTATTCCACTTTAAACAGATGAAATGCTTTGAAACATTTAACTGTCATGCTGAAACGCCACTGTAATCTTTCATTTAAATTAACGGTAAATTTTGTAAAATTGGCAGTAAGAACCACAGAAAAAAAACAGCAGATTTGGCAAAAAAAGACCTTAAGCATATTAATACGACAGGCCAGACACAGAAATTTTTGTCCATTGATATCCAGTATTATTTCACCGCATATATGAACACAGCAAGTATATTAAGCAAATCGTTAGATAATATACCTGTGTCCGGGTGCAGAAGGCTCGATGGGCTGAATGGCTTGCTCTTGCTTCTAATTCTATGGTTTTCTCCTCTGATAATGGTATGTATCAGTTTCGGGAGGAAACATCGGAGCAAAGGAGAAACTTTATACTTTGTATCAATCTCTTGGAGAGTTGTAATGAGGCCAGGAATGTTACAGAGGTGATTAAAGGTCCTGCAAAATAAAGAAAGTAATGAACAGATGCTGGAGTAGGAATCCTAAAATTATGAACCTTGTAGTGTTTCCTCTCCTGATCAGTCATAGGAGATAAAAGACATACATCAATTCAGCGATAGGAAACAAGAAAAAAAAGTTTCTGGAAATGTGAGAATAAAAGGGAAATTATAAAGCAGTTGAGTGACCACATGGAAGAAAAAATTATGATGTGAGACCATTACTTATGGTGGTAGCTGCTTAAATAACTACTGGCAAGTTTTTTTTTAAAATACAATGAACATAATGTACATTAGGAATAAAAACAAGTTTAGTGTTTTTATTAAGCACCCAGAGAACATCATCTCTGTATCCTGCTTCTTCAGCCCTGTCAGAATTGTATACATTTCGACAAGATTCTGTCTCATTCTTTTAAACTCCAGGGAATACAGGCCCAGTCAACACAAACTCTCCTGATATGAGAAATTTTCTGGAATTAGTGTGGTGAACTTCACTGCACTTCCTCTATGGCAAGTATACCTTTTCTTAGGTAAGCAGATCAAAACTTCACAAAATACTTTAGCTGTACAGTCCTGTACAGCTGCGTAAGATTTCCTTGCTTCTGTGTGTACTCTTGCAATGAGGACAAACATACCATTTACCTTCCTAACTGTTTGCTGCACTTGCATACTTACTTTCAGTGACTAATGTCCAAGGACACTCAAGTGTCTTTGTACATCAACCTTTCGGAATCTATCACCATTTAAATAATACTCTGCCATTCAGCCTCTTTATGTCCTCCTCACCACTCACACTCCTAGTTTTGTGTTATCAGATAACTTGGAAACTCCTGATTCCCTCAACCAAACTATTGATACATATTGTGAAAAATTGGAGACCATGCAGTGATCCCTGCTATATCCTACTTGCCTTCCACTCCAAAAATGACACATTTAGTCAGACTCTCTGTTTCCTGTCTGCTAACCACTTCTCAGTCCATGCCAGTATATTACCACCAATCCCAGGTGCTTTCAATTCGCAAAATAACCTTTGTAGGAATTTATCAAAAACTTTCTAAAAATCCAATTACACCACACCCACTGGTTCTCCCCCATTTATTCTCCTGGTTACATCCTAAGAAAATCTCCAGTAGGTTTGTCAAACACAATTTCTATGTCAACTTTGTGTAATACCATTTGTATTTCTTAAGTGTTTTATTATCACATCCCTTATATAGGAACACCACCATGTGCAAGTTCTCTTCCAAGCCACATACCATTCTGATTGTATATCATACTGGTATTCCTTCATTGCCATGGTGTCAAAATCCTGGAACTCCTTTTCCCAACACCAGTGTTGGTGTGTCCACATCATATGGACTGCAGGATCACAAGAAGGCAGCACACTTTCTTCTCAAGGGCAGTTAGGAATGGACAACAAAAATAACCAGCGATGTCCATCTCCCATGAAAGAATACATTTAAAATACCTCTGCCTTATGCTTTTCAATACATAAAGCTAATTAAATAAACATACCTCCGTAAAATACCAGTATGGTACAATCTCAAAATGCTGTGCTTGGGCATTTATGACTAATCACAGTATGTAGATCCATGAAGCACATTTCTCTCTGTGTGTTCACATTTGCAAGGCTATAATGGACTGTGAGAATTTGGCTCCTTTTTCATAAAAAATGTTGGGAATTGATTTCACATTCTCTGCTTAGACTAGTAATGTAAGTACGATACCAATGTAACTTCTACTTTCATAATGGCTCTGGCAGGTTAGTTTAACTATACAACTTGTCAGAGCTTGTTTCGAGTGGATAAATTTGCTTAGCACAAATGTGAAGAGAATAAAACTTGTTTGAAAGTGAGGTTGGGCTTTAAATGCCAACCTGCAGAAATTAAATTATTCCTCAAAATTGATGTAGCACCTCAAAAACTGAATCACTACAAAAGTTTCTATCATCATTCTTCTTTGCATTATTAGCTCTGAACTGACAAAGCAGTATGCCTTCTACTACACGTCCAAGTACAGATTACACTTCTAAAATTGTTAAAGAACATCTGCAGTTGCATGTGAACATGTTTCAGAGAGTAACCACCACTCTAACCAATGCAAAAATATGATCTATCAAGCCAAGTTCCACTCTGGGATCTGACTCAGAATGATAGAATCCCTACTGTGCAATTCAGCCCATCGAGTCAGCACTGACCTTCCGAAGAGTATCCCACCCAGACCCAGCACCCCACCCCCATGCTGTCTCCGTAATCTCGCATTAACCGTGGCTAATCCACCTAACCTGCACATCCCTTGACACTATGGGGCAACTTAGCATGCCACCTAACCTGCATGCCTTTGGACTGTGTGAAACCATGCAGATTCATTCAAACTCCACACAGACAGTCACCCAAGGTTGGAATAGAACTTGGGTCCTTGGTGCTACGAGGCAGCAGTGCTAACCACTGAGCCACTGTGCCACCTGTCCAGTATTACCATCAACTGACAGCATGTTTGTTATACTGGATAACGGAGATGCCACTGTTCAATTAAAAAAAGTGACTTATTATGTGCTGGCTAGAACTGGCTGACAGTTAACTGCCAAACTTTGTTTAAATTTCGAATGAGGCAGATTGACTTTGACTGGTCAAGGTATGTCCCTGAGAAGTGAGCCAGAGAATGGGTGCTCCTACGTTGTTGAATTGAAACAGGTGCAGTGAGCCTTCATGCTTGTCCTGTTGAAAAGACAGGGTCCTATGTATTAAAATGCATAACTCCCACTACATGCAAATCTGCCACAATGCGAACCTAAATGACAATCCTAATTTGTCAGCTTAATTCTTCACACTGTCAAATTTTTTTAAGCAAATGTCAAAATACATTTTTAGTATTATTTAAGTTTGAATTGGTGAAAAATCGATTTTTCTTTGTGTCAGTAATTAATGATTAACTTGTAAGTATTTCTACAGCAATGGTGATTTCTTTTAAAACAGATGTGAGAACTAACTTTCAGAACTAATGGCTGTGTGTGCAAATTAGCAGGGATTATGACCAAGCAAGGTAAACAAATGTGCATCAAGGTCTGTTCCAAATTTCTGGACCTTTTGTTAAGCTTACAGGAGACGCCCGTAACTGAGCAGGGAGCCCTTTCAGTTTTAGTCAGTACTGAATAAGTCTTCGGAGAAAGGTGGATGTATAAAACTGTGCTCCTGAGAAAGCGAGAAGATAGTTGGATTTATTACTCTCAGGTAAAGAATTAGTTCCAGACCCTCCATTCAAACACCATAAATGCTGATTTCCCTTTACTTGGTATATTTTTGTCAATTCTTCAGACAAAAAGCTTTAAAAAAAATGTCCTTTTTCAGGAATACCCAAGTTCTACACTACCAAATGACTATAAGAGAAAATAATGCACTTACTTTTCACTAATACTTTCTCTCTTTTGGTGCTGTAGTAAAACTATCAAGCAACTCAAACCTTCTCGAACAAGTGATGGTGTTTTCACAAGTGATTTGGTGATCTGCTGGGCCAGAGTCTTTATCAGAGAAGGTTCCATGACAACTTTTGCAGCAAGCTGAGAGATTATCATATAGGTAGCAGCTCGATAATCTGCAAACGAAGACTTCAGTCCCTAAAATTTGAAGAAAAATGTGTTATACAATAATTTCCACAAAATAGATGACAAGCACAGTATAACACAAATAAATAGTGTCATTCAAAAATTATTAGCGAGGGTAACCAACAAGGAGCATGCAAATCAGAGATCACTGCAGCAAATGACATTGATACATATGCTTGATATCAATAACTGAAGCTAAGAAGTCAGGGTATATACTGGGTAATGGGTAATGAGGAGCAATGGTGAACCCATGCTCCCCCCCCACCAATCCCTTAGCGTATTTTGCACTTTTCTACAAAATGAATGGTGCAGATGTCACCAGCAAAAAAAATTAGGATATTCATTGTAAAATAAAAACAGAAAGTGCTGTAAAAGCTCAGCAAGTCTGGAGACAGAAACAGAGTTAATGATTTGAATCGAATAGGGTTCTTCCACAGAACTGAATTGCAGCTCAGTATTTCCAGAACTTTGTTCTGATTTCATATTTCTACCACCTGCAGTAGATTGCTTTTATTTCAAGATATTTATTATTAGTTGAAAGTAAATAAGATCCATATGATTTAGCTTCACACATGCTCAATTTATTACCTTCTGGATATATGGAAGCAGTTTGGCCACTATGGTGTCTGTTATTTTCTCCACAGCATTTAATGCTAGCACAATGGTGGATGCATAAAAAGAAAAAAGAACCCTTAGTTGTGCTGGATTGCCAGGATAATCTGCAAATGCCTAGGGAAAAAATAGAAATTGATAATGAGAATTATTTCATAATCAAAATTCCTAAATTTAGGTGTTGTTAGTATTCCTTTATGAGCCTATTCAGTAAATTTCTAATTTATTCAACTGTGGAGAACATCAAATGCGAGACCGATTTTGGGCTGACTGACACAAATGTACATAGAATTTCCTATTTTACTCTCAGACTGACATCAGGATGGACAACTTTGGTTGCTTTCATCATGCCTTAGTCTTGAAATAGTAAAGGCACAATTGCTGGTTTCTATCACAAAATGAGCACAAGATAGGCATTAAGCCTTGGAGCTTGCTGGCCTGCACCAGTTGGTACCATAATTTGCAGTTTCTTTAAGGAACTTTTGTACCACTACTACAATTATAATTGTACACTTTCTGAACAAGTCACGTTTTCTAATTGTGTGTGTGAAAATATTCAGGGCAAAAATTCAAATTAGACTACAAGTGAAGTTAAAACTTTTAAACTTGAGGTTGAATGTACAAACCTTGGTAGCCTTGGTTATCAGACTACAGATGAAATCCATAAAGTTCAGATCTTTGTAACAATGTGTAATTAATGTACTTCTTGCCAATGGGACGCCATGTTTCTGGACAGACAATGGAAAAATACAATTTATTTGAATCATGGTTTGCAATATCTACAGCTACATCAACCAAGTAGAGAATGGCTGATTCAGGTCATAGCAGAATGCATATCTTGGTGGAATTGATTACTTTTTCTCATTCAGAAACCATCTTGTATCTCAGCTACACCAGACGCGCTACAAAAGACATCATGTCCCACAAAGTCACATAAGATTAATCAAATCTTTCATTTCTCTCTCTGCCTCAATTTCACCTACATCATCTAACAGATGCACACTTTCCGGTACTTCGGTGAAGACTGAGTGATCTCAGTGTAGTTACAGCTAGCAGCTGTCAATATGGTCGCATGGTTGGGGGGCTTTCCTATAACCATTTGTCAGGTCATCAATAATAATAACATGTATAACAAATACCTCCATAATCCATGAGGTGCACTGATAAAATATTTTACACTGGAAATATACCCAAAAAGTGAAAAGACAGTCATTTGCCATCAGCCATGCTCTTGGAGAATTTCAGAGTGACATTCATTACACAATATAGTTACTGTGGATGCATGTTCCATGTGCAGTGACATCACCATCAGTGAATGTGCTGCTGACTAGATGTTCATAGAACTATAGAATCCCTACAGTGTGGAAATAGGCCCTTCGGCCCAACAAGTCCACACCGAACCTCAGAGCATCCCACCCAGATATAACCCACCTAATCTACACATTCCTGAACACTACGGGTAATTTAGCATGGCCAATCCACCTAGCCTGCACATCTTCGGACTGTGGGAGGAAACCGGAGCACCCGGAGGAAATCCATGCAGACACGGGGAGAATGTGCAAACTCCACACAGACAGTCGCCCGAGGGTGGAATCAAACCCGGGTCCCTGGTGCTGTGAGGCAGCAGTGCTAAACACTGTGCCATCTCTGGGGAAGCAAGGTGCAGGTTAGGACCCCAGCTGGAGGGTGAATTGTATTCAAAGGAATCTCAGCAGTAGAATTTACAAACCAGATTGGGGAAACAGTCAGTCAATTTAAAAGCAATTTTGACAGGCAAGAAAATTACAGACTGTTCCAAATGCATTCAACAATTTTCACCAAATAGCCATCTAAGTTAAATACTGTTATCGCTGAATTTTTTAGTTTAAAAGTGCTGAAATAAAACCTGAGGAACATCAATTATTCCCATCCATTGAATGTCACAAATATGATAACTGCAGAATAAAAACCTCAGATCTGCAGGCTTTAATTACATTGTTTGAACATTTTATTTTACCTGTATGGGCATAAGCCAATGCCAGCGATGAGTTGGGCAACTGATGTTAAGAAGCTGAATGGCTCTGACAAACACTTTGGTCTCATGATAGGGAAGAATGCAGCCAATCAAACTGTCCTGATTATACAGATGAATGTGGAACCTAGCGAAACAAGTACATACAAGTTAAAACCATTGAGGAAAGGTCACCGGACCCGAAACGTTAACTCTGATTTTTCCCTTCACTGATGCTGCCAGACCTGCTGAGCTTTTCCAGCAGCTTTGTTTTTGTTCTTGTTTTTAAGATCACATTGCTGTAATTATTACGTAATGGAAATAACTGTTACTCTGCTTCAAAAACAAGGAGTGTTACGATCACAAATACGATCATGCAGCAAATTTTTTTAATATGTTTTAATTAATTAATTTGCTGATTCCTTGCTCATATTGGTTACTGCAAAATAAAAAAAATTGCAATTGCCTAAGTTTCATAAGATGATACAGGTTGAATGCAGGTCACTTTGACTAAGAACAAAGACTTTCAAATATAGGTTCAAATATGCTTGTCTAAGAAAAAGGGAATCAATTATTTTCTAAATTCCAAATTACTGGTTTCATCGCGTTACCTTTGAATAAGCCACTCGAGGCATTTCTGGGCTGGCTTTAGCATGAAGTATGGTGATAAGCGTGTTAAAAAAATCAAAATATTCTCATTGAGCTTGGCATTCACTTCTTTAGTCTGAACACTACGTTCTAGACCTTTGGCAGCTTGGCTGAAGAGTGTCGACTGAAATTCTTCAAAAGCCGGATCAATTCCAATAAGTTCCTCTAGCCCTGTACATCCTACGTGATTAGAGAAATGAGTGTTAGAACAACAACGAAGTAATGTAAAGAAAGGTATTATTCCACAAGACCTTCCTATTTAAAGAAAAATCTATTACTAATTTTAATCAAAGCTCAGAACATGAGTCACACACCTTCATGAAAGGATTTGATCTTAATGCATTATAAATTCTAAAAGACTATTTTGAAGGTCCAGTATATATTACCTTTATACTGCAAACATGATTAAAGAAAATTAATTGTTTTGCATTGTGTAAAATCTACATGCATGCACATTCTCTTAATAAGTCTCCTCCTAAACCAATCCAGCAGAATGGCAATTGTTTAATTAATAGAGGAAGTTTGTACATCTTCAGGAAAGATGATGTGCAAGAATGGATTGGAAAAGAAGTATAAAAAATCATTACACCTTTGATACCATTTTTATATTTAACCAGAAAAAAACTTTGTACCAAATTAAAAAAAAGCCAAATATCTTAAATTGTAGCAAAGAATAACTGCTGAGTAAAATCAGAATTTTTGTATTATTTATGACAAAAAAAGGAAATGGATATTCTACAGATATTAAAAAGTTGTGGCTTCTGCTACACAAGCTGGTGAAAGGTGAAACATAAAATATTACAACAAAACATCAACTATTAGAGTTCCTAGACCTGTGAAATTCAGACAGCACTACTAATCTAAATAGTTATCAAGGAACCAAAGGAACTAGTGGAGTTGGAGAATGGAGCAAACAGCATAAAGGCTGGTGAGCGTGAAAGGATCAAAATGACATGTGACTCGATAGAAAAAACAAATTTCCATGGGGGCCAGCTGGAAAAAGTAATAGTGAAGGGAGAGGTTAAAAGGGTGGAATGAAAATAGAATCAACAGAAGAATAAGAGCAGATTCGTGGAAACACCACTAATTGCAGGCTCAGTTTAAGCCACACACTATCCTGACTTGCAACTATATTGCTGCTCTTTCACTGTCAACAGATCAAAACCCTGGAACTTCCTTCTTAACAACACTATGGGGGTACTTGCTGCTACCACCACTACATCACAGGGTAACACAGTGGCATTATCTCTAGACTATTCACCTAGAAACTCGGCAAATGTTCTGGGGACCTAGGCTCAAATCCTGCCATGGCAATAACGAATTTGAAATTAAGAGTCCAATGATGACCACAAAACCATTGTCGATTGTTGAAAATAAACATTTAATTCACTACTATCCTTTAGTGAAGGAAATCAGTCATTCTTACCTGACCTGGCCGACATGTGACTCCAGATCCACAGCAATGTGGTTGTCTCTTAACTGCCCTCTGGGCAATTATGGATGGGCAATAAATACTGGCCTAGCCAGAGATGCCTACATCCCATGAGTGAATTAAAAAAACAAACACCCCTACCCCAAAAAAAAACTGCATGAGTTCAAGAAACTGGCTTGCTGCCACCTTCTCAAGGGCAATAGGAAAAGGCAATAAATGATAGCCCAGTCACCAATGTACAGATCATGAGATGTGTTTAAAAATCAAATTGGAACCTGTGACTGGATTATGTGTGCGGCATATTAGGAACAGAAAGGACAAATAGAAATGGTGTCACAGCGGTTTTACTTAAACTTCAGCAAAATAGGGGTTCCCAAAATGGCTGGTTACTTTCTGAAAACTGTGGTGGTTACTGAACAAAGGACATACTTGCCACAAAGGGAGTGCAACAAAGATTCAGCAGTCTGATCTCTGGGATGGCAGATTGTTGCTTGGGGAGTGATTCAGTAGACCGGGTCTATATTCTCTAGAGCTTAGAAGAATGTGAGGTCACCTCATACAAGTTCTTACAGGGTTTGACAGGGTAGATGCAGGAAGGGTTATTTCCCCTGGCTGGTTATCTGGAACCATGGGACCCTGTCTCAGGATAAGAGGCAGCAGTAACTAATATATCGATGACCCCATTAGAGTAATTCACATCTAGTTTTGGATGGTGCTCTCAGTGCACTGCTAGAACCTCCAGTGAGTATTGGCCACAGCAACAAGCAACAGTAAAGACTAGTACAAAATATATGATTTTAGAAATGACAAGGTTCAAAAGGAACGAAGAATAAATTTTAAGTGATTATCTGCGAGGGATCTTAGTTCAAAAAACTGGAATGTTTGCAAATGAAGATGTTAAGTGTACATGTGAATACTTCAAGAAAGTTAAACTCCAACATTTGATTAACTGAGGCAGCCAAAATGCCGTCAGTGGTGGTACAGTAATCTGGTAGATCTATGCCAAGTATAGCAGTGTAAAGACTTGTGTAGTAACAACTCCCAAAGAAAACATGCCGATGGGAGCACAGGATGGATGAGTCACTTACCTATGGCAAAGAAAGTGTCTCTGTCAACAGTAGCAGCTTCCTTACAATCAAACAACAATGATGCTGTCACTGTGCGAGACAGAAGACTTGGATCATTCTGTGGTAGAGCCAAACGTTTCAGCTGAAAGGCTAAAGAGGTCATTTTGCTTTCCTGAGGGTGAAAGAAAAAAAATGAAATAAAAAAACTAATGATGAATGCACGGCAATGTTCAAGGTCAGACTCTTCACTATGGAAATTTAACTTTTAGTAAAACATAAAGACTGCAAGGAAACTCGCTGAATAGTTACATTTCAAATAACCTTTTCTTCATTACAAATTGCACCACATGGTGTAAGGTAATAGCTCTCCTTTGAAATGCTTTTGTCATATTTAACTAGTTTTTCAGGAGAACATTTTCCCAGAGCATTTTCATAGATAGCCAAGCAGTGATTAAGCACTGACAAGGTAATGGGAGAAATTAATAAACTATCTCGAAGAAAACTAAATTTATATTACTCAATTCTACAGGCCAAGCTACACTTCTTTTTGTAAACATTTACAATTATTGGGGAAACACATAAATAAATTAGAAATAGTTTAACACCTACTTTATTTCAATAAAAGCAAATTGTTGAAAACAGATCTCTCAGCATTTGAAAGCAAACACCAGTCACTAGGTAATAACATTTTATGTATACGATACAAAGACAATGCTGGTCTTTCTTTTGATAGAAAGTATTTTAACCTTTTTTTAAAAAATGTTTGATGCATTACAGCACTTTTGGAGAATGAGGCCAGGTCTTGGACCTTTGCCAGAGACACAGAGATTCCATTTGTCCAAAGCTAGTGAATAAATATGGACAAAAGCAGTTTAAACCCACTCTCATTTTGCACCAGTCTTCACGGTGCAAGACACGAGTAACATCCCAAAAGTTCAAGAGACTCTGGGTCAGAGGTGAGTAAGATGGCCATCACCGAGGAGAAGGTGCTAGAAAAACTGAAAGCTCTGAAGGTGGATAAATCACCTGGACCAGATGGACTACACCCAGAGCTCTGAAGGAGATAGCTGAAAAAATAGTGGAGGCGTTAGTGGCGATCTTTCAGGAATCACTGGAGTCAGGGAGAGTCCCAAAGGACTGGAAAATCACTAACGTAACCCCCTGTTTAAGAAGAGAGTAAGGCAAAAGACAGGAAATTACAGGCCAATTAGCCAGACCTCGGTTGTTGGTAAGATTTTGGAGTCCATTGCGAAGGATGAGATTTCTGAATACTTGGAAGTACATCGTAAAAGGGCAAAGTCAGCATGGTTTCACCAAGGAGAGGTCATGCCTGACAAATCTGTCAGAATTCACTGAGGAAGTAACGAGAAGGTTAGCCAAAGAAGAGCTAATGGATGTTATCTACTTGGCTTCTGGAAGGACTTTGACAAGGTGCCACACAGGAGGCTGCTGAGTAAGATAAGAGCCCATGGTGTTGGAAGCAAGGTACTAGCATAGATAGAAGATTGGCTGTCTGGCAGAAAGCAGAGAGTGGGGATAAAAGGGTCCCTCTCAGGATGGTAGCCAGTGACTAGTGGTGTTCCGCAAGGGTCAGTGCTGGGACCACAACTTAATGATCTAGACGAAGGAACTGAGAGCATTCTGGCTAAGTTTGCAGATGGTACAAAGATAGGTGGAGGTACAGGTAGTATTGAGAAGGTGGGGAGGCTGCAGAAGGATTTAGACAGGTCGGGAGTGTGGGCAAAGAAGTGGAAGATGGAATACAACATGGGAAAGTGAGAGGTCAGGCACGTTGGTAGGAAGAATAGAAGCATAGACTGTTTACTAAATGGGGAGAAAATTCAGAAATCAGAACAGCACAGTGGGAGCCCTAATCCAGGATTTTCTTAAGGTTAACTTGCAGGTTGAGTTGGTAGTTAGGAAGGCAAATGCAGTGTTGACATTCATTTTGAGAGGGCGAGACCACAAAAGCAGGGATGTACTTCTGAGGCTTTACAAGGCTCTGGTCAGACCACTTTTAGAAAACAGTGAGCAATTTTGGCCCCTATATCTCAGGAAGGATGTACTGGCCCTTGAACGGGTCCAGAGGAGGGTCACGAGAATGGTCCCAGGAATGAAAGGTAACACGTGAGGAACGTTTGAGGACTTTGGGTCTATACTCAATGGAGTTTAAAAGGATGAAAGAGGTTCTAATTGAAACTTACAGAATACTGAAAGACCTGGACATAGTGGATGTTGGGAAGATGTTTCCATTAGCAAGAGAGTCTAGGACACAAGGGTACAGTCTTAGAGTAAAGGGAAGAGGGAGGAGAAACATCTTCAGCCAGACAGTGGTAAATCTATGGAATTCATTGCCACAGGAGGCTGTTGAGGCCAGGTCATTAAGAACATTTAAGACACAAGATAGTTAGGTTCTTGATTGTTAAGGGGGAAAGAAGGCAGCAAATAAGGTTGAGAAACTTATCAATCATGATCGAATGGCGGAGCAGACCCGATGGGCTGAATGGCCTAATTTCTGCTCCTGTGTCTTATGATCTCACTGATCAATCCAGAAACAAGCCCAAAATGTCAAATCTGTGCTAAATGGTGGTGGCAAGTGTCAGGATGGAAGTCTGATGCTACTGTTGCGTTGGGATATTCCCAACAGTGGGAAGCGTAATGCTTAAAGTATTTGTCAATTGGGGTGGGTAATTAATTGACCTATTGATAGTACTGGAATGATGACCTCCATTTAGTCAGGGGATCGTGAACTAAATCAGTGTGGCATCCCAGCAGTTTCAGAGGAGGGGCTCCATGCAAAGACTTCATGGACCCTGGTAGCAATGGCTGTGCCAGCAGGCCTAATGTTTTCATGGTTGGGTACTCCTCTCCAATCACTGGGGTCAGCCAGCCTGGCCCTGGCATTTTCTTCTAGTCCTTAAAGGCTTCTGTTGTGTTGCTGCCTCAGCAGCAGCAATCTGTGCCAATAAAAATGCAGACATCCTTCAATTGCAAGTGTAAGTAGATGAAAGAATCATTAACTGGTGTTCATACTATTTGCTGGGCCTTGGTTTCATTCGTTGCCTTTGTAAAACATTTTTCCATGCATTTAACACATCACCCTTCATCTTCACTTGATTATCTCCCACAACTTCCATTACCTGTCATCTTACCTATTCCTGTCCACTTTCTGGAGGGTTTGTTTCCTCCTGTCTCCACCTTTGCTTATTCTTCTACGCTCCACACACCCAACTACTCTTCTTCCTGATACTTTCCTGTGCAAGGAATGTGATGTAATATCTGTTCATTTATCTGCTTGTCTACACTATTGTCCAGGGTTCCAAACCGGCTTTATATATTTAATGCAACGAAGTTTTCTAAATTAACCAATCATGCAG
>NC_063340.1:74318904-74333259 GCF_021869965.1 Rhincodon typus
TTTCCTGCTCCTCTGATGCTGCCTGGCCTGCTGTGTTCATCCAGCTCTACACCTTGTTATCTAAAGTTTGTACATAGCTTTGCATTCTCGATGAACAGCTGTTTTCCCAATTTGCTGTTTCACCAGGTGTAATCTGAGATGATGAGAGAAATGAGCTGAAGAAATGAGAGTTAACGTTTCAGGTCTGGTGACCCTTCCTCAGAACTGTTCTGAGGAAGGGTCACCGGACCCAAAACGTTAACTCTGTTTTTAACTTCACAGATGCTGCCAGACCTGCTGAGCTTTTCCAGAACTTTGTTTTTGTTCCTGATTTACAGCATCTGGAGTTCTTTCAGTTTTAATGAAGAAATCAGAGACAGTGCGTCTTCCAATTCATTCTTCTCTCTGCTGTTCAAAAACAGCTGTTGAAATATAGTTCAATATACGTTTGAGCCTAGTTCCAAACTCATTCCAGTCTGGCTGACTTGCAGGTAAGCCTTTCATTCTTGAATAAGTGAATTTATTGTACAAGGGTGAAGTTTTCACTACGGCCATTTTTGTGCTGAGGTTGATGTTTACTCCTTTATGAGATATTATCCCAACCACAACTACCTGGAATGACTGACTATCAGCATTAACTAGCTTTCTGTCCAGAGATATGCCAATCAGGCAACAAATGATTAATTCGGACAAGTCAACTGTTTATTCACCACTAACTAGCAATAGCAGGATAATAGAGAAACTCAAATCTATCTTCTGGCTTTCCTGGTGTGCGTGTATTCACTTCATTTGCATTGCCTTTGGAGCTTCTGATAACAGCTGAATGCACTGGATATGGGATTTTATTCTATCAATTCACAGCTGTTATACAGCCACCAGTATAAAACAATGTAGCTGGATGATATAAAAGCATAAAATGCTTGAAATACTCAGCAGAGCAGGCATCATGTGTAGAGAGAAAGAACAGTTAACATTTTAGGTCAAAACACCAAAGAACTGTGGATGCTTGAAATCAGAAACAAAATCAGAAATTACTGGAAAAATTTAGCCAGTCAGGCAGCGCCTGTGCAGAAACATTTTAGAGCCAATGCCCCTTGTTCTGAACTAATTACTGATTACAATATCTGATGGGTACTTGAATAGGAAGGGTTTAGATGAAGATGGGCCAAATGCTGGCAAATGGGACTAGATTAAATTAGGATATCTGGTCAGCCTGGACAAGTTGGACTGAAAAATCTGTTTCTGTCCTGTACAACTCTATGATTCTATGCTCTTCAGAACTATCATGTTATGGAGGGTATAATTCAGTGTGTTGGAATAATCAAGACTAGAGGTAGCAAAGACAAGAATGAGGGTTTCAGTAGCAATTGCACTGGACAAAATTAAAGTGAGATTATGCCATCTTAGTAATAGCATGAATTTGAGTTCAGAGGCTCATCCCAGCACCAAATATGGTACATTTACAGGCCAGGTGTAAATGATGGGGATTTTGCATTTGAAGATTTGACCATTGATATAAAATCATTACAACACTGGATTCAGGTCAGTGGGGCTAGACTACTGGCATTGACTACCCAAATTGTCATGTTCCACTACCTTAGTAAAGTTTGTTTGGAGGGCCCTCAATAGTAAAGTCATTGATTGCCTCATCTCCAAGGTACAGCATCAGAAAACCTCCGAGTAGACACTCTATTGCACCACATTGACTCTTTTCCACAAATAATTCCAACAACTACACTAGCCAGAAGAAAGGTAAAGTCATCATAGTTCTAGCAGACCATAGAGCTTCTGTCATTAGAGATAACTGAAGGTAGTTTAACCTGAGGGTTACTATGCCTCAGGAGAGTGGAGAGGCTGAGAAGGACATTCCGTCATGGTAACTACAGCTGGTGTGGGAATTGAACTGTTAGCATCACTCTACATCACAAACCAGCCATCTAAGCTAAATGACCCCTACTATGAGGCTCATTTTAAGTGGTGTTAGCCTTGCATGAACTTCGGCTCTCTGCTGAGGCACACAGCCACTTAATCTACCATTTAGTGTTGACTCGTAAAAATAAGCAGTCACCATGAAGTTGGTGTGCTATGTGGGCAGGATAATTACAAGAACACTCATTATCCTTTAACAGCTGTGTAATTAACAAAACGGTGGTTGTGCCTGAGTGCTGCAACCTTTCCTTTGCCCTCGAAAATGAAAATTCTTTAATTCTGCGACGGTGTTGTGTGTTGGAGCTTGCTGAAACTTTTTGGGATACATTACACATTCGGCATACAGACTCAAAATAACTTCACAGAAGCTGGAATCCTGTCACCAAGTCACACTTTATTTACTTGTGCACAGTACACTGGTTGTGACCAGCCAGCTCGGAGTCAGTCACCTGAACTGAGGAGATTCTGATCTCTTGGTTATATATTTTTTTCTTTTCTTTCTTTTTTTCTTTTTTTTCTGCACGATCCGACACACGCTGAGGCACGGTCTACCATGAAGGCCTAGTACACTCACTAAAGTTCAGTCTAGGTCCCTTACACTAAAGCTGTGGCACAAAGGCCAGGTCCTGTCATCAAATCATCCATTCACTTCACCAACAGAATGATATCACTAGCTCAAAAATCAGTTCTCAAAACCAGCAGTACCACTGGATGTGGCCAGCTAGCTTGGAGTCAGTCAACTGAGCTGAGGAGATTCTGACCTCTTGGTTATATTGGTCAGTCAGGGCTTTCCTGATTGATCCAGGTTAACAACCCGAATCAACAATCTCATAGTCAATGAGGTCAACCTGGTTCCAATCACTACAAGACTGTAAATATACTAAGCCAATTATGAGGATGGCAATGTAACTCCCACAGCCTCCTCAGCCCATTGCATCTTCAAATTCTCCACGATATTTATGTATTACCTTCTTCCCTGTTCTTACCAGTGTTTCTGTTTTCAATTAAAAATTGTTTGGTCCTCTCCTTTATAAATATATGAAACACAGAGATGTTTCTTTGTAAAGAAAATTTGTGGTGTGGTCACTAAGTGAGCAGCAAGGGACAGCTCCATTCAAATCAGCCTTCCAGTTGACAAAAAGACAAAATTTAGAATACATTTCCTGTCACATTATAACATGGCTTTGACAACCAAAACTGTTGAAATGCTACATATGCAACTAACATGTAAAACAGTTATCTGCATTATGTTGCAGCAATGGACATGATTCATTCTCTGTTCCTCATTAACTGCTTGACGTCTGAGGACATTATCAGTTAACAAATGGAATGCGTCTGTAACAATCCTGATTACAAAGCAGATTTGTTTTAGCACTGTCTGAAATTATGACCTAATACAACTTTCTGCGAGAAAGGAATTAGCGTCATTACCTCTTTGTAAAATTGCTACACATGAAGTGAAACAAAGGCTTTCTCAGATGCTCAGGCAAATTCAGTTCTGCTACGATTCCAACAATGCAAATAATTTCAGCCCTTTGATGATTCCAGTGAAGGTATTATGTGGTCTCCCTTCAGCATCACGAATGGGATGTGAGCTAATTATTATAGTGCATCAGAAAGATTGTGTCACATGGTGGTGCAGTGAGTTGGGGCATCAATGTATTGTATTTTGTTTAGATAGAGTACTTGCCAGCATCTCAGATTCATCACAAGATTGTTTGCAAGATTAGTTAGCTTCTTAAATGTATAACCCCTGTGTATTTTTCTGGTCAAGATGGTGGTGGAATAGAACACTCCAACTAGATCGCCTCCGCTCCTTCTGTTTCCTTCACTTTCTTTCTTCCCGCTTTGGTCTCTCGGTGGGTCTCAGTGTGGTCTCTCGGCATCATGGTGGCTCTCAGCGGTGAGTCCTGGCCTGGTCTCTCGGCAGTATGTCGGCTGGTCTCTCGGTGACTCATGGTGGTGTCTCAGCTCAGTGTGCAAGGTGGATCTTCCCCAGGAATGTTCCCGGGGGAGATCGGAGAGTTGGAAGTTTCAGCAGTATCGATAGTATCTGTTGTGGCTGCATTGAGAACAGACAGCAGAGCGAGATAAGCAAGATAAGTTTGACCACGTGGTCAAGCAGACTGCAGATCTTGTTGCAAAGGACTGCAGAGATCTATCATAACCAGTATGAAGCAGCACAAGTTCCTCATTCACTACTCCTCTGACAAATTACCTTAAACAACCTTTTCATTCATCAAATGCTCACCATGATGAGAGAGTGTACTGTGTACATGATATATTGCAGCAACTTATCAAAGCACCTTCAACTGCACTTCCCAAACCACAACTACAAAGGGTACCACTTTGGGGAAGTTCAGGTGATTTTTGGGGACTTTTGGGGATTTTTGTTTAGATAGAGTACTAGCCAGCATCTCAATTTTACTTACAATTATGGATTCTAATACGTTGTCAATGCATGACATGACTAACTTTCCTACAGATGTTCAGTTTATTCTTCTTTCCTTTTGAGCAGAGTTTTGTTGACTATGCTCCTATCTTATGAAGTTGAAGTTTCATTTGGAGAATGGTGGTTTAATAAGGGACAGTTAGCGCAGATTAGTTAAAAGCAAACTGTGTTTGACCAATCTGACTGAATTTCTTGCTTAATGAACAAAAAGGTCAATTGACCTCCTTCCACAAAGTCAGCTTCAACAGTCCTGCTACAATTAATGGGGTCAGGAAGTCATTGAATTTGTGTGGGAATAAAGTGGTTGAGTAATTGACCCTTTTGGAATAATCTGGAAAGGTAGCATATTTGGTTTGAAAAATCACTTATGCTCTGATAAACTCATTGTGCTATGAATCATAGAACTGTGCAGTATTAAAGGAGGCCATTCAGTCCATCAAGTCTGTGCATGATATTTCAAACAGCAGTCCAATTAATCTCACTCTCCTGCTCTTTCCTCATATCCTGCATTTTTTCCTTTTTCAAGTATCAAGTATTTATCTAAATTCCTTCTGAAAGTTACTTTTGAATCCGTATCCACATCTTGTCTTCAATGTGTTCTGAATCCTAACCACTCGTAATGAAAATTAAATGCTCTTCATGTTGTTATAAATATTGTAGAGACTGGTGCCTTTAAAAATAATCAAATTCTAAATTATTAGTTAAAAAGTAAACTCAGCAGAAGTTCGTATGTTAAAAGAGGTAAGAAAATTGACAAAAGAGAAAGATTAAGCACGATTAGTTTAACACTGTATCTCATAATCAAAATTTTAATTTCAATTGTGAATCCCTTTCTTGGTTACAGGTTCTTGAGAATTCCTTAAATTTCCTTGGACCAAAACCAAGCTATGCCAAGCTGCTAGGGATTCACTGGACTCTGTTTAGTTTCTCGGCTATTTTCTGAGGTAAGAGATTTCTTGGGGATTCTCCCACACGGGGGTAGTGCATTGGAAACCAAGCCCCAGTATTTCTGGAGTCAGAGTCATACCTCACTGTTTCATTCAGGTAAAATGAAAATGCACACCAGGTTGTTTTCATTAACAAAAAAAACTGTTGTAATCAAGCTTTTTAGACAATAGCAAAACCTGAACAAGTTGAATTGTCAGTCTAGAACTGAAAATTAAACCCATCCCTTAAAATTCCCATACATTTACAGACAGAAACCCAAAGAGACAAAAGTCATGAGAATAGGAAAGAAAAATCGCAAAGTCATTGAGTCACACAGCATATAAACAGGCCCTTTGGTCCACCACATCTATGCTGACCAACAAACACCAAACTATATTAATCCCATTTAGCTGCATTCGGTCTGTAGCCTACTATGCCCTGGCACTTTAAGGGTTCATCAGCTTCTTAAATGTTGTGAGAGTACATGCCTCCACCACCATCTCAGGTAGCAGATTCCATATTTCTACCACTCTCTGGGTGAAAAAGATTTTCCTCCGTCCTCATCTAAACCTCTTATTCCTCACGTTAAACTTAAGCCCTCTGGTCTTAGACACATCTGCCATGCAGAAAAGATTCCCATGATTTAACTTATCTAAGCTTCTTAGAATTTTGTATACCCCCTCAGCCTCCTCCGTTCTAAGCAAAACAAACACAATCTATCCAGTCTCTCCTCATAACGGAAACTTTTCATCCCAGGCAACATTCTGATGAATCTCCTCTGAACTCTCTTTAGTGCAGTCATATCCTTCTAATAGTGTGGCGACCAGAACAGCACAGATTATTCCATCTGGCTTAACCAATGTTTGTTGTGATGCTATGTGCCTTTAAGAGGGCTGTGTTCTGTCCTGTTTCTCTTGAAGAGGGGTGTTATAAACCTGGTACTGAGATGCCGCTCCATAGAAAGTACAGTCAATACAGTACAGTAAAAAGCTTTGGTCTTTTAAAAATTAGACAAAAGAAGCATGAGTGGGGTGGAGTTGGGCTCACACACATCCAGGGTTTTAGGTTTTGCTTTCAGTCGTTAATATTAGTGGTTTTGGAGTTGAAGCTGCGAGATATAGCTCTCTTTCTGCTGCTGCAAGAAGTCTGAGGTCTCTCTCTGCTGCTAGATTCATTCCATTGGTGTCCCTTTCTCCTGGACTGGAGAAGATAGCCAGTGACGGTAATCTGTTTTGCTGAATTTACCTTTGCCAAGGGTGTGTTTATGGGATGCTGTTATACTGGAACAGTTGATAAGTAGTAGTTAAAATATATATTATTTTGTTAATTATATTGATAGAGTTAAAGCTATTCCAACGCTTTTTTTGTTTGTATTCTAACGTGTAAGAATAAGATTGTTTGGCTTAATTCCTAATAGTTTGACCAATCAAATTATATCTGGAACATAATGCCTTACACTTGTCTTTAGATAAGATAAAGGTTAGGGTCTAGGCTATCTCCTTAATATGTTTTGACGAGGTTTGGTCTGGTCCATAGCATTTATAATGTTGTAACAAGACTTCCCTGCTCCTATACGCTATGCCCGGCTAATGAAGGCAAGTATCCCCAGTGCCTTCTTTACCACTCTGTCTATCTGTGCTGACTCCTTCAGTGATCTATGGACCTGTACACCAAGCTCCCTTTGTTCCTGAGTACTTCCTATGGGCTATCGTACATTGTGTATTTCCCTTTCTGATTGGACATCCCAAAATGCATCACTTCGAAATTATCAGGATTAAATCCCATCTGCAATTGCTCTGCCCAATTTACCAGCTGATCAATATCAGACTGTAGCCTCAGCTCGTCCTCTACACTATTAGCAACACCACCAATTTTCATGTCATATGCAAACTTATTAATTATACCTTCTACATTCACATCCAAGTCATTAACATACATAACAAGCAGCAAGGATCCCTGCACCGATCCCTTTGATACACCCCTTGACCATAGGGTTCCAATAACAAAACAAACTCTCCATCATCACCCTTTGCCTTCTATTTGCAAGCCAGTTTTGGATCCAGCTTGCCAACTTATCTTGGATCCCAAGGTCTCTTACCTTTTGGATCAGTCTTTCATGTGGGTCCTTCACAAAGGCCTTACTAAAGTCCATAGAAACCACATTAGCTGCACTACACTTATCAATATATTTAGTCAATGTTTCAAAAAAATTCAGTTAAATTAGTCAGGCAGAATCTCCCTCTAACAAATCCTTGCGGACTATCCCTAATCAATCCAACCTTTCACAGAAGCACAGTTCTGGCACCAGTCCAGATCACACAATGAGTTGTTTTCTTCCAGAATCTTTTGATTCCTTTCAATTACTTCCAACTCTTTGTTGATGACACAAGGTTGTGGGTACACTGATTCTTACTTTTTCATTCACTGGTTGAGAATATCTTTCAGTGACTCTGAAGGTCTCTTCGCCCCTTTTCATATTAACAACAGAATTTCAGAAAGACAGTGTTAGCTGCTGGGGATTTTGTTTTACTTCACACAGAAGAGTGAGAAAGAGAATTGATGCTTTCAGTGACCAAAGTGTCAGTGGGGGAGCTGTTTCCAAACATAGACTGACCCCAAATTGACTAACAGTTGAGATATACCAAAACAAATAAATACTTCCAAAATCTCACAGCCAATTTTCATTACGATGAGACCAGCGATGGCCTGCTCACATGTGGAAATGCTTATAGATTGCACATTTAGGCATTTTATATTCTTCAGGGCTCAACACTGGGCTCAACAGTTTCAGAGTATGAACACTATTCTCGATTTTGTTTACAGCCCAATCGTGCCTTCAGTGACTTGTTTGTATGGGTTTGCCATCAGCAAAGCTGATCTATTTTCTATTATTGACACATAACATTAACACCTATTTTATATCTATAGCTCTCCTCCACTATCATGAGCACTCCCTCTAGCTTTTGTTCTGGATAACCTCACCATCTATTACACTACCTCACTTGTCCTCCCCCTTTGTCAACACTAAAAACCATTACTTTCCAGCTCTCTTTAGTTCTGAAGATGAGTCATAGCTGACTGTTCCTCAAGCCACCACAAGATGTATAAAATCCCAATGAGATCAACATGATAACTAACTTAAAAACCGAAAGAATTGCAGATGCTGTAAATCAGAACCAAAAATAGAAATTGCTGGAAAAGCTCATCAGGTCTGGCAGCATTTGTGAAGAGAAAATCAGAGTTAATGTTTTGGGTCTGGTGTTCTGAAGAAGGGTCATTGGAACCAAAATGTTAACTCTCACTTCCCTTCACAGATGCTGCAAGATAACTAATTTGCCTGACTGACTGACTGCTTTTCAGGATGAAAGCAATTCACACCGGGTTTTGTCAATAACAGAAAATATTTAATTTATCATAACACACTTTCCAAAAATAACAGAGAAAGGAAAAATATTCTGTTTTTTATTATGCGACTGAAATTACACCCTTTAAAAACTTCCAAATCTACAGATACACATTATTGATTATGACAGAGAAAAGACGACTGGTTTGACACAGATATTGTGAATGGAAAAAGATATAGACAGGGAACAAAATTCTGAAAATCAAAAGTCAAGATCAGAATGGTGGGTTAAATTGTCTACCACCATTCATTTTTATTTTAGCAACGATGACACAGACGATGTCTGTATGGAGGTGGTCATTTTTCACTTTGATCATTGATCAGATGGACCTATGTTATTTCTTGTTAGAACTCCCTCTTTTAAGCATTCTTGATTTTTCCATCTTTTCACCCACATGGAGAGAGAAGGGGAGAGAAATGTGATTGCAGATCACAGGTGCTGAATGCTTCAGTCAGTATGCAGCAAACCATGGATCAAGCAATCCAGAGGCTGTTGTCAGGCAGTCTTTGCTTAACACATAAATTCTTGGTAACCCAGACTCAAAATAATAATTTCACTGCTTTGAAAAGCAATATTGGCTTGCAGAGCCAAAAATGTGCACCATTTGATATCTCTCCAGATTTTGACTATGTAGAAGTCCTATTTCTATTCCAGTTCACTTCCTGCAGCAAAGACGTTTCATGGTTCATCAGTAAAAAGTTTTAAAAATTTGTCGTGATTGCCTGAGAGTGGGTTAAAAAGAGGGGAGCTCATTCTCCCTACCTCAACTGGGCTTGGACAAACAATAAAACCATAAGACCATAAGACATAGGAGCAGAAATTAGGCTATTCAGCCCATTGAGTCTGCTCTGCCATTCAATCATGGCTGATAAGTTGCTCAACCCCATTCTCCCGCTTTCTTCCTGTAGCCCTTGATCCCCTTGACAATCAAGAACCTACCTATCTCTGTCTTAAATATATTCAATGACCTGGCCTCCACAGTCTTCTGTGGCAGTGAATTTCATAGATTCACCACTCTTTGGCTAAAGAAGTTTCCCCTTATCTCTGTCCTAAAAGGTCTTCTCTTTACTCTAAGGCTGTGCCCTTGGGTCCTAGTCTCTCCAACCAATGGAATTTTTTCCCAAAGTCCACTTTGTCCAGGCCATGCAGTATTCTGTAAATTTCAATTAGATCCCCCCTCATCCTTCTAAACTCCAGTGAACATAGACCCAGAGTCCTCAAACATTCCTCATATGTTAAACTTTTCATTTCTGGGACCATTCTCGTGAACCTCCTGTGAACCTGCTCCAGGGCTAACACATCTTTCCTGAGATATAGGGCCCAAAATGTCGCCTGACCAGAGCCTTATAGAGCCTCAGAAGTACATCCCTGTTTTTATTTCAAGTCCTCTCAAAATAAATGTAAAGTTGCATTTGCCTTCCTAACTACTGACTCAATTTGCAAATTTACCTTGAGAGAATCCTGGACTAGAACTCTCAAGTCTCTTTGCACTTCAGACTTCTGAATTTTCTCCCCATTTAGAAAATAGTCCATACCTCTATTCTTCTTACCAAACCTCACACTTTCTCACATTGTACTCCATCTGCCACTTCTTTGCCCACTCTCCTAACCTGTCCAAATCCTTCCGCAGCCTTGCCACCTCCTCAATACTACCTGTCCCTCAACCTATCATTGTATCGTATGCAAACTTAGCCAGAATGCCCTCAGTTCCTTCATCTAGATCATTAATCTATGAAGTGAAAAGTGTACTAACAGACTTTATAAGTCAGGTTGTAAACATTAAATCAGAGTTATTAAAAATGACATTATAATGTAGAGCAAACATGGTAGATTTCTTAATTTGATAAAGTGCCTCATGCAACTTCCCAGTATCTTTTTCAAAACAGGAAAACTTTGAATAATTTAGCAGTTCTCAGCAAACATGATTCATTTTGTATTATTGATACAGTGCTTCTCTGTGAAACAGTCTCATAGAACCATCAACTGAGTGGCAGCAAAGCAAATGACTGGAAAAAGGCACCAGGATTTATCTTTCTACCAGTCAGGCTCCAAGCATTTATCTGCCAAGCATCAAATTGAGGCACATTTTCTGAAATGCCTGATGCAACAAATTGAGACATTCTGGTTGTCATCAAACCAAAACAGTTCTGTTCCCTTCTTGGATTTGGATACTCGAGTTTTTTGAAAATAATTACATTTTCTTTCCGATGGGTAAAATGTAGAATGTTACTTGCTAGTCATTTGACCTGTAACCAAGTCATTGCTAGATGCCGATTTGGAGCAATTTGTGAACAGTAAGATTGAGAACACCTGCCTCCCATACATACTCCTCAACCATGCATAACTTCCTCAAAAACAGTATTAGAAAACCCCCTAATTTTATAGCTCTGAGGTAACCAACTGACCAACCAAAGCAGCCAACCAGGAAATCTCGATCTTAAAATGGAATCTTTTATGTGTAGAAATGAAACATATTTTCAAACTATCGGAACTGTATCCAGGTTCCTGTCTCTTCGGATACAATGTAATTCTGTTGCACTTCTTCCACAAAAGTTTGTTGTTGTGTTCATTCCTGAATATTGCAGGTTCAGCCTGGCTAATCAGTGTGGGTAAGCTTCAGCTGCATAATTGAAAAGCATAATGAAATTACTCAGAGGATTGTATTGCAACAGGAAAATCCCTTGCTCACAATGTAGAGTCTGGCTTAAATTGACAAAGGACAATGAGATTTCTTTTGTAACAAACAGCCTGCCAAGACAGCTCAGTTTTCCATTGAATAGGTTAAATTAATATTCAATAAAATTCTGAAGGTTTTGAAGAAGTGTACAAAAAATGAAGAAGTACAAAATATCTGTGCTTCAAATTCAGTCTGCATGGTGAGTGTCTAAGCTACAGAACTAAATGTGGGAGACATTTTTGGTAAGAAACAATGAAGAAATGAGGAACTGAAAAGCTTCAGGTTAAAAACGTTAATCAGAAGGAAAACTTACAAGGGATTAATTTAACAGGCATGACGTTAGAAATCAGAACAGATTCAACTACACCCACCACGTACATGGCAAACACTCATGTGACTCAGCCAATGCTGTCTATCTTAGATGCTGCAAGCAAGGATGCCCCAAGGCATGGTATATTGGAGAGACCATGCAGACGCTAAGGCAAAAGCTAAATGGACACTGCACAACAATTGCCAGACAGGAAGTTCCCTCCCAATCTGGGAACACTTCAGTGATCAAGAACATTCAGCCTCCGATCTTCGGGTATGCGTCCTCCAAGGCAGTATTCGAGATATGCAACAAGGCAGAATCACCGAGCAGAAACTGATAGCTAAGTTCCGTACCCATGAAGACAGCCTCAACTGTGATCTTGGGTTCATGTCATGCTACATGTGACCGCACCACACTGTTCTTTGTCTGTAAGACCTTCATTATTGTCCTGTTTTGACACCAACACCTTGATAAATTGTTATGATCTCTATCTTAATTAGTTTGTACAGTTTAGATTACTTATTACTTTGGTTAGACCTTTGGCATGTGACTCTTATACCTAATCATGTTATTCCAGTCATTTAGTTTGGCTCCAGCACCACCTTATTTTTAATTTTTTTGTACTTATCTCTGCCTCATTTAATTGGATTATAGGTCATCCCTTTGCTTGTTATTCAGCTGTTGACCCTTTACTCACACTGTCTAACACTCTTGGTCACCTGGAGAGATTTATTATTCAACATTCCACTCACATAAGTTGTATGATCTTTTGATCTCTCTGCCCTTGATCTCTCTGCCTATAGATTCTGTGTCTGTGTGCTCTTGTCTCTCACTTCACCTGATGAATGGGCTGTACTCTGAAAGCTTGTGATTTCAAATTAACCTGTTGGACTATATAACCTGGTGTTGTATGACTTCTGGACTTTGTCCACCCTGGTCCAGCACCAGCATCTCCATATCATACTTTGGTGGTGTGAGACTTCTGTCAGAGTTACAATAAAAATAGAAAGGCCCCCCAACTCTCAACCTTGAAGCATTACTCATACTCCATTCATGTTACTGCATACCTATCCCACCCAAAACAGCCCTTATGGTCCCTCAACCCCCTCACCCATTGCCTATTGCCCCTCACGTCTGGTTAGGTAATTTCAATGAATATTCACTCATTATACATTGCATAAAAGCAATAAAAGCTATATGGACAATAAGATGTATGCAAAAAAAACTTTAAAAGAACAAAGAACAATACAGCACAGGAGTAGGCCCTTAGGCCCGCAGCCCTTCCATACTAAAACTGTCTTCACCTACAGGATCCATATCCCTCTATTTCCTTCCTATTCACGTGTTCGTCCAGTTGCTTCTTGAATTCTGCTTTTGTGTCTGCTTTCACCATCTCCTCTGACAATGCATTCCAGACACTCACCACCTTTGTGTGAAAAATGTGCCTCGGACATCTCTTTTAAATTTCCCCCCTCACACCTTGAACCTGTGTCCCCTAGTAACTGATGCCTCCACCCTAGGAAAAAAGCCTCATACTTTCCCACAGATTGGAAAACAGACAATGTGACGCCACTGTTTAAAAAAGAAAGTAGACAAAAAGCAGGTAACTATAGGCCAGTTAGCTTAACTTCGGTAGTGGGGAAAATGCTTGAATCTATCATTAAGGAAGAAATAGCAAGGCATCTGGATATAAATTCTCCCATTGGGAACACCCAGCATGGGTTCATGAAGGGTAAGTCATGTTTAACTAATTTGGTGGAATTCTTTGAGGACATTACTTGCATGGTGGACAATGGGGAACCTGTGGATGTAGTGTATCTGGATTTCCAGAAGGCATTTGACAAGGTACCACACCAAAGGCTGCTACATAAGACAAAGTTGCACGGTATTACAGGTAATGTATTGGCATGGATAGAGGATTGGTTGACTAGTAGAAAGCAAAGAGTAGGGGTAAATGGGTGTTTTTCTGGTTGGCGGTCAGTGGCTAGTGGTATGCCTCTGGGATCAGTGTTGGGACCATAATTGTTTACAATTTACATAGATGATTTGGAGTTGGGGACTAAGTGTGGTATGTCAAAATTTGCAGATGACACTAAGATGAGTGGTAGAGGAAAGTGTGCAGAAGGCACTGAAAGTCTACAGGGGGATATAGATAGTCTAAGTGAGTGGGCAAAGGTCTGGCAGATGGAGTACAATGTCGATAAGTGTGAGGTCATCCATTTTGGTAGGAATAACAGCAAAATGGACTATGTTTTAAATGGTAAAAAATTGCAGCACCCTGCTGTGCAGAGGGACTTGGGTGTCCTTGTGCATGAATTGCCGAAGGTGGGATTGCAGGTGCAGCAGATAATTAAAAAGGCAAATGGAATTTTGTCTGTCATTGCTAGAGGGATTGAGTTTAAAAACAGGGAGGCTATGCTGCAGCTGTATAGGGTCCTGGTGAGGCCACACCTGGAGTACTGTGTGCAGTTTTGGTATCCTTACTTGAGAAGGGATATACTAGCACTGGAGGGGGTGCAGAGGAGATTCACTCGGTGGATTCCAGAGTTGAGAGGGTTGGATTATAAGGCGAGACTGTGTAGGCTGGGATTATACTCATTGGAATTCAGAAGAATGAGGGGAGATCTTGTAGAAACATATAAGATTATGAAGGGAATAGATAAGGTGGAGGCAGGGA
>NC_063340.1:74333759-74385609 GCF_021869965.1 Rhincodon typus
CTGAGGAGACCGTAATCTCCTGGTTATGTTGGTCAGCCAAAGCTTTCCTGATTGGGCCAATCAAGAACCTCAGTTAACAAGGTCCACTTGGTTCCAATCACTGCATCCCTCCCACCCCACCCAGGGACGTAGGCCTGGTCTTTCACTTGTAGCTTCTATTGCAAAACCTTCGCACCAGGTCCGGTTCCTCGGACAAAAGCAGCATGCACCGAACTGTGGCTTGTCTCGTGTCTGGAACGACTTGGAAGAGTCTCCTCATCTTCTTCCAGTGGCAACAGTATTGAGGCTGCTTCCATTTTGGACTCAGGTTTCCTCGACACAAGACAGAGGGGGAGCACCTGCAGCTTCTGCCAGGCCTTCTGGCTGTTCTAAGGGGCCACGTATGTTTTGCTCCTAACCCATTTGTGACGTAACGGCTTTCAGGTGATCCAAGTGTTTGTTCTGGACTGTATCATCTACCCAAACCTTGTAAATCACAGGACCTGACCTCGCACCAACCTCGTCTTGTATCCATACAGGGCCATTTCCATGGTTCCGGCACCAATTTCATCCCCCGATTTAAATAGTCTCTCTGAGGAGGTAGTTGGCCAATATTGGCATTCCTGCTGCTATTTCAACCTTCCCTCCCCCGACCCCCACAATGGTCTGGAAATATCAGGTTTAACCTGGTGCGGGGCCTTCTCCTCATCAGCAACTCTGCCACAGCTATCACTGTTGTTGGTGTGGGGTGGTCCTATAATCGAACAGGAACTGGGACAGTTTGGCTGTCTTCTTTAAACCCGTCTTCAACATTTGGACCACTCTTTCCGCTCGACCACTGGACGATGGATGATACGGAGCTGTCCTTCTGTGCCGAATGCCATTGGACTTTAGGAAAGATTCGAATTCCCTGCTGGTAAAGGATATCCCATTCTCCGTGACCAATATATCCGGGAGTTTGTGCATTGCAAACGATGCTTACAGCTTCTCAATCGTCATCCCCGAGTTTGCTAATGAACTTTATGCACATCCGACCACTTTGAATGGGCGTCCAGAATGACCAGGAACATTCAGCCCTTGAAAGGACCGGCACAGTCAACATGCAACCAAGTGCAGGGTTTATCTGGCCATTCCCGTGAATATGGGGCTGCTGCTGGTGGAAATTTTTGTCTTCATTGGCACTCTGTTCACTGCCCCACCAACGCAGCTATGTCGGCATCCAACCCTGGCCACCAGACATAGCTTCTTGCCAGCATCTTCATGTTGGAAATCCCTAGATGGCCCTAGTGGAGTTCAGCCAGCATCTGCTGCCAACCTTTTCTCAGGCCAATCACCCTTGCTCCCCACAGTAATATGCCATTCTCTACGGTGATGTGGTCTCACCAGGTCCAAAAAAGGTTTCAATTCTGGTTGCAATGCCCCTTCTGTTTCCCCCATCACCACCAGCTGTTTCAGTTTTGCTAGGTCCGGATTTTTGTGTGTCCACGGTCAGATATCACTGGAAGGGTATCCAGAAAGTTTAAAAGCAAAACGGACTCTTTCAAGGGAGCCACCACCAGTGGAGTATCTGCCAGTGGGAGGTGGCTCAAGGCATCCATATTAGCTACTTGGCTTCCTGGGTGGTTTTTTTAACTTGTACTTGTACGCGCTGAGAGTAAGGGCCCAACGCTGAATTCTACCAGAAGCTATGGGCAGCACCACCTGGTCTTCCTTCAGTAACCCTAGGAGGGGTTTGTGATCTGTTAAAACAACAAATTCCATTCATAAAGGTTCTGGTGGAACTTCCTCACAAAGATGACCAAACCTTTCTTCTCCATCTGGGCATACTTGCGCTCGGCATCAGCCAAAGTCCGGGAAGCATATGCTATCGCGTGTTTCTCTCCATTTGGCCACTGGTGAGCCAACACCTTAGATGATGATAGCTGCTTTTTCCACTTCCCTAAAGGCTGCTTCTTGGCTTCGTGGCCATTTCCAAGGCTGACCCTTTTTGAACAGCAGGTGTAAGGGTGCTAAGATGAACGCGAGGTTACGTGTGAATTTTCCATAATAATTCACTAACCCAAGGAAAGACCTGAGCTCCAGTACAGACATGGCCCTCCCTTTCTCTTCCAACGGGTGTAACCCAGTTTTGTCAACTCTGTAACCCAAATAGGTCACTTGGGGTGCCTAGAACACACAATTTTCCTATCTAAGGCGTTCACCCGCTTGGGAGAAAGGTTTAAACACCACGTCCAAATTCTCCAAGTGTGTTTTATTGGTCTTCCCTGTTAATAGCATATCATCCAGGTAAATGGCAAGCTGGGGTAGCCCTTGTAAAATGTTCTCCATGGTTCATTGGTAAAGAGCGCAGGGTGATGATACCCCAAATGGCAGTCTTGTATATGATATAAACCCTTATGGGTATTAATTGTAGCATACTTCTGGGACTCCTCATCCAGTCGCAATTGCAGGTAGGTGTGGCTCGCATCCAGCTTTGTAAAAGACAGCCTCCCTGCCAACTTTGCGTACAAGTCCTCTATGTGAGAGATTGGGTATTTATCCAACTGCAAGAAGTGGTTTACTGTTTGTTTAAAATCTCCAAAGCGAACCAAGCCATCAGACTTCACAATCGTATGACCAGAGATGCCCATTCTGCAAACTGCACTGGTTTGATGATTCTGATGCTCTCCAGCCTTCTGATTTCCCATTTGCCCAAAGGCAAATGGCACCAGGTGGGGCTTGCAAAATCTCCAAATTGCGTCCTGGTCAATGTGTAAAGTGGCTTTGGCCCCTTTGATAGTCCCAAGCCCTTCTTGAAAAACTCTTGGGTATTTAACTAGGACTTCACTGAGGCAGCTATTTTCCAACTAAAAATGTTGAGCCAATCAAGGTGAACCTTTCTCAACCATTTCACCCCAACAGGCTTTGGCCCAAGCCTTTCACTACCATCAGTGGTAAGTGCACCAACTGCTTCTCATAGCAGACTGGAAGTGATGTCGTACCCTCAACTTGCAATGGTTCTCCAGTGTACATTCTCTGTCTGGCTGAGGTCTTGCACAAGCTTAAAGATTGGAGTCCTGAGTGAATCTTGTTAAAGTCAGATTCTGCAACCACAGATACAACTGCGCTGGTATCGACCTCGATGGGAACTGGGTGACCATTTAACCAGACATTAGTTTTTAATTGGCTCCGATTTCGGTGTCACTAAGCAACGTGGTCGTTCCAACCCACAACCAGATCCTGAAGATCCTGTTTAGCCACTTGGCCAAGGTTCAGCTTTGTTATGGGGTTCTGCTTCGGGTTGGCCTAGGGTCTCTCTGCTCAGGCCATGCTCTGTGTGAGGCTTTGCAATTGCCTACACTCAAGTGGTGTTCCCCAAGCTCAGTCGGACACGGGAGGGTGTCCACTTCCACTGGGATGCCCTGCAGTTCCCACATTCCACTTGCTGCATTTTCTAATGACTACGCCAGCTGCAGTGTCTGTTTGAAGTCTAGTTAGGCTTCATCTAGTAGGTGCTTCTGCATGGTTATGTCAATAATCCCACATATCAAGTGATCTCTCAGCATCTCATTCAGGGTTAACCCAAAATCACATGCCTCTGACAGTCATCGGAACCTTGTCAAAAATCCTGATACAGATCCCCCTGGTTCTCTAACAGCGTAACAAAACCAATAGCCTCTCAAGATTAGAGGAGGGTTGAGGTCATAATTTTCCTTAATCAACTCTGTTAACTCGGAGGTTTTTGGTGTCCAGTGTCTCTGGGAATGTTACGTCCCTAGTAACTGAAAATGCTGCGGAATCAGAAGGATTACTTGTTGCTTTCCATCTGTCCCAATATCATTTGCCCAGAAAAAATATTGCATTCGTTCCACATACTGAACCCAGTCTTTGGCTGGGTCAAATGAGTCAAGCTGCCCAAATAGAGGCATGATGCCAGAAATGCATACCCCAGCTTTAGAATGACAGTTGCAAGCTAAAGTTCTTCAGGCATGTCCTGTTTTCTCCCGTTGCCACTGAAGTAGCTGCACAGAGGCCGGTGTCCCATCGCCAAGTCACCCTTTATTTACTACTACATAGTACACCGAGTGTGGCCAGCCAGCTCGGAGTCAGTCCCTTCAACTGAGGAGATTCTAATCTCCTGGTTATATTGGTCAGTCAAAGCTTTCCTGCTGGCCCTGGTTAACAACCCCAATTAAGAACCTCATAGTTAACAAGGTCCACCTGGTTTAATCACTACAGTGACCTATTGCAGAAGGTTAGTGTGCAGGTACAGCAAGTAATGTAGGCAAAATATTGCAGACGCTAGAAATCTGAAACAAATACAGAGAATTCTGGAAAACTCAGCAGGTCTGGTAGCATATGTGGACAAGGAAACAGAGTTAACATTTCAAATTCATTTAGAATATAATGTTTTATTGTGAGGGGAATTGAAAAGTAGGGAGCTTATGCTTCAGTTAAATAGAGCATTGGTGAGACATACCTTCTGAATCCAGCATCCCATATGCACAACCTTTAAGTTCTAATTGCAGGAATTTACAATTGCAAAGATTTCCATTATCATAATAAATTTATATTTACAGGTCATAAAGCTACAATAATGATAGAGATTATAGCTAAACAGACCAGAAACAGTTCAATTCTTTGCCTCTTATTAGAGATGCAGACTATCAAACCACCGCTCCTTGACATTCAATGGCGTTCAATGCCCTCCACCACCAATGCTCAGTAGCAACTGTGTGTACTATCTACAAGATGCACTGCGGAAATTCACCAAAGACCCTTAGACAGCACCTTCCAAATCCACAAACACTTTCATCTAGAAGGACACGGGCAGCAGATACATGGGACACTACCACCTGCAAGTTCACTTCAAAGCACGCACCATCCTGACTTGGAAGTATATCAACGTATCTTCACAATCATTCAGTCAAAATCCTGGAATCCCCTCCCTATGGGCATTATGGGTCAATCTACAACACATGGACTGCAGCATTTGACTACCACCTCCACAAGTGCAACTAGGAACAGGCAATAAATGCTTGGTGCAGCTAGTCATGCCAACACCTCATGTTGGCCTAGTGGTATTATTGCTTGACTGTTAATCCAGAGATCCAGGTAATGTTCTGGGGACCTAGGTTCTAATCCCACCAAGGCAAATGGTTGAATTTGAATTCAATAAAAATCTGAAATTAACAGTCCAATGATGACCATCTATCCACTGTTGATGATCAGGAAAAGCCCATCCAGTTCACTCATGTCTGTTAGAGAAAGAAAATATCATCCTTTCCTGGTCTGGCCTATATGCAACTCCAGACACACAGCAATGTGGTTGACACTTATTGCCCAGAGGGCAGTTAAATGCTGGCCTAGCCAGTGAAGCCGTCATCCGGTGAATGACTAAAAAAAAATTTTGGAAAAATGCTAATTACCAAAGCCATATTACCATTAGACTAGGAAAAGGAGGGGAAAAAAATTGAGAAATAAAACAGCCAAGATTTCCTTTTCTTGTCAGCATCGAATGCTGGAAGGGAGATTTAATGAAGACAGAACTACTTTCAGATACAGCGCAGCTGATAGTTAAGTGGTTATGTAGTGACATGATAAACTTGTTTAGGTAGCTATGGTCAATCTCATCATACTCTTAAATGAGAAAAAAGGACAAAAATTGAGGAGGAGGGACTTGGAATGCAAAACTGAATGCAAATAAACGTGACTTAGAGAATAAACTTTAAATATTGAACTGTACCTTGAGGTATTTTGCAGTGACATCAGGGGTTTCATCATAGCCTCCAAATGTATTTGGAAATCCTAAAGTTAAGAAGTACAATGTGCCTATATTAGATACATTTAACCTAAGATCTTGAGCTAGGCATCTCCATTAATTAATTAGCTAAAGCATAAATAACATTGAAAGATGTGTTTTATTTTTCTACTATTCTTCAGTTATGCTACTTCTTTATTGTCACAGTAGATGGTGCATTTTCTAACGGCAGTAAGATTAAAATAGAATAAAGGAAAATTTAACAAGCAGAGATTCTGAATGAGAAAGGACCTTTGCTGATGTTGCGCTCATAAAACATATAAATTATGGACAGTGTACAGCAAGAGTGCTTGCATTTATATAATGTTTTAGCATCTTTCTGGGCAATCTCAAAACATTTTATAACTTTTAAAATTCATTCCCTTGTACTGTGGACCAATTTTACAATCAATTTTGGTGCATCTACAAACAGAAAGTAAATGAGTTAATCTTTTTATGAAGTTAAGGGAGGAAGGTTGACCAGGACATCAGGAAAAAAAAACTCAGCTTTTGCTTCAGTAACACCATTTAGTTTTAGATCGCTGAGCAGAGGGCAGCAACATCTTTGTTTAATGTTTAATTTAAAAGATAGCACCTCTGACATTGTATTCCCTATACTGTATTGAAATGTCAGATTTGATTTTATGTTCCTTAAATCCTTAAGGCAATAATGGAAAGCAACTACTGTTTGTGAAGCCCTTCCAGAAAAATGAGTCACTGACCTTAGGAGAGGAAAGGTAAGAAAATCAGATTGGGTGGGATGATGGGGCTTATCTGTGGGGAAATTAGAAATGGAGCTGTTATATGATTGCAACATCAGCAAAGTTCTTTCTCATCCACAGTCCCAGAATCTCTGCTTGTTAAGTTTTCATTTTGTAGGTGAATGCTGATGACTAGAGAAATCAAGGCTTGGGTCTCAAAAAAAAGGAGGAGGCATATGTCAGTCATACACCGCTAGGATCAAGTGAATCTCTAAAGGAATACAAAAACAGTAGGAGTATACTTAAGAGAAATCAGGATGGCGAAAAGGGAACATGAGATGCCTTGAAAAATAGAATTAAGGAGAATCCAAAGAGATTCCATATATACAACAAAGAGCAAAAGAATAATTAGGGAGGGAAAAGGGCTTTTTAAAGATCAGCGTGGCTGTCTACATGTGGGACCACAGGAGATTGGTGAGGTACTAAAAGACTATTTTGTGTCAATATTTAGTCTGGAGAAGGACATGGAAGCTAGGAAACTTGGAGAAATATAGCGATGTCTTGAAAAGCATTTATATTACAAAAGAGGTGTTACTGGAGGTCTTAAAACGCATAAAGGTAGATTAATATCCCTGGGACCTGATCAGGTATTTCCCAGATAGGCAAGCTAGAGAAGAGATTGCTGAGCCCCTTGCTGAGATATTTTTATCATCGACAGCCACAGGTGAGGTGTCAGAACACTGGAGGTTGGCTACTATGGAACCATTATTTCCGAAAGACTAAGAAAAAGCAAGGTAACTATACACTGTTGAGCCTTATGTCAGTGGTGGGTAAGTTGTTGAGGGGATTCTGAGGGACAGAATTTACATGCATTTGGACTGATTAGGAATAGTCAACATGGCTTTGTGTATGGGTAATAGTGTCCCATTAATTTGATTGTCACTTCTTCAAAAAAAAACTCAAAGAAGATTGATGAAGGCAGAGCTGTAGATGTCATCAATATGGACTTCAGAAAAGCATTTGACAAGGTTCTGCATGTAGACTGGTTAATAAGGTTAGATCACATGGGATCTGGGAGGAGCTAGCCAATTGGATACAAAATTGACTTGAAGGTAGGAGACAGCGGGTGGTGGTAGAGAGTTGCTTTTCGGAGTGGTGGCCTATGACCAGTGTGCCACAAGGATATATAAGTGATTTGGATGTGAATGTAAAATGTACGGTTAGTAAGTTTTCAGATGACACCAAAATAGGTGGTGTAGTGGATAGTGCTTCCCAAAAAGGGAAGCTAGACCTTGATCAGATGTGCCAATGAGCTGATGGGTGGCAGATGAAATTTAACTTAGATAAATATTAGGTGCTGCATTTTGGTAAGGCAAACCAGGGCAGGACTTATACAATTACTGGTACGGTCCTGGGTAGTGTCGCTGAACAAAGAGACTTAAGCATGCAGGTGCACGGTTCCTTGAAAGTGGAGTCACAGGTAGACAGGGTGGTGAAGGCGGCATTTGGCACAATCACCTTCATTGGTCAGAATATTGAGTATAGGAGTTGGGATATCATGTTGCGACTGTACAGGACATTGATTAGGCTACTTTTGGAATACGGTGTTCAACTCTGGTGTCCCTGTTATAGGAAGGATGTAGTCAAACTTGAAAAGGTTTCTGAAAAGATTTACAGGATGTTGCTAGGATCAGAGGGTTTGAGCTACCTTTGAGGCCACCTCAACTGCAGGCAGTTCTGGTCGCTCTTCTACAGGAAGGGTGTTGTTAAACTTGAGCAGGTGCAGAAAAGATTTACAGGGATGTTGCCAGGACTGGAGGGTTTGAGTTATAGGGAGAGGGTGAATAGCCTGGGGCTTTTTTTCCTGGAGCATGAAAGACCAAGGGGTGACCTTCTTAAGGTTCATAAAATCATGAGGGGCATGGGATAGGGTGAATAGCCAAGGTTTTTTCCTAGGGTGGAGGAATCCAACATTAGATTTAAGGTGAAAGGGGAAAGATTTAGAAAAGACCTGAGGGGTACCCTTTTCACACAGAGGGTGGTGCATGTATGGAGTAAACTGCCAGAGGAAGTGGTGGAGGCTGATACAATAACAACATTTAAAAGACACCTGGATGTGTATGTAAATAGGAGGAGGGATATAGGCCAAATGCTGGCAAATGAGACTAGGTTAGATTGGGATATCTGGTCAGCACGGATGTGTTGGACCGAATAGTCTGATTCGGAGCGGTATGACTCTACGTTTGAGGCTACACAAAGGGTATGCTTACCTTAAAGTAATTTGTATATTGAAGTATTTAAAAGCTATCCACCTTCTTTGATCTACAGATCCGTCACATTTGTATATTATAAAGAAAGAATCATGTGGTACTGACCTGCATTAGGATAGCATAAAACATAAGCAGTTGTGCATTTTCCAATAGCTTCTATGAATGGCCTCATTTCCACAGCTCCCAAAGCACAATTTAATCCAATGCTAAAACAAAATATCTCAAATTACTATAAGAAATTGCGTATTGTTTCAGTAGAATTGTAAAAGAGAATAATGTCCTCATTCTCTGCACCAGGCATACACAATTAGATGCAAAATTCATTTTCTACCTTTGCTTATCTTTGCCAAAAAGCCCAAAGATAATTGTAAACATATTTCAATTTTGCAGACTAGGCACATCCTGACAAAAACCCTGAGCTTGCTGACAGTCTTGACTATGCACACATAACAGTAATGTAATTTGTGCAATTCTTCTCCGAATGTGTTAAATTCAGTCAAGACCTTAATGGCTAGAATGGAATTAATATCAATATTCATAAATACTTCAGGTCTTTAGAGGAAAGGTAAGATCCTAATTGTGCGTTGTCATTAGCCTTACCTGTGTGCAGTTAAGTAACAGAGTCAGAATTCACAGCTGCTACTCATTTATACAAGATCATATGGTTTTAATTCCATATTTGCAAAGCAGTAACTGACGTTATTTGTAGAAGAGCTAAAATCCAATCTGTTAAAATACAAATACAGGTTTCTCTGCAACAAAGCCAGTTTTGTGCTTATAAAAGTACTGAAAAAGTCAAGCATTTCTCTGAAAATTGTAGTTATCAACATTTCAAATAAAAATTATTCCTTATTCTTGCCATTCAGAATGACAATGATTTTCAGATTAGGTTGGTGTCATTGCTACAGAACAATAGTGAAGAAATTTACCTCAGAATACAACAGGACCTTGATCAGATGTGCCAATGAGCCGATGGGTGGCAGATGGAGTTTAATTTAGATAAATGTGAGGTGTTTCATCTTAATAAGGCAAACCAGGGCAGGACTTATGCACTTAATGGTATGGCCCTCTAGTAAAGGTAAGGTCACCATTGTTCCAGAGGACCATTGGGGTGCTTTCTCATTACAGACAGGTAATAGTTGGTGGTTTAACCAGAGGGTCACCATGCCTCAGTTGACAGGAGGGATTGAGAAGGAAGGTAATCTCAACCAGTGAGGGAATTGAACCTGTGCTGTTGGCCTCACCCTGCATTACAAACCAGCTGTCATTCACTGAGCAAAATTGATATCTGGGCTAATTAATACAATACAAAGTATCGTACTCATTACTTTACATTCAACAAATGTGAATGCTGCATTCAAGTGGCATTCTTGTTCGAGTTTCATTCTCATCTCAGAGGAGTGTGAACATCTTCGGGTCCAGGTATTCTTTGGTGCATTCTACATGGGTATCCACCTCAACCTCTCATTTCCAGGCTAGTCGCTGCAACTTAATCCACTGTCTTTGTCTTTTTAGCTGAATTCAATACCCCTTTGCACTCTGATACTTTGAATGAATATTCACCGCCAAGATGGGTTTAACAAATGGTTTTGGGTCAAGCATGATGTTGAATTTGAAATTTCAAACCCGAACCCAATCAGTTAGTACAAACTTTCCCACTTCCAGATTAATGAATTTAGTATGGGATAGGTGATCAATCTGCTCACAGTAGACATGTCATTCATTGAAGGCTTTTAACTAGTCTCTGAACTTCCACATTGATAATAATTTATGTTTGTCTAATAATAGATGGTTTCCCACACCTCTGGAAATCTGGCAAGTAAAAAGGGACAAGAAGGATTAAAATCGCTAAGCCAGAATTTTACAGGACAGCTGGTAGACTAAGGGGACAGTACTTCTTGGGGGATGAGTTTCGGGGATGTCAGATCTGGGGTGTTGTTGGGTGTACGAGAGCTAAGTATGAGGTCTGTCAAATAGTTACTCAGGAATTATACTTTGTAAATTATAGTCTAACTTTTCATGAGCGACTTTTTTATTTAGTTTCATCAGAATCCTCTGAAACCTCTGACTTAACTGGAAACTTTCAGAGGGTTCCAGGAGTAGAAGAACTGCCCAGCTTCCTGGGCAATTCCTTCACAGTCTGTTATAACAGGAATTCCGCAGGATCCTTGCGAACACCTCTGGTCTACAATAGAATGATAGCTAGCAGAAAATCCAGGCCAATATTTCATCTAGACTGATTCTGGAAATTGCTTACATATGCAAAGATGCCTAAGAGTACCCATTCTATTTATTTACAAAGACAGAAAGCTCTTGCTGTTTCACAGATTTGCAAAAACATGTAACACTAGCATTTAGAAGACAGCAGCATCCAACAGCTGGCTCTTATCAAATTACAGCCATAACTTTTCAGTCAAACGTGTAAAATATCCTGTCAGTCGTCCACAAATTTTCAAACACTTCATGACACTTGCATATGCAAATGAACTTAAACTGTTAAAATAATGCAAAAACAAAGCCAACTCATACTATTAATTCAGCATTGGGTACACTGATCAAGGATGGCAACACAGTCAAGTATTAAGATCCCCTTTTTGCTCCTTAAAACATTATCCAGTTGAACTATGAATGTTCTTATGTATCATTAAAAATGCATTGGTCAAATTCCATCATGCAGCCCAGGTTAGACAGTTGCTAAATATTCCAGATAGCATGACAGGTGCTTAGGATCATGTTATACTTGAAGTATTTGAACTGCAGCACATATATAAAGTGCCTGACATTACTCTTGGAATATGTTATATACAACAAACTAAATTGAACACTCTCACAGTTTGCCTTATTTTTGTATTCTAATCAAAGCTTGTCAACCTGAAATATTAGCTGATTTTGCTCCACAGATTCTTTCATAAATGGTCATGATTTTTGGTCTTTACTTTTGAACTCAAGTTTACTTAACATCCAAAATGCCTACTCCCCTTTCATTATGTCACTAATTTCCATTGAACAAATTATTTCCTTTGTAAAATATATACTCTTTTGATTCCAGCTTTGCTGACAACTAGTTATCTTACCTCAGTGGCTCTGCATGGGATACACTGATGACAAATGCTTCTCCTGTCTGACCAGAAAGTGTGCGTCCACTCTTATCTACAATTGTTCCAGAAATCTGTTACAAAACAGAACTATGTAACTTAAAAACGAGGTTACTGCCAGGGTGGGGAAAATGTAATTGTCAAGAAAAATAAACAGTATTTCACACTTACAAAGAGAGGTCTCGATTCATATTCTTCCGCAAACAATTGCTGAATAGCAAATAAAGCAGCCTGTGAACAAAATATATGTCATTAGCAAAACAAACTATTTATATTATACTTCTGTGGATTATAACATTTTTAAAGACTTCATAACTTCAAACAGATCCTAGTTGCGTCACTCAGGAATTAAAAGCAGGATAAAAATAAAATTGGATCATAGGAGCAGGATGGCTGACGTTTCGGGCCTAGACCCTTCATCAGAAATGGGGGAGGGGAAGGGGGTTCTGAAATAAATAGGGAGAGAGGGGGAGGCGGATAGAAGATGGATAGAGGAGAAGATAGGTGGAGAGGAAACAGACAGGTCAAAGAGGCGGGGATGGAGCCAGTAAAGGTGAGTGTAGGTGGGGAGGTAGAGAGGAGATAGGTCAGTCCAGGGGGCGGGATGAGGTTAGTAGGTAGGAAATGGGGGTGCGACTTGAGGTGGGAGGGGGGGGATAGGTGGGACGAAGAACAGGTTAGGGAGGCGGGGACCCTGGACCTGTCCGTCCTCCCTGGACTGACCTATCTCCTCCCTACCTACGCTCACCTTTACTGGCTCCATCCCTGCCTCTTTGACCTGTCTGTTTCCTCTTCACCTATCTTCTCCTCTATCCATCTTCTATCTGCCTCCCCCTCTCTCCCTATTTATTTCAGAACCCCCTTCCCCTCCCCCATTTCTGATGAAGGGTCTAGGCCTGAAACGTCAGCCTTCCTGCTCCTATGATGCTGCTTAGCCTGCTGTGTTCATCCAGCTCTACACCTTGTTGTCTCAGATTTTCCAGCATCTGCAGTTCCTACTATCTCTAAAAATAAAATTGCTCCAGCAAATGTCCATTGAGTTGTTGAGTTATAGAAGTTAGAAACAATTCTGAATATCTGCTTAGATCAACAGCAGCATCAAGGGCATTTGCTGGTGCCCCGGGTTAGGAATATAAATTAATTAAGAAAATTAATTAAGACAAGGAACTGGAATTTGTTCATTATCGTAAGAACGTAGAAACAGGAGCTGGAGTAGGCCTTCTGGGTCCCTTGGCTTGTTCCACTATTAGATACAGCATGGCCGATCTGGTTGTGGCATTATCCTTATTTTCGCATCAGCTCTCTACAGCCATTGACTTGGTTGTTTATCAAAAATCTGTATAACTAAGTCTGGAATATATACCTAGCTTCCACTGCCACCTTTGCAAAAGAATTCCAAAGACTAACAATACACTGAGGTAAGGAATTTCATCATCTGTTTTAAATGGCTTTGCTGAAACTGTCTCCAATTTTAGATTCCCCATGACGGAAGACATCCTTTCAGATACACTGTCAACCCCCTTCCCCCCTCAGAATTTAATTTATTAAGGAGATCGTGTCTTCTTCTTCTACACTTACAGTATTAAGCTAACTTGTTCAATTTTTCCTCGTAATACAACCTTCTTTATCAAAACAGTCAGCTTAGTAAATCTTCTCTGAACCATTTTCAATACAAGTATATCCTACCTTAGGTAAGGTGACCAAACTGCACAACTGTGTGATCTCACTAATGCTCTGCACAACTGTTTTTATGCTCCACACCCCTGGGCCCAACAGACCTACCTATTTAATTGCTTAACCTGCATACTAACAATTTAATTCTTCAATTTCATCCATTAAAGGACCAACGCACTCTTTAGCTACTGTTTTCCTTGTAAATATATCTTTGTTGAGAATTATGAATTATCTCCTTAAATGTCTACTACTGCATTTTTACAGTTTTATCTTTTAACTATTTTCCCTGTCCACAACAGTCAACTCTATTAGATACCTTATAATTGCCACTTTTAGACTCACATTTCTTGTCCTCAAATTGAATGCAAAATTTACAATTTTATGAACTCCCTCAACTAGAAAATAATTTATATGAGGTAACCATACCTTCTTGTGAAACATTACCATGACTAATGTAACAAGTTCTATAGTTAGTTCCAGAACGTATTGCTCTAAGAAACTGTTCCCAATAAATTCTGTGAACTCACCCCAAGGATATTTTCAACAATTTTATTCAATGTCAAGAATTAAAATTGCCAACTGTAGCTCTCTTACAAGTCCCCATTATTTCTTGATTTATGTCCTGTCCCACAGTGTGGTTACTGGTAAGGAACTGATAAACCATCCTACCTGTGATTCTTGCCTTTGCTATTTATTATCTCCACCCAGATTAATTGATCCTTTGAACCAAGATAATTTCTCACTACTGTACAGATCTCATCCTTTATTCGCAGAGCAACCACACCTCCTTCTCCTTTCTTCCTGTTCATCTGAAATGTCAAATACCTGTGAATGTTCAGGTCCCTGCCTTGGTCACTTTGCAACCATATCACTGTAATGGTCGTCACATCGTACCATGTACTCATTTATTTCTATTTACATTATCATTCATCCACCATTTTCTAATGCTGTGTGCATCAGCTAAGGAGCTTCTAAGCATGTATTTTCGGCAGGTGCAATACTTGACTTGACTTTACCCATACCACTATCCGGTATTTTTGTCTTATCCACTCTCTTTAACTTTCTAAAACTTGCCTCAAATGAACCCCACCATCCCTCATCCTCTTTAGTTTAAAGTGCTCTCTTTAATCCTAGCTATGTGAAATACCAGGACTTAGTCCCAGTGTAGTTCAGCCAAAATAGATCCAAATGGTACAGCTCACTCCTTCCCCAGTAGTAATGCCAGGGCCCTTGAAATTGAACACGTACTCTAGTGATGCTTGCCTGAAATAACCAATGTAGCAGACATCAAAAACAATACTGTGAAATGAACCACTATAAGAATGTCCAAATAATTAGATTGGTATAAGTGCTAATTTAAAGGCGTCACCTTTGGCTTAGGGGAGCAACACTCATTTCCCAGTCTGCCATTTATGGCTTTGTGCCTTGCTCCAAAAGCTGCAGCACAGATTTTCAGCTGACGCTTTAGTTCAACAATGAGGGATTGCTGTACTATTAGAGAGAGTTTGTTTTGGACAAGTTGTTAAGGTCTACCTCTGGTGGATTAATCACACCATACAAAAAAATAGCTCAATTCAACTGAATAAATTAAGCAACAGCCATTTCACTGGTTCATTATTCACAGCAAAACCTCAACCACAGTCAATGTGCCTCGTTTAAAATTTGAACAAAGCCTTGCAACTAACTGCCAATAATCATTAACTGGAGCATTCTCCACAGCAACATCTCCAAAATCACAGACTGTTTATCAATCAATCAACACTCTCCTCTCAGATAGTATAAGTTACTGTCTTCTCCTTAAGTTGATATTCTTGCTAATTGTCCTGTTGAGTGCAAACCAAAAAGCTTCAACAACAGGTATCTTTTTTCAGCGGTAAATAAGTTCTGATCCAATGACTGCTCAAAAAAACAGGGAAATTCTGGTGGGTGTTGTGGCTAATACTTATCCCTCAACCACACCACCAAAAACAGATTAAATGACAATTTAACTCATTGTCCAACGAACAGCAATGCTGTGTGCATACTGGCTGCCTTGCTTCCCTACATAACAAGTGATTAGTGTTCTTTATTGGCATTGAAGTGCATAGACATGGTAAGGTCACAATATGCATTACATAAGGCAGTTTACAAAAGTAAAAAAGAAAACTGCACTTGTTCCAATAGGACTTCGGAACTGAGCATGTATATTCAAAATAGCAGGATTTAAAACAAAAGCTAATTTTAGTAAATGGCTGTATGATTTCCTTTTTGATAATTTACAAATTGGGTGAGGTTTGGTATATCTGTTACCTTTGCATTTGCTGTATCAAATATGGTCTCCAGCAGGAGGATATCAATACCACCATCAAGCAGGCCTCTGGCCTGTTCTTCATAAGCTTCAACTAACTCCTCGAATGCTGCAAACAGATTAATTGACAGTAAAACTCCACTGGACAATTACAGCTAGGACATTTAGAAGCAAACGATTGGAACCATTTTTCCGCAGTGAAAATTTGGAATTCCCTTCCAAAAGACACTGCATACTGAAACAATTGAAGTTTTCAAGATTGAAAGAATAGATTTCTGTTAGGCAATTCAGTCTGTAACTATAATTGATATAGCTTTTACAAGTTATTGGCTAGCATCTTCCACTTTTCAATAATGTATCTGACAGTCTGCTTCAGGTTAAACAATAAATTCTATCATCTTTTTAAGTAACTCAGAGAGGTGATTCCAGCTACATGATATAAAGCCCTTTGCTGTAGCTCATTATTTTATTTATTATTTATTTCATGGCAACGTGGTACGATCTATATTTTATAATCAGTTACGAAAAGATCAAGAAATAGTAGTAGACCAAATGGCCTCACATGCTTACTCTGCCATTCAATATAGTCATGCTAATCTGCCTAAACTGCACTTTCACACCCATTCTGCAAAACCCTGGATTCCGAGATACCAAAATCTGTCTATTTCAAGTGTAAGAACTCAATGGAGTATCTACAACTCCTGTGCAGATAATTCCAAAGATTCATAAACCTCGGAGTAAACAAATTTCTCATCCTCTCAGAGCTAGATTATTGACCCTTATCCTGTTCTAGATTCCTGAGCCAGGGAAAGCAACTGCACAGCGCCTACCCAATTGAGCATCTTCAGAATATTAAATAAAAATAGAAAGTGCTGGAGAAACATACAAGTCTGCAGAGAGAGGAACAGAGTTAAATTTACAAGTCGAATATGACTCTTCTTCGAAATACCCTGTACACCTGTTAGAATCAAAACTCCATCAACAGATGAATTAAGGTAGGTAGCAATTATGTTTCTCTTCCTGCTCACTTGTGTGAGGGGAAATTAAAGCTATAAATTACTATTCTAACTTCACTACGGTTTCAGGTAGCAAGTATATACAATGTGTAATGTACAACAGCAACCAAATCGAGAGTTCCTAAACATTTCAGCAACACCAGTCTATGAGGCACCTATCTTTAGCAAACATTGGTGTCTTATTATCTCATAAAATTAAGTAAAATGGTTTGTGAATTTCCACTTATTGCTGCTTTTATGTTGTGGCAGTCATAAAAGCCAGATAAAGATCCCTGCATAGAAAACAACTGGGAACAGCCAATTGTGCAACAGCATTTGCAGTTTCAAAATATATTTTTTAATTCAAACTTCTAACAACCAATTTAACAGCTTGAAACCATCCAAAATTTTTCACTGGCACGGATATTATTTCATACTTATATTTCTGTAATCAGGCCTCTCCACAGATGGGGATATTGACAACGTTTTGTTCGTTGGTCCTATTGCACCTGCCACAAATCTTCGGGTACCTGTGACAAATAACATAAGTGAGTAAAACACTGCAAAAACTTTGCAACTATGGCAAACCCTTCCAAAGCACTGTGGTAAGTCCTATAAATATTAAACACTACCAGATGTATAGTATTTATGTAGATACTTGTATTTTCTTCCAATTGAAATTTACAGAGCAACAGGAGTAGGCCATGCACTCATCAATGGATGATTTGTATTCCAAAAATAATTACCAGATTAGCTAAAGATATTAGGGGATATTTTTGCCAATGACAATCAATTGATCTCAGATTCACCACCTCAGGTGTAAAGCTAGGCCACAGCAATCTCTTCCACGTTCAGAATCACTTGCTGTTACCAATAATTGGTTTTAATCCTGGAAAAAAAAACAGCTCTGCCTTATAGAATATGCATTGTTTGTAAAAAAAATATAATTTACATTTATTTATGGATGAGTAGATAACAAATACACTAACCTTTCCATTGAAACAATTCAAGTACATGGCCTGTTACAAATCTGAAAAAAGCAACTTTTGTTTTGCTGGGTCTTTGAGTTGCATTTATAACTTGGGCTTGAAAAATACCTAATTCATGTATACATGTACATAGACTTAGAATTTGGCTTAATCTCATATGATTAAAGTGTTTTGTTTTATATTTGCTTATAAAGACATGTAGATTTGTACTATAGATAGAAATAATGAAATGGTTAAGTTGTTCATTCAAGAATAGCTTAAGTATGACTGTGTACAATTTAGCACACTGTGCTTTTTCGTTTCTGCTAATACTGTGGGATGTGTGCCTCCTATCTGCTAGCATATTGCTATCTGCACACATTGAAACGAGATAGCCAAGATAGATGTGAAGGACAAATACTGATAATAAGCCATGATGGTAAACAGGTTTTAACCGATGTTTTGTAGGAAGTAATTCATTTCTGGAGGAGTCTTATGCACAATAGTACTTGTCATTTCATTAGCAAGGATAGTGCATGTGAGAGGTGATCTGTAAGAGACCTATAGGAGAGCTATCCTTAATTTGTAGAAACAAGATCAAATATTCAATGCAAGTTACACGTCTGCCCTGGAAATAAAACTGCCAAATTGTACTCATTTTTCAGTAAGTCTACCCAAAAGGCACTGCACCTTGTCTGGACTTGATTGAATACACTGGAAGAATTACACTGCAACCAAAGGAAAAATTTTCACCTCCCCTTATGTGGCATGAGCAGTGGTAAGAGTTGGGAAAATATGTTAAATGAAAAAGATAAGATCTCGATGTCAAGGTTGGCTTTTGCGATTTTCCTCTTAAGATTTGAATGGTGATTTCAGAATTCCGCAGTTTACTTGCATCTCACCAAGACCCCAACACACTTTATTTTTACATAACTTCCAATTCTCTTCACCTATCCCCAAAACTAGACTGGGCAAATTCTCAAAATGATGACAGAGCAGGTATCCAGTGCCTGCAGCTCATTGCATGCTTGTCACTACCATCATCCAACTGCTTTTCATGACATCACTGCATGCTCCATGGCTATCATCCTCCTTAATCCTTTGTCCACACAAGTTGGCATCTTCAAATCACTAGCCTCTCCTCATCATCATGGCCGTTATCTGAACAACTGTCACACATCAGACTTTCAAAACTTTATTTTGGAGTTCAGGGAACCCAAGACCTGCATACTTCTGACAGGGATGCACAGATATCTCGTGCATCTGTGCAGGATATATCTTATGGCTCTGAATTTGCTTTTTTAGCACTCGCTAACTTTGCATTTATTTGCACGCTGCCAGTCACAATGGTTTTTGTGACTTTTTAGCACAGAGGAAAAGGCAGGAAGCTTGTCAGGGTGAGGAGCACTAAATAGTCAAGTGGTTGGACATGTCAATGTGCAGCATCAAGCCAGGTTAAAATTGCACCTGTTTGTGCAGCAAACATACTGCAAGAGCTTCAAGCAATGATCATGCTTGAAAGTCAAATGGGGCCATTTCCAATTCATGTGTGTGGGGTGGGGGTGGTTACACATGGTTGTGGTTTTGGCATTGTCAGCAAAGTGCTTGGTTGTCTGTGCAGTTTTGGTTGTGTGCGCAGTTCAAGAATTGGGCCACAGACAGTCTAACAGGTCAAGTGCAAGCAGTCCTGAGATAACAGATACTTCAGTCGGGATTTGGGGAGGGAATGGGGTGTGATGGAACTGACTATAAAAAGTTAGTTATGTTAGTGGGTTGGTTTAGCTGCTGGTTTGTGATGTAGAGTGACACCAACAGCACGTGTTCAGTTTCCACACTGGTGGAAGTTACCATGGAGGACTTGCCTTCTCAACATCTGCCCTCACCTGAGGCATGGTGACCCTCAAGTTAAACCATCACCATCAGTCTCTCTATCTGATGAAAAAGCAGTCCTATGGTCTGGTAAGATTAAAGTGACTTTACCTTTACCATTCAACGTATTCATATATTTCACTGACAGCAATAAAGATGGTCGTCACCTGTTTGCATTCCCACTTCATCAGCTGCTTTTCTGGCCAGTTCTGCTGAGACTTTATTCAGTCGGTAAGCCTGGATGGAAAAAAAATGAATATAACTTTAAAAGCAATCACGAGTATCCTATTACTTTGAGCACATAATAAGCTTATATTTCTGTATTTCCCCATCAGATACCAAAGTGGCCAGTCACTTTAAGTGCAGATTGTTACATATGCTAACAACTGTGCACATAACAATCTGCACTGCAAGGTTTCCCAATTAAGTGAATGACCAGAGAGTGCATTTTTGGAAATCCTGGTTAAGAACTAGATGTTAGGCAGGGCCTTCCCTGGCAGTATCATGATATATGTTCTGTACACTTCAACAAGCAGAAAAACCTAGATTAAACACGCCTTTCAAAATTAGGAATTTTGAATCAGGAAATTAACTACATTAGGAACGTACTGATATCAGCTTAGATGATGTGGTCAAATCATTCTGGGGTTTGACTATACAAACTAACTTAGCATCAGGAATATGACCAACTAGACAAAAATGACAAACTGATATCAACTTCACCTTAAAAACCAACTCTGCAATTGAAATCAAAGCAAAAAAAAAATGTAAATACAAAGTTAGAAGTCAAACAATAAATGTTTTCACAGCATGAACACATCAAGAATATCACTACAGCTGCCTGATAATTCAGGGTCACTTGTTAGAAAGTAGTGCAATTGGAAGCAGCAAGCCTACAATGGAAAATGTTAACTGCCACACCTAGCACTGTATTTATTCATACAGGTTGTGACCATTCCCACCTTCATTGAGTTTAACTGATTTAAAACTAATGAGGCAACAAACTGAACCAAATGATTCTTATTGCAAAATGCATATGTTGTACAAGTATTCAGGGGAGATGATGGTGAAGAAGTAATGTTTCTGGATTAATACTCTAGATTAACATACCAAGGTAAACGTTCTTGGAACATGGGTTCAATCTCACCATAGCTAGTGAAATTTAAATTCAAACAATAAAAACTTGGAATTGAAAAGCGACTAATCAATAATGATAACTAAAAATCTATCACAGATGGTCATAAAACCCACCTAGTTCACTAATGCCCTTTAGGGAAAGGAGTATATCATCTTTGCCTGGTCTAGCGTAAAATATGATGTTAGATTCACAGCACTTTGGTGAACTCTTAACTGCCCTCTATGATGACTAAGCAAACTGCTCAGTTCAAGAGCAATTATGGTTGGGCAGTAAATGCTGGTCTTGCCAACAAAGCCTAAATTCCATGAAAGAATAAAACTAAGTATTTAATAAAGATAGGATTGATATGAACTTCAAAATTCTTCATTATCTGATATGCAACTGAATACCAAACATTAAATATGAGTAATGGACATTTTACTGAGGGACTGAACAACTGCATAATCTATGTGGAACACTGGCCGTATTATTCAGGCAAAAATGGTCAAATAGTTATAAAGGAAAATAAAATGTTAGTTTTATTAGAATTGTTTCAAAGCTGTAACCCAAAGGGCCAACAGACTCAGACACAGATTCCATCAACCTTCTGTTATGTACAAATGCCTGGCATATGTCTGATACCTCCCCATCAGAGAAAATAACAAATACATAGAATAGGAAAACAGCACTCATCTCCAAGTCCATTCCCTCCAATAAACCATACTAATAATCATTTAAGTATCCAAAAAGAGAGGAATGATTAAAAGTATTGGTAAAACATTTATTAAATTTCCTCCAACAAAATGAAAAGAATTCCTGGCCTATTTTTGGGCTGCTGCTTTTGACAACCTCTGACAGAGGTGTAGGAGAAGGTTGGGCAACAATTGAGAAGAATATGTAAAGAAAATATTGACGGAAAAGTGTAACCCCAAACTCTCAAATAAGCCTTAACAATAATGTTACACAAAGCATCCACATTTCTCTGTAAGCTATGTAAGAATCTAGGTCATCCAAACACAGATTATTACAGAAAACAATGTACTTTATTACCATAAAGTCATACATAATATAACTTCTTTGCTATTTTGTCACAGTAACTAAAACACCATTAATTTAAAACTGCAACTGTACACCAAAAGTACTTTTCCATACATGTGAATGATATGTCTTGGAATGCTTGCCCAGGGGAAAAAAAAATGTTTGTGCAAGGTGTGATTAGCTTTTGATCTGTACACTCCTCTCGTTACCTCCCAAGAGTTCTGAAGTTCAACTATCTGGCAACATATCAATTTTAAGTATTATTCTTTCTCCTAATGCAAAACAGTTTGCCTACAAAATAGCACATATTAATAAGATGCATTCTCCTTACATAATTTCTTTGAGTGGAATTCAACATGAGGTAGCAGAAAGATTTCTTACCAAATGTTCCAACTCATAATCCGCCTGCGCGACTCTTGTGCTGCTGAAAGTGTTTGTCTCCACAATATCTGCTCCCGCCAGCAAGTAGTCCTAAAATTTTTTTAAAAATTGCACTTACTTTCCTGGCAAAAAAGGGAATACAATCTACATCATTGAAAATCTTGTCTAAGCTATGCACATCCTTTGTCTTAACCTTACTTTTTTTTATTCATTTGTGAGACATGGGTGACGCTGGCTGGTCAATATTTATTGCCCATGAGAAGATGGTGGTGAGCTCTCTTCTTGAATGGCTGCAGTCCATGTGCCGTAGGTTGACATACAATGGTCCTAGGGAGGGAATTCCAGGGTTTGGACCCAGCAAATGTGAATGAACAATGATATATTTCCAAGGCAGAATGGTGTGTCTATTAGAAGGGAACATGCAGATGGTGGTGCTGCTGCCCTTATCCCAGAGGGAAGTGATCTTGGGGCTGGAAGGTGCTGTCTGAGGATCTTTGATAAGTTAATGCAGTGCATCCTGTAGATAGTACACACTGCTGCTACTGAGCAGTAGAGGAGGGAATGGATGTTCGTAGATGTGGTGCCAATCAAGCCGGATGTTTTCTTCTGGATGGTGTCAAGCTTGAGTGTTGTTGGAGGTGCATCCATCCAGGCAATTGGACAGTATTCCATCACATTTCTGACTTGTGTCTTGTAGATGGTGGACAAGCTTTTGGGAATGAGGGGAGTTACTCGCTGCAGTATTGCTAGACCCTGACTTGGTCTTGAGCCATTGTGTTTATGTGGCGAGTCCAGTTGAGTTTCTAGTAAATGGTAATTCCCAGGGTGTTGATAATGGGATATTCAGTGATGGTAACACCATTGCATGTCAGGGGGCTGAGGTTTGATTTTATTTTTATTATTGGAGACAGTCATTGCTTGGCATTTCTGTGGCACAAATGTTACTTGCCACTTGTCAGTCCAAGCCCGCATATTGTCCAGATTTTGTTGCATTTCATCACAGACTGCTTCAGTATCTGAGGAGTGGCAAATGGTGCTGAACATTGCGCATCGGCAAACATCCCCACTTCTGACCTAATGACAGAAGGAAGGTCACTCTGGAAGCAGCTGAAGTTGGTGAGATTTGGGAAACTACCCTGAGACACTCCTGCAAAGATGTCCTGGAGCAGAGATGACTGACCCTCAACAACCTCAACCGTTTTCCTATGTGCCAGGTATGACTCCAATTAGCGGAGTTTTTCCCACTGAAACCCATTTATTACTATTTTGCTAAGACCTCCTGGATGCAACACTCAATTGAATGCAGCCTTGATGTCAAGGGCTGTCATTCTCACTTGACCTCTGGAATTCAGCGCTTTTGTCCAAGGCTGTAATGAGGTCAGAAGCTGGGTGGCCCTGATAAAACTCAAACTGGGTGACAGTGAGAGGCTATTGCTGAACAGGTGCTGCTTAATAACACTGTTGATGACAACTTCCATCACTTTACTGATGATTGAGAGTAGACTGATGGGGCAGTAATTGGCTGGATTGGATTTGTCCTGCTTGTCATGTACAGGACATACCTGGGCAAATTTCCAATTGTTAGGTAGATGCCAGTTTTGTAACTGTACCAGAACAGCTTGACTAGGGGAGTGGCAAGTTCTGGAGCACAAGTCTTCAAAACTATTTCTGGATGGTTCTCAGGGCCCACAGTCTTTGCAATATCCATTGCCTCCAGCTACTTCTTGCTATCTCAAGGACTGAATCGAATTGGCTAAACACTGGTATCCATGATGCTACGGACTAGCAGAGGAGGCCGAGATGGATCATCCACTCAGTGCTTTTGAATGAAGATTGCTAAGAACTTTTCAGCTTTATCTTTTGCTCTAGTCTATCATCGAAGATGGGGGTATTTATGGAGCCTCCCCCTCTAGTGAGTTTCGGTGTCATGATTTTCAGTGCCAGCTTCTGAGAAGCTAACATTTTCATTTCAATTTTGCGAAGCAAAATGCCACAGTTTAATTATTTTTTCTGCTCACTTTGCTGAATTACTCATTACGTCTTTGAGATTGTGTAGCCTTAATTCAACACCAGTCAGTATTCCATACCTTGTGAATTTTGCAGATAAGGTCAGGTTGTGTTATGCTGAGAAGGTCATTGTTCCCCTTTAAAGGTTTAGGATGGTCTTTGAACTCCTCACCACGATAATCATGTTCATCAAGTTTATGTTGTTGAATCATAGTGCCCATTGCTCCATCCAGCACCATGATGCGTTTTTGTAAAATTGCTTTAAGTTCATCTTGAAGAGAACTCCTCGGTCCTAGAATTAGAATTTAATTTTAAAAAATCATGAACAAGAGAGAATGTATTCTATATTCTTGATTCAAGAAGCTTACAAGGGGCTGCGTTAGGTTGCAATGATAACACATGCTATAAATGTGGACTTACAAAGCACCAGTCTTGACTTTTGAATCATGCAAAACATTTGCAGCCAAAATTAGTGTTTTTGAAGTGTTATGACGCCAGACTAAACACTAACTTCATGTTACAATCCCAGACAAAATCAACGAATTATGATCTAGTTAGGAACAAGTAACTTTTGTTTTTGAAGTTGACTAAAGTTGAGATCCAGGAGACTTATTCAGTGAATAAAGCCACAAGATTTGAAGAAACAACAATACTGTACTATCGAGGTTTAAAAAGTAATACACCGTACAATTAAAGTACAATTTATTTCTAACAGTGGAATTAACATTTAGTAAATATGGATTTAATTGTGATCGAACACCCCTCAGCATTCAAATAACAAATGCAATCAAGGTAGATTTCTCAGCAACTTTCCCCAGGTGTTACTGCCACATTAAGTCACATTAAAATTTACAAGGAATTACAATTCTTCACGTTAGTCAATATGGCCTCGAAATTCCCTCTCAAGAAATGTTCCATCATGGACTGCCTCGATGACTGTCCTGTTCTGGATGGCCATCCTCCTTTCCTGGGTCAATGCTTTGAAAATTACACTCCTGTACTTATTCACAGTGCACAGCAATACGATAATGACTGGGTATTTTTCTGTGATTTTACTGAGAGAAAATTATTTGCCAGGATACCTGTAATAACTTAGCTGCTCATCGTCAGGTAGTGCTGTGGGATTTTTTTTTGTGTCTGCCTGAGATAGCATGTAGGGTCTCAATTTAATGTTTCATTCAAAATACACCTCTGACAATGTGACAATCCCCGAGTATTGCAATGGAGTGTCAGCCTAGATATTTGCCTTCAAAACTCAAGAGTAGGGCTTGAACCCACCAGCTTCTAACTCAGTGACAGCAGCGTTACCAATCAAGTTATAGCTGACACATCAGGGCATAAATGCGGCAAATAGCCTACTTTAGTCTGAGACTCAAGACAGAAAAGGAATGGAAGTCTTTGGTGTGGGAGGAAGGAGTTGGAGAGCCGGGGTGAGGCTGAAGGTATTTACTCGGCCTTCCCACAACTCAATCAACTATGAATTATCCAGAAATCAATGTCAGCCAAAAGACACTTGTGGTTTTGAGGAGGATGTTACAGATTTTTTTGAGAACTGGAGACGAATCCTGTCACTGTATAACTGGAAAAGGTTGCCAAAAGTTAACAATATACAACTATCCATTCAAGAAAAAAACATTTTTAAGCAAACTACCCTGTCCTTCAGGCATCCCAAATGTTATAAACACAAAGGATTTATTTGAGGTGCAGTTACCATTGTTATTCAAGAAAAGTGATAGGTGCATAGGAAAGTCATAAACAGTAAACAGATAGCCAGAGACAAGTTTTGAGAATTATGGTTTTCAGTTCATTGTGGGAACAATATTAGCAAAGCCACGTGTCCATTGTCCAATGTTACCACAGGGTCTTTTATATGAAAACAAAATGATCAGGAAGTTGAGTGGGCCATCTGACCCTTCTTTGAGAAAATCAAAACCAATGTCTTCAGCTCCACTCCGGCTTTCACAGCCCACTGTTATATACCACCTACTTTTCTAATTTCTCACTGTATCGGCATGTTGACTTTATGCAGTTCATATGTAAAAAAAAATCCACAGTCCTTTCAAAACCAACATTTCCTAATCTTGTGCAACTCCAATGATATCCTGTTCTTCTAACTTATTTTTCCAACCTAAGTGGGAAACATCAATTTACCTTCGTGTTTCATCTGACATCTTATTGCCCACTCACCCAACCCATCCATATCATCTGTGGCCTCTTCATCATTGTTTCCCATCCAACTTTGTCTTGTAAACTTGGATATGTTACACACAGCCCCGTCATCTAAGTCATGAATACAGACTATAATTAGCAGAGGCATGCTATTAATTGCTGCTAGCTACATAGGATCATCATAGAATCCCTACAGTGTGGAAACAGGCCATTTGGCGCAACAAGCCCACACCGACCATCAGAGAATCCCACCCAGACCCATCCCCCTATAACTCACCTCATCTACACATCCCTGAACACTACGGGCAATTTAGCACAGCCAATCAACCTAACCTGCACATCTTTGGACTGTGGGAGGAAACCGACGCAGACACGGGGAGAAGCTGGTGGGTTCAAGCCCTACTCTTGAGTTTTGAAGGCAAATATCTAGGCTGACACTCCATTGCAATACTCGGGGATTGTCACATTGTCAGAGGTGTATTTTGAATGAAACATTAAAGTGAGACCCTACATGCTATCTCAGGCAGACACAAAAAAAAGTCATTATACGTGTAACCATACATTAAGATAAATATACACTTTTATACTTGTGTATTGTACTTCTAGAGCCAACTGTGCTATAATTACTGCAACAGAATGACTTGTTTTTTGACATGATATTTTCAATGACCTTAAACCATGTGGACTCACTTTAAAGTCAACCATTTTGCTGATAGCAACGATTACATAAATCGCAATAAAATGTATGATCAGATTTGTGTTACTTTTTCCAAGTGATTTTGCCTGGTGAATAAATATTGGTCATCAAAACGCCTCCGAATTATCCTGGTCTTAGAGACTAGTTGATATGGGAAACAGGTATTGTGTTTAACGTTTCATCTTAAAGACAGGCAGATCCGGCAGTGCAGCAACCGCTCCACACAGCACGAGAAGTGACAGTCCTGATCATCTATGTTCTCTGGACTTGGGGGCTTTCAACTCACAGATTTCAACCTCACGGCGCTGTCACTGAGCTGACTGAAAACTTGGGCAGCAGTGTAGAGTGACTGTCTGTCACATGGGAAACTGCCCCACTTGGGGGATGAGATTGCCCTGGGTGCTCTCACTGACAGCACCTGGCTCTGACATTACCCTGTTCCCGCTTACCGGCTCCCGTCGACCCCGTCCCGAAAGCTGGTGCCATGATGTACCCTTCTCCCGCGAGTCTGGAGACTTTCAACCAGGTCTGGCAAATGCTCAGAGCCCGAGCCCGAGCTCTCGCGATCAGCAGCCACGCGGGAATCTTCCCTCCACTTTCACAAACTCCACTCAAACCAAAACCCTGCCTCCCTTTCACAGACCTACCGCGCACCCCTATTGCGCAGCTGCCAATCTTCAGCTCGCCCCACACCCCCATGCATTAATGCGCAGGCGCTAATACTCCCTCCCCGCCCCAGGCTACCACCTCCCTGTCTACAGCCCCTCCCGCCCATCCCTGTCCCACCCCCGCCCCCCACGCGTCCCGCAGACCGACACAACTGCGCAGGCTCCAATTCTTAAAGCCGTCTCCAGTGTCAGGCGTGGCTGCGCAGGCGCTAACTTCCCGGCTGTTGAGTTATCAGTGCGCAGGCGCTGGTTTTGTTATGGCCCGCCAACTTCAGACGGAATTTTTCTTCTTCCTTTCTTACCGGTTAGGATGTAATGTTGCACCTAATCAAGTTATTATTTATTGATTTCCATATTTCAATGGATTTATCATTTGTAGATTGATAAATTACCTTCCCTGTACCCTCGTGAGCAAATGGTGTGCTATTCTGTGATTAGGGTCACAGCACAGAAAAAAAAGATTCTTTGACTTATTGTATATATACTGACCATCAAGCATCTATCTACCCTTTTTCCAGTACTTGACGTACAACCTTGTACGCCACGGTGTTTCAACTGCTCACCTTAAGTACTTCTTAAATGTCGAGAGTTCCTGCCTCTACCAACCTTTCAGGTGGTGAGTTCAAATCAACCTGTGCAGAGATGTATCACACATAGAATTGGACTCCATATACAAACCCATACAGATCAAAACCGGAAATGACACTACTCACCATAATGGGCCAAACAGTATAAATTCTGATGATATCACCTAGCATGGTGATGAAACATTTGAACGAGAACAAGCCAGCTCAGCGAGCAAGTCAGTCAACAACCTCATGTATCACGCCCCTCTGGAGCAGGTGGGACTTGAACTGGGGCTCCTGGAACAAGTGGGTTGTCTTATGAAGGAAGGCCTGGACCTGATTGGCACTTACAAGAGTGAGCAGTGACTTGATTGTCAAAAATGTTTGGGATATTACAAACTTCGAAGCAGATATGAAAATGATCTTTCCTTTTGTGGATGAGTCCAGAACTAAGTGGACAGATTTTAAAATTAGGGGTCACCCTTTTAGCATAGCATAGAAGTGAATATTTTGCTTCCCAGAAGGTTGAGAGACCTTGAAACTGTCTGCCTCTGAAGGTGAGCTATTGAATATTTTTAAGGCAGAAGTAGATTGTTCCTCTTGCCTAACAAAATAAACTAAGATTATCAGGAATGGATGGGAATATGGAATTCAAAACACAAACAGATCATCCTTGATCTAATTGAATGGCAGAACAGGCTTGAGGGACCAAATGGCCTACTTCTGATCCTAATTTGTATATTTGTATGTTTGTATTTCCTATTTAACTTACAAAAATAACTTACAAGTTACAGGAGATACAATGTTTTACTTGGCCCAGTTGTATTTATATTAAAATTTCAATAAAACTAGATTTGGTGCATTAAATAAAAATTATGAAAATAAGTACTTAGTTTTTTTTTAAAACTAAAATGCAGTATTAATGACAGGACAGGGGATGTGTTGTGGCTGCAGCACATAGGAAATTGCCAGTGTCATAAACAGGATCACATTTGTAGCAGTAGTGTGTGCAGCTTAAGGAGTTTTTGTCAGGGTCATTGAGCCTAAGGTCAAATTACAGACACAGATGCTTACCTTTACAACTGTTTTTTTAACCAAGAGCTTTTGCAATTCCTCAGTCTTCTGGCACCTCCCCTGAGTCTGAAGAAGACTGAAAAATTATGACAGTCACCAAAACAGGCAACCCCCATATTGCAAATAGCTTCCATCCTGGAGTCCATTTGTCCACCAGTCGAAACACAATGCATGACCAAATAAAGAAACTGTTTCTAAGTACAGGGAACATGCCTATATTGGGTCTTTAAAAGTACACCCCTTTATGAGATCGTATTCATAAGTTGGACATTGTAAAATTGGAGACACCCTGCACTGAAATTAGCTCTCAATTCCAAGTTTATTAGCAGAATTTTAATTCCTACAGCTGTCATGATGGGATTTGAACATGTGTCCAGAACATTAGCTTGAGTTTCTGATTTACTAATCCAGTAAAGTTACCACAATACCACTGTCTCCTTCCTTCTCATACTTCTTTCTACTCTCTCCTAGCACTGCTGTAAAAAGGCATAACTGACATAACAAAAGCCCGAAACCTATGGTTTTCCTCGCTTTCTGCTGCTGTGCTGCATAACATCATGGAAAGCTTGGCAAAAACCCAATTCACTTGTGTCAATGGGTTTCTCTACAAAGTGGCAGGAGCAGCTCAGTGAAAATTCCTGGCTTTTCAGTTCAGCTGACAAGGTATGTCATTCACAAATCAGGTCAGAATTCATACAAATTCAACAGTTAATATTTCCATTAATAAATCTTGGTCTTAAACTAATTTTTGTCACTTTATTATATCTTTAATCTTCAGATTGCAGCAAACCATCAGCTACTGTATATACTATGGTATGAAATAAGAGAAGTCAGTTTAGCAAGTGCATATTTTAATAATATTTCAAACATCAGCAGTGGTAAAAATGTCAATTGTTATATTTTACAATAGCTTCATAAAGGAAAATGTATCAAGCCTGTGTTTGTTGAATTCCTTTAATCTTCCTTTTTGTACTGTTACACTTCAAAGACCACCCCAATGACACTATCATTTCACATTAGAGGTATTCAGAATTTTAAAAAGTAATTGATAAGTTGAAGATGATTAATGATCACTAAACATGACAAAAAGGAGTAAAGACTTAAGCTCTGACAGTTTAAATTTAATTACTTTGCACACACGGTGGTGAGTAGTGGGCATAGGCTTTACATGATATTGTGCAGGTGAATACCCTTGGCAGTTTCAAATACGAACCAGATAGAGAAAACTATTAAGGTGGCTGGAGATCCAGAGAGCTATATGTTTTTCTTTGTATTCTGAACTGGCCCAGAATGATATCATCTGATTCTAATTATTCCTGTGACATTTTCTTTGGTAACTCAGGAATGCTTGAGCTGTTCCTTACAAATACTGTAACAGGATCTACAAACTGCTCACAAAAGATCCTGTCAGTAACTTGTGTACAAAGTCAATGTTCAACAAGCAATAGTTAACAAGCAGACTTTAAAACAAAATGAGTTAATCAGATTTTGCAGTGACATGTATGTTTCCAGTACCAAATCCTGATTTTTTTTAAAATTTTTGTATTAAAACATAATTCATACAAGGAGATGGTACTTCCATCAATTTTCCCTGGTGCCACACACAGCTCTGCATCTTTTTTAAAGATCCACATCTAACATTGCATTTAAGGCTATTATTTATTGTTCTATGCTTTTAATTCCTAAAATATCCAGGCTTTGGAAAGAAAGAACAGACTCTGCATCTGAGTCCATTTTTCACAGGTCACTTTCACCATAGAGTGCAGTCGAAAATGAGACATAATCCAGGGCTCCCGGAACGGCATTGGGCCCTCGGTATGGTGGCATGCTGGCAATGCAATATTCAGCCTGCTCGGAGGGCAGCTCTCGACGCAATTCCTCAGCTAGGATGTAAGGCTGTACAGAAAAGAAAAAATATGGTTTTGCTAACATTTGTTCAAAATATTAATGCTTTTTAAACATTTTAGGCATAGACATCTCTCATCTTCCCCTCAGATAAGGGGAAGGCAACATATAAGGAAGGCAACACTTCCTTGTCCTTTGTCAATGTAGTTACGAGTTATCATTTTTCAAAATGAACAGAAAGCCAATATACTTCATGTCAACCCCTCCCCACCATAGAACAATATTTGATCAAGACCTGGAAGGTGATATCTTCTTACTGATATCGACCAGAGGAGACAGTGCATGTACCCTTCTTAGTAAAATCTGAGAAGTTGTGGATGTGTTGAGAAAACTACAGCTTCATGACAAACTTCTATCTTAATAGCTCTTGTTTAAAGCCTGGTATCACATTCCAGGGACTGAAGGTTTGAATTAAATGATCTATTATATGGGGCACTGGGTGGTGGATTCACCAATATTCCTGTTTCATTGCCAAGTTTACGGGCTTTCTAATTGTCAGTGATGGAGGTCAGACCACTGGTGAGTCTTAATAAGAAGTCTTATTACATTATAAGAGGCTGTTTATTCCATGACAGCAATAGGTACAAATTACCTTGACCAACAAATTATCTTGACCAGTTATGCTCGATTATGGAAGATGATCAGAAGTCAGAGATTTTTATCTGTCTATATTGCTTTTCTGCCTGATTCTCAACCAAAAAAACATGACATCAGATTGAGTGGAGCCTACTACAACTTCCAAACTAACTCTTTCAGGACTTTTCATTATCTTGTACATCTCCCTCCATAGTCAACATTTATATCTTAATGAAAATAACCATTTGTACATTTATCATTACTCCATCACACCCCAAGTCACTAACTTCACAACTACAGGCAATCTGGAGGCTGCACATATCTACCAGAATGCATTCGTTTCTAACTTGGAAGATTGGTAAGTCATTGAATTGGGGATTGTTGACCTCGATTCTGATCTTGATTGTTCTCTGAACCTTTCCTCTGCTGGAGGATCTTTTATCTTTTGGATGTCCTTTGTGAAGGATGTCATTCCTGATAAACCCTGCAGTTGGTCCATTACTTTATCTGGAGAACATTTAACCTCTGAACTCCTTTCACAGAGGAACTCTCCTCTGCTAACTCACACAGGCGCACCACAATATAATCTGAAGGACCTTTATCTTGTGCATATCCTTCATGGATGGCTGTGCTGTTACAATAAGTATTTTCTTCCTATCAGCATCCTGGATTTCTGCAACAGGCAGTTGTTTTCTGATTTTAACAGGTATTTGCTTTTTTGCCGTTTTCTGGTTGTTCAGACCAGACGACAACTCCTTGACCGTGTCCTGAATCTGTGGATGTTTGACTGCCTTCCACTGAGTCGTATGAAGCTGATTTCCATCTGTTTCAAACAAATATTTATTCTCAATCTACTGATCTGTCTGAGAGGAAGTAAACAAGCTCCTTCCTTCAGCTTAGTGATTAGGTTGAATATCATTGAATCCCTACAGTGTAGAAGCAGACCATTTGGCTCATCAAATCCACACAGACCCTCCAAAGAACATCCCACTCAGACCCACGCCCTGCATTTCCCGTGGCTAATCCAGCTAGCCTACACATCCCTGCACACTATGAGCAATTTAGCATGGCCAGTCCACATAATCTGCACATCTCTGGATTGTGGGAGGAAACCACAGCACCCAGATGAAAGCCATGCAGACACGGGGATAACGTGCAAACTCCACACAGACAGTTGCCCAAGAGTGGAATCAAACCCAGGTGTCTTGACGCTGAGAGGCAGCAGTGCTAACCACTGAGCCACCATGCCACTCTTTTCAATATTTCCAATCATCTTTTATGGCTATCTTCCTGATGAATGAGACATTTTCAAATCATCAACCATAATATTAGAGGATTGCTGCTTAATTAGCATTCTCTCTCAGTGGCACTGAAAATTCCTCGAAGACACAATGGATTGAAATATTCTTTGGTTATGATACGAATAGAAACCTGTGATTTCCTTCCTAACTGAGGCATTATTATCTATTTGAAGCACCTTTTCTGATGATGGTGGTGCAACCGCCTTAGCCTCTTTGTATGAGTATGCATTAAGCTTTTTGTTCCTCTAATATGGTGTCTTACAGATATAGTATTCTGTTGTAAAAGTCGGGTCATATGAGGTTTCATTGTTCTACTGTTTCATTGTGATGACATTGCCTCTTTGTGTCTGCTGATTAGCTTAATCTCTGCTTTGGCTTGTCATGTGCCTTTTTAGATCATACATGCCTCATGAAATGAATAGGTCCTGTTGTTCTCCTGAGGTAGGGCTGACCATCTCCTCTCATAATGATCTATTTGTTTAGATGCTACTTCCAGCGTGATTCGAATGGCTTTGTCCAAAGTTAAAATCTTCCTAAGACTGTAAGAAATCTGAAATATTCCACCAACAATTCTGTCTCTTATGGATTCTGATTTCAAATTCTGTAGTTACAATTTTCCACTTCAGAGATCTTTAGAGATCATTAATATGATCTGATGCTGATGCTGAACTCTTCTGTTGAATCTTACCCTTTCAATACTTTTCTTTGTTCGCAGATTGAAGTAATTATCAAAACTTGTTAGAACTTCACTAACAGAATATGTGCCGTTCCTGAAATTTTATTGATTTATATCATCTCTAGTATATAGTATATATTACAATTCAATCAAATTGTGAATTAATTGTTCAGCTTCAAACTGGCTGTTTAATTCTCAAGCAATAATGTACCTCATAAACCAGTCTCTCCAAGTTGTTCAATATTGTGCGCTGCTTGGTCCATCTCTGACAATAAAACTTTTTTTGAAATATTATTTCTCCCTCCATGTCTTCTTAAAGTATTTATTTATTGTAATTTCTTTTTAAGCTGTTTTCAGTCTTTAGTGCTGCAACACTGTTTGCAAGCTTCTGTCTTCAAGCTTGTATTTTTATATTAAATCAATGCTGTTTAAAAATTCTGTTGGTTTAAAAGCTTGAATAATTTTGTATTTAAAAACCTCCAGCCTTTTTATAATCTATACCCTGTAATGTTCTGAGTTATGGCAATACTATATGAAATTCTTTAATGAAGCTTTAAATTCAGTGAATTAGCAAACTCTATTGTATGATTTATTAAGCTATAAATTGTGTTTAATAGTAATGATCAAAATGGTAGTTTTCTGCCTCCCGAGTGTTTTCCCATCCTTTGCATCCAAAGAATTGTCAACAACAGTACTTCCATGCAGCAGCTGCTCAGCAATAACCTGCTCACTAATGTCTAGTTTGGGTTCTGCCAGCTCATGACCTCATTACACCCTTGGTTCAAACATGGACAAAAGAGCCGAATTCCAGAGGTGAGGCGAGTGACAGCCCTTGACATCAAGGCTGCATTCGACTGAGTGTGGCATCAAGGAGTCCTGGCAAAACTGGAATCGATGGATATCAGGGGTAAACTCTCCTGGTACATTGGAAAGTTGTGTCATCTCAGCTCCAAGACATGTCTGCAGGAATTCCTCAGGGTAGTAACTTAGGCCCAACCATCTTCAACTGCTTCATCAAGACCTTCCCTCCGTCATAAGGTCAGAAGTGGAGATGTTCACTAATTGCACAATGTTAGGCACCATTCACAACTCCACAGATACTGAAGCAGCCATGTTCAAATGCAATAAAATCTGGACAGTAGATAGTAGGAACTGCAGATGCTGGAGAATCTGAGATAACAAGGTGTAGAGCTGGATGAACACAGCAGGCCAAGCAGCATCAGAGGAGCAGGAAAGCTGACGTTTCGGGCTTAGACCCTTCTTCAGAAATGGGGGAGGGGAAGGGAGTTCTGAAATAAATACAGAGAGAGGGGGAGGTGGATAGAAGATGGATAGAGGAGAAGATAGGTGGAGAGGAGACAGACAGGTCAAAGAGGTGGGGATGGAGCCAGTAAAGGTGAGTGTAGGTGGGGAGTTAGGGAGGGGATAGGTCAGTCCAGGCAGGACGGACAGGTCAAGGGGGCGGGAAGAAGCGAGCAGATAGGAGATGGGGCTGGGGCTTGAGGTGGGAGGAGGGGATAGGTGGGAGGAAGGACAGGTTAGGGAGGCGGGGACAAGTTGGGCTGGTTTTGGGAATGCGGTAGGGGGAGGGGAGATTTTGAAGCTTGTGAAGTCCATTGATACTATTGGGCTGCAGGGTTCCCAAGCAAAATATGACGTGCTGTTCCTGCAACCTTCGGGTGGCATCGTTGTGGCACTGCAGGAGGCCCAGGATGGACATGTCGTCTGAGGAATGGGAGGGGGAGTTGAAATGGTTCGCGACTGGGAGGTGCAGTTGTTTAGTGCGAACCGAGCGTAGGTGTTCTGCAAAGCGGTCCCCGAGCCTCCGTTTGGTTTCCCCGATGTAGAGGAGGGCACAACGGGAACAGCAGATACAGTATACCACATTAGCAGATGTGCAGGTGAACATCTGCTTGATGTGGAAAGTCTTCTTGGAGCCTGGGATGGGGGTGAGGGAGGAGGTATGGGGGCAGGTGTAGCACTTCCTGCAGTTGCAGGGAAAAGTGCCGGATGTGGTGGGGCTGAAGGGGAGTGTGGAGCGGACAAGGGAGTCACGGAGAGAGTGGTCCCTCCGGAAAGCAGATAAGGGTGGGGAGGGAAAAATGTCTTTGGTGGTGGAGTCGGATTGCAGATGGCGGAAGTGTCGGAGGATGATGCGTTGGATGCAGAGGTTGGTGGGGTGGTACGTGAGGACGAGGGGGATTCTGTTTTGGTTGTTATTGCGGGGAGAGAGTGTGAGGGATGAGTTGCGGGAAATGCGGGAGACACGGTCGAGGCATTCTTGACCACTGAGGTGGGGGGAAATTGCGGTCCTTGAAAAACAAGGACATCTGAGATGTTCGGGATTGGAATACCTCAACCTGGGAGCAGATGTGGCGGAGGTGAAGGAATTGGGAATAGGGGATGGCATTGACCAAATTAGGAAGGCCTAAATGTGGACTGTAGTCCATTGGGGATGATCCGGTTCCATAGCCTCTATGCCATCCCCTATTCCCAATTCATTCGCCTCCGCGCATCTGCTCCCAGGATGAGGCATTCCACTCCCGAACATCTCAGGTGTCTTCATTTTTCAAGGACCGCAACTTCCCTCCCCTCAGTGGTCGAGAACACCCTCGACCGTGTCTCCCGCATTTCCCGCAACTCATCCCTCACATCCCCTCCCCGCAATAACAACCAAAACAGAATCCCCCTCGTCCTCACGTACCACCCCACCAACGCATCATCCTCCGACACTTCCGCCATCTGCAATCCGACCCCACCACCAAAGACATTTTTCCCTCCCCACCCTTATCTGCTTTCCGGAGGGACCACTCTCTCCATGACTCCCTTGTCCGCTCCACACTCCCCTCCAGCCCCACCACACCTAACACTTTTCCCTGCAACCGCAGGAAGTGCTACACCTGCCCCCATACCTCCCCCCTCGTCCCCATCCCAGGCCCCAAGAAGACCTTCCACATCAAGCAGATGTTCACCTGCACATCTGCCAATGTGGTATACCATTTCCGCTGTACCCGTTGTGGCCTCCTTTACATCGGGGAAACCAAGCGGAGGCTTGGAGACCACTTTGCGGAACACCTACGCTCGGTTCGCACTAAACAACTGCACCTCCCAGTCGCGAACCATTTCAACTCCCCCTCCCATTTCTCAGACGACATATCCATCCTGGGCCTCCTGCAGTGCCACAATGATGCCACCCGAAGGTTGCAGGAACAGCACGTCATATTCCGCTTGGGAACCCTGCAGCCCAATGGTATCAATGTGGACTTCACAAGCTTCAAAATCTCCCCTCCCCCTACCGCATCCCAAAACCAGCCCAGCTTGTCCCTGCCTCCCTAACCTGTCCTTCCTCCCACCTATCCCCTCCTCCCACCTTAAGCCCCACCCCCATCTCCGACCTACTAGCCTCATCCGGCCCCCTTGACCTGTCCGTCCTCCCTGGACTGACCCATCTCCTCCCTACCTCCCCACCTACACTCACCTTTACTGGCTCCATCTCCGCCTCTTTGACCTGTCTGTCTCCTCTCCACCTATCTTCTCCTCTATCCATCTTCTATCCGCATCCTCCTCTCTCCCTATTTATTTCAGAACCCCATTCCCCTCCCCCATTTCTGAAGAAGGGTCTAGGCCCGAAACGTCAGCTTTCCTGCTCCTCTGATGCTGCTTGGCCTGCTATGTTCATCCAGCTCTATACCTTGTTATCTCAAAATCTGGACAATATCCAGGTTTGGGCTGACAAGTGGCAAGTAACATTCACACCACACAAATGCCAGGCAATGAACATCTCCAATGTGAGACAATCTAACCACATCACTGAATCCACCACTATCAACATCCTGGGGGTTACCATTGTTGAGAAACTTAACTGGACTCATCACAAACATAGTATTACAAGAATCAGTCAGAGGCTAGGAATACTGTGGTGAGTAACTCACCTCCCAACTTTCCAAAGCCTGGCCACCATCTACAAGACATAAGTCAGGAGTGTGACGGAATACTCCCCACTTGCCTGGATGGGTGCAGCTCTATTAACATTCAAGATTGACACTACCCAGGAAACAGGAGCTTGCTTGATTGGAACCACATCTACGTCCATTACTCCCTCCATCACTGATGCTCAGTTAACTGCATACTATCTACAAGATGCACTGCAGAAATTCATCAAAGATCCTTAGACTGTACCTTGCAAACCCACAGTCACTTTCATCTAGAGGGACAAGGGCAGCAGATACATGGGAGCACCACCATCTGCATGTTCCCCTCCAAGCCACCCAATCTCCTGACTTGGAAATATATTGCCATTCTTTCACTCTCATTGTGTCAAAATCCTGGAACTCTCTCCCGAAGGGCACTGTGGGTCAACCTACAGCACCTGGATTGCAGTAGTTCAAGAAGGCAGCTCACCACCATCTCCTCAAGCGTAACTAGGATGGGCAATAAATGCTAGCCAACCAGTGATGACCACATCCCATGAATGGATGTTTTAAAAAAGGAATTTTGTTTCTTCATACGCAAAATAGATGCTTTCCAGCCTTCCATGGCCCAAAACCCAATGCCTGTCCCCTTATGCAATTTTTAAAATAAACTTCAGATTGTGTGGTGCTATACATCTTCGTAATGAAGTTGAGGTTTAAATTTTCTATCCCAATCTTGTAATTAGAGGTTTAAGATTCTTCTAAGTTTCTTCTTGTTGGACACTTTCTGAAATCTTTTAAATTTGCCTCGTCTCCAATGCAGCTTCAGCAGTAATTCTATTGCAAACCATTACCTTATACAACATGATCAATAGCTAGTTAGCTGCAAGAATTATCTTTCATTATACTGGCTCATTAGGCAGCACCAGTGAATGAGATCTTCGGTTACAATACAGATAAGGAAATATTCTGTTATACCATTTTTTAAATAAATTTTAAAAACTCAGAACTTACTTTATCTCCAGCCAGAATCCTAAAGGAAGCCACAACTTGTTCCGCTGTATCTGTGTCAGCGGTCTCTCGGGTCATGAAGGAGATGAAAGACTGGAATGACACCAGGCCAGTATTGTTTGGATCAACTAGATTCATGATCCGAGCAAACTCAGCCTCACCCTGTAGAAGGAAATGTGCAAGTATGAAAGCTTAAATTGGAAAATCAAAGAGAGTCCAATACTGTAAGGAAATATAGCAAAGCCTTGATCTCTTTTCTTAGATAATCTTTCACTAAGATGTAGCAACATTCCAATATGGGAGCAACTTCAGATGCATTATTTGATCAATGTTCAAAGCAATGAAAATTGTTCAGATTATCCATGCCACCTGATATTTTAGGTAGACCCCACATTACAATGATAACTTACAGTAAATGATGCCAGTAATAATCACATGAGAATTCCTCATTACAGAGATAGTGCCTGATATTATTACATAAAATGTGAGCATTTAGGTTTTGCCAGAGTTGATAGGAAATAAACTGTACTATTAGAAGGTTTAGTAAACAAATTGGAAATATTTGTGAGAAAAGTTGAAGTCCAGGGGCGTGGGTGGAGAAGAATTATTTATCATCTGGATTACATCACCTGAAAGGGTGATTGAAATGGAGTCACCAATAACTTTCGAAGGGATTTGGATCTTTTCTTAAGAAGGGAATGATTTGCACAATCAGGGAAAAAGTGCAGAGGAGAATGTTGGGATTGTAGCTCTTTCAGAGAGCTAACATACAGAATAACCTTTGCCTGTGTGGTACCACGTTATGGCTGTCAACTGTTAGTTTACTGCAATCTTGGGCTAAGGTCACCAGTACATTATTGAATGTACTAGTACAGATCATTAATACAAGATGAATGGTAATCTCAGATTTATTAAACATGCATCTGTCATACCAAATCAAAGCCCATGGAGATGAGGCAAGCTCTGAGATCATCTGGCTCCATCGCCCCATTCTTCTTCTATTGAGCAGATCAGCAAATAAAAGGAACAGATGAAAAATTGTGGGGATTCCAGGAAGTAGATCAGTAGTAGACAGCCCACAGATCCCGTGGCCAGAGTCAAAAGGATCATTTAAAGTCCCAAAGAATCGGTCATTCCAAATAGGCAGATGGAATGCAGGCAGAAAGCAGCATCGTTGTTGAAAATGGGGAGGAAACAACTAACACAGGTAAAATCAGACAAACAGGAAGGAGACGACCATGGGTCAAATATGAAGCAAAGGAGGAAACAAAAATTGACAGACCAAAAAAATGGACACATGACCACATTGTAAATTTGAAAAGGGAAAAGAAAATAAAGATAAGTTTAGCACAGTTTTACTTGTATAGAGAAAATAAATATAGCACAGTCCAGTTAGTACCTGTTTATCATTTCCAATATGTCCAAGGCTGATGAGGCAGGCTTTGAAATCCTTTGGTTGCAGTTTGCCAGAAACATCCTAATATCGCACAGAAGTTAGTTGCAGCATGCAATATACATACACAATGTGCACAATATGTATTGTTAATTACAACATACACGATAGCAAGCAAGATTAAAATGGCAAATCATTCACTTAGTGTTAATGAGGACTCAATACTTATTAATCATCATTTATACCAAGCATATTAAAACTTGTAAATGAAATACCTATAAATTGGATATAGTGTAGTCTATGTCCTACCTAGTGTAAATATAGTTTATTTTGAGTAAATATAAATCATCTAGATTAAAATGTGCTGCATTTTATGTAATAAAGCACAAGTACAAGAGTTATTGCACTAGTACATTGCCAATTAAAATCATTTTAATGAAAGCTGACAGCATATATGTACTTTGTATGTTTCTTCGATTTAAAAAAAATTCTGGATTCACAGTCCTCAAAAATCCCAGGATTGGAAAGGGTGAGAAGCTTGATTTCTGGATAGGAGTTTCCCAGGATTCCACTCCGTTTATCCTGGCGTTTTAAATTCCAGTATTTTGGATACTGATCACAAACCACTTAAGAAATTATGAATACCTAAAAGAGCTGCCGTGAACGTAGGATCAGACCCTTGAGCCTGTTCTGCCATCATTATCATGACCATGTGCCCAATTATGATTGAACTCCACATGCACCTACTTTTGTTCCATATCCCTTAATACTTTTGGTCAACAAAAATGATCAACCTCAGATTTAAAATTAACAATCGGCCTAGAATTAACTAGCGATTCTTGGATGAGATTTTCAAACTTCTACCACCCTTTGCAAGTAAAGGTGTTTTCTAACTTAACCTCATGGCTCCATTCCTAAAATTATGTCTCCCTAGATTCCCCAACTGACAGAGATGATTTCTACCTGCTGTACCAATACCCCACGATATTTTGAAAACTTTCATCAAATTGCTCCTTTATTTTCTAAATACTAGAGAATTCAACCCCAGTTTGTGTAATCTCTCCTTGTGGTTTAATATCACTTTCGCCAGCTGAAATCTGGTGCATGTCTCTGAAGTAATTTGAAAGGGTTGAAACCGTCAATATTATCAGGTAATTAATATAGGAGGGGTTCAATTACCTATCTGAAATCATAAAGGTTTGTTTTCAAACTAATGACTAAAAAGCTAATTTTGTTTTTTTTACTTTGCTGAGCTTTTCAGAACGTTAGGTTGAGCAGCTTTGATTTACTGTCACATATGAACTCAGGTTGGGCACTGGACATGCAAATACCACCCCACATCTCTCGATTTGGATGGAAATTCTGGCCTGGGGTGCTGCTGGGAGCAATCAGTTGCAACTGAGCCAGTGCAGTGGACCCTCTCCCTATTTAAGGAATTTAGAGGCATTTTGGAATTTTAAGGCACTGCAAGAGGTCATTGAGTGAAGTATACCTCTGCTGGCTCTTGCAATTAGCAATGTTTAGTTCCATTTTCCTGCTGTTTCCCTGCATAGTCTCATTTATATTTTATTTTTAAAACATAGACCATGCTTTCTCAGAAGCAGGTTTAAAAGAAAACCAAGAAAACTAAGTAAGCTGCATCAATTTAGCATACCTTCGAAGCAGAATGTTAGTACATTAATGGCATTTCAATCGAGAAGGCACCGTGCTATTAATAGGAAAACTGTTTAATTCAGGAATAAATCAGAATAAACTGGTACATGAATTTCAAATTTATAATTATTTATCTTGAGGTATTAGGTGCTTTCGCCGTGCACACTTACAGCAAATTCTAACATAATTTCAAACCATTTCACAGCTAGAAATGACCAAGTAAGCATAGCTAACCATATGAATAGGAAAGAGGTAATTTAGACACTTGGTATGAATTAAGTCAGACTGTATCCATGGCTCTTAAAAGCAACTGGAGGCTGGCAAATACTATAACTTGATTTTTCCAACTGTCATTTTAAAAGTATTAACACAGATTAGGCTTTAAAATGCTGCAGCAGATTCTGCCGATTCTCTTTTACTGAGTAGTCAGTATAGAAAATGTTCACAATTAATTTTAAAATGATGATGTTGATTAACTGTAAATATGAAAAGGAGGTCTCAGCACTCTGATGGCTAATCAGATGCACCACCTGACTGAAAACATCAGACTAGTCAATTAGGTTACACTAAAGACAATATTAGGTGAATTTTCACTTGGTTCTCCTGCTTGTCTCGCATTACTTTAGTGATGGAGCAGCAGGATACCCTGGCTGAAACATTGTTTCATGGGCAGCAAAAGTGACAGATGTGTCATCATAAAATGTGAATGTTTATTTCTAAAAGATGTTTAACATATTTATATGAAATCACACTAAAAAGAACACTGTACCCTGTCAAAATGGCTGAATGAAGACCGGAATTCATTCATCTGTTGTTGAGTGATTCCTTTAGCATCTCTAGTTAAAATCTGGGTCTCAATTTCATTCATGGACCTGGCAATTGTAGTAAGAAGCATCTCCCAGCCAACGCGAATGTGCTACCAAAATGAGTTTAAAAAAAAAAAGAAACAAGTCAAAAAGGTTCTACAGTAATACAAGAGGATATAAATACGTCTCACTGAATATAAGACTCAAATCGCCTAGGAGTACTTTTTCAGGTCACAAGGGTACAAAATCCAGGACTTTTAAATATTGAGATTACATTTTGTGCCATGTTTCACGAAGTTCACAAATAAGATTTTTTTTTAAAACAACAAGGAACAAGTTTGCCTTTGAATCAAGTAGAATGTAAAGATTGTGTTAGATAAAAAAACAGAACAGAACAGCACAGCACAGGAACAGGTCTTTTGGCCTGTCACGTCTGTGCTGACCACGGCGCCATTCTAAATTAGTCCCATCTGTCCAGATGTGGTCCTTATCTGTATGTATCCTGCCTGTTGATGTATGTCTAAATACCTCTTAAGCTTTGCTGTCTGCTTCTACCACATCCCCTGGCAGCATGATCCAGTGCCTACTCCCTCTGTACAAAAAAAATTACCTCGCACAACTCCTTTAAACTCCCTCTCTCACCTTAAATTTATACCCCCTAGTATTTGACACTTCCATCCTGGGAAAAAGACTCCAACTATTCACCCTATCCATGCCTCTCATAGTTTTGTATCCTTCCATCAGCTTTTCACTCACTCTCCAATGCTCTAATGAAAACAATCCAAGTTTGTCCAACCTCCATATTTAGCCAATAAACTCCAATCCAGGCAACATCCTGGTAAATCACTTTTGTACCTTCTCCAAAACCTTGACATCCTATAGAGTGGTGACCAGAACTTCATGTAATTCACTAAATGTGACCTAACTAAAATTGTATACAACTGCAATATGACTTGCCAACTTTTATACTAAATCCCGACCGATGAAGGCAAGCACAGTGGGCGTCTTCTTTACCAACTTATCCACTTGCGTTGCCACTTTCAGGGAGCTATGGACTCGAATCCTAAGATCCCTTTGTATATCAATGCTCATCAGGGCCTTGCCATTTACTGTATGCTTTCCCCTTGAAGCTGACCTCCCAAAATGCATCACCTCACACTTGTCTGGATTAAACTCCATTTGCCAGTTCTCAGCCCAACTTTCCAAATGATCTTGCTGTATCCTTTGACATCCTTCTTCCTAATGCACAACTCCACTAATTTTCACATCGTCTGAAAACTTACTAATCAGCCCACCTACATTTTCAGCTTCGATCCTTATGGAACACCACTGGTCACACATCTTCAGCCAGAAAAACACTCTTCTCAACTACCCTCTGTCTTCTATGACCAGCCAATTTTGTATTCAATTTACCAAACCACCGTGGATCTCCGTGTGACTCAATCTTCTGAATCAGCCTACCAGAAGGGACCTTGTCAGATGTTTTAGTGAAGTCCATGTAGACAACATCCCACTGTCCTTCCCTCAATCATTTTTGTCACTTCCTCAAAAAAACTCAAATTCGTGAGACCTCCCCCTGCACAAAGCCATGCTGACTATCCCTAATAAGTCCAAATGAGAGTAAATCCTGTCCCCAAGAATCTTCTGTAATACTTTCCCCACCACTGATATAAGGCTCACCAGCCTATTATTTCCTGGATTATCCCTGTTGCCTTTCTTAAACAAAAGGAACAACGTTGGCTATTCTCCAGTCTTCTGGGACCTTGCCTGTGGCTAAAGAGGATACAAAGATCTCTGTCAAAGCCCTAGCAATCTCCTCCCTTCCTCCTTCAGTATCCTGGGTTAGATTCCATCAGGCCCTAGGGACCTATCTACCTTAATGTTTTTCAAGACACCCAAAACCACCTCCTCCTTAATAGTTACATGTCCTAGAATATTAACATATCCTCCCTCATTTTATCATCATCCATGTCCCTTTCCTCTTTGAATACTGATGCGAACTACTCAGTAAGTATCTCACCCACTTCCTCTGGCTCCACACATAAATCACCTTTGTCTTTCAGTGGATCTACCCTTTCCCTAGCTATCTTCTTGTTTCTAACACAAGTATAAAATGCCTTGGGATTCTCCTTAATCCTTCTTGCCATGGGACATTTCATGGCCCCTCTTGGCCCTCCTAATTCCTTGTTTAATTTCTTTAATATCTTTAATACCATTTTTATGCTTATTAGTGAAGATCTATCATGCACATTCTTCTCCTCAGAAATACAGGACCTGATGTTAAATCATGATCAGTACTATCAGTTTCTTTAATAAGTGATTGTATTTAAGCACCAAAATAATTAAATTGTTCAAAAAAAAAGTCTACGGATAGACTAAGCATTGTACAGAATATTGAAAGCTCCCACTTAAACTATTTCCAAGGAAGAAAATGGTATACATGCTTTTTAGAAGTTGTGTTCCATTATACTGAGAGATGCCCCCATATTTTTGCTCTATTGTCCTTCTGCTTCATGCCCACCTAATTTACAGGATTGTTAGAGCTCAGAGTGCAGTCCTCTGCTAGTTTCTGGCTGTTGAAAGACTTAATTGTCATTTGGGTATGGCTCACCTTTGGATCACAGCGAACATAACATACATTATGAATGAATGAGCTACAAACAAAACCACACAAAAACAGCACAACCTTCAAAATAACATTCACTGAGTACCTCCATCGTATAATTGGTGTGCTTGTTGTCAAAGATTAGGGCCTCTTGAATAAGTTGATGATCTCCTTCCAGTTTGTCAACGTTGGGTTTATAGTTAATGATGACCTCCTCCAACTGTTTCAATTGATTCATCTGATCTTCCAGGGTTCCACTCATTTCAATAGAATTTTGAGCTATTTCCTGTATTTAAATACTATGAATTACAATAATATTCAAAGACCAGTAAGAGATTTTTCAGGATGGTTTTTCATTGGAACTTTTAATCCTAATTCAAGTACTAGCTACCACTCAATTTAAAGTTGTAAATCCAGCCAACATAGATTTGGAAGGTAATCCTGATGATTAAATAAATGTTGAAATGGGGCTAGCTGTTGCAGGATCCCAAGTACACCCTGGCAGCATACCTCAATAATAGTTTGAAATTTCTTCGCTATCTTATATTAATCCCTACCTTAATTACTGTATGTAGTAGAGTTCTCAGTGTGTTCATGAAGAGATCCATTCTCAACTGATTCATATGTGCATTTACCTATCTTAATTGATTCCCACGGTGGTCTCAATGGAAGGCTTGCCTGAGTGAATAGTGTGTAAATTTCCAGCTATCCAGTGGATCTGAGGGTGATGGTAGTCGAACAATAAATATATCAAATCATTTTGGGGCCATAATAATAAAAAAACTTTAATTATATCACTAAGTCCTTGGAATGGATGAATCAAGCTGAGCCATGTTGCCTTTCTTATTTGTTTATATCTAATGAACGTGCAAATGCTGTACATGAATGACAGTGTAAACTTCTAAAGAAGGATGACCTTATGTTTTTTTTAAACAGAGAAAAGGAAAAGCCCAAGCAGAACGGAGAGAAGCTTGTTGTTTGGTTTGATATAGATCTATTGCTTTATCCCTGGGATATTTTTCTACATTTAAGATGTTAAACAAATGTAAGTTACAGTTGTTGAACATGAAACATCGGTTGCTTTAGAAGCTAAAAGAAACACCTATAGTACTCAACTGAATTTTAACGACTGTTTAGAATTCTCAACTTACCTCCATCTTACGCTGGATCCAAGGTCCAATGACATTTGCCTGGCTGGCAAACTGGCGACGCAGACGTTCATTACCATGTTGCCGTACAAGCTCCTCTTGCAGGGCTGCATCTCTCTGAGGAACCAATTGCTTCACCTGCCATTAAAAACAAATTAATTTTAATTCAACATTCAGCCAATTAATCTAATTAAAATTGTCTTCATCAGATGCTTGCATTCTCAAATATTGTTTGTCATTGAAGATGGCAGAGGAGAACAACGGGAATTTATATCTGTTGCAGGTGTGATGTCAGTATTAAATCTAAACTAATTAAAGGTTGAAGACATAGGGTTTTGGTTTAATCAACAACAACCAAAGAACAGGATAGTGATGATAAATCAGTTCATGCACTATACTATTCTATAATAGTAAGGCATTATGGATGTAGAACAAGTGAGCAGTCATGAATTCTCTATGTCAACCTTATTCCCTGTACTAAGAGCAAATAAGTATCATAACTCTATTGAAGCTCACAAGGAGAAAATTGTTGCAAATCTGAAATAAAACTAGAAGGTGTTAAAAATACATAGCAAATCTGTCAGAAAACAAAAACAAAGTAGTCTAGGTTTGTCTAGACCACTATGAGAACAGAAAATCTGAGCAATGAGTCTTAGCAAAGATTCTACTACCAAATTATTAACATATCTTCTCTCCTTTCAGTTGATGATGAAATTGCTATACATTTCCTGCACTTTCTAATCTTACTCAAGACTCGAACCATTTCTGATTGATTACTTTATTAGCATATTCTGTTTGGTGATACCTTGTCCCATTTTGCACTGATCTCTTCACGTGATATCATGCTATAAGGATTTGACACAGTGGATGAGATGTTATAGGTCTGAGTAATCTTCTGTACTTCATTCAGGATTCCCAGGATGGCTTGCTTCTCGCTGTCTGCTTCTGGCAAGGTAGCTTTAAACTGTTCGTGTGCTGCTATTAGACTCTAAAGATTAAGAGGAATGGCTCAAAAAAGCATTACACTTCGAGTACAAAGCATTTTTTAAAAAAGTATAACTGGCATTATCCAGAAAATTGCAAATACAATAAATGATATTTATTTTCTCTTGTTTTAGTATGCTTCCCATAACTGGGTTTTCTTTTTGTAAAGGAAACAGGATCATCATTGAGAAATGTTACTGCAATTTTGTAGCTTAATGGCAAGCAAAACACAAGCATGAATATTCCAATATTGCTAAACTGTTAATAATGGTTAGCATTGGTAGTCTTTAATTTTCAGGATAAACAATTACAAATGATTAATTTTCTTGAAACACTGATGCTGGTTACCTTGTCTATTTTTATCGTTCTTTCATAGATTTGCATCAAAGCCCAGAAATATCCTCAGAAAAAAATGCCCCAAGAGGCCATACAAGTTTAATATTAAATGTTTTACTTTATGTTTTTAATTCTTACAACAGGAGACATGAAAGATGGATTCAAAAGATGGGTTCAAATATTCAGTGAATTATTTTCATGAGTTCTTTTACGTGAAAATATATTTTTATGTTTATACAGCTCTGGTGCAGTTAGTAATTCCATGAGTCTGATTTTGTGCAAGCATCTAAACTCTCACCACTGGAGCTGAAGGTAGGAGATGACACTGCTTTGGTAAGTGAGGCATTTATAAGTAAAAAATGCAGTCCCAATTAAATAGTCTGCCTCTCAGAAGTGCTGGGGCAATTAGAGGGCAGCTGCTCAGCAATGCCACTGCTAAGGGTGGCCATTGCCAGATTGCAGGTACAAGAAGAGGATGCCATAATGGTTGGGTGCCATTGCTGATGGCCTGGGGGACACTGGGTTCATGCAGGAAGGCCCAGCAATTGGCGGGGGCAGCTGTGGGGGTGGGTTATGAACCAAATGTACCACTGTTGACACAGATGTGGGCCATGGAGTGCCCAAAAATGGAGGCCCAATTGCCCCTCCCACTCAGTTCATCAGTTTCATTGACGGTCTCCAGAAACAGCATCTCATATCACTCCCCCCAACACACAAAACTCTGGCAAATTGATCACAGAGGCAGGATTTGGCCACTTAAGTAGTTCATAATTGGGTGCCCAGCACATAGTGATTTGACAGCTTCCCACTGCTGTCATTTTATTAGTCTCCCACCTTAAAGCCTGTCACCAAAGTGCAGTTAAATTTCAGTGAAATGATTGAATTGTCACACTTAAACAATATCAACATCATTTATCTGCTCCATTGCTGTCCAGTATTCTGTTCCAGTAAACATACTGCACCTGGATTTCTTCAATACTGTGAACAATAAACATGTCTTGAAGATCTTCCATTGCTCCTTCCATCCAGTTGTTAAACGGGGCAGCTCGTTTAGCAAACTCCAAGAAGAGTTGATCGATGGTTTCTTGTAATTTCTCGGCTCTCTGTAGTTTAATAATTGCAAAGACCAAGAATATTTACTGCAACATCATGAAAAGATTGTAAAGTTTCAGAATCATTAGTTGGGGAAGTACATTCTTCTAAAAGCATGGACTGACAACTTTGGTAGCACTGTGCTGAAGCTTCACAGAGTGCATTTTATACTATCATTAAGTTCTGGTCTCGATACTGCTAAGGTATAGAAAGGGAGAAAAGAGGTAATGAGTACAATTGAATAGAGTACATGCCAAGGCCATGTCCCCTCCTTACTTCTCTGTCATAGTAGCAGCAATGACTGAAACAAGTCATAAATGAGTGTAAAACAACTGACAAATAAACCTTAACCTTAAAAGCAAAGCTGAAATGCTAAACTAATGTTGAATAAAATAGAATGTTTGAAAAGAACCCCTTCGGCCCAACAAGTCCACACTGACCCTCAGAGCATCCCACCCGACCATCCCCCTATAACGCACCTAATCTAGACATCCCTGAACACTACGTGCAATTTAGCATGGCCAATCCACCTAACCTGCACATCTTTGAACTGTGGGAGGAAACCAGAGCACCCGGAGGAAACCCACGCAGACACAGGGAGAATGTGCAAACTCCACACAGACAGTCGCCAGAGTCTGGAATCGAACCCGGGTCCCTGGCAGCAGTGCTAACCACTGAGCCATCGTGCTGCCCCCGTTGTTTTCTTTGCTCTGAACTAAATATATACATCATTGGTTCTGCGCATGGAAAGCTTACATTTCAAAAGTACAAAAGATACTTGGTGAGTCACCATATACATAAAGCTGGAGGATATAGTTTTATTGCTGTAACAGAGCCACTGTGTGGCGAGTATGGGCAATTGCACAGATGCAATACCAACTTTTTGAGCTTCATACTTCACAGAATTTCTTATACCAAGATACTAACTTACTGAAAATACACCGTCCATTCGGATAATAAAAGGCCCTCAAAATGATTATTTTTCACCATGTCTTCAGAATCCCTAGGCTACACAGATTAAAATATCAAGCTGGATGCCTTATTACCCACTGATCAAAACTGGATTAATTAATTCAAAACAAAAATGAACATCATTATGCAGTTTTTTTTTTGTCATTAATGTATTTAAGTCTTAACTCAGTCGATTAAGGGGGAAGTGGTATGTTGGACCAAATCACAACAATTTGGAAATGGCAGAGGGTTATGGCTCTCTCATGAAGTAATGAGGATTGAGAAGGATAAAAACTAGTGGTCATTAATTCAGCAGTATGATTTTGATGTTTTTTCTGCTATGAGTCTCCAACGAAGCCAGATTCAAAGCTGTCCGCTACTAGATATATTTGAATTATTTCAATTACATTATGACACAAAGATAGCAAGACAAACAGAATCAGCTTGTCACTGTATTTGCAACACAGTGAAATTTAAAAAATTCAATAACCCTCAAAATGGCTCAGTTGTTCCTAACCAGACTTTACGAATAACAGATCTTCGACAACAAGTTCATGGTCTAAACAAAAATTAACTATATTATTCATACTGTAACTTTAGCTGGACAAAGCTAAACAAGGTAATGTAATGAACTGCTAAGATTTAAAGAGGTGGTGATGGCCTAGAGGTATTATCACTGGACTGTTAATCCAGAGACCCAAGTAGTGTTTCAGGATCTGGGTTCCAATCCTGCCATGGCAGATGGTGGAATTTGAATTCAATATAAGTCTGGAATTATGAATGATGACCATGAATTGTTGGAAAAACCCATCTGGTTCACTAATGTCCTTCAGGGAAGGATACTGCCATCCTTACCTAGTCTGGCCGACATGTAACTCCAGACTCACAGCAATGTGGTTGACAACTTAACTGCCCTCTGGGCAATTAGGGATGGGCAATAAATGCTGTCCTAGCCAGAGATGCCCACATCCCGTGAATGAATTTAAAAAAATAAACCCAATCTTCTTGGAACATAACTTCGACTCTCATATAGACAGACAGATACACACAATTAAGTGATGAATCAGAAAGAAAATGCAAAGAATTGTAATTTGCCAGTTCAGTTAAATGCTTTGAAACAATGGATACCAAGTCTTCCTTGCAATTCTTGAGTATGAATTGTTCACAGGGACAATAGCGCATCTAAATTCAAATTCACTGGGGAATGCGAACAATTTTAGTAGACTGCAGATTTATTTATTTCTTATAGACTGGGTTTCTTTTTTCAGAACATCAACAATTCTTTAAATGGACAGAATACTAGAGAGAGAGAAAAACAGTAGCTGGTCCCAAAGCTTCCAAAATTACTCTGCAGCTGCTAAAACAAATTTTCTCCCTCTTCCTTTTTAAAATCAATATTCTGTGTTATTGGCTGCTTAGTGTTAGTCCTCCCTTGAAATGACCAACCCAACATCCAAACAGCTGCCAGCCCCAGGCATGGCAACACATGATGTTAATCACGCAGAGTATTTCTTAGATCATTAACTAAGTTTCATTTGTCTTCCAGGCCAGTCACCAACAGCAAACATCTGCATTTGTCTTCTTCACTTTTAAAACATGGAACTGTTTAAAGTTCAATTAACCCTAACCTCAACTCTCAGCTCCACTAAATAAAGGAGAAAAATAAAAGAAAATAGTGAGTTCAGTCTAAGAACTATACAAACTAAATTTAATGTTGATCGTTCTACTGTTTTTTCAAAGATGTTGCAATATTATAAGAGCATAGTGCTGGTTTATTGTCTATCTTTTCACTTCCCTGTAGTGAAGTGCTTAGTGCTGCATTGGACAGCGTTTAAAAATTAAACTTACCATCCGGCAAATTTGGTAAGCACATGGCGCCCAAATAGTACACCAGTAGATAATGTAGTCAAAACAAAAATTGTGAAAAATTGTTATCAAATCAGTACGTTCACAAGTAAATGCAGTTTATAGATCTCTAAACCACTTTTACTAAGATAACCAGCATGAGAAGCAGACACATTCAAGTTTCATGAAAGCTTCCAAATTCTAACTTAAATTTTACTGAGATGGTTGATTTCTCTTTTGTTGGGTTCACTGCTAAAAAGTGAGCACATACTGGATCAAAGATAACAAGGTATAGAGCTGGATGAACACAGCCATTGCACTCC
>NC_063340.1:74386009-74408759 GCF_021869965.1 Rhincodon typus
AGGATCTAGGCCCAAAACGTCAGCCTTCCTGCTCCTCTGATGCTGCTGGCCTGCTGTGTTCATCCAGCTCTACATCTTGTTATCTCAGATTCTCCAGCATCTGCAGTTCCCGCTATCCCGCACATACTGGATCAAATCTGCTTTTGGCTAAAGCAAAGTTTTATGGTTCTTTTCAGATCTGATATAGTGTTTTTCACAAGGTTTGTGAAGTTATTCAGTATTTGCATAATATTAAAAAGGAAACCATTGTCCAAAAAGAAGACTAATGCTAATCTGTGATAGTGTTACCTGGACAAGGTAATGTCCACAAATTCCACTAAGGCTTCTCTTTATATTGATACAAGGACATTACAAACTCATCTGATTGAATAATCATATTAATCTATGAGTAGCTGATCCAGGAAGATCCCATATCCTCAAGATATTGATTTGAATTTATTATTTTTTATTTGTTATTAATTTATTTAACTTAAGTTATTAATTTATTGAATTCAATAAGTATCTGGAATTAAGAGTCTAATAATGACCGTGAATCCATTGCCAATTGTTGGAAAAACCCATCTGGTTCACTAATGACCTTTAGGGAAGGAAACTGCCATCCTTACCTGGTCTGGCCTACATGTGACTCCAGACCCACAGCAATGTGGTTGACTCTTAACTGCCCTCTGGGCAACTAGGGATGGGCAATAAATGCTGTAGAGCCAGCAATGCCCTCGTCCCATGAATGAATAAAATAAAAGTTTCTACTCAGTTGATTGGTTTCCACTGGTCTCTGACTGGAGTTCAACTCAATTAGTCTCAGTGGCCCAAGTTAAGAAGTGGAAAGAAATGGAAATTCCCTCCTGGAATTGCATATGACTGACATCCTGGGATGCAAGTAATGACCTGCTGGCACTCATTAATAGTGATCTTCCATAGTTCAAGCACTTGGCTTCAGCACCAGAAAATGGTAAATTCCTTTGGAAAAAAGCCACCCACTAAGGAGTCAACACACTTTGAATTGGAGAACAAAGGAGGAGATGAGAAAAAGGAAAATACCATATTTCTCATTCAAGGCATTATCTAGCATTGGTACACAATTACCACATCATTCTTAGAAAAATCAATGAAATGGTTCTAACAAAATATTGTTGACTTAGAAATGTTCATATCATTATTAACGTACTTTAAACTCCTGAAATAGTGTATAACCAGCCCCAGTTCCTTTCTCTTTGCTAACAGTGAAACCATGTAATGAAGTGATAAGGCAGTGGGAGTGACTTTGGGGACAAAAAATAGGTAGTGTCACATTTAACTCCCATAGCATGTCTCATCTGATATTCTGTTCCACGGACTTCAGCATTCTGGAACCATTTTGTGTCCCCTCAAGTCAAATCTCTCCTCCAAATTCTTCACAGCATCCATTCAACTGTGACCATAAACTGCCGCCATGCATCATTGCACAAACAACAGTGGCAATAATCTTGAATTTGTCAATTTTAAATAAATTGTTCTATGTTGAACAAGAAATTTCTATAAGTAAAACAAGCCCACAGTTTGAAGCTTAACAATTAAAATTAACTGTGTTATGGACCAGACCAAATCCTCTTCAAATATATCAAGAAGATAGCCTGGCCCCTAACTTTATCTTATTTAAAGGCCAGTGCAAGGTGCTGTAACTGGATTGGTTACACTACTTGGCTTTAAGCAAAACACACTTTATTCTTAATCTACAGTTAAAATACAAACAATAGGAAGAAGAATTGGTCTACCTTTAACTCTATTGGAAAACTTAACAGAATAATAGATTTTTTAAACTACTAAACAGCAACTGTTCCAATACAGTAATATTCCATAAACACACTCTTGGCAAAGGCAAATTCAATGGGATAGATTGTCTCATATGCAATATTTCTCCAGTCCAGCATGAAAGAACACCAAGAGAAAATTCTGGCAGAGAGAGAGAGAACTCATGCATTTTGCTGCAGAATGGAGAGATGTATGGCCATTTCAAAATCCCAACAACTGCTGAAACCCAAACTAAAACCCTGGTTCTGTGGCAGTCTGACTCCACCCATTCACACTGCTTCTATTATTCCAACTTCAAAACTAAACCAATACCTCACAAGCTGTTTATTTTATTGGCTTGGAACAGACCACTCAACGCCTCTGTCTCAACTGCTAAAAAAAATCAGGAGAAAATACACCTCTCAAAGCCACAGTATCATCAAAGCTGCATGAATTCCAGAAATTAATTTTATGATGTAGGAGTTGTATAATTAGTTCGCAGACATCAAATCATCTACATTAAATAAGGTCACGTACTTAGTCTTGTCCCATATACAAGGTATAATTAAGCATGCAATTCAGCAGTTAATCTTCATTCACTTAGTTATCATTAAAATATATCTCACCTCTAAAGCCTCTCTTCGTTTCTGTGTGAGTGTTCCAAAATTGTCCCACTGATCACAGATTTTCTGGCACCTTGCATTTACTTCAGCAGCATTGTGATAATCCAACTCACTTCAAAACAAAGTCAACAAAATTGTTGAATTGTTATTTTTCATTTTTAGGATTAATGAATTTATAACAAAGCAACTAGCTCTAAATCTAGTGCCTTAAGATTGCATTGAAAACAGCTAAATATTTGTAGCAATACATTTATATTTAGAATGCACCGCCAATTACTACTACTTTATAGCCATTTAAACTGTTGGTTCTCATCACTTTCTTCGTCCTGCAAATATTTTAGATATACCCTACTTAAAAGAAACCTCATTGATCTTAAAGTCAGTTTCTTTACAAACATCTTAAATAAATTAGGATTGCAGATTTTAAAGTGCTTCATCATAGTGAAAATGCATGAATTTTAATTTGTGATTTCTCAGGTAAAGAGCCTGATGCTGACTGAAGTCAGAAAGAAGACAGGTCCAATTGTAGCCCATTCATTTCCAAATCCTGCTCAATCATTCAATTAGAAAATTGTCTTTTGTCACAAAAAACAAAAATTGATAAGCAGAAAAAAGGTTGATACCATCTTGAAACTACAATGAAGTTACATTTAAACTTATTATCTGATGGTGTACTCTTGGCTACTGCGATAATTGAGGTGCATAATTCATACATTGTGGTACACCTATATTATAACGATGTCAGCTATGAATGAAACTGGAAAGACAACATTTTGTCAAAGCTTTCTGTCTTGCATTCATCAGAACATTTGCAAGAATACAGACATAAATGAAAACAATAGTTTTGTACCGTATGAGAAGAGCATGTTGATTGGTTGGCAAGTGGACTTTGATTGTTGCTATGGAAAATGCAATTAGATGATGACTGGCGGTTAACTGCCAAGCTGTGTTTAAATTTAATATGAGATGGTTATCAAGTGTCATTGTAGGGTCCTCTTTTGGGCAGTGGCTCCTGCTGTCATATTGCTGAACAACTAATTGTCATGGTGGTATAAACTGGTTCACAGGTAGAGTCACCATTTCCCTCATTGTTCCTTAGAATCTCACATGTGTAAATCTACGTTCAGGTCCTTTATGTCACGTTTACAAGCATCCTTCATGTGGAGCTTTGGATGCTCGACTGGCTTTCTGTTTCTGGCTTCTTCCCATACAGAATATACTTGGCAATGCATAAGTATTCCAACCAGCAAACAGGAGTCTGCTTGACGTGCACAAGATAAATGGGACATATACTTTTGAGAGGCATTCATGACTAATGCCTTCCAATGGAAGGAATAGAGTAACATAAACACTGAACAATCAAATCATTAACATTAAGAAAGCCTACTAATCGGTCAAATAATTCAGTGCATCATGGACAAAAGTTTAAAAAACAACTTTTGTGGAAATCAGTTTTTCCTGTCCCTGCAAAATTTTATATTTGAGGCATTTAAAAATTTTCTTGGAGCTGTTAGGTATGACCTTCATTGCCACACTTGGTACCCTCTTTGTTTTCAGCAGTATGTCTTATTAAATTTTTATTTCTTTTCACAAGACCAATTACCTTTCACACATATTACATTTTAGTTCTTACATCTTCACAGCAATCATAAACTGACAGATGGTACATTAACAAAATTAAGCATTCTAAATTTCAACATCCCAGGAAACATTAAGCATTACATCCTATTTTTCAGGCTTTGTAGCAACTTCAGCCCTTAAATCCTTCATGGTTATCATATATGAAAGTGTGCCTGCTCATGTAACATGAAGGGGAATATCAAGGGAAAAAAAAAGTATCTTTCTTCGTTATTTCATGGGATTTGGGCATTGTTGGAAAGGCCAATGCTTGTTGCCCATCCCTAATTTTCCATGAGAAGGTGGTGAGAGCTGCCATCTTGAACTGCTGTAAGTTGCTGAATGTAGGCAGACTCTCAGGGCTACTAAAAAGGGAATGCCAGAGATCTTGAACCAGTGTCAGTGAAGGTCGGGTAATAGAGTTCCAAGTCAGGATGGTGTGCAACTTGGAGGGGAACTTGCAGCTGATGATGTAGGATGAACAGAAGTTGACCTTAATCTCCTATTTACTTCCTATGGTTTAACTATCAAATTAGTCTGTGGCACTATTGATACAAGTATGTAAGCATCATGAACAGGCATTTGCTGTTGAGCAAGAGATAGATCATTCTACAGTTCATATGTTTTGCTCCTGACCACATTTGAAACAAGGATGAGGAAAGATGCTCAAGAGCAAAGGGTAAAGAAAGAAAAATAGATAAACAATGAACACTAAGTTGAAAATCAAAACTAAGATGTTTGTTGCAAGTTTTGTACTGTGACTAATGCATCAGATTGTTGTTTTAATTAATTCATGGGAATTAGGTGTCACTGCCAAGACCAGGATTTATTGCCATTCATAATTTTCCTCAAGGTGGTGGTGGTAAGCTGACTTCACTTTTCACTGTATCTTCCTAGATATATGTGACAGTAGAATCATTCATTCATCTGTTCTTGAACTGCTGCAATCCATGTGATGTGTGATTGAGAAATTATGGAAGGAGCACTTGGATGTTTATAGTTTAACACAGTTTCAAGTTTCCTGATGGAATGTTCAGCATACAATGAAGTATATTCCTTCTTGGGATGAGACTGTTGCTGGCATTTATTGCTCATTCCTAAGTGCACTTGAGAAGGTAGTGGCAATCTACTGAAACTGATTGGCTTGCTAGGCCATTTCTGGGAGCAATTAAGAGCCATACTTCTGTGTGTTTGGAGTCATATGCAAGGTAGAACACACAAGGACAGCATATTTTCTGTTTTAAAGGACATCAGTGAGTTCTTTTAAGCAATCCAGTATGATTATTAACAAGTCTAGAATTCTAGATTGGTTAATGAATAGATTTGAAATCCCCCAGCTGCAATGGTAGAATTTGGACTCATCTCCAAACATTTAACTAGGCCTCTGAATTACCAGGCCGGAAACATTACCACTATGCAATCATTCCCATACTGCCCTATACTGCCATAAAATGTCCTGAGGCACTTCATGGAAATATCAAACAAAATCTAACACCTAGATACATGGAATGATATTAGGACAGATAGCCAAAAGCTTGGCTAAAAAGGTTAGGTTTAAAGGAACATCTTAAAGAAGGAAACAGAGTTACAGAAAGAGACAGGGTTAGGGAGGGGGCTTCATAGTCTAAACCTCTGAAGGTACAGCTGCTATTTATGGAGAAATTAAAATCCTAAAGGCTCAAGAGGCCAGAATTGGAGGAGTGCAGGTACTCTCTGGGCTTTAGGGCTTGCCCAGGTATGTAACAGCTAGACTGTGAAAGGGGTTTGCAAACAAGGATTTGAATTATAAAATAAGGCTCTGCTTAATCAGGAGCAATGCAGATCAATGAGCAGAGAGGTGATGGTGAATAGGACTGCAAATTTGGACATGGGAAGCAGGATTTGGACGACTTTATGTTGATCAAGGGTAAGGGGAAAAACTGGTCAGGAACATACTAAGGCAGTGAAGTCTAAAAAGAACTATGCTGGAGGATGTCAGCAGCAAATGAACTGAAGCAAAGTTGGAGTTAGCAACATCGCTAAAGTGGAAATATGCAATCTTTATGACAGACCAGATATATGGCTGGAGTCCCAATTTACTTCAAAACGTGTTTCTAGTTTGAATTTTCTTTGTTGGTTGTATCTATTGCAATGAGAGTTTATTTGGCAAACTATAAAAGCATGGAATAAATGTCATAGAGAAGTTTGATCTTGCTAGAATGATGATGATGATGCACGTGCTGATCATTCTCCCTCCCAAATAATTTCCCAAATACATTTTATTTCTTGAAAGCGTTAACTATCTCTTGAAAATTTTTGAGAAAAAGAATATTTTAGTCCCTGTTTAACATTTATATCACTATTATGATCATCTGCAAATCCTAGTTCGACATCTCTCAGGAGAATGTTTCAGGTTATACTGCTGTCTCACTCATAAAACTACTGGTGACCGAGTTACGGCTGTTCCTTTGATATTTTGATACTAGAGATTTGAGATTAAAACAGCCAGTGAAATTCAACCACTTGCAATGCCTCTAATGAGACAATATATAGAATGGCTTATGCCACTGTCCCACTGCTGCTGATAGAGTCACTTCTCTCAGTTTCTTCAGTTAACAAAGGAACAGCTAAGTTATTTTTCCTGGAAGGAAATGTATCAGACATGAAACAGCAGAGGATATCCATCTGCATTGTAGCAATGTGCCTGGTGCCTACCCAAATGTCATTACCAAGACTTCTATCAATGTAATTTTCAGTTTATTTTTTGAAAAATATTAATGGTGCAGTCAGAATAATAAAATTACGTACAAGTGAGGTAGCACTTTTGCTTTAGTAATTTTTTAAATATACAAGGGATTTGTCTTCTCTTTCCCCTCCAAAATGCTTTACTTGGAGTACAATCCTTATCCTGAAGTAATAGCAATTAAAATAACCTTTTCAGCTTTATTTTTAACTCAGTTGCTATCATTTGGAATTGCTACACAGTGCACGATTACTTGGAAGCCAAATATCAATGAAGTGTCATCAGCTGTCAGCCTGCAAATGGAACATACTTCAGTTCCTGTGCAATGGCAGCAATCTGCTCCACGCGGTCCTGGTGTGCAGCCAAGTCACTCTCAAATGCCTCATGTTTTCTCAGTAAAGCCCGCATTTCAGTCAAGGAGGCAGATTCGTAATCTTTCTGCATCAAAATATAATCTTTCCCTGGGGAAAGCAAGAATCTCTATTAGTTCAGTAAACCTTTTCCTCACACATTTCAAACTTCTAGTTCAAAAATCCTTTTAAAAAAAAGATCAAAAAGGGTTATTTTAATTTATGATTTTTCTTTTCTTTATGGTACGGTCAGAGTCCTGCCAGCTCTCTGTATCATAGTCAAAACAATCCCATTCCCCTGCTTGATCCTCGTAGTCTTGTAAGTTTACTTCCCCAAGTTGTCAATCTGAATTCCTTATAAAATCATTCGTCAGCTCTGCATACACCATCCTTATAGGCAGCAAGTTTTAGGGTATTACCATTCACACATAAGGAGGTTCGGTTGTCACATTCCTCTTTTCATTCTGTGACATGATAGAAGATAAGGCGGCATGGGATAGGGGGAAGTGTGGCAGATTGGATTCAGAATTGGCTGACCCTTAGAAGACAAAGGGTGGTAGTGGACGGAAAATATTCAACATGGTGCTCAGTTACGAGTGGTGTACCACAAGGATCTGTTCTGGGTCCTCTTCTATTTGTGATTTTTGTAAATGATTTGGATGTAGGAGTGGAACGTTGATTAGTAAGTTTGCGGATGATACGAAGGTGAGTCGAGTTGTGGATATTGCAGAGAGCTATTCTAGGTTACAAAGGGACATTGATAGGATGCAGAGCTGGGCTGAGAAGTGGCAGATGGAGTTTAACCCTGAAAAGTGTGAGGTGATTCATTTTGGTAGGAAAAACTTTGAAAGCAGAATACAGGGTTAACGGAAAGATTCTCGGCAGTGTGGAGGAGCAGAGGGATCTTGGGGTTCATGTCCACAGTTCCCTGAGAGCTGCCACCCAGGTGGATAGAGTTGTTAAGAAGGCGTACCGTGTGTTAGCTTTCATTAATAGAGGGATCGAGTTCAAGAGCCGTGAAGTTATGCTCCAGCTATACTAAAAACCTGGTTCGGCCACATCTGGAGTATTGTGTCCAGTTCTGGTCGCCTCACTACAGGAAAGATGTGGAAGCGTTGGAAAAGGTGCAGAGGAGATTTACCAGGATGTTTCCTGGAATGGAGGGAAGGTCTTACGAGGAAAGGTTGAGAGAGCTAGGGCTTTTCTCTTTAGAACAACGAAGGATGACAGGTGACTTGATAGAGGTGTACAAAATGATCAGAGGTATAGATAGACAGCCAGAGACTTTTTCCTAGGGTGGAGGTAGCTATTACAAGGGGGCATAGTTTTAAAGTGAATGGAGGTAGATATAGGGGAGACGTCAGAGGTAGGTTCTTTACTCAGAGTGTGGTCAGGGCGTGGAATGCATTGAGGAGAGGGTAGTGGAGTCGGCCTCATTAGGGGCTTTTAAGCAGCTATTAGATAGGCATATGGATGATAGTATAAGGTAGGGGTGGAGGTTAGATAGACCTTAGGATTAGGGTAAAAGTTTGGCACAACATCGTGGGCCGAAAGGCCTGTACTGTTCTATGTTCTTGGTCAAAAATCACACGACACCAGGTTATAAGTTCAACAGGTTTATTTGAAGACACAGCTTTTGGAGTATTGCTCCTTCTTCAGGTGTCAGTGAGAAAGGTATCCCATGTCACTAGGAGAACAACTTTTCTTTTGCATTGTCTAAACCAGTGGCTTCCAACCTTTTCAATAACATGGCATACTTCAATGATACAAACAATTTCTCAGCAACCCACTTGTTTCCCCCATCACCTCAATTCTATCCCGTTTGGCCATGTGTGTTTAGAATGTTAGAATCAAAAGACCGATACCGTGCTTTTAAATTGATGATTAAAATTTTCACAAGTTTTGAGTCGTAATTTTGATTGAGTAGAATATTAAGATGAAACAATGTTTGTCTTACATTGATTTTCATTACTTTTGTACAAAATTTCACAGCACACTTGGACAGTTATTATGGCACTGGTCTAAACGTTTCAATCTTGTACACCTCCATCACACCTCCCTTCAGTCTCCTTTGCTGTAAGAGATTTATCATATTGCCTTTTTTTTTTGAAAAAGGCTACTTGTGTTTGTACCACTACTGATTCTTAACAGACCATAAGCTGTCACAGGATAATTTATACACACTCTGGTGTACCTCCTGTTGCATTGGTCCCAGCTGAGTTGCTAGTAGGGACTGGTGTGGGAGTAGCAAGAGGAAGGTTTAATTGAGCTGGGATGGGTTGTATGGGGGAAAACAATTGCAATCGTAGAACAACTGCTAACACGGACAGAAAAGATTATACAATATTTTTGAAGACAACCAGTTCTCTCCTGTTATCAACCAAAAGACTCATTATTGGTTGAGACTATGTGTATGCAAATTAGCTGCTGCATTTCCCCAGCTGCTACTCGTAACTTTCCTGTTTGGATTTTTTCATTTAATGTTGCAGTAGCCATTATAAATGGGCACCTGGAAGCACAGGCAGACTGGAATATGCAAGGGAATGGAGAACAATGTGCTTGAATCAATTTTTTAATAAAGGAATTGCTTATGACTGCAAACCAGGAAACTATCATTTAGTAAAATAAGACTGTAGTTAAAAATTTCTAACATGCATACTCCGCATGGACCAAAAATGCAATGGGAACCAATATAAAACTTGATGATATGGAAATAATGAACAATATACTTTGTCATATTAATGGTGGTGTCTTACCATGTGACCACGCTTCATAAGTTGTAGCTTTCTGTCTGAATTTCTCAGCGAGGTGATCTAATCGCTCCAATCTCCTTATTTCGGTCAGAAGCCATTCTTCATATCCCTTTTCTGCCTGCTCAAGGCGCTGCCAAGCACCTGCAATGTCCTGGATAAAAATGAGAAGAATCAGGTCTTTTTCTAATTTGCTGCATCCTTCTGCATCATAAATCAACTATGACCAGCACAAATACATTCCCAAGTATCCATCAAGACAAACTTGAATGAATCGATGAACACAAGAAACTTCAGAGGCTTCCTGTCCCATCTAGATCTGCCAATCCTTCATGTGAGAAAGGTCAGTTTTTTAACATTAAAATACTATGAGAAATCTCGTATTCCCTATCTCCTCAACCATTATCTTTATCTCTTCAGCATTGCACATACACTTTCAATTGTGATTTCCTGATTTTGTACAGTTTTAAACCTTGAGTAAGTTGGACAAAGGAGAGCCAGTGAATGTCACCGATTGGATTTTCAGAAGGCCTTTGACAAGATGCTGCAAAATGAAACTACTAAATAAGGTGAGCCCATGGTGTGAGGGGCAAGGTACTGGCATGCATAGAGGATTGACTGGCTGGCAGAAGGCAAGAGATGAGATAAAGGGGTCTTTTTCAGGATGGTAGCTGGTAACTAATGGAGTTCTGCAGCCATTAGTGTTGGGACTAGAACTAATCATGATATACATTAATGATCTGGATGAAAGAATTTGGGGCATTGTGGCTAAGTTTGCAGATGATACAAAGATATATGGAGGTAAAGCCAGTGTTGAGGAGGTGGGGAGGCTGCAGGAGGACTCGGACAGGCTAGGACAATGGGCAAAGAAGTGTCAGATGTAATTCAGTGTGGGGAAATGAGAGATTGTGCACTTTGGTCAGAAGAAGAGGCATAAACTATTTTGTAAATGTGGAAGTCAGAGACACAAAGAGACTTAGGAGCCCTGTTTCAGGATTCTCAAGATTAACATGCAGGTTCAGTTGGCAGTTAGGAAGCTAAATGCAATGTTAGCATTCATTTTGAGAGGGTTCGAATACAGGAGCAGAAATGTACAGCTGAGGATGTATAAGGCTCCGGTCACACCACATTTGGAATATTATGAACTGTTTTAGGCCGCATATCTAAGGAAGGATGTGCTTGGAGGGGTCCAGAGAAGGTTTACAAGAATGCTCCCAGGAATGAAGGACCTGTCATATGAGGAGCGGTTGAGGACACGGTGTCTGCACTTTGAGTTTAGAAGTCGGGGGTGGGGGGAGGGAACAGCCTCATTGAAACCTACAGCGAATTGATGAATCCTGGATAGAGTGGGCATGATGATTCTGCTAGTAGGAGAGACAAGGACTCGAGGGCATAGCCTCAGAATGAAAGGACAACCCTTTAAGAACTGAGATGAAGAGGGATTTCTTCAGTCTGAGGTTGGTGCATCTGTGGAACTCATTGCCTGTAGAGCCAGGTCATTGAGTATATTTAAGACAGAGATAGATAGGTTCTTGATTAATAAGGGAACCAAGGGTTATGGGGAGAAGACAGGAGAATGGGGTTGAGACAAAAAAAAAAGCCATGATAAAATGGTGGAGCTGATTTAATAGGCCAAATGGCCTAATTCTGTGTCTATGTCTTTGGTCTTAATGGTAATTCACAGCGAATCAGAAATGACCGTTCCCATAATTTGCACATTAAGGCAATAGTGCAACATCAATAAATTGTAGAGCTTTGGCAACATTGCTTCATAATAAAAAAAAGGCAAGCTGACAGAAAAATGATGAAAAACAAAGGGAGAGGTGAGTGTAATGGATAAATTTAGTTTTCAACTGATGTTTTATATCCAACCAAATGGCTGAACTGATTACAAGATAAGGAAAAAGAAGTGCATTGATCCTGCCTGTTCTAACAGACTAGGTACTATGTCCATCAAGGTGTCATCTACCTTTTTTGGATATGGGAAATATCAGGCTACCGTTCAGTAAATAAATCATGTAGTTAAAGAATTACTCCAATATTATTTTCTTGTACTCCCTTACTAATTCTTGATCAAAGGGAAATTATTTTGTAGAATTTCTGATTCTGAGCCAAATGGAGTAAAGTTAACTTTGGCAATGAACAGTACATTACTTTTTTATTCACTGCACAAATGAAGTCAGCTACCGACAATTTCAGGTTCCAGATTTTCACCAAAACCATTTATCTGTGGTGATATTGTTAACAGTTATCCTCTTGCTCTGAAAACGGGTAGTTTATCTGCAAAGTTAGTTTAACTGCTAACAGTCAGGTTAAAATTCTATAACACCACCTTACTGGAAGCTAAAAATTTAACCATAAGAATTTTAGTAACGTACTGAAACCATTTTTCCCTCAGAGGGCATGAAGGCTGGTCTGTTGCTGATCCTCAGCTTGGTCTGCAAAGTGTTGAAGTTGATTTCCAACTGACACTTCTCCTGGATTTTGGGAGGCTTGTGCAAACGACGGTAGTCCCGAAAATCTTCCAATTTCCGTTGCACGGCTTGCATTGTCTTCTCAGAAGATCGATTTTCCAGCCAGGGAATGGTCCTCTGAATCCATTGCAGCAGCTAGTAGGGACAGAAACACAAGTTTACTAACTAGAATCATCATGCATATTCACTGGAGTTTGTCTAAACTCCTACTTCTGCCCTCACCCACCCCATTTCCAACATCTATGGTTTATTTTCCACTTCCATCAACATATAATGGGAAATCTTTCACTCCATATTCATACACATTTCTGACTCCAATAGCAAATAAAATAAATTATACCTACTGACTTGTAAGCAAGCATGTACAGGTTACTAATTGGAAGTAGGGAAAATATATTAAACATTTTCAACTTAACTATTCAGTCTCCAACCTATGATCTGGAAACTAAAATCATAGAAAATGTGTTTTCTGACATAGGCGAGAGAGGAAAAAAAGCTTAGAATCTATGTACTCACTGATATGCTAAGTTTCTTGGTCACGTGCTTAATAAAGTAAGAAATACACTTTTTATCAATTTCCTGCATGCAAATTTTTATTCAAGCAAAACTGGGCATGGATACAATTTCAACCTTTGTCTTCCAACTAAATTGTTTTGTGAAAGAGCTTTAACATATGGAAGGAAAATAGGCAGAAAGATAAACAGACAGAAAGATAGACAAAAAATGAAAGAAACAAACTTGGATTAACATAGAGCTTGATACAATCTTAAGACTGGTTAAAGTAGTTTACATTTAATTAAGTACTTCTGAAGCACAATCTCTATTGTAAAGCTGAAAAGGTAGATAAGATGATAGTCCAGGAGAATATAATCAACAGTTTTTTGTTCAACATTTAGTATCAAATATTTTACATTACCCATTTTGTCCTTTCATCTTCTAAAACAAGCATACTCTTATCAAAATTGTTCTACACAATTTCCAAATTAATTTTATTCCATCAGATCATTTTTCTTCCTTTCAGAGTTTTCACTAATATATTAAATACAGTAAGGAAAACAAGTTGCGTACTCAGGAAACTTTAACATGAGGGAATATTTTTATATTGTCTTTCTCTAAGTTTCCACAACTCCTGGTTTCCCCAGGCCTTTCCCCTTTTAGCTACTGGTGTTCTAAGTGATTGGATGTGGAAGGTGTAGTGGTAGAGAGGAAGACAGAACCAACAGTCTCGTCTGCCACTGCAGCTCTGACCAGCCACAGGAATGCAGCAAAATAGAGCCAGCTAAAAGTGGTTTCTATTTTTTAAAATATCCTGATTTTGTTGGCTTTCAAAAGTAATGTGGCTCAGATCAGCATCCAATTAGTAACAAGTGTTGTATCAAGCCTTTTCTCTTCAAGTAAAAAAAGATAAAGTTGCCATAGTCTTACCAGACCACAGGGCTTCTCCCTCATTAGACACACACAGCTGGTGATAACCAGAGGTCACCAAACCTCAGGCAAGGGGAGAGGTTGAGAAGGAGAGTCCATCATGTTAGCCTCAGCTGGTGCAGGAATTGAACCTACACTGCTGGCATCATTCTGATTTGCAAACCGGCCATCTAGCCAACTGAGCTACACTAGCCTCCTTCTCATTTCTTCAAGTGTGGTTAAAGCTTTGATTATGACCTTCAAAAATTATTATTCTTCTTCAAAGGGCCAGTTTTAGTAACTAATACTTCAATCCAAACTCTGCTAAATGATAAAGGAAAAGGGAAACATTTCATTTATTAATATCAGTATCTGAGTTTACCTCACTGGCCAGCCTCTCATACTCTCCCATTGACTTTTCATTCTCCTGATTCACTGCCAGTATCTTGCAAATCCTGTTGGCTGCCATCTCAGCCTGTATTCAGAAACAAACCACATCTGAGACAAAAATATACATGCACAAAGCATAACAACAAGGAGTATTCAAGCTCATGAAGGCAATTCAGTATTTGGAAGAGAGCAGCTTTGTTGAACCATTGTGTATTTGTTATGAGAAATGGCAAATCACCAAAAGAATTTCAAAAATGGAGCAAAACCTAATTTTATTGATCATAAGTAAATGTATCCAAATCTTCCACAGATCACATGCAACCAAAAATATTATATTTGAACCATGTTAGAATGTAAAAATGAAAACAACATAAACCAACACAAACATGTTAGTCAATAACTGAAGAGCCCTGGTAATGCTACATTTTCTTAGCAAGTAAATGTTAATATGGCATGTGCGTATACATACATGTCTTTCCAGTATGATTTATGTTTTGATGTTCAAGTTATTTGGTGGCAAGGGTCGTAATTCTCAATCTGATATTTTTCCAACATAGATTTAGAACTTTCACATCATTTTGAAAGATCAAGCATCACTGGAAAAATGGGAACAACTTGCCTCCAACTGGTTCTACATCTTATTTCACTGGCAACTCAAACTGGGAGCAATGGAATGGGGGCGGGGGTTCATGGGAGTCTTGACAAGCTTTGCTTCTGCCTGCTGTCTTTTTCAACATCATTCTTAAGGTGCATCCAGGAGAATTCCGGGTTCCCCAGGTACAACTTCATTATGGCCAGTGTTGTGTGCTCTGCACCACTGTCATTCCCCCTGTGCAATATTTTAGCCACAAGAATAGCATTTCTGGTTTTCTTCCTTTACCGCTCACCCTCCCCCTCATTTTGCCTATCCCCATTCTCATTTCCCCAGGCTTCTTCTCGCCACTTCCCTTTCCTCTATTCCTGTCCCTTTCTTCCTGCTCATCCTTCCTCTTCCTATCAGTAGTGAGCACAGAAAATATTTTGTAAATAATTCATTTTATACCATGAATTAAATATTGCAAAATTGTCATGTGAGTTTAGGTGATGGTGAAATAGATCTGGAAAGTTGAAGTCAATTACTGTAATATCTGATTTAATGCTGAATACCATTTTCCTATGTTCTGGGATGTTGCCTATTAGCATTGTTAAAAACCCTTAATAAATTTGCAAGGATTGAATGTGTACACATTCATTTCTGGCACATTGACTATAGCCTCAGACTAACATTTCAATCTAATACTCCTGCCTCTCTCTCACATAGCTGGCTAATCTCAATGCAGTTATCCCAAGTTCTTTAACCTTGTCTGGAATACTGCACTTTTCCCCGTATCCAATCTCACAGGAGATTGGCCAGTTTATCCAAAATAAAATCAGCAACATAAACTGGAGAAAAACAGCTTACAAGTGTTAAATATACTATACAGCAAACTACTTAGCCTTGCAACAAAGAGATCCTAGTGCAAAGATCTGCAGAAGGATGCAGTTTGGAAGGAAAGATTGATGACGGCAGAGCGGTAGGCATTGCTTACATGGACTTTTCGTAAAGTCTTTGACAAGGTTCCACATGGTAGACTAATTAGTAGAATTAGATCACATGGGATTCAGGGTGAGCTTGCCAATTGGATCCAGAATTGGCTTGATGGTAGGTGAGAGGGTGGTGGTGGACAGTTGTTTTTCGGACTGGAGGCCTGTGACCAGTGATGTTCTACAAGGATTTAGGTATTGGGTCTGCTTTTGTTTGTCATTTATATAATGAATTTGGATAAGAATATAGGAGGCATGGTTAGTAAGTTTGCGATGACACCAAAATCGGTGGTATAGTGAAAAGCGAAGAAAGTTATCTAAGATTACAAAGAGATCTTGATCAACTGGATCAATGGGCTTATTGGTGGCAGATGGACTGAAAGCAAAAAATGCTGGAAATCAGTGGGTCAGGCAACATCCTTGAAGCAAAAGCAAGGTAATGTTTCAAGTCTAGACAACTCTTCATCACAGCCAATGCAGATGGAGTTTAATCTGGATAAATGCAAGGTATTGCATTTTTGTAAAAGAAACAAGGTCAGGACTTGTTCAATTAATGATAAGGCCTTGGATAGTGTTCAGGTACATAATTCTTTGAAATTTGTGTTACAGAGTGGTGAAGGTGGCATTTAGCATGCTTGCCTTCATCGCTCAGACCATCGCGTATAGGAGTTGGGCGTCATTTGGAGGTTGTACAGCACGTTGGTGAGGCCACTTCTGTAGTACTGTATGCAGTTCTGGTTGTCCTGCCTAAGGGAGATATTATTAAATTGGAGAGGGTTCAAAAAAGATTCGCAAAGTCTCTGGGAATGGAGGGTTTAAGTTATAAAAATGGGCTGGATAGGCTGGGACTAATTTCACTGGAGTGTAGGATGCTGAGGGGTGATCTTATAGAGGTTTATAAAATCATGATGTGGAAGTGCCAATGTTAGACTGGAGTGAACAAAGTTAGAAGTCACATGACACCTGATGAAGGGGCTGTGCTCCAAAAGCTTGTGATTTCAAATAAACCTATTGGACAACAACCTGGTGTTGTGTGATCTTTGACTTTGTATAAAATCATGAGGTGCATAGGTAAGGTGAAAAGTAAGGGTCTTTTCCCTCGAGTGTGGGAGTTCAGAACTAGGGGGCTTTTTTAAGGTGAGAGAAGAAAGTTTTATAAAGGACGAGGGCCAACTTTTTGTTTTACACAAAGTGGTTCGTGTGTGGAATGAATTGACAGAAGAAATGGTGGATGCAGGTACAGTTACAACACTTAAAAGACATTTGGACATTTGAACAGGTACTTGGACATTTGAACAGGTACATGAACAGGAAAGGTTTGAAAGGATACAGGCCAAACACAGATAAGTGGAACTAATTTAGTTTGGGAACATGGTCGGCATGGATTAGTTGGACAGAAGGGTCTGTTTCCATTCTGTATGACTCTATTAGATCCACAGTAAACGTACAAAATGGACTACTCTACTGTAGACTCAAATTATACCTATGCAATACCCTCACTACTCCCCCTTTCTTTTCATGACTGCACTAACTCTGTCTCCACCTCTTATTTTGTGTTGCACAGAAACATGTTACTAATGGCGCAGCCACACAGTTGTTCAAACATCAAGATCTGGGCATCAATTTATTGTATAGTTATGAGGTACAATTCACATGCAAACAAACAAGCACTTTGCTGGTACAAAATTAATTGTGGACAACACAACTTTTGGAGTACCTGCTCTGCTCCAGCAAAAGCATGATAGAAACACGAAACGTACGTCATAAGAGCCCTCTGATCAGGTTTGGGTGTATTCACAATATCTAATGAGGAGGGAAAGCACAAGGATAGGGGTGGAATAAACAAGGTGGAAAACAGCAATTCACGTTTGGATAAAGGGCAAAGGATGGTGGGTTTGTAGTTTTGTCCGTTTCCTAATTTTAGCAAATGCATTTCCCCATCTACATTCTTACTGCTTTGCTAAAATTAACAAATGGAGTGAAATATAGCCCTCATTTCATTAGAGGCCTCTTCAGAGGAAATCCCCATTGTTGCACAAAGTGTTTCTTTCAGTCAGAAATCTCTATAATGTTGTAGAAGGTACTGGGAATGTAAGTCCACATATGTGCGTAAATAAATAAACACGCAAACAAATGCTGGTGTTAACCAACCCATCAACAGGTTTTTATGAGACCTCTAATGTTTATTATATCAGAAGGAATAAGATTTCTTTGTTGATCGAGGTAATCACTTAATGTTGACAATAGCAATAGCAATAGCAAAAGAAACTGAAGATACAACCTCACAGCAAATGATAGAAAGGAAATACCAGAAACCAGGATCTAAAGCTACTGTAATAAGAAAAAAGTGATTAAAAAGATAAAAACATAAAAGGTAATATGACCCATTCAGCAGCAGACACAATGGGATATGTAGAAGCTGGAAATCAGAAAGCTGAGGTTTAAAGATCTGGGCTGTCCATAGGTTTTGACCTCACCTTCTGTGCACCTGCAAACATATGGTAGTAACAGGAAACATAAGTCATAACAGCCCTTTCATCAGGTCTTGCTGCATCTACAATGTCTGTTTAGAAAGAAAATTGTTACTTTTTATGAAATGTCAAAATTAACAACAGACTGTAACTTATTCTGGACGAGAAAACCTTGGACAAATCAAACACTACCATTTTTCAGTTGAATAAAATTGCACAATGAACAAAAACAGATACATCACAAGAGATAGTAGGAACTGCTGATGCTGGAGAATCAGATAACAAGGCGTAGAGCTGGATGAACACAGCAGGCCAAGCTGTGTAATAAGTAACAAGTGCACAGTCACAGTGACTCCGAGTTCAAATCCCATGTGCACCAGAGGTGTATTATAACACTTCTGAACTGTGTTGGTGAATACCTACAACAGATCCCTGTCCTTGGTAACACCACTTCTGAATAGCAAGTTAAGAAAAGTCTGTTTCAATTTCAAACTAGAAACAAGCGCAGAAATTAACCAGAATGGAGAATGAATGAACTTTTATACACAAGCAGCACAATTTGTAGTTTTCTCAATGGCGGCAATTAGAAGCAGTCTTACTCAGCCAGATTTTCTGAAGAAGGGTCAAGACCCAAAACGTCAGCTTTCCTGCTCCTCTGATGCTGCTTGGCCTGCTGTGTTCATCCAACTCTACAGCTGGTTATGTCAGATACTTCACAATGCTGCATTGTGCTTGGCTCAATGCCAACTGCCGAGGTTGTACACACCATTGAGGACGACAACTCTACAGTGCAGGACAAGCCGTTAATAGGATACTCGCATTGGTTTGTCTACCATCTCAGCTAAGTGTATCAGCAAAACAGCAGCTCTCCAACAAACAATGTGTTATCCATCTGAAAAGACACATCAGGACTGCATAACACAGGATCAACCATCAGCTTTTGGACAATGTTTTGAGGCAAGGGACATGATTGCAATAAAGAGCAAAAATAGCTTGGGTCCATTTTTTTTTTGGAGCAGTCCCTTTTATTTTGAATATTCCAGCACTTGGAGTTGGCAAGACAAAAGAAACACTCCAAGGATTTTCAGAGCCAGTGCTTTTTCAAACGTCTCAGATGTATCATTGTAGACAGCAGTCCAGAAAGAGAGAAGGGAAATAATGGGTAAATGGAAACAGAAGTCGGGTCCTAAAAGCCTGTTACATCATTCAAAAAAAAAAATTATTGATCTCAGTTTTGAAATTTCTATTTGACCTATCCTTAACAGCTTTTTGTTGGAAGAGAAATCCAGATTTTCACTTCTCTACGTCAGGCAAGGGCATGGACTGAAATCATGGGCTCTGGGATCTGCTACTGGCCTGGGGCCCAGCTCTGTACTCCCAACACGAGCACGGTTGCTCTCCTTACAGCCATAGTTATTGGGACCTGATGTACCCCCCCTGTCCTGGGTCTTAGTGTCACTAAATATTTCTTGACGTACACCTCAAAGGGCTTAGTCCTAATTCTAAAGTTGTACCCATCTTCTTCACGATTCCATTTCCAGGTAAAATGGTTTCTCTCAATCAACTGGCAGCAGCCCTAAGACAAAGCCAGGGAGGGGAGGAGGATTAGCAGCTGGGAATTACAAGCTTTGGTGAAGAAGCTGACTGCAAATACTATGGGGTGAAGAGAACACACTGCCCCTCTGGGCTCCACGCCAATATTTTCAGAAATTATTTTTCCTGTACCTGCTCCACTTATTGCTAACCAATTTCCCAAAAAGAGAAAATGGGCACAATAAGGTCCAATTTCTTATCCAGTGTTTATATTTTCATTTGAAATTCTTCTTGTAATCAGAAAACTGAAAACTTCCACACTGAGGTACGCCTTACCTTCTGCATCCAGCATCTTGGGGATATCCAGTTCTTTTTCTGCAATGTCCAAAGCAAGATTCAAGTTGTAAAGGGCATCATCCTATAGGTAGGAAACAATGAGTTTGACAGCAAATTAAAGTATCTATATTCAGTCATGTATCTCTAATTAATTTTGTTACTTGAATAGCAAATAGAAAAACAATGTAGTTGTGGCCATGTGCAACATTAACAAATCAAAACTGTGGTTTTGGTTAGCAGCCACTAAAGTAACACTTGACATAAGTAACAAGTGCACAGTCACAGTGGCTCTGAGTTCAAATCCCATGTGCACCAGAGGTGTATTATAACACTTCTGAACTGCATTGGTGAATACCTACAACAGATCCCTATCCTTGGTAACACCACTTCTGAATAGCAAGTTAACAAAAGTCTGTTTCAATCGCAAACTAGAAACAAGCACAGAAATTAACCAGAATGGAGAATGAATGAACTTTTATACACAAGCAGCACAATTTGTAATTTTCTCAATGGCGGCATTAGAAGCAGTCTTACTCAGCCAATTATAAAATACCATACTGGAAAGCAAAATGGAAGCAATGACGTATTTGTGGGATTGGTTGTTACGTATGTCCAGTTGATTGCCATCTTCACATACATCATATATGTCAAATAGAAGATGTAAGGTAATTTGTTCCTCTTCACTTCAACGGAAATTTAAAGCAGAAGAGGCAAAACAGAAACATGATTTATAGTGACCAATTTTACAACGGGGCACATTGTAAATTACCAAGAATGAGGTAGCTTTTAACAATGTTCAATTTTATATCAAGACGCAATGTTGAAATCTAACTTATTCTTAGATTATTTTTCAATCTGCAAAATGAAAGTTTTTTTTTTTTAAAATGATAAGGCAGGTGTATGTTAATACCTCTTGTAGCATATCATAATCAATTAGATCAGTTCTCTGTCTGTGTATGAGGGCATTAAATGCTCATCCGTTCTTCCAGCAACATGCATAGGCAACGCCAAACCAGCCACAATGGGGCAACAAGACAGATCAGAATGCATGCAGTGAGAGAACAGAAATGTCTGATACAATGAAAATGATTAAAGACAAACAATCAATTTGCAACACGATACAGAAAAAGACAGGAGAGGAGTCAGTTGGAATTTTTTTTTCTTAATTACAACATTAATAATGGTCTTTCAACTTATAATCAATACATTGTACAGGCAAGTAGCTTGTAATTTATTCACAAAGAAGCTGGTGATGATTTTACCAGGCTTCATGCATCAATAACCTTACAAACACAGGCTTTGGTCATCATGGGCGCAAAATGCCCATTGTTGGTGGAACAGTGATGTATTAGAATTCCCAACCGTAAATCCAGTTGAATGTAGACTCTATTCCAAATTGTACTGACTGTATGGTTAGGGTGTGCACTTGATGGTTGCAAATATGTGTCAGTGTCCTCACCCAGACCTTTTAAGATCCAGGAGGGCCTGACTGCTCCATTTGATACACCCTCAAGCTTTACAAAAAAGTAGCAATTTTGATTCTAGACAGAAGATGTTTGGTCCTTTCTGATTGTGAATTATACAGAGACCTTCTGAGGCAGAAGATGTAATTTCAAATGTAACTTTGAAACTCTTCATCAAATGGTCTTCTAAGCAGCAGGACATCCACAGAAAGTGCCTCTTGTTGGAAAAGGTTCGAGCTAAAAGCAGTTCAGATTCAAGAGTAAAATAGCTCTGCCTCTTGATGATAATAAATTCAAGCCAATCCGCTCCTTACCAGTGAAAAGGCCAATATACTCAAGCAGCACAGAGCAACTTTGCACATGGAATTCCTTTGTCTGGATTCAGTTTCCCTGTGAGTTCCTATGTGAGTTCTCAAAGTGGACAGTGTTCAGAGATGCACACACCATAAAAGTGTTAAACTCCAACTTCCTGCTGTGAACCCATACTAATTTACTAGATCTGAGGAAGGGTCATTGGACCTGACACGTTAACACTGATTTTTCTTCACAGATGCTGCCTGGCATGCTGAGCTTTTCCAACAGCTTCTGTTTTGGTTCCTAATTTACTAGTATTTGACAGTTCTGAAGTAGAAGGATGAAAATAAAAACACGGCTAAATGTTACAGATTATAAATTTCTATTAGTCCATTTTATGAAATTATAGAAAAGGAAATGGAACCCGAGAAGGCTGGAAATACAAAACAGAAACAGAAAATGCTGGGAATATGCTAAAAAGGTCTCCTAACACCTACAATATGTTTCGAATGTAACCTTTTGTCAGAAATAACATTTTTCCAAACTTATCCCTAAGGATGCTATGCATTTCTAGTATTTTTGATTGTGCATGTAATTATAATTCAGATTTTACTTTGAGTTCATTTATCTGTTATACTGAGACACCCACAGTTAGCCCACCCAAACACACTACCAACTGATTGCAAAGAATATTAACTGCAACCTGCACCATTGGCTTTGTCATATTATGCAGAAATAAATAGGAAGGGGAAAATCACAAACATTCAGGAACCAACAGACCACTGATAAATGGAAAATTCTGCAGAAGCGACAGTATTTGTTGTTTGTTGTCACATTACAAGTGGTTTAATCACCAAACTAGTTGATTTATGCAGTGGAAGTGGAACACAAAATTAAGTAGACATATATAATTTCAAGGCATGCAAAAATGCTAAAACATTTAAGACTTATTTTGAAGAATCTTTGGAAATCAGAGTGAGCTGACTACATGCA
>NC_063340.1:74409259-74430693 GCF_021869965.1 Rhincodon typus
TTGAAGGGACTGACTCCAAGTTGGCTAGCCGCAACCAGTGTACTGTCCTCTAGTGAATAAAGGGTGACTTGGTGACGGGGCACTGGCCTCTGTGCAGTTATTTCAGTCACTCAGATCTCTCTGCATCTGAGAACTCTTGTTTTTTTTTGTTCTTTCTGCCAAAATTGACAATTTAACACTTTCCTATTTTGTACTCCAATTGTCAGATCTTTGCCTACTCTCTCATTACCTATCTGATTTTGCAGGAATTCGCCATGGATGGGCTAGTGAACATTGTTGGAGGGTGCTGTGGGACAACTCCAGCTCACATCCGGTAATTGCTGAATTGTTTAGTTTGCTGAAAATAGTTTAAATGCATGATCCTGAAGTGCTTAGGGATGCAATATAAGTTTCTCTATGTGGAAACATTTTTATTTAGTCAACTGCTATGAAGATATCTGTGGGGCAAAAATGGAATCTAGAAATGTGGACAATGTGTGCTTAGGATCATGTAGTGGAGTCAGACTCAGTTGAGGCCATCAAAAGAAATTACATGGTTACTTGAAAAGGAACAGTGTGTAGGGTTACAGAGAGAAAGAGGACAAGTTGCACTAAATGAGATGCTTATTTGGATAGCCAATACAGTTGTTATGGAACAGTTTGTTTTGTAATTCATTTCTGTGATAGCTGTGTAGTACGTAAATAGTGTGACTAAGTTCGCAGGTTGATTCAGCGAAAGTCAATATCACAGATTTTCCACAAGTCCATTTCTGGTCTTGGATTGCTGAACAGCAATATGACCAGTGCTTTCTCACATGGCAGATTAAAATGTCTTTTTAAGAATCTAGACCTGGATACAATCTACCTGCCTTTTGCTCATTTGCGACATTTTATTTGCAGGGAGGTTTTAAGTCTGAGTAGTGCAAGAAAAATACATCTTGCTATTTCCCTCTCCTTTGAAGGTTTAAGTAACTTCATTTCACCTTCATTACATCTGTATATTGGTTTTAAGCATGTAATGGGCAGAAAAATGACATAATTACTTGTTTCAGTATTTGGTGGGCATGAAATTAGAAGAGGATCTCAAAAATATATGAATCCATCTAAGATAGAAATAGGAGAGATAATTGGTATATTCATCATACTTAAAGGTGGGTGAAATGCATTTGTGTGCATTAAAATAAGTCAGCAAAGAGATAACATAGGCAATATTGCACAAATATAAAATTCATTAGAAAAGGGAAATTCATTGGAAATGAGAGGTCTTGCTGATCATCTGAATGCTATATTTAAAAAGGGAACTTGAACAAATCCATGCCCCTGTCTGGACCAGTGGTACTGAGGCGGAGATGATCGACAACATCACGTTCCTGAGAGTGATCATCACCAATAAACTGTCCTGGTCCACCCTTGTTGTCACTACGGTCAAAAAAGCACAACAACGCCTCTATTTCATCAGGAGACTAAGGAAATTCTGCATGTCCATAAAGACACTTACAAATTTGTATTGACGTATCACAGAGAAAACATCTTCTCTGGATGTGTCACAGCGTGGTTTGGCACCTGCTCGTCCCAAGCCCAAAAGAAACAATAGAGAGTTGTGAACATAACCAGTCCATCACGCAAACCAACCTCCCATCCATTGACTTTGTCTATAAATCCCACTGCATCAGGAAAGCAATCAACAAAATAAAAGAACCCTCCCACCCCAGTTATACTCTCTTTCATCCTCTTCCGTTGGGCCTAAGATATAAAAGTTTATATACACATACAAACAGATTCAAGAACAGCTTCTTCCCCGCTGTTTTTAGATTTTTGAATGGACCTCTTTAATGCTAATGTTGATCTCTCCCTCTCCATCTTCTCGGTAGCTGTAACGTTGTATCCTGCACTCTGTTCTGTTGCCTTGATGTACTTGTATCGTACAAGCTGCCTGTAAAGCACATAAGACAATACTTTTCACTGTACCTTGGTACACGTTAGAGTAATAAATCAAATCGAATCAAAAAAGTGGAATCCTTCTTGATTAGAAAATATCAAGACACTGAAAATGTCAAAAGATTGTTCGTACAGGTTTCAAAAGAAGTCATGCTTGACCAAACTTAGTGAATTATTTGAAGAAAAACAGAAAAGGTAAATAGATGTTATGAGGTAGGCATCTTATTTGGACTTTCAAAATACCTTCAACAAGCTGGTGCATGGTAAGCTTGTGTGAGGTGCTATATTTGCTTGCACTAGTCAAGCAAAGAAGGCTTCATTGGGTTAGGCTTGTGTGACAGGATGGGAGGTAACTACTTCCCTAAAGATTTGCTATAAAGAGATCTAGCCCCTGCCAAGAGACCAGCAGGGGACACAAAGCTCAGATTCAAGTATACTGCCAAAAGAAACATGGAAACCCTCCACATCAATCATAACAAGTGAGATGAGCGAACAGTCAATACTAATGGCAATGCATGTTGTGGGCAGAAAACTCCACGTGGCATGTGGTTTCAGTTGCTGCAAAGTAGACTCCAACCCTGCAAACAAAGCATCAGCAGAGATTATTCAGACAAAGAAACAATTTCATATGTAACACTTGACGCAGACTTTGCCTTTCCAGAATTAGCTTGTTCAGTCAATAAGGAGATTGTAACAGGTGATCTTATATGACCTCACCAAAGTTCTGTGAATGCATTTCTGTCACAAATGGAAGAATGGCAACTGCTGGTACATTTTGGTGGAAGTAGTGAGGAGTCCATATACTTTGGAAAATGTATCTAAATTGGGTAGAGGAGCAGAGGGTTTTGAAGATACAATTGCATAAATACTACAATTAGTGACACTGTGTGATGAGGCTCTTAAAAATAGCTAGCAAAGTGCTAGATTTCAGCTCTTGGAGTGTAATTAAGCAACAAGAGATTATGTCAAATTTATTTGAAGCTTTGGTTAGACCAGACTTTGAGTACTAGGAACAGTTCTGATCGCTTGAAAAAAAAAGGCATCGGAGCAGGTGCAAAAAAGATATATTTAATCAGCTTTGGGCTCTCTTTTCAAGAAAAAAGAAAATAGAAGTAACCTGATAAAAATATTTACGATTCTGTAAGGGTTTGAGAAAGGATATGTGGAGTAAATACTTTCACCTGCAGGGCAAACTCAGAGCTCGAGGTCATAAATATAAGATCATTGCTAACCAAATCCAATAGGAAATTCAGAAGAAATTTCTTTACCCATGGAATGACTGAAATGTTGATCTCACTACCATAAGGAGTAATTGAGGAGAATGTATTGGATGTATTTGAAGGGAAGCCAGATGGGGAAAGAAATTTTTAAAAATCCGAATAGGATTCGGCAATAAACATGGGAGGAGGCTTGCGTGGAGCATAAATACTAGCCAAATTACCCATTTCTTTGCTGTAAATACTACACAGTTACAGATTATTCTTATTTAATTAACGTTTTGCATCTTATTTTAGGGCAATAGCAGAAGCAGTCCAAAAATGTAGACCTAGAATTCCTCCTCCATCTGTTTTTGGAGACTTCCTGTTACTGTCAGGTAAATAGACAACCAGGTTGGTATGCTTATATATAAATACTAACAAACCTGTGTTCCATTCAATTGTAGTTCATCTGGAGGGTCAGGTACACACTGGAGCCAACTTTTGTCTTTGGTTGATTGAAAAACTAGATCAGTTTGGAAAACGTAAAGTTTTTACTCTGTTTCGTTTTTGAAGATAGGTTTGCCTTAAGGTACTGACACTAGTTAATTATTAGTTGATGACGTCATCAAAATTGCTCAAATAATGGTCTGAATTTTCCAGTCCCAGATAAGATTGGAGGCGGGGGTCTGGACAAATGGGTGTAATAACTCAGGAAATCGACTGCCGACTGGAAAGGAATATTTGTTTCCTCTTTATTGTTGAATACAAAAATAGAGCCACTAGTTGTGGTGTAGATAGGCTAGCCTCAACCCAGGACACACAGTTCTGCAGACTTATCCCTGGGTCTGCTTTATTCTCTAATCAGCCTGTTCAAAGATGTAATTACACACCTCTGGAGCAGTTGGGATTTGAACCCAGGCCTCCTAGTTCAGAGTTAGGGACACTTCAGTCTTTAGCAAGAAGTGCCAAATGGATGATCCATCTCAGCCTCCTCCACTGGTCTCAGCATTACAGATACCAGTCTTCGGCCAGTCGATTCACTCCACGTGCTATCAAGAAACAGTTGGAGGCACTGGATACAACCAAGGCTGTAGGCCCTGGCAAATTCTGGCAATGGTCCTGAAGACTTGCTCCAGAACTTGCTGTTCCTCTAGCCATGCTGTTCCAGTACAGTTACAACACTTGCGCCAACAATGCGGAAAATTTCCTAGGTATGTCCTGTACTCAAAACAAAAGCACAAATCCAACCTGACCAATTACCATCCCATCAGTCTACTGTTGATCGTCAGTAACGTGATAGAAAGTGTCATCACCAGTGCGATCAAAAAGCACCTGCTCAGTGATGTCCAGTTTGGGTTTTGCCAGGGCCACTCAGCTCCTGACCTAATTACAACCTTGGTTCAAACATGGTCAAGGGAGCTGAATTCCAGAGGTGAGGTGAGAGTGATGTGAAGGCTGCATTCAACTGAGCATTGCATCCAGGAGCCCTAGCAAAACTGGTACCAAAGGGTGTCAGGGGGCATTCTCTCCGCTGGTTGGAGTCATACCTGACACACCCACAATGTCCTGGGATACATCTGATCAGGTGCCAGAGATTCATATACTTTTTTTTTAAAAGAGCTCCAGAACTTCCCCTTCTGTAAAGTGGACTGTTTTCAAGACATTAGCATTTATTTCCCTGGGTTTTGTAGCCTCCATGTATTTCTCCATAGTAAGTACTGAGACAAATTATTCAGTGAGCATCTCTTACTTCTCCTGTGGTTCCACACGTGCACTACCTCATTGATCTTTAAGGGGCTGTATTCTCTCCCTATTTGCTCTTAATGTATTTGTGGAATCTCTTTGGATTATCCTTAAGCTTATCTACCAGACTATCTCATTTTCCCCTTTTTGCCCTCCTGATTTCCCTCGTAAGAATGCCCCTACTGCCCTTATACTCTTCAAGAGATGTGTATCATCTACAGCCATGGGTGAGGTGCCAAAGGACTGGAGGGTGGTTAATATTGTGCCCTTACTTAAGAAAGGCTGCAAGGAGAAGCCTGGGAGCTACAGACAAGGTGAATCTAACATCAGTATTGGGTAAGTTGTTTGAGGGGATTCTGAGGGATAGGATTTACTTGCATTTGGAGAGGCAAGGACTGATTAGGGATAGTCAGCATGGCTCTGTGCATGGGAAATTGCATCTTACAGACTTGGTTACATTTTTTGAGCACATGACCAAGAAGATAGATGAGGGCAGAGCTGTTGACATTGTCCATGTGGACTTTAGTAAAGTATTTGACAAGGTTCCACATGGTAGACTGGTTAGTAAAGTTAGATCACATGGGATTCAGGGAGAATTTGCCAGTTGGATACAAAATTCCTTGACAGTAGGAAACAAAAAGGGTTGTGTTTTAGAGTTTTTTTTTGGAATGGAGACCTGTGACCAGCGACATTCCACAGGGGTCAGTGCTGAGTCCATTGTTGTTTATCACTTATATAAAACAATTTGGATGAGAATTTAGGAAACGTGGTTTGCAAGATCGCAGATGACACCAAAGTTGGTGGTACAGTGGACACTGAAGAAGGTTATCAAAGATTGCAGAGAGATCTTGATCAATGGGCTGAGGAGTGGCTGATGGGGTTTAATTTGGATAAATGCGAGGTCTAGGTCTTACATTTTGGTAAGATTAACAAAGGCAGGACTTACACAGTTAATGATAGGGCCTTGGGGAGTATTGTCAAACGGAGAGACCTAGGGGTTCAGGTACATAGTTCTTTGAAAGTTGTGTCATACGTATGGTGGTAAAGAAGACATTTGGGCATGCTCGCCTTCAATCCTCAGACCATTGAGAATAGGAGTTGGGATGTCATGTTGTGGTTGCACAGGATGTTGGTGAGGGCACTTTTGGAGTACTGTGTACAGTTCTGATCACCCTGCTACAGGAAGGATATTATTAAATTGGAGAAGGTACAGAAAACATTTACAAGGATGTTACCAGGACGAGAGGGTTTGATATATAAGGAGAGGCTGGATAAGCTGGGACCAGTTTCACTGGAGCATAGGAGGTTGAAGGGTGACCTTTATAGAGATTTATGAAATCATGAGCGGCATAGATAAGGTGAATAGTAACTCCGCTTAGGGTAGGGGAGTTCAAAACTATGGGGCATATTTTTAAGGTGAGAGAAGAAAGATAGTAAAGGGACCGGAGGGACAACTTTTTCCACATAGAGGGTGGTTCATACGTGGAATCAACTGCCAGACGAAGTGGTAGATGCAAGTACAGTAACAATATTTAAAAGACATGAATAGGGAAGATTTAGATGGATATGGGTTAAATGCTGGCAAGTGGGATTAGTTTAATTTGGATAACTTGGTCGGCATGAATGTGTTGGACCAAAGGATCTGTTTCCATGCAGTATGACCCTATGACTCGGGTTAATGTCCTAGGCCCGACCGTCTTCAGCAGCTTCATCAATGACCTTGCCTCCACCATAAGATCAGAAGTGGGAATGTTTGCCAATGATTAAACATTGTTCAGCACCATTCGTGATTCCTCAGATACTAAAACTGTCCACGTTCAATGCAACAAGATCTGGACAATATCCAGGTTTGGGCTGGCCAAGTGGTAAGTAACATTCATGCCACAAAAATGCCAGGCAATGACCATCTTCATGTAACGATATTGTGGCTTTAAGAGGTGTATTTTGTCCTGGTTCTTTTATTTTTGAAGAGAGGTTTTGAGCCAGAGGTCGTGAGTTGTCTCTTCTAAGCCAATAAACTAAAGAGTTTATGAAGCCCTCAATTTTGTTTTAAATGGAAAGTTTTAAATGGATGCAGTATGAGTGGGTAGAATCAGGCTCCCACAGAACCAGGGTTTTAGTTTAGCTTTCAGTTGTTGGGATTTCAAAGTAAGCTGTAGAAGCTGTCGTACATCTCTCTCAGCCAAAATTTTCTCTTGGTGTTCTTTTCTCCTAGACAGAAGAAACACTGATATTTCACTGCATTTGCCTATGCCAAGGATTTGTTTATGGGATGTTACTGTATTGGAACAATTGCTATTTCATAGTTAAATAATCTAATATTCTGTTAAGTTTTCTAATAGAGTTAAAGTTATGCCAATTCTTCTTTCTTTTATTTGTATTTTAAATGTAGTGTAAGAATAACTTGTGTATTGCTTTAAGCATTGCTTTAAGCATTGTGGTGTGACCAGTTGAATCACATCTGGAACGCACCACCTTACACTTGCCTGTAAAATAAGATAAATGTTATGGCTAGGCTATCTCCTTGTTATATTTTGAGGGGCTTTGATCTGGTCCATAACATCCAAAAAGAGACAATCTGATCACTTCTCCTTGACAATGAATTACTACTATCAACATCCTCGGGGTTACCGTTGAACAGAAATTCAACTGGACTCACCACATAAACACAGTGGCTACAAGAGCAGGTCAGAGGCTAGGAATACTGTGACAAGTAACTCACCACTTGACACCCAAGAGCCTGTTTGCCATCTCCAAGACACAAGTCAGGAGTGTGGTGGAATACTCCCCACTTGCTTGGAAGGGTGCAGCTCCGACAACATGAAGAAGCTTGACATCATCCAGGACAAAGCAGCAGTTTGTATGCACTGCAGAAATTTACCAAAGCTCCTTAGACAGCACCATCCAAATCCACAACCACTTCCACCTAGAAGGACAAGAGCAGCAGTTACATGACAACATCACTACCTGAAAGTTCACTCCAAAGCTGCTCACCATTCTGACTTGGAATTATTTCCATGTTGCTTTACTGTTGCTGGGTCAAAATCCTGGAATTGCCTTGCTTAAGGGCATTGTAGGTCAACCAATAGCACGTGGACTGCAGCAGTTCAAGAAGGCAGCTTGCCACCACCTTCTCAACGGTCAACAAGGGATGAGCAATAAATGCTGGCCAGCCACCCACGCCCATGTTTCACAAGATGAATTTAAAAAATACTTACCACAGAAGCCCCCCTGGGTCTGCTTTGTTTTATTTTAACCTATTTTTCTAAACAACCTGTTGAGAGATATTGTTATACACCTCTGGAGTAGGTGGGACTTGAACCTTGCCTCCTCTGGTCCAAAGGTAGAGACACTACCACTGCACCACAAGAGCACCCCGGGTCTACTTTATGTAGGGGTCCCAATAAGTTGATCTAATGTATTGCTTCAATGTTAGTAGTTATGAAGCAAATATATTTAATTTTGCGGTGCATTTGATTCATGTTGCAGTGCACAACAGTAGCCATGAATTAGATATTACATAGAAAAATTGATGTAATACTATTTCTATCTTATTCTGCTTGCTTCACTCTGTTGTGCCCCTCCTTACATTTAGCAAGCATCTTAAATTTGTTTTATGATGTCTTCTTTTTTAGGTCTTGAACCTTTTAAAGTTGGACCTTATACCAACTTTGTCAATATTGGAGAACGTTGCAATGTAGCAGGATCTAGAAATTTTGCTAAACTTATAATGGCAGGTAATTATGAGGTAAAGTGCATCTTAACTTTCATTGCTGTAAATGTGTGTTGTTTAAGTACTTAATTCAGTTTCTATAAATCCATAGTGCCTCAAACTGAAAAAGGTCAGGTGCTTGAACATCAACGTTGCAATGCAAAGGAAAAGGATGAATTTGCTTAAATCTCATTTTAGTCTGATACATGGATTACTGTTATACCTGCACATCCCAGAAGGAGTAGGAGGAAGATCTTATTGTACCTGTTTACTTCTGGTAGTCAGTGGACAAATATACAAATTGGGATACATCTTATACGTAGCTTTAGTGCTCGCACTGGACCTGATATTGGAATTACGCTACAGCTTTCCTAACATTGTGCTCCTAACATTGAGCAAAAATGGCATTGTGACTGCATCTGAAGAATACAGTCAGAAAAATAGTAATGATTTAAATTGCAAATCTTAATTAAAGGATTTTTTTTTTAAAGCCATGTAGTAAAGTCTGTGGCACTTACAAAGAAAATGTGCCACTTTTTATAGAACTAAATTACCAACACTTCATGGATGATTGAAGATGGATAGTGGGTTGACATGTTATTTTGTATATAACATTAAAGACTAAGTAGTAGTTACTTAACTGTCATTTGATCCTAATTGTAGGAAGCCTTGAATGTAGCAAAATCACAAGTAAAAATGGGAGCCCAAATCCTGGACATCAACATGGATGATGGAATGTTAGATGGCAAGAGTGCTATGATCAGATTCTGCAACCTTGTAGCAACAGAACCAGATATTGCCAAGGTTCGTACAAAATCGCCTAAAAGCAATTATTACTCTTAAAAATCCAACTGAGCAGGAAAATAATGAAAGACACGTGTTTGACCAGAATCTCTATTTCAGTTGTGTTAATAAATGTTAATTGACCATGTTGTTTCCATGAGCTTAATCTTACTATTGTTGATACTTAAAATGATGAAGACTCTTGTGGCGCTATGTTATTGTCCCTACCTCTGAATCAAAATGCCAGAGTTCAAGTTCTGCCTGTTCCAGAGCATTTCTGAACAGATTGATTAAAAATATCACAAAAGACAGTGAAATGGGTAGACATTTGGCAGATAAAATTAAATTTTAGGGAAGTATGAAGTGATTCATTTTGGTAGGAAGAACAAGAATAAGCAACATAAAATAAAGGATGCAATTCAAAAGGGGTGCAAAAGCAGAGAGACCTGGAGTATATGTGCACAAATAATTGAAGGTGGGAGGACCAGCTGAGAAAGCTGTTCATAAAGCGTAGGGCATCCTTGGTTTAATTAATAAGGGGATAGAATACAAAAACAAGGCAGTTATGATAAACCTATATAAAACATTGATTCAGGCTTGGGTGGAGTATTACATCCAGTTCTGGAACACCACACTTTGGAAGGATGTGAAGGCATTAGAGACAGTGAACAGATTTATGAGAATGATTCCAGGGATGAAGAATTCCGATTACAAGAATAGATGGGAGAGGTTGGCGAACTGGACAAGGGGAAAATGGAGAGGAATTTTGGTAGACATATTCAAACTTAAGACCGGTCAGAACAGACATGATCGGGCAAAACTGTTCCCATCAGTTGACGGATTGAAAACCATGGGACACAGATTTAAGGTAATTGGCAAAACAAACAATGATGATATGAGAATAATCTTCTCCAAGCTGTAGCAAGTGGTTAGGATCTGGAATGTACTGCATGAAAACATGATGCAGACAGATTCATTTGTGGCTTTCAAGAGTAGTTTGGGTAATTATCTGAAGAGAAACAAATTGCATGGTTACGGAGCAGCAGGGAAAAGGCAGGTGTGTGGGACTAGGTGAGTTGCAGTTGTTGGAAGCCAGTATGAGCACAATAAGGCGAGTGGCCTCCTCCTGTGCTGTAACTATTCTATGCCTGTTAAACAACTTAGGCTAACAGGAAGTACATGTATGCTTTTCTGTCAAAGGTTCCATTGTGCATTGATTCTTCCAATTTCGCTGTGATTGAAGCGGGGTTGAAGTGCTGCCAGGGCAAATGTGTTGTAAATAGCATCAGTTTGAAGGACGGTGAGGAAAACTTTCTGGAAAAAGCACACATCATTAAACGCTTTGGGGCTGCTGTTGTAATAATGGCATTTGATGAGAAAGGTCAGGTAAGAGAGTTGAATTAAACAGCAACATGTAGTTATAATTTCCTTGCATTCTTCAGCAATTCTTAGATTTAACTTGATCTTATTAAATTACATTTTTTCAGTTAGTTTTATCATTTAGTTTTACTTTTATTTTCTAATCGGAGAGCAAGAAGTTAATGAATATTTTATTGCAATTTATCAACCTGCACAATGGTTCCAAGAGAAATATGATGGTAATCATTTATCAGGATCTCAGTTCAGGATTCAAGAAATTAAAGTAGGAGAAAAGAGAGTGGTGAAATTATGTTCCGCCTCCTGAAGTTGGCGCAACATCTATTATTGGAATATGAAACAGATGTTTATGGGTGATGGAGCATTAATTGGCTGGAAACAAGACTCCTGCCCCTCACTCGGGAGGTAGTGTCACCTTCAGGGAGCTGCCAGCCAGTGTGATTGGCCAGAAACTCTGTATTTGATTCTATGATTCCAAGTCTTAGTGCCAGGTTGATGGCAAACATGAAGGTCTCTCGACAGAGATGGGAATAGAAGCAAAGGGGAGTGAGGGTTGATATATACAGGTAGTTCTCCTATAACGCAACAGTCGCATTCCTGCGTGACCTGGCACTATAGAAAATCACGCTATAGGGAAATCGCTACAGAACATTATTATACCTGTAGAGCAGAAAGTTTGCGTTCTCCAGATAGTGTCCACTATTCATCAATCGCGTTACAGCCAATTCGCGTTATCAAAACACGCATTATAGCAGAACTACCTGTATTGACAAGAGCATGCTTAAATTGTTGCACCCGGCTAGGGCAGACCTTGATGGGAAAGGGAGTCTATCTGGAAAGGGAGTCAATGCGGGAGGCTCTCACCCCCTTCCCACCCAAGGCTTCAACTGGGTGACCTGCCAGATTTCCATCTATCTCCCTGACCACGCCCACGAGCCTCAAAATTGAGGTCAGGCAGGTGGCCCATTAATTGGCCTCTTAAGTACCAGCTTCACATAATTGAAGTCAGATGGAGGGTGGCATGAGGGCTACCTGTGGAATATTTTGGGATCTCTATATTGCAAGCCCTACATTAGGGGACCTTAAAATTCTGCCCATGAAGTTTATGCTCAGGAGGATGATGACACCTAGTGGCAAAATGCATTACCATATCAAACTGCGCACAGTAAATTCGTTTAACACTGACCCAATTGGCATTGTTTCCCTTTAATGGGGTCTGACATCGCAAGATTCATTTCAACATTGTTTCCCACCAGTCGAACAAATGCCATGCAGCCCAATTGGTGTTACATTGGAGCAGCTTGTTCTACAAATCTCTCCCTGTTCCCAACCCTGTGACTTGAGGTTTCTCCCCATGCCTAATCCACCTGCTTGTGGCTTCCTCCTGTCCCTGACCCTCTGACTTGAGGCCTCTTTAGTCCCTCCAAATTTCTGACCCTTTGACTTAGCCTTTCTCCATTCTTCGTCCTTCTCCCTGTGAATAAATCTCTAAACTGTCCACATGCCTGACCCATCAATGAGCATCTTTTGCTCGTCCCTGATCCTTCAACTTGTGGCGTCTTCAGCCCCTCCCCATTTCTGACCATTCAAATTCTTCACCCAAAGGGTTGTGAATCTGTGGAATTTCCTACCCGGTGAAGTAGTTCTCATTGAATGTTTTTACAGCTAAGATAATTTTTTGAACAATAAAGGAATTTAGCGTTATGGTGGGATTGTGGGTAAGTGGAGCTGGGGCCGTGAAGAGATCAGCCACGATCTTACTGAATGGCAGAGTGGGCTCGAAGGGCTTGTTGGCTGCCTCTTGCTCCTAGTTCTTAGGTTCAACTTGTGGCCCCTCCCCAGCCTATCTCTCCAACCTTGACCTTCCAACTTGTGACCTTTCCCAGTCCCTGACTCTCTACCTTGTGATCATCTTCTCATGATGAACTTCTCACTCCCTGATTCACCCTCTTGCCTTTGTCTCTCAAATATGTATTCCATTCAAGATTCAGATCTGATTGGAAGGCCGAGATCCTGGTTTGTAAAAGTATACAACTGGACTTCATGCAATCCATTTTTTTTTTTAGAAAATTACTGTCAAAACTGCTCCTCCTACCTCTCCCCTCTAATCTCCAGAGCTCATGCTCACAGTCAGAGGGATGAGGACAGAGACAGGCTGCAGATTGGAGAGTCAGGTCGAGGAAGAGACCGGGACCAGGGTAGGGGGGAATTGGTGATAATATGCAGCTTGATGATATGTTGAAAAGCAGGATTGGCTGCAAGAGGGAAGTACTGGAAATATAAATTTACATTCTTTATATTTTTAACTTTATTCAGTTAAAATACATATTTCATTTGTCAATTTATTTCAACTTAAAAACAAAATACTTTTTTTAAAAATATATGAAAGGTCCAATAGAACCCAATTACAGCTTTTACATTGGTTTTAATATGAAAATGTGATTCACTTCAAGTCATGATTTTCAGGAATACAACCGCCACTTTAAGTGAAGATTTTGCACTGTGGTGAAATTCAGTGGGAACATTGTGCCGTCAGGGTTAGGGATGGGCAGGTATGGGAGCTTGCTTTTGAGTGTGCAGTTTCTCAGAGGATCTAGAGTTTACAGGCCATTGGTTTCTGTCCTCAACTGTATGCAAAGATAATGCACCGTCTCTGAAAATTTAGTGCTGTCAATGTTTTAATTCAGCATGTCTCACATCAATCTATCTGTAACATGACATATGTAGTATTACAGGCAGAAATCCAAGAGAAGTTCTTTGGGATTCCAATTGTTTTTTATAGTCTCTTAATGTGAAGTGGTCCAAGACATTGTGCAGAAGTGACTGTATATTTGAGGCAGCTGTTGGTAATTTTGAACGATAAGTTTGTCATGTATGAATTGCAAGCTAGCATTTTGACACAAGCTGTCACACATTTATAAACAAAATGGTCTCAGTTTCTCAAGTTGTAACTTGAAGGGTACAGTGTAATCATGTTCAGAAATTATACTCCAATAAATGAACTATTGCAAGTTAATATATGTCAGTTGACAGCTGAATAGTTAGAGATTAAACAGAAAGAAATCTTAAGTACGGTTTGTGTTCCCTCATTAGGCAACTGAGATTAAAGATAAAGTGGAAATATGTACGAGAGCCTATGCCCTGCTTGTGAACAGGGTGAAATTTAATCCAAATGATATAATATTTGATCCAAATATACTGACAATTGGAACTGGAATGGAGGAGCATAGTCTGTATGCTGAAAACTTTATCAAGGCTACTTCAATTATAAAGGTAAGTGTACATTATCAAGTACTTAAAAATTACAGCAAGCAGCTGAGATCAGAGTATAACAAAATTGAACTGTTGAATAGGTGCTTTATCTCTGCCTTTACAGCAGGAAAAGGTAATGGTCTGATTTCAAAAAAAGGTCAGTATGTGAATGAAGCTGTTCATAAAATGTACAATAGCCAGTGTTTAGACAATGAATCCTGACAAAGCAAATCTGGATCATAAATTATGTTATGGACCAGACCAAACCCCCTCAAAACATGTCAATGAGATAGCCTTGATCCTAACTTTTAAAGGCAAGTGTATTGCATTCCAGATGCAATTTGATTGGTCAAACTATCAGGCTTGAAGCAGAACTCACTTTATTCATATGCTACAAGTAAAATACAGACAAAATAAAGTAAAATAATGGGCTTAACTTTAACTCTGTCAAAATACTTAACAAAATAATAAACAACTCATTAACTGTTTCAATACAGTAACTTCCATAAGCACACAAAAACAGAAATTGCTAGAAAAGCTCAGCAGGTCAGGCAGCATCTGTGGAGAGAAACCAAGCTGAAGTTTCAGGTCCAGTGACCCTTCCTCAAGCACACCTTTAGCAAACGCATTTAGATTGTCTATTTCAGCAGCAGGAAATAGAACCCCAGCTTTTTAGCTGTAGCAGAGAGAGGAAAAAGAGCTTCCACATCCAGCTTCAAGAGGGGTCAGTTAGCTTAGCTGACTGGATGGCAGATTTGCAATGCAGAGTGACAGCAACAGCGTGGGTTAATTCCTGCATTGGCTGGGGTTACAATGGATGACTCAGCTTCTCAATGGGACGGCACAGTGGCTCAGTGGTTAGCACTGCTGCCTTACAGCACCAGGGACCTGGGTTCAATTCCACCCTCGGGCGACTGTCTGTGTGGCGTTTGCACATTCTCCCGTGTCTGTGTGGGGTTGCTCTGGTTTCCTCCCACGGTCCAAAGATGTTCAGGCTGTATGGATTGGCCATGCTAAGTTGCCCATAGTGTTCAGAGGTGTGTTGATTAGGTGGGTTAGAGGGGGATGGGTCTGGGTGGGATGTTTTGACGGTCAGTGTGGACTTGTTGGGCTAAAGGGCCTGTTTCCACACCATAGGGATTCTGTGATGTGACCCCAGCAACTGCTACTGAAAGCTAAACTAAAAATCCTGGTCCTGTGGGAGCTTGACCCCAACCATTTGGCCTTTCTATTGTTCAAACATTTGAAAAAAAAAATCCCCAAGGCTTCTCAATCCACTTAGTTTATTGGCTTTGAACAGCCTGCTCAGTACCTCTGTCTCAACCTCTCTTCATTTTAAAAAAAAAAGGACAAAATACACCTCTTAAAGCCATAGTATCATCACAATTACCGGAGTTTACAAATGCACTTCAACATTTGCTAAAAGAAACCTAATTAAATTGAATAGACCAGCCATATAAATACTGTAGATACAGGAGCAGATCAGTGGTCAGCAATTATGCAGAAAATAACTCGCCTCCTGACTCCCCAGTGTTTGTCTATCATGTATAAGTTACAAGTTAGAACTTTGGATTACTATCTGTTTGCCTGGTTGAGTGCAGCTCCAACAGCACTCAAGAAACTTGACACTATTCAGGACAGAGCAGCCCCCTTTATGGGGTGATTTTAACATCCCTCTACCCAGTGAAAACTAGGTTACATCTTTGCTACTGTCTGATCATTATTTCAGTGATAAGAATGGGTTAGTTCCGTTAATTTGAACTAACTTTTTGGACGCTAACAAATGTTTGAGGGGTCATCTTCATAACGGTCATTGAAGGAAAACTTCACCTTTTGTTGACTTTGTTGAAATCAAGTAGTTAATCTGATCTTAATACTAAGAAGTAACTATTTCAATGTGCATGGCAACACGGCTTAGGTCATGGTCTTTGTGCCTGTGTTTAGCGAATGAGATGTACCAAGTAATTGTTTTGGTTTGACTAATTATCCCATTTTAATCTTAATCCCAATGTTTACTGTCTCACTTTTTATTCCTCATGAAGACTGCTAACTTGTGCAAACCATTCTTTTTAATCTCTGAACAAGCTGATTATATTTGACCTTGATGTTACACCATCCACTCTGTCACATCATATTGCTGTTCCCAATATAATTATTTTAATCAATATGTTCAGACATATTATGACACACCTCTGATGCAGATGGTACTTGAATGTGGACCTTCTGCCTCAAAGATAGACTACCGTTGCACTACAGGTACCCTTCCGTCCTCAATGTAGATATTTTTAATCAACCTGTTCAGATATGCTGTGACACACATCTGGAGGAGGTGGGCCTTGAATCCATGTCTCCTGGCCCAGAGGTAGTGACATTGGCATTGCGCCGAAAGAGACCTTTAAAAACATGTTAGTGGACCAGATCAGTTTTATACCAGTCAACAGTGCTCACCATTAGGCTAGTTTTTTTAAAAATTGGATTCAAGTTTCACAACCTGCCATGAGGCAATTTGAACTAATGTCCGGAACATCAGCTTGGCCCTCTAGATTGCTAGTCCAGTGACATTACTGCTACCCCACTACTTCCTCAAAGATGGGCTTCATTGTGTAGATTTTTTTTAATCAATCTTTTCAGATGTATTATGATATATGTCTGGACTTGAAAGTGAATCTTTCGACCCAGAGATGGGCACACTACCACTGCACCACAAGAGGTGAATATAGTTATTTTAAGTCAGTCTGTTCAGATATGTTATGACACACTTCCAGGGCAGGTGGGCCTTGAACCCAGATGTCTGGCCCAGAGGAACACTATTACTATACCACAAGAGCCCCATTATTAATATAGGTATTTTTAATCAACCTATTCTGACTTCTTATGACACATTTGGAGCATTTGGGACTTCTAGCCTGGAGCAACTCCTGAGTGTTATTCCTTGTTGTTCATATCTAATTCTGTTAATGGGATGCTAAATACTTAAACATTAAAGGTAATGACACAGACAAGTGTTGTGAACTAATTATTTAATTGTATTCAAATATATATGAAAAAAAAGCCAGGAGATGACTTAGTTTTATGATGTGTGGTTGGTTGAAATAAATCTCTAATTAGAAAGTGTATGCCTACATTTTATCTAGTGTAAAGCACTCAAGACTCATAAATAGTATGCTCTAAGTGTTATCTTTTCATTCTAATTATTACCTGTCTTCACACCTCTATTGCTAATTGTTTGTTGTATTGAATTTTTTTCACTAGAGGAAGTTATCTGGTGCTAGAATAAGTGGAGGCCTTTCTAATTTGTCCTTTTCATTTCGAGGAATGGAGATGATTCGTGAAGCCATGCATAGTGTGTTCCTTTACCATGCTATAAAGGTAGAAAATTATTTTTTTCCAATATACCAATTCCATCAGTTTGGATAGTAATATCAACAACTGTTAAATTTAAATATAATTTATGGTTATAGTTTGACCTTTTGTAAAACATAACTATAAGGAATGTTAATATAACTGTGATTATCGTATTAGTCATTTACCTGTTGTAATTTAGTGTGCTTGTTGATCTTTATTCCCTGATGTAATTTACTCAGTCTGCATCTGCAACGTTTGTTATAAATCTCTTTAGGCCGGGATGGATATGGGAATTGTGAATGCAGGAAAGTTGCCTGTCTATGATGACATAGACAAAGAACTTCTGGAGCTGTGTGAGAATTTGATCTGGAACAAAAATCCTGCAGCTACAGAGAAATTATTGCAATATGCACAGGTAAGAATATTGAACAGGAATAATACTTACTTATTGAAATTGTTCATTGTCAAAAATAGACCACTGAATGATACTGGCAGCCATGAGCATGCTTTATTTTGCTAAAATCATCAATTTGTGATGCATATTTTGCTGTTGTGTGCTGTATATAAAAGGGAACTTGTCTTCATCTGACAAGTTGACAAAGCCAAATGTGGAGGTAACTAGACTCATTCAAAGCTTGGATAAAGAGATGATTTTTAATGAGGTCATTAAAAGAGGATGGAGAAGCAGAGAGAAATCAAGTTTAAGACTCAAGCAGCTAATGGCATGGTCATCAATGGTGGGTCACAGGGAGTGAGGGATGTGCAATTTCCATATTCATAGAAGATCATAGAATCCCTACAGTGTGGAAACAGGCCGTTCGGCCCAACAATTCCACAACGACCCTTGGAGCATCCCACCCATTCCCCGTAACACACCTAAGCTACACATCCCTGAACACTACGGGCAATTTAGCATGGCCAAACCACCTAACCTGCACATCTTTGGACTGTGGGAGGAAACCGGAGCACCCGGCAGAAACCCACGCAGACACGGGGAGAATGTGCAAACTCCACACAGACAGTCACCCGAGGGTGGAATCAAACCCGGGTCTCTGGCGCTTGGAGAGTTGTAAGGATATGAGTGAATTTAACTACACAGATGGAAATTTATAAGACCATAAGATATAGGAACAGAATTAGGCTATTCAGCCCATTGAGTCTGCTTCACCATTCGATCATATTCGATGTGTTTCTTAACCACATTCTTATCCCTTGCTAATCAAGAATCTGTCTATCTCTGTCTTAACTACAGTCAATGACTTGGCCTCCATCGGCCTCTGTGGCAATGAGTTCCATAGATTAACTACTCTCTGGCTGAAGAAATTCTTCCTTATCTCTGTTCTAAAGGGTTGTCCCTTCATTCTGAGTTCTGCCCTGGCGTCCTGGTCTCCCCTATTTGTGGAAACATCTTTTTCACGTCCACTCTATTCAGGTCTCTTAGTATTCTGTAAGTTTCAATCCAATCTCATCCTTCTAGACTCTGATCAATTGCAGAACCAGAGTCCTAAACCACTCTTTATATGAAAAACCCGTCATCCTCAGGATCATTCTTGTAAACCTCCTCTGGACCTGCTCCTGCACCAGCACATGCATCCTTAGATATGGGACCAAGAACAGTTCACAATGTTCCAAATGAAGTCTGACCAGACCCTTATACAGCCTCAGCAGTACATCTCTGCTCTTGTATTCTAGCCCTCTTGAAACGAATGTTAACATTGCATTTGCTTTCCTGACCACCAACTGAACCTGCGTGTTAACCTCAAGAAAATCCTGAACTAGGACTCCCAAGTCTCTTTGTGCTTCAGATTTCCAAAGCCTTTCCCAATTTAGAAAATAATCTGTGCATTTATTTTTCCTACCAAAGTGCATAACCTCACACTTACCCGTGTTGTATTCCATCTGCCACTTCTTTGCCCACTCTCCTAACTTAACCAAGTCCTTCTGTAGACTCCCTGCTTCCTTAGTGCTACTGTCCCTCCGCTTATCTTTGTGTCGTTTGCAAACGTAGCAGCAATGCCCTCAGTTACTTTGTCCACATTGTTAATGTGATCCCAGGCCCCTGCAGAACTCCACTAGTCACCGGCTACCATCCTGAAAAAGACCCCTTTATCCCTACTCTCTCCCTTCTGCCAGTCAGCTAATCCTCTATCCATGCCAGTACCTTGCCCTAACCCAATGGGCTCTCATCTTATTTAGCAGCCTCCCGTGCAGCACTTTGTCAAAGGCCTCTGGAAATCCAAATGGGTCACATCGATTGGCTGTCCTTTGTCTAACTTGTCTTCTTAACTCCCCAAAGAATTCTAATAGATTTTTCATGCATAATCCACCTCACCCCGCCCCCCCCACCACCGCCCTCTGACAATGCCTTGCTGGCTCCGCTCTACTTTATCACGCACTCCGCAATCTTGTCCTTAATAATGGACTCTAAAATCTCACTAACAACCAAAAACAGGTTAACTGGCCTATAGTTTTCTGTCTTCTACCTCCCTCCTGTCTTAAACAGCTGTGTTAAAGTAGACATTTTCCAGTTCCCTGGGACCCTCCCTGACTCTAGTGATTTCTGAAAGATCATTACCAATGCCACTGCAATCTAATGGGAAACCAGGCGATGTTGTAGGTCATCAAGAGTAGAGCTAATAAGTGAATTAGGTTACATGGAGTAATGTGCGAAAATAAAAATCCCAGCCCCATTTGATTCATGTTCTCCCCCCACCCGCCTCTTAAAACAAAGAGCAAGTCTCGATGTTCAATCAAAAGCATTGTGGAATATTGCAGCATAGCACTTTCTGCGTAAAAATATGGAGCTTATCAGGAAGAATTGATTTGATTCCAGTCTTCCATTGGCAAATATGTCATTGTGAATTAACCTTATCCCAAAGAATCCCAGTTTACGTAAAAAGTCATAATTAAAATGTTTCTAACAGTAATTATGATACCAATAACAAATGCATTTTAAAATTCTTTAGGAATTTCTCACAATACCAAAATATCCAGTGAAATATGGGTTCTCACACACCATGACAAGCATCTGCATGATAATAGAGCAGTTAATCGTTAGTGCTTATGGTTATAAATGGGCAAAAAGTTGTGGCGTTGAAGGTAGTTGAAGGTAATAATAGATGATTAAATCGATTCATAATATCAGTGGCAAGTCAAAATTCATTATTAAATTTGGAGAACAAAAATCTATTTGGATGGGATTCAGTAGGTACAGTGCTAGTTTTTAAACGTGTTCTAACATTGGTACAAATTTATATCATACTGCTAATCAGTGTTGTGTTTTACCACTTCTCCCCTGGAGAGATTTTGTTCAGGACATTTCCAGCTTTTCTGAGCAAAGAAAAGTTATGCCATGGTTCCTTCATTAAGTACATTTCATTTTACCCAGTTAAACATAAGCAGCAATCTTAAATGGATCCTGAGAAGTCATTGATATATGCTGATTTACTGTGTCTTGATAAACTATACTGTGGCTCGTTGTTTTCAGAATCATACCACTGGTGGGAAGAAAATTATGCATACTGATGAATGGAGGAATGGTTCTGTTGAGGAACGGCTTGTACATGCTCTAATTAAGGTAAATGCTTGAATATGTGTGGGATTGTGGGTGGCACAGCTTGAATGGAAGAGATTTGGGATTTCCAATGGCAATAAAATGTACTATGTAAACTGAAGCTTCTTTTTTTCTTTTGACCTCTCTCTGTCTTTCTTTCTGTCTCTCTCTCTCTCTTTCTTTCTGTCTGTCTCTCTCTCTCTCTTTCTTTCTGTCTGTCTCTCTGTCTCTCTCTTTCTGTCTCTCTGTCTCTCTCTTTCTGTCTCTCTGTCTCTCTCTCTTTCTGTCTCTCTGTCTCTCTCTTTCTGTCTCTCTCTCTCTCTCTTTCTGTCTGTCTCTCTCTCTTTCTGTCTGTCTCTCTCTTTCTGTCTGTCTCTCTCTTTCTGTCTCTCTCTCTCTTTCTGTCTCTCTCTCCCTCTCTGTCTGTCTCTCCCTCTCTGTCTGTCTCTCTCTCCTTCCTTTTCTCTCTCTCTTTCTCACTCGCTCTCTCTTTCTCGCTCTCTTTTTCGCTCTCTTTTTCTCTCTCTCTTGCTCGCTCTCTTTTTCTCTCTCT
>NC_063340.1:74431390-74431572 GCF_021869965.1 Rhincodon typus
CTCTCTCTCTCTTTCTCTCTCTCTCTTTCTCTCTCTCTCTCTCTTTCACTCTTTCTCTCTTTTTCTTTTTCTTTATCTCTCTCTCTCTTTTGCCCACTCTCTCCCTCTCTTGCCCGCTCCCTCTCTTGCCCGTTGCCTCTTTCTCCCCCTCTTTCTCCCCCTCTTTCTCCCCCTCTTTCTCC
>NC_063340.1:74431582-74431848 GCF_021869965.1 Rhincodon typus
CCCCTCTTTCTCCCCCTCTTTCTCCCCCTCTTTCTCCCCCTCTTTCTGCCCCTCTTTCTCCCCCTCTTTCTCCCCCTCTCTCTCTCTTTTGCTCGCTCGTTCTCTCTTTCTCGCTCGCTTTCTCTTTATCTCTCTCTCTCTATCTCTCTCTCTCTATCTCTCTCGCTCGCTCTTTCTTTTTCCCTCTCGCTCGCTTTCTTTCTCTCTTTCGCTCTCTCCTTCGCTCTCTCTTTCGCTCTCTCTCCTCGCTCGCTCGCTCTCTTTTT
>NC_063340.1:74431858-74439995 GCF_021869965.1 Rhincodon typus
CGCTCTCTCTTTCGCTCTCTCTCCTCGCTCGCTCGCTCTCTTTTTTCACTCTCTCGCTCTTTCTTTCTTTCTTTCTTTCTTTCTCTCTCTCTCTCTCTCTCTCTCTCTTTCTTTCTCTCTCTCCTCGCTCGCTCGCTCTCTTTTTTCACTCTCTCGCTCTTTCTTTCTTTCTTTCTGTCTCTCTTTCTCTTTCTCTCTTTCTCTCTCTTTCTCGCTCTTTCTTTTCTCTTTCTTTTCTCTCTCTCTCTCTTTCGCCCTCCCTCTCTCTCCCTCTCTTTCCCTCTCTCCTTTTCTTGCTCTCTCTTTTTCTCGCTCTCTTCCTTTCCCTTTCTCTTTCTCTCTCTCTCTCTTTTGCACTCTCTCTCTGTCTCGCTCTTTCGTCCTCTCTCGCTCTCTCGCTCTCTCGCTCCCTCGCTCCCTCGCTCTCTCGCTCTTTCTCGCTCTCTCTCTCTTTCGCTCTCTGTCTCTCTCTTTCGCTGTCTCTCTCTCTTTCTTGCTCTCTTTCGCGCCCTCGCGCTCTCTTTCGTGCCCTCGCGCTCTCGCCCTCGCTGGCTCGGTCTCTTTCATTCTTTCTCGCGCTCTCTCTTTCGCGCTCTCTCTTTTTCTCTCGCGCTCGCCCTCTCCCTTGCCCTCTCTCTCTCTCTCTCTCTCTCTCTCTATTTTGCCTTTTGCCCTCTCTCTCTCTCTTTCGCCTATTGCACTCTCTCTCTCTCTCTCTCTCTCGCGCGCGCCCTCTCTCTCTCTCGCGCGCCCTCTCTCTCTCGCCTTCTGTCTCTCGCACTCTCTTTCGCTGTATTTCGCCACCCCCTCGCCCTCTCTCTCGTCCCCTCTCTCTCTCTCTTTCGCCCTCTCTCTCTTTCACCCCCTCTCTCTCTTTCACCATCTGTCTCTCACACTCGCTTTGGCTCTTTCTTTTTTTCTCTTTCGCTCTCTCTTTTGTCCCCCCTCTCTCTCTTTCGCCCCCCCCCCCTTCACCCTCTCTCTCTCTCTCGCTTTTGCTCTCTTTCTTTTTCTCTCTTTCGCGGTCTCGCTTTCGCCCTCTCTCTCTCGCTTTTGCCCTCTCTCTCTCTCTCTCTCTCTCGCTTTTGCTCTGTCGCCCTCGCTGTCTCTGTCGTCCTCGCGCTCTCTCTCGCCCCCTCGCCCTCGCGCTCTCGCTCTCACGCTCTGTCTTCACTCTCCCCCTCAATGTCTTGCTTATTGTGCGTTTTTTGTGTTTCTTTGCTGCATTAATTCAACTTTTATCACTGTTCCTCAGGGTGTAGAAAAATACATAGTGGAAGATACAGCAGAAGCAAGAGCCAATCAAGAAAAGTACCCTCGGCCTTTACATATAATTGAAGGCCCCCTGATGAATGGAATGAAAGTTGTGGGGGAGTTATTTGGAACAGGAAAAATGTTTCTTCCACAGGTGAGACTGGAATAAGCCAGTTCATTATGTGAAGATTAAGGTATATTTGCATTGCCTTTTAATTTTACTTCTGTTTTGGTATTCAATCTTTAGGGAGTCAGCAGCTCAGTTGGCTAGACAGCTAATTTGCAATGTAGACTGATGCCAACAATGTGGGTTCAATTTCTGCTCTTGTTGAAGTTACCATGAAGGAGCCTTCTCAACTTCTTCCCATCCGTTAAGTGTGGTAACCCCCAGGATAAACCACCAGCAGTCATCTTTCTCTGAGAAAACAGCTGTTTAATCCACTCGGACTACTACGACTTTACCTTGTGCATAACAACACAGGAACAGGCCCTGATGCCATTCTAAACTAATTTCATCTGCCTGCACATGGTCCGTAACTCTCTATTTCTGTGTATTCGTTTATCTGTCTAACTGCCTCTTAAACTTTGCTAACGTATCTGCTTCTACCACCTCCCCTGGCAGTGTGTTCTAGGCACGTACCACCCTCTGTGTAAAGAAAATCTTTCCTCGCACATCTCCTTTAATCTTTCCCCTTCTTACCTTAAACCTGCAGCCCCTAGTATTTGACATTTCCACCCTGGGGAAAAGTCTCTGACTATCCATCCCATCCATGCCTGTCATAATTTTGTGTACTTCTAACAGCTTGCCCCATCAGCCTCCCATGCTGCATCGAAAACGATCCAAATTTGTCCACTGTGATAGCTAATACACTCCAATATAGGCAACATCCGAGTAACACCCTCTCCATAGCCTCCACATGTTTCCTAGAGTGTGACCAGCAGAACTGCATACGATATGCCAAATTTAGTCCAACTAAAGCCTAATACAACTGCAACCTGACTTACCAACTTTTATACTCAGTGCCCCAACTGATGATGGCAAATATGCTGTATGCCTTCTTTATTACATTATCCATTTTTGTTGCCACTTCCAGGGAGCAATGGACTTGGACCCCAAGATATCTCTATATATCAATGCTCCCAAAGATCCTGGTATTTACTGTATACTTTCCTCTTGCATTTGACCTCCCAAAATGCATTATCTTACACTTGTCTGGATTAAACTCCATCTGTCATTTCTGCGCCCAACTTTCCAACTAATCCATATTCTTTAATGATCTTCCTCACTATTCACAACTCCAACTTCCATGTCATCTGAAAAATTACAAATCCGACCACCTGCATTTTCATCCAAATCATTTATAAATTGCAAACAGCAAAGGACCCAGTACTGATCCTTGCAGAACAGAACAGGTCACAGATGTCCAGTCAGAAAAACACTCTCCACAGCCACCCTCTGTCTTTTTATGACCAAGCCAATTTTGTATTCAACTTGCCAACTCACCATGGATTCCATGTGATTCAATCTTCTGGACCAGTCTACCTTGAGGGACCGAAATTGACATCACATCCACAAACATCTACCCTCTCCACTACAGGCGCTCAGTAGCAGCAGTGTGTACTATCCACAAGATGCACTGCAAAAATTCATCAAAGATCCTCAGACAGCACATTCCGAGCCCATGACCACTTCCATCTAGAAGGACAAGGGTAGCCGGTATATGGGAACACTACCTGCAAGTTCCCCTCCATGCCACTCACCATCTTCACTTGGAAATATATCACCATTCCTTCACTATTTCTGGGGTCCAAATCCTGGAATTCCCCACCAAAGGGCATTGTGGGTCAACCCACAGCAGGTTCAGACTGCAGCAGTTGAAGAAGGCGTTTCATCACCACCTTCTCAAGGACAATTAGGGAAGGGCTATAAATGCTGGCCAGCCAGCGACGCCCACGTCCCATGAATGAATAATAATAGTAAATTCTTTAGTAAAGTCCATGCAGACAATATCCATTGCCCCACTGTCATCTATCATTTATGTCAGTTACTCAAAAATTCAATCCAGTTTTTTGACACAAGACCTCCCCTGCATTAAAACCATGCTGACTATCTCTATTAAGTTCATTAATCTCCAAATGCGTGTAAATTCTGTCCCTTGATATATTTTCCAATAATTTCCCCACCACTGATGTTAGGCTCACCGGCCTGTAATTTCCTGGATTATCCCAGTTGCCCTTCTTAAACAAAGAAACAACATTGGCTATTCGCCAGTTTTATGGGATCTTGCCTATGGCTAAAGAGGATACAAAGATTTCTGTCCGAGCAATCTTCCCGTTGCCGCCTTCAGTATCTTGGAGATAGATCCTATCTGGTAACATAGTTACCTTAATGTTTTTCAAGACACCCAACACCACCACCTCCTTAATGTTGACATGCTGTAGAATATCGACCTATCCCTCCCAATCTAACCATTATCCAGTGTTCTTCTTGGTAAATACCAATGCAATATACACATTAAGGACATCACTCACTTCCTGTGACTCCATGCATAAATTCCATCCTTTGTCCTTAAGCGGACCTCCCTTTTCCCTAGTTACCCTCTTACTTCTAATATATGTATAAAATGCATTGTAATTCTCCCTAACTAAGAGCATTTCATGGCCTCTCCTAGCCCTCCTAATTTCTTGTTTAAATTATTTTCTGCTTCCTTTATACCCCTCAAGGGCCTTGTTTGACTTCTGTTTCCTGAACTTTACATATGCTTCCTTTCTCTTTTTGACTGAACTTTCAGTATCACTTGTCAATATCACTAAGCGAGTCCTAATCAAATTGGGGCAGTTAAAATGACTCACAAAACAACCCTATTGTTTTAACATTTTACCATGATCTGCTTACATATCTGTTCCTCCAGATTCTGCTGGCTATTAGAAGGCCTGTGCATAACTCCATCGTAGTGATTGCACCTTTCTTATCCCTAAGTTCTACCTATATGGCCTCACTGGATGAGCCCTCCAAAATGTCCTCTCTTAGAACAGCTATAACATTCTCCTTAATCAGGAAGGCAAAATCCCCATGTCTTTTACACCTCTCTCTATTTCACCTGAAACTTCTAAACCCTGAGCTGTCAGCCCTGCCGTTCTCTCAACCACATCTCTATAATGGCATCCATTCTGTCATCCCATTTTAATGCAAGGCTGTAAGCTCATCTGCCTTGACGACTGTTATATTTCTTGCATTAAAATAAATACACTTTGGACCACGTTCTGCCATGTTCGTTAACCTGGCCTAGTCCTGCCATGTTCATTAACTTCTTTCTTTATTCACTCCTAGGGTGCAGATGTTATGCTTTGCATTTCTGAATTAGGGAAGGCAATCAATTAGATTTTAACCTATTCACTATTCAGTGAGTCATACTTGGAAGTATGAGTGGGTAGATGACAAGATCAAGCTTATTTATAATAATTATTCCATCAACAGTAACAATACAGCAAAGTACCAAAGGATGGCGGTGCCCATGGAATCAGTAGAAGCTTCTGCTTTTCGATGCAGAGATGACGGAATTATCAAAAACATCTTGTGGATGTGTGAACTTTGAACAGTTAGTTCTGAGTTTATTTAGATGCAATTTGATTTGCAAATATGAACATATGAATCAGGATAAAATCGTATTTAATCTGGTTTTGGCCTCTCCTTTACGGCCCTAACCTTTGGCTTCCTTGTTGGTCGGGAATCTATTTACCTGTGCCTTATAAATATTCGATGACTCTGCCTCCAGTGCTGTCTGGAGAAGAGTTTTCATTTTTCATTTTTATTTTTAATTTTATATTTGTGTCTAAATAGTTCATTTTTATTAAAAGTAGTGTAATAATTCTTGAGCAAGAGATTCTAAATTTCAAAGTCCAGCTGAAATTGATTGCAACATGAGCTCGTGCTGTAATTCAGATATTTCAGCTGGGCAAGATTTGATGATTTTGAAGTGTCCAATTTGAGTATTTTCACACATTTTTCAATGTTTTGTAAATCAGATTTATTTTATGTCATCAGGTTGTTAAATCTGCTCGAGTAATGAAGAAAGCTGTGAATTACCTTATCCCCTTCATGGAGAAGGAGAGAGAGGAAAGATTGGCGCAGTCAGGCCATTCAGAAGAAATGGTACGTTATTGCATATAGAACTGGGATTACAGGCTTGTATGGCCTCCTTTATTATTTTATTAGAAGGCCTGCTTTTAAATATCTTCCATCTGAATGTAGTACTGATTTTATTTTCTTAGAGTATTTTTCCAAAGTAAAATAGTGCAGGTGCTGGAAACTTGAAATAAAAACACAAACTGCTAGAAGTATGACCTAAATTATTGTCATGCGTTTAATGGTTTTGGCAGGGTGAGAGACACAGATCAGTGAGTGGTCCACTTGCTTGTGCCCATGCCATCTCAGCAAATCTAGTGTTAGGTGGCGAACTAGCAGCCATCTGGAGAGAAAGTGGCGAATTAACAGTGCAGAAGGGGACTACGTACCCAGTCAGGGTCATATCCATTAACTGTGTCACTCTCGCCATAGATGTTATCTGACCCACTGAATATTTCTAGCACTGTCGTCTTATACATTTTTTGAAACGTTACTTAACTTTGAAATACCAGTGAGTTCTACCTCCTTTCTCTGGTTAAGACATATGGCTGGTAACATGCTCACACCACTAGTACTGATAGTATGGGGTAGAAAAGGCATTTATGGATTTACTGAGGCAAAATGTTGCAACTTAAAAGGAAGCCATTCAATCCATCAGTTTGTACCCTCTGTTTTGATGAATGTTCCAGTTGGTTTCACTCTCCAGCTCTTTCTTCATATCCCTCCAGGTCTTTTTTCACTCTAGTTATTTGTCCAAATGTCCTTTGAAAGTTGCTGTGTTTAATGTTTCCACCATCCTAATAAGTAGTATATACCAATTACTAATCACTCATTTCCTTCTTTCTAATCACTATTGATCTGACATTTATAATTAATTATTTTGTGGTTCTGATTTATTTTTATGTGAAGCACTTAGTGATGTTTTAGAGATGTGAAAAGCTGTTTTGTAAAATCGATTTGAGTTTTATTTTCACCTTTTACTCTGTCTGACTGAGGATATTTTCTGCCTTGAGAATTACAGATTCAAAATGGGGTTTTTTTGTATTTTATTTACACCAGACACTGTGCTATTTATATATAACATTACCCATGTCTGTGAGGCCATAGCACAGTTATCACAGTTTGGATTAATAAGTCACTTGGCTTTAATGTTTCTTTAACTTCAAGCCGTGGGCTCAAGGGGTTGAATTAATTATTCCTCTTGCTAGATTCATACATATATTGATTTAAAACAGAGGCTAATTAATGTTCCTGGGGAGATATTAGATTAGTTAAAGAACCAGAAAATAAAAGCTGATGAGTAAAATACTGGAGGAATCCACAAGAATGGGAAAAATTAATGTCAACAGTTTCTTGAAGATATAATAATCACAACTAAATCTGGCAAGGAATTCGGGAAAACTTCTTTACTGAAAGAATTATGTCATTTTGTTTTTGCCTTTAAAAACTGTGGACTACAAGAAGTAAGAATCGTTTTTAGAAACGATGATTTTTCAGGAAGGCTGCATATTTTCACAGCAAAGAATTTGATATCTATTTTTTGGTGGCTATGGGTTCCTGCAATGTGTAGATGATCAGGAACTGAGGAGTTATTTACAAGTGAAGCTGATTTGGTTCTCAGATAACTGAGCAGTTAGAACTGGAAACAAGTTTGAGACACTGACGCAGAAAAATCAGAAGAGTGCGTTCTTCTCTTCAGTAGAAACTGCCTGTTCTGCCTGCCAGTTTGGAAAAAAGCTCAGTTTAAACGTGAAGGAAAAACCTTTCCTTCAGTTGTTGTGAGCTGTGACTTTTGAATGGATAAATCAGAGACATTATCCAAGTGAATCAGAGATGGTAGGAACTACCAATGCTGGAGTCTGAGATAACAAGGTGTGCAGCTGGATGAACACAACAGGCCAGGCAGCATCAGACGAGCAGGAAAGCTGACGTTTTGGGTCTGGGCCCTTTTTCAGAATTTCCAGTGGAAACTTCCAGAGAAAAATAGCTGAACACAAAGGGTATGGCTAGCCAAAATAGGATAATCTCAACTTTGAAATCAAGAAGCAAAGACACTGAACTCGCAGCATTTCTGAGCAGTCAACATTGATGTACTGAAGTGAAACCAGTTAAATACAAGAGTGAGAAAGGCATAGATGGTTATACGGATGGAATGAGTTAAGGTAAGGCGGTGGTATCTTGAGTGGAGCATAGATGTTTAATGTTTTAGCAAAGATCTGTAGCTTGGGGTGTGGCTGGAGTTGTTGGTGGGTTCGCCGAACTGACTGGTTTTTGTGCAAATGTTTTGTCCCTCTTCTAAGTGACATTTTCAGTGCTGTCTAGCCTCCGTTGAAGCGCTGTTGTTCTGTTCCATTCTGAATATATGCAGTCCGTTCTGTTATGGTGGGTAGTTCTGTTTCCAGTTTTGCTCTGTAGTGGTGTGTAGTTGGGATCTATTTCAACATGTTTGTTTATTGTACCAATGGTTGAAAACCAGGCTTCCAGGAATCCTTGGCTTTGTTTTACTTGTCCTAGTACTGTTACATTGTTCAGTTAAACTAATATCCTTCTTTGTTGGAGTGAATTGAAATGAGGGAGAGTTGGTCATGCCGTTTTGCTGTGAGTTGGTGTTCATGTATCCTGGTGACGAGTTTCCTGCCCATCTGTCTTATGTATTGCTTCTCGCAGTTGCTGCATAGAACATAGAACATTACAGCGCAGTACGGGCCCTTGGTATTTTGTATATCGCATTTGTCCTGCTCATTGCGGGTATGGGGT
>NC_063340.1:74440395-74504241 GCF_021869965.1 Rhincodon typus
ACCCCATACCCGCAATGAGCAGGACAAATGCGATATACAAAATACCATGCAGCAACTGCGAGAAGCAATACATAAGACAGATGGGCAGGAAACTCACCACCAGGATACATGAACACCAACTCGCAGCAAAATGGCACGACCAACTCTCCCTCGTTTCTATTCACTCCAACAAAGAAGGGCATCAGTTTAACTGGGACAACGTAACAGTGCTAGGACAAGCAAAACAAAGACAAGCACGAGACTTCTTGGAAGCCTGGTTTTCAACCACTGGTACCATAAACAAACATGTTGAAATAGACCGTATCTACATACCACTACGGAGCAAAACCGGAAACAGAACCACCCATCGTAACAGACCGGATAACGGAACAGAACAATGGTACAATAACGGAGGCTGTACAGCACTGAAGATGTCACCTAGAAAGGGTACGAAACATTTGCATGAAAACCAGACAGCTCAGTGAACCAACCAACAGCTGGAGTATTGATGCTGTGACAGCCTAGTTGGTCTAAATTAACTGTTCTATGCTGTAATTTCTGTCTAATTACAGTTTTGTAAACCAAGTCAAACAATTTTAACAGTACAGTTTTCTAAATGCAAACAATCAATAGATTGTATTATTTTTTCAGAGCCCATATCAAGGCACTGTTGTTTTAGCTACTGTGAAGGGAGATGTTCATGACATTGGCAAGAACATTGTTGGTGTGGTATTGACTTGCAACAACTTCAGGTAAACTTACTACGACATATCTTGTCGTCTTCCACTTGTTAGTACTTTTTTTTTATTCTTCCAGCGTTGTAATTCTTTTCAAATTAAGGTTAGTACCCTTGGTCCAAGTGTCCTTGGCCCAACCATCCTTAGTTGCTTCATCCATGACGTTCTCTCCATCATAAGACTCATCAGTTAATAAAACATTCAATGCCCAAGAACAATATGATCTGAACAATCTCTAGAATTGGGCTGACCAGTGCCAAATAACATTAATGCCACACAAGTGCCAGGCAATGACCATTTTAAACAAGAATCTGACCATTTTGATATTCAATGATATCGCTGTCACTGAATTTCCCATATCAACATACATAGGGTTACCATTGACCAGAAATTGAACTGGACTAATTATATAAGTACTGTGGCTACAAGAACAAGTCAGAGGCTAGGAATCTTGCCCAGGTAAGTCACCTCTTGACTCCCCAAAGGCACAAATCAGGAGTGTGATGGAATACTTCCATATGCCTGGATGAATGCAACTCAAACAACATTCAAGAAGCTTGACACAATCCAGGACAAAGCAACCCACTTTATTGGCACCACATCCACAAACATTCACACCTTCCACCACCGATGCTCAGCAGCAGTATACACCATCTTCAAAGTGCACTGCAGAAATTCACCAAGGCTTCTTGGACAGCACCTTCCAAATCCACGACCACTACAGTTTAGAATAAGGGCAACAGATACACCACCACCTGCAAGCTCCCCACCAAACCACTTGACATTCAGACTTGGAAACATATTGCCATTCCTTCAACGTCACTGAGTCAGATTCCTGGAACTCCCTCCCTAATGGCATTGTGAGTGTACCAACACCGAGTGGATTACAAAAGTATATGAAGTCTACTCACAACTACCTTAAGAGCAACTAAGGATGAGTAATAAATCCTGGCCTAGCCAACAAGGTCTGTACACAGTGAGTGAATTTTAAAAAATCATTGTTTTATGTAGGTTTTAAATAATCTGCTATTGTTATTTTGACAAATAGCTGCTAAAATTTCTTGTTAGATTTAGAATGGATGTGTCAAGAATACCCTCTGAAAGAAAGATCTAACTGTAATCACCACAAATCTGCAACAATTACTTTACCTTTCTGCAATACCTTTTGTGTGCCCCTTCTGAAACCTGATTGTCTGCCTGAAGTGTGTCTGGAGGACTTCATGATTCTTATGAGTTTTTTAAGCCAGCTGCATGTGGCAAGACCCAAGATGCAACTGCATGCGACTGTTTATATACGTCAAAAATTCAGAGCAACAGCCATGTGAACATTCCACACTTTTTATTTTCTTCAAGAACTAACCATTATTACCCAAAAGTGTTTTCTTTCCCAAAATGAATCACTGTGGAAAGAAATGCATTTTTTCCCCTTTAGCTTGTGAGAGTGTGTGTGGAACAACTTCTGTTGATCGAGCTTTGTTTTATAATAAATCAATAACATTGTATGTATTTCAGAAACCTGCTTGGAGGATCTTCATGCTAAGTCTAATATAGAAAAAGAATATCATTGGCATATTGGGAACTCGGTAAAACAATTAAATATATGTTGAAAACAAAAAATGCTGGAGATCACAGTGGGTCAGGCAGCATCAATGTAGAGAAAGCATGCTAACGTTTGAAGTCTAGATGACTCCTCTTCAAAACTGATGTGATGTGTGGAGAGGAGAGCATGGAGTCTTGGGGGAGAAAGAATGTTGACAGTTCATATTAAGTGATCAGAATGTGAGAATGGCAGAATAGTTGTGTGCCAAACTGCCAGACTGGAAAAACAGTCTCACTGGCGTGGGGGGAGGGGAGAGAGGACAGACATGCTGACAGAGAATGTAACAACTAAAGCTTTTTTAAAAAAAAAGGAAGGACTGAGAGTGGTTCATAATTTGAAGGTGTTGAGCTCAATATTAAGCCCAGAAGATTCTAAAGCGTAAATTTATGTTGTAAACCAAGGAGTCATGGCACTAGACCGTGAATACACGTCTCCCATCTCAGTTGTAACAATTTACAATTTGCATAAGTTTGAAACTTAAAAGAGTTTGGTCGGAGGGAAGAAGTTATTTGTCTAATGAAATGCACCTTTGTACATTATAAATTGAGGTAACTGTGTTAATGGATTAACTATTGCTCTGTTAGATATTTTGCAGTGGAAGTTACAAAGGCTGCTCAACATCCAGTCCTATTCCCTCAGACCCAGTAATTCAACTTAAAGCTGTTTTCAGTGTTTATAATTTCGTAGAAGCATGAAAAAAGTTGTTGTACAAATAATTAGAAAGGAATAAGGATTGAATCAGTTTCGAAAAATTCTAAATGATCTGTAAAGAGTATTTCCAATAAACAAAACAGTCAAGCAAATGGTAATAACTGTGTAGAATACCGACTTTTAAAATCTGTTGTTGTAATGCTGTTGGTTTTAGGAAAGATGGGTTATTGGCTTTTATTATAATGCAATCTAATGCAGCACATTAAAATCTTAACTGAAATTACAGTTACAAATCTTTTAGGTTTATTTATTCCTGCCAGAACGTGGCAACATCCTGTATCTAGGCACAAGTGACAACATTAAATAAATCTAAATTTCTACCTTAAACTCTGAACCAGATATCTGGTATCTGTATCAAATTCAGTGAACATCATGTAAATCGTTTCTCACACACACAACAAAAGTGATGTGACCTTTAAATTGAGCATTATAAAGTTCATAATAGCGTGTCTTGTTGGGATAACCAGACTGAGGATGCATACTTTCATTATTTTTCAAATCCGAACTTTGATTCTACAACTGTTGTAATTATCGTTACAGAGTGGTTGATCTGGGAGTGATGACTCCATGTGATAAGATACTGCGAGCAGCTATCGAGAATAAAGCAGGTACAAATGACCACAAATTCTTTGACTCTATTAAATAAGCTTAGCAGCTAAACTCTTTTACATGCATATAGGTTTTTATTTTTCATGCTGTGTTTTTCCTTCTTGCATTCTGTGTGCATCATTGCAGTGGGTAAGAAGCTGTATGCTTTGAAGCTGATTTTGTTTTCCAAGGAAATTACATATAAATTTAGGTTTAGTCTCAATCCCTCAGCACCTCTGGTTCCCTAAAGATTGATAAACTGGTCACTAAACAATGCTGAGAGAAAAGATTTGAATTTAGTGCATTTGAAAGCAAGTTACTTTGTCTTCACTGTCTCGCTCTCTGTGCATCCAGATCACAATGGTGAGTGGTTAATCTACCCCCAAACCTCACCTCTGCCAGAACCTTCTTAATCAGCTGCCAGGAAATACATAAAAGTAACTTCAGAAATGCTTGTCTCTAATTAGCTTTATATTTCTGGTCTCTACCTGATGGATTTGCGCAATTCTGTATCTAAGATTTTAAGTTCAAATCCACAGGCTTTTTAGACGCAGTAGAAATCACATCTGACCAACTGTTGATTTAGTTGAAACATCAGTGTTGTGAATGGGTTTGACTGCATGTTCTCTTTTAAATTTTATGACAGATATTGTTGGACTATCAGGTCTCATAACACCATCTTTGGATGAGATGATATATGTTGCCAAGGAAATGGAACGGTTGGGTATGAAAATACCTTTACTGATTGGTGGAGCAACAACCTCAAAGTAAGTAACTAGTTGGAATAGAATATTATCCAAATGTGAATGATCCTATGAGAGAAGATATTCCTCCTCATCTCAGTCTTAAATGGGAGACTGCTATATACCCCCTAGTTCACACTAGGAATCTGACTTCTCTGAGCCTCTTGTATTGCGATACGTCCCTGTCTATGCACAGGAACAGAAACTGTACCTCGTACTCCAAATGTGACTTTGCTTAATGACCTGTATAGTTGTAACAAGACTTGTGTACTTTTGTACTCCATCTCCCTTGTCCTACATAATGCAGCTCTTAATTAAGTAACAGTGGCTGGACCATTGATGTTTGTTCAATAGCTATTCATCCCATTTTTTTCTCGTTCATTGTTCAGGCGATATTCACCCCACGCACTCCACCCCCACCAAATCTTCACAGAAACATTAAGTTACATCCTAGCTAGAACATAGCTATTTGGTGCTAAATTCCCTCAGCACTTCCACCAACTGACTACTTACCATCTACAAGCCAAGAAGAGTAATTTTAGCAGGGCATGTTATTAAACTGTGGTGCTTCCTGGTGCTTCTAGAAATAGTACCTGCATTGCAATTGGTATCAGTTACTAATTTTCCATGGCCTGTTGTTCATGAACACCTCTATTCACTTGTGTTGCTTCCATCACTACTGTTAGGTTTTTATAGTATTTTGACATCAGTATAAAAGGTATGATAATATAGTATGGAATAATAATTTACCCTGCATTTTTAATGTAAGTTGAAGAACAGGATACAAAGAGATGTTTGGTTAATTCTCTATCAAATTCATTAAATGACCATCCCTTAGATACAGTACCCATGAGACTAGTGCTGATTATAACTTGTGCAAAAGATCCATCAGTAAACACATAATGTTTACCGCTGACACTAGCTCAGCAAGACTAGGGTGAAGAGCCCAAGGTTAAAGCATGTCCTATCGTTTCAAGGTTAATTAAATACTGAAAAGAAAGGTTGAAGTTAAAGCATTACATATCTATGCCTAGTTAAATGATATAATCTGCTAGGATATTGTGCATACTGTATAAAGTGACATTCATTTGATATGCTTTTGTAAAACTGTTGCACAATGGCACCTGTTTCTTGTTCACTGAATTCACTAATCATGTCTCTTACCATCTATAACCTGTCCTATTAATACCCAACTATCCTCAGCTGCTGCTTCAATGACTTTCCCTCCATCATAAGATCAGATGTTGGCTGATGAAATTACACAATGTTCAGCACCATTTGTGACTCCTCAGGTACTATACCAGTCTATGTCCAAATGCAGCAAGACCTGGACAATATTCAGACTTGGACTGAAAAGTGCAAAGCAGCATTTGCACCACACAAGTTCCAGTCAAATACCATCTCCACAAGAGATAATATAACTATATTGTCCCTTGATATTCAGTGGTGTTAATATAATTGAATCCCCCACTATAAACACCGTGGGGTTACCATTGACCAGAAGCTGAACTGGACGAGCCATCTAAATACAGTGGCCAGATGCTAGAATCCTGCAAGGAGTAACTCACCCTCTGACTCCCCAAAGCCTGTCCACATTTACAAGACACAAGTCAGTAGTATGATGGAATACTCACAACTTGGCACTATTCAGGACAAAGGAGCCCATTTGATTGATACCTCATACACAAATATCCACTCTGTAGCTGCCATTCAGTAGCAACAGCACGTACCGTCTACAAGTTGCACAGCAGAAATTCATAAAGGCCCCTTTGTCAGCACCTTCCAGTCCCATGACCACTTCCATCTAGAAGTACAAGGCAATTGATACATAAGAGCACCATCACCTGAAAGTTCCCCTCCAAGCTGCTCAACATCCTGACTTGGAAATATATCACGTTCCTTCAGGGTCACTGGGTCAAAATCCTGGAATTCCTTCTCAGTTGGCATTGTGGGCTGCAGCATTTCAAGAAGACAGCTCACCACTACCTTCTCAAGGGCAATTAGGGACCAGCAGTAAATGTTGACAGCCAATCCAGAATGAAAAAGATACAGTTACTCCCCGAAAGCCTTTGGCTTTATGTCCACTATATTCATTATTTCCTTTCACGTACTGTTAGTGAGATCATGTTTGCTTGATCCTGACGTATAGAATCTAACTAAGATTGTTTTGCCCAGCATGGTTTTGTTTGCTACCACAGTGGCTAATATCTGAAAACTTTGTGCAGAGTAAGCACCTTTCTAGTTTTTATGGCTGAGCTACTCACTGCCTTGAACAGTTAAACCAGTGTGAATCTTGACTAATATATTTTTAAATTGACTCAGAATCAAGTAAATGCAAATGATCAGAGTTACTTTTCTCATTCCAGAACACACACAGCTGTCAAAATTGCACCAAAGTATAATGCACCTGCTATTCATGTCCTAGATGCTTCTAAGAGTGTTGTTGTGGTAAGTGTTCTTGTGAGATTGCTCTCGCAACTACTTTATAATTTAAGATTATTTTGAAGTTCTTTGTTCTGGCTTATTTTATGTACCTTCCCATTTAATAGTTAAAGGACTTAGCAGATATTCTTCATCTAATCACCTGTGCAGTTGAAAATCAAAGAACTTTATAAGCAACAGTATTTAAACCAAGGTCATTTCTATTATGTGTGACTGATGGCTTAATATACTATTAAAATAGTAGTCAAATTGATGTAAACCAACCCAGATTAGTTTAATTATGTGGCAACTCAAAATAGGGTCAGTGGAACTGAAACTCGAGTATCGCACGCTCCAACCATTGCCGTTTTGAATTGGCACTAAAGTGCCACACAGATGTTTCAGTTATTAGGCTTCTTGAGCATACGAATATTTTAATAATCCCTGTGATTTTTCTAGTTGGCTTGAGAAAGCTGGGTTTGGCCTTTTAGAAGAGCTAGATAAGTTTCCTGCAATGATAACTTTCTTGAACTTGTTTCACACAAACACAGTCCTTTCATCTCCAATTTCTAACCTTACTATTCCCAGGAACTGATGTTTCCAATTCTCATTTCTAAAAACTCACCATTGCACAAACAATGTCATTTTCAATTCCCTACATCAATGCTTGGAACAATAGGACCCCTAAATATTTAACAGCTTCAATGAATCTTCCTAAATGTGAGACAGACATCAGAATTTTTCACATTGAATGAAAATGTTTCAAACTTATAAAGTATATTAGTAATAATCATTTGGTAGTACAGAACTTGCATATTGCTGGGAAAAGACACATTTTACAATGGGCCTGCTGTGTTCATCCAGCCCTGCACCTTGTTGTCACACATTTTACAATGCCTTGTTCAGCTATAATCTTGTCTATGAGCATGTATCACATGGAGTTTTTTTATGCTGCTTTGAATGCTTTTTTAGCTCATTAAGTCTAATTATTCCCTTGTTTTATAAATTGTAGTGCTCTCAACTTTTAGATGATTACCGTAAGGATGACTACTTTGAGGAAGTAACTGAAGAATATGAAGAGATTCGACAGGATTATTATGATACTTTAATGGTCAGTTTATACACTAGCTTATACATTAGATACTGAGATGTAATGATTGCATTTTTTTCTGAGGGAATGGGAGAAAGTAATGTTTTCTGTGAATGAGAATTGATCTGGGTTGAGGTGTTAAGAGATGTAAGGATAGATAATTGCTTCGGAATTTAGTTCAGGAAAATAAATAAATATTTATGCTAAACCTTGTATTGTGAAATTGGCTGCATGTGAATCCATGTTAAGGAAATCAGTTTCAGGAAAGAGTGAACTAATGGATCAATTGCCTTATTCTTGCTCTAATTTCAAAATGTTAAGTTTCCAATGAGTTTTGGCAATTCTATTTTGGCAGTTATGCTGATGAGGAAATTTGATATATTTGGTGAGTGTCACAGGTAATTTGTCTGTTCATTGATCAGAATTTTATTGTTTGCAGGAAAGAAATTATTTAACATTAGAGCAAGCCAGAAATAGAGGGTTCCACATAGACTGGCTTTCTCATCCTAAGCCAGGTGAGTAATAACATAGTGTATCTATTTAGTAACATTCTTCTTGTCACAGATGGATTTGAATAACTATTGCAGAAACTATTTTGAAAGGTATTTTTAATGTGGAATTTGATTCATTTGTTTTCATCACCTTGCATCATTTGGAATTCATAGGAAAGCATCAAGGCAATTTTTTTTTGCCAGAATTGTACCAGGAGGAATCAGAGATATCTTCTAGACCCACCTTGGTCCTCATTTTATATTTTTATCATATAGAGTTGTTCCGTTTTAATTCACTGCAGGAAGTGCCTGTAATCAGCACAGCCCCTCTGGAGAATGTTACTGCTGCTGCTTCCTTGCTATCTCCTGGGAAATCTGCTGTCATGTTATGCCACATCTGTCTGTCTCAATATGGCCAAAGGAACATAGGGTGGAACTCTCCAACCCCTTTCTTGACATGAGCATTGGTGAGCCATTTGGGAAAAATAGGACTAGACTGGCAGAAATGAGATTCTCCACATTGAAAAGAGAAAGTCTGATCCTCCAACCACATGTTGAATGGCCAGATAAGAATCTTTCTAATGAACAGCGAGAGGCCTGCTGGGTCCATTTAAATGCATTAGCATACCACTATTACCTAACCTCACTTCATTAATATGCAGTTTCTCATTTTCCCACTTGCTGAATTTAAAAACTAGATGACAACGTTCCCAATGTGAAAGTCAGCGCAGGTACCTGGGGAGGCAATGGCCTAGTGGTATTGTCTCTGGACTGTTAATCCAGAGACCTGGATAACATTCTGGGGACCCGGGTTCAAATCCTGCCATGGCAGATGGTGGAATTTGAATTCAATAAAATATCTGGAATTAAAAATCTAATGATGACCATGAATTCACTGTTGATTGTCAGGAAAAACCCATCTGGTTCACTAATGCCCTTTAGGGAAGTATACTGCCATCCTTATCTGGTCTGGCCTACATGTGACTCTGGACCCACAGCAATGTGGTTGATTCTGAACTGCCCTCTCTGCAATTAGGGATGGACAATAAATGCTGCGTAGCCAGCCAAGTCCTCATCCCGTTAATGAATAAAGAAGAAAAAAAAAATTCCACCTGGCTACTTGCTCCTCCCACCCTCCATCTTGGACATCAAATCCCCAGTGTTTCATGGAATGCCCCATAGACAGTAAGTGCCTGCACCCTGCCCATAGACATCAGACTTGTACCATCGTCACCATACTTTCATGGCACATCTCTAGCCTACCTACAATACAGTTCTATATTTAAATGCACTTTGAAGCCTGCAGGCACCTATCATTGTAATGCTGCTGCCATAAAATTTAGCATGCAGGACAATTTGTGGTTGAACCAGGGTGCATCTCAGGGCTTCACTTGCTGTCTTAATGCTTTCTCACTTTACACCTACCTGGATGTGCACAGCATCTCTGCCTTGTCTGGCCTCGTCTTTTAGTGCTGACACAAAACTAGTCTGCATGTCATGGTCATCAGCGGTCAGTCAAAGTATTAGACATGTTGCTGTCACATCTGCACCATGTGCCAGCAATGTATGTGGCAAACACACAGCTATTGGTTGAAGCACATGCAGTGTCTCAAAGTCTAAAGGGTGTCGTTTTTAGGTCCAGGGAGACAACATTCTGTCAGGAGTTTCCAGTTCAGTAGTTTGCATGCAATATCTGAAATTCATCCAGGGCTTAGACACAATCAGCAGTCATTTCAGACTGTCAGGGTCAGGGGCTGTGTATCACTACAGTTAAGGGTATAGGCCACGGTCATTCCTGCAGGGCCAGTAAAACCAGTCAGGGGATAGTAGGAACTGCAGATGCTGGAGAATCTGAGATAACAAGGTGTAGAGCTGGATGAACACAGCAGGCCAAGCAGCATCAGAGGAGCAGGGTTGCTGACGTTTTGGGTCTAGACCCTTCTCGTCAGCCTTCCTGCTCCTCTGATGCTGCTTGGCCTGCTGTATTCATCCAGTTCTGCAGCTAGTTATCTTAAACCAGTCAGGGGAATCGTATGTCAGCCTTTAGGGGCGGCACAGTGGCTCAATGGTTAGCATTGCTGCCTCACAGCACCAGGAGCTCGGGTTCGATTCCACCCTCGGGCGACTGTCTGTGTGGAGTTTGCACATTCTCCCTGTGTCTGCGTGGGTTTCCTCTGGGTGCTCTGGTTTCCTCCCACAGTCCAAAGATGTGCAGGCTAGGTGGATTGGCCATGCAAAATTGCCCCTAGTGTTCAAGGATGTGTAGATTAGGTGGGTTAAATGGGGGATGGATCTGGGTGGGATGCTCTGAGGGTCGGTGTGGACTTAATGGGCTGAAGGGCCTGTTTCCATGCTGTAGGGATTCTAAGATGGAGGAACTATATAGACAGCAGTCTTGGGTCTATTCATTCATCAGTCAGGGATGTCTGTCCAAGTCTGACCACAGTTATCTCTGGAGGTTAGCTCATTGAAAGTTAGGGAATTCATCAGCAGACCACTGCTGTGGTTGGAAAGTTGGGGAAGTCAGTAATGGGGATTGGAGGCAGCATGCTAGGATACAGCAGGGAGTCTCAATATATAAAGGTGGATGGTGACCCCGATGCCTTGGATGGCATGCAAGGCGGGGGTAATTAATGAGGGTCCTAACCACCCTTACTTCACTGATGCAAACAGTGCAGGTTGATAATTATAGTTAACATTGCTAGTTTGTAGGGCTTGAGTCAGAGAGTAATGTTGAAAGATGAAGTTGTAATTCAGAGGTGCCTGGAAGAATGTGGAAGCTCTGTATTGATAGGCTTAACAGGAAGTATGAGGAAGAAAGGGAAATGGAGATTCAGGGTGCCCGTTGATTCCTGGGCTGAGCAGGTCACTCATTGTGCTGATCGCAACCTGCATTGCCTTCCTTACTCTTGCAAATCATAAACTGGAACTTTGTTTTGATGACACCCAAAGTGGACAGAGTAAATGTTAATTTTCTGTCTGAGCATGTGGGCTGTACTTGTCAACAATCTCAGGATTTTCAAAGTTCAATTGCATTAATCAGGCACTTACACAGTATAGGTTGAAGACGTCTGTTTTCATTGAACCCTGCATTTGAAATGCACGCATTGTCCAACTATGTGAGATGCAGATTCTGCTCATATGCAATCCTGACCATGCCATTGCAGATTGAAGTTACTCATCACTGTGAAGCAAAAGTAAGCACAGGCAACCTCAAAAGTGACACCGTGGCCCACTGTTCACAAAAGCAAAGATCTCATAGCCTGCACAGGGGCATTGGAGCTGATTTTCACCTTGAAGTGTAAGTATTCATCAACACGCCCCTATATGCAATGTTGCATTTGGAGTCATTGAATCATAGACTCATACAGCATGGAAACAGACCTTTGGTCCAATTTGTCCATGCCAACCAGACATCCCAATCTAACCTACTCCTATTTGGCTCATATACCTCTTAAACCCTTCCTATTCATGTACCCATCCAGATGTCTTTGAAATGTTGCAATTGTACCAGCCTCCACTATTTCCTCTGGCAGCTCATTCCACACACCCTCTGCATGAAAAAGTTACCCTTCAGGTCCTTTTTAAATCTTTTCTCTCTCACCTTAAGCATATGCCGTCTAGTTTTGGACTCACCCACCGTAGGATTTCTTGGGTGGTGTTGAGATTTAGGGATAAAGTATCAGTAATCAAACAGCATTTATTATCTGCTGTATTTTCATAACAGGGCTTATACTGCATTCGTTGGAATGCGGTCCATATGTCAAGGATTCATGTAGATGTGTTCCATAGCCCTCCTTGTTGGAGTCCAATCTGTTGGATTGTACAAAACCATCAAGGGCCAGATGCCTTACAAGGATGACTCCTGGGGGACATGGGCTACCGTTTGAAAATGTGGCTGATAACTACATTATGCAAACCCCAGACTGAATTGCAGCCCATTTTTTGACCAGATCCAAAGCAGAGCAGACAACAGGCTTGCTGAAGATGAGGTTCCGATACTTAGACAGTCTTGGACAGTTTTGCAGGACAGTTCAGACCAACAATGCCACATAATCTTTGCATGACGTGCTCTGCAAAGGGATGCAATAGATTCTGAAGAGTTTGGAGAGTGGCAGTGGTCTTCCAAGGTGAAAGATGAGGGCATTGAGCAATTTTCTGATTCAGAATGTGGATGTACTACTAGAGAAGGAGCAAAACTTGACCTACTCTTGGCAAACAAGGCAGGGCAGGTTCCTGAGATGTAAGTGGGGTAGCACTTTGGGACCAGTGATCATAATTCAATTAGTTTCAAAATAGTGATGGAAAAGGAGACCGGATGTAAAAGTTACAGTTCTAAATTGGAGAACGGCTAATTTTGATGGTATTAGTCAAGAGCTTTCTAAAATTGATTGTGGGCAGATATTCGCAGGTAAAGGGATGGCTGGAAATGGGAAGCCTGCAAGAATGAGATAATGAGAGTCAAGAAACAGTATGTTCCTGTTAGTGTGAAGGACAAGGGTTCCTGTTAGTGTGAAGGGCAAGGCTGGTAGATGTGTAAAGAATGCTGGATGACTAGAGAAATTGGGTTTTTGGTCAGGAAAAGGAAGGAAACATACGTCAGTTATAGACAGCAGGGATCGAGTGTGTAGCTAGAAGACTATAAAGGCAGTAGAAGTATACTTAAGAGGGAAATAAATAGGACATGAGATAGCTTTGGCAAGTAGGGTTAAGGAGAATCCAACGAGATCCTACAAATACATTAAGGACAAAAGAGTAACTAGGGAGAGAATAGGCCCCCTTAAAGATCAGCAAGACTGCCTATGTTTGGAACCACAGGTGACTGGGGAGATACTAAATGAGTGTTTTGTATCAGTGTTTACTGTGGAGAAGGATATGGAAGATATAGAACTTGGGGAAATAAATAGCAACATCTTGAAAAATGTCCATATTACAGAGGAGGAGGTATTGGACGTCTTACAGGTGGATAAATCCCTGGGACCTGATCAGGTGTACCCTGGAACATTGTGGGAAGCTAGGGAAATGATTGCTGGTCCTCTTGCTGAGATATTTGTATCATCAATAACCACAGGTGAGGTGCCGGAAGACTGGAGATTGGCTAATGTGATGCCACTATTTAAGGCATCTAGATGGGTATATGAATAGGAAGGGTTTAGAGGAATATGTGCCAAATGCTGGAAAATCAGACTAGATTATTTTAGGATATCTGGTCAGCATGGACAAGTTGAACCAAAGGGTCTGTTTCCAAGCTGTACAGCTCTATGCCTCTAAGAGGAACATCACCTTCAGTATGGTGTCGATGCAACAGGTCAGACAGGACTTAATCAACATCCTGTTCTGATAGATATGAGTTGAGTGCAGTGATCGCTCATTGACGGTAAATCTGTTGCTGCTCAAAAGGCAAATGTTCCCCATCTGTTCCCAGAAGCAAATGCATTTTTTGTTTGTTTAATTCTTCACTGTTGCTGAATAAAAGTGATAGTTTTCAACCATTGGAAGACTTTCGGGCATGTGATGATCCCACATTGTTCAATGAGAAGATGTTATTTTATTTGTAATAGTGCATCAACCAGACCACCTATATCTCCTGGGGACATCTAGGCTTTAAAATGGCACTGGGAGTCGCAGGAGATTGCAGTAGTGGCAAGTACTTCTACCTGTGCTGAGAGGGAAGCTACAATGATTAGGATGCCATCGAGGCGTGATGTGTCGGTAATTTAGACAAGTTTCAAAAAAATAGCGTAAGAAATCTCAGGATGGCACAAAGCAAAAAACCCTCCATACAGCTGCAAAATTGACACTTTCTGGTCAATTTCTGGTAAAATTCAGTCCATGGAGATTGTAATAAATTCATATGGTACACATAGGAGTTTAGGAAGTTGAATGTGGAGGCTTACCAGTGATCGAGATCTTTTACATGAAAGGCATAGAACTGATGATCCTAGTGTCCTTTTTCTTATTCTGAGCTTTGTTTTTATGGGTAAAATCCCAATCGCTTACATTGCCTGCTTGTACCAGTGAGAAGTAATGTATGCTTAATGTTACTACTCAAAGTCATAGAGTCATACAGCATGGAAACAGACCTTTCAGTCCAACCAGTCCATGCTGACCATAATCCCAAACCAAACTCGTCCCACTTGCTTGCGCTTGACCCATATCCCTCTAAACATTTCTAATTCATGTATTTATCTAACAGTCAGTTGTAACTGTACCACATCCACCACTTCTTCTGGAAGTTCATTCCATTCTGTGTTTTTAAAAAAAAATGCTCCTTGTCTTTTCTTAAATCTTTCTCCCCTCACCTGAAAAATATGCTCCCTAGTCTCGAAATCCCCCACTCTAGCAAAAAGACACCTGCCATTTACCTTATCTATACCTCATTATTTTATGAACCACTATAAAGTCACCTCTCAACCTCCTACGTTCCAGTGAAAAAAGGTCTCAGGCTATCCAGCCTCTCTTTGTAACTCAAACCCTCCATTTCCAATAACACCCTGATAAATCTCTTCTGAAACCTTTCCAGCTTAATAATAATCTTCCTATAACAGGGTGACCAGAACTGGACACAGTACTCCAGAAGTGGCCTCACCAATGTCCTCTACATAATGTCCCAACTCCAATGTACAAAGGTCTGAGCAATGAAGGCAAGCATGCTTAATATCTCCTTAAACACCTTATCTATACGTGAAGCAAACTTCAAAGAACCATGTACCTGAACCCCTAGTTCACTCTGTTCTACAACACTGCCCAAGGCCTTAGTCCTGTCAAAATAATCTGGATGATAAGGTTAATATTGAGAATCAGTGTTTCTGAGAGAAAAACTTCAGGGCTTTTGGGGAGATGAACAGCCAAAGTACCAGACTTTTGAAATGTTTTAGTATTTAGAATAAACATTGGAATTTTTAGTGCAGTGTTGTTTCTTAGTTCTCTAACAGAGAAGTTTTATTATCATCAGTACACTCTGTGAAAGACACCATGTAGAAACTCGAAGATACCTTCTCAAGATGCAGGAGAAATTGGTGCAAGAAATTTGAGAGTGTTGTCCTGGGACACTTTCAGACATAATACAGAATTTTTTAGGGTCTTTATAGACATGAAGTGTGGAGAGAAGCCGGGCGAGGCCTTTCTCGACGGCAGGAATGATGTAACATTTTCAAACTGAGTTCCAGGTGTCAGGACGTGGTGAGATGTCTATTAACGGGTAACTACAATGCTGTTTCGTCAACTTTGTCTATAGAACAAGGCTGCTGTTCAATCTGAATGTGTTTTTCACAGACTTAACAGATTCCAGGTGACTTAATAAATGAACTAGATAAACTTGTTTGATTACAGCAGCTACCATAATGTAAATGATTGTCCACATGAAGAGCAATTAATACATAGAGAAAAATAATTAATAAATATTAACCCAGTGGTCTCTGTTTATTGCAATTTTAAAACTCAGAACTGTCTCCTTCTTTTACAGTGAAACCAACTTTTATTGGCACCCAATCCTTTGCAGATTATGATTTACGGAGATTGATGAGCTACATTGATTGGAAACCTTTCTTTGATGTTTGGCAGCTGAAAGGAAAGTACCCGAATCGTGGGTATCCCAAAATCTTTAGAGACAAGACTGTTGGTAAGTGCCAATAAAACTACTCTTCCATCTTGTTATTTTCTTTAGCTATCAATATATACTTGGCAATATATGTTTCATCATTTTAATCAATCAATTTATTCAAACATGTAATGATACACATCTGGAGCAGGTAGGACTTGAACCTGAACTTTCTGACTTAAAGGAAGGAACACTGTCACCACACAAGAGCCCGAGCAATATGCTTTTTTTTAAACTGCATGCACTGGCTACATTAGCAGTTGTAAAGCCAGGCCAGAAGTTGCCATGCACTGATGCAGGAGAAATTGGTGCATCAATACCATCCAGTCTCAACATCCTGTCCTCATAATAGGTTTAACTTGTTAACCATCTTGTAGGCGAAGAAGCCAAGAAAGTGTTTCAAGATGCACAGGATATGCTGAATGCCCTAATTGAAGCAAAGAGATTGACTGCCAAGGGAATTATAGGATTCTGGCCAGCTCAAAGTGTTGGGGATGATATACATTTGTTTGCAGAGGATACTTACCCCCGCACTGGTGAACCAATAGCTAAGTTTCACGGTTTAAGGCAACAGGTAAGACTTCTTTTTGTCAATTTAAAAAAATTGTTCCTTCAGTTTCTCTGTTGGTAAATGCACTGTCCAATGTGATACTTTATGCATACAGATCAGATAAATCAGATAAAGTGCATGTGATCCCGTTAAGTGAAGAAAGTTTTAATATGAAAGGGTAAAATGTGTCACTGCAGGCTTGAAGGGTTGAAGGGCCTGTTCCTGTGCTGTTTTATTCTTTGTATACAGCAGTGTAAACAGCATTTACAATGAGTGTCCGATTTACTTTCTTTTAAAAAGTGGAGAAATCTTCAATAATCCTTGGTTTTTAAAACAAATCTTCTTTTCCCATTTCAGTCCACAATGAAAAATACGGAAAAATGAAACCCTTGTGTTTACAACTGGCATCTCTTTGATTTTGTAGTAGAATAATCACAATTCAGCGAACATCTGAATAGTTGCAAACACAAGACAATAAGCATTTTAGATGTTTTTGCATTAATGAAATGTTATAGGGAATAGATTAAATGTTGCCAGTGTCACATTGTCCCTCGTGGGAATTTTGCCATCACAGTGGATGTAGTGACATAGTTGTTGGTGCATTCTGTATACGGTATATGTTATTGTATCTAGAGTCACAGTTATGGATTTGACTTCTCTTATAAGGCAGTATCCCTGTGGGCAATCATAATGATTGTTGTAGATTGCCAGTAAATACAGTTGATTCAACTTTTACATTTTCCAGGTGGACAAGGGCAGCATTAGCACAGAACAGTACTGCTGCATCTCGGACTTCATAGCACCCAGGGATTCTGGCGTGCCAGATTATATTGGCTTGTTTGCAGTGGCATGCTTTGGTGCCGAACTCCTGAGCAAGCAATACCTGGAGAAGAATGATGACTACAGCAGCATAATGGTTAAAGCCTTGGCAGACAGACTAGTTGAGGTAAGACTGATATTTGGTTACTTAACTAGAGTTTACAATCCAATTTACAAATTTATTGGAAACTAACATTTTCATATTGGATAATTTTGTATTTTATAATTTTTGTTCTCACGTCAACAATGAGTTAGCCACCCCCTTTGAAACTTAAATACAATTCCATCTTGAGTTTAGCTTTAGCTAATTATAGGGGAGGCAATGGCCTAGTGGTATTATCGCTGGACTGTTAATCCAGACACCCAGGTAATGTTCTGGGGACCTGGGTTCAAATCCTGCCACAGCAAGTGCTTGAATTTGAATTACACGAGATCCTGTAATTAAAAGTCTAATGAGCCTACATGTGACTCCAGACCCACAGCAATGTGGTTGACTCTTAACTGCCCCCAGGCAATTAGAGATGGCTGATAAATGCTGGCCTAGCCAGCAATACCGACATCCCATGAATGAATTGAAATGGAATTGTCCAGGTTGTAAGGATAAAATAAATTCTACAAAGGATGGATAAGTAAGAGCTGAATTTGTGCAGTGCAAGAAGAGAATTTCTGAATGAGAAACATTTTATGTTCTTATTCTATACTTTTAAGCCATCAAAATAATTGATTTTTTTTTAACCTTTGTAAACCTTTATTCGATGGTTAGCATTGCATGCTGCTGTATATGAGCATTAATGCCAATTACTGGGTGTAAAATAAAAAGTTGAGCAGGAGGTGATTAGACTTCTCTAAACAACCTGCTTTTCTGCACTGGGTAACTATATACCATTGCATGCAAAGAGATAAAGATCAGTGGTTGAAAATTATGGATCTAAAGATTTTCCTGCCATGTACAGAATTAAGCACAGAGTCTTTTATATGTATAAAAAAGGAAACAAAACAAGCTTTTTTTTAAAATACAAAAACAATTCTGTAATATGTGGAATAAATTACTAGCACAGGTGCTGGAACAAAAAACAATTCAGAATTGCAGCTTGCAGGTTCTGTTCAAGAAATGAAGTCCATAATTGTTAGAAATGGACGAAGAGAATTTTCCAGACAGGGAGCAGTCAGATGGCCTGAGAGATCATCTCTCTAAAACAACTGAAAAAAACCATGCAACATGAGTGGTTTGTACTGAACCAATCATCGGTCCACACCTCATGTTCTGTTTATGCAAGTTAATTTTAGCCTCAAAACAAATTAAAATTCAATTTAGCATTTCAGTCATTTAGTAAGAAATTGTATGAAAATATTGATATTGTGCAGTGGAACACAAAATTGGCAAGAAAACTATTTTCTAAACAAAATGTCCTTTCATGAAAATCATTTGACAAGGTTTTAAGTCACAATCATATTTTCTGTGATTTAGTGAATCATATTTGCACACATCAGAAGCCGTTATGACAAAAGTCACAAGACTGTTCTTAAAGAAAACTGTCCCCCTTTAGAAAGAAATTCAGTGAATTACAGCATGACTTTATCAAAATAATTAGCATTGTCATTGGGACCAGATGACTTACAAAAAATTAAAACATTTCTTTTCTTCCTGATACTGGATAAAACTTAGGCTTGGGCTGAGAAATGGCAAGTAAAATAATCCAACTATCTCACCTTTACATTCAGTGGCATTACTATTGCTGAATTCTCCAATATTTACATCTGGGAGTTATTTATCAAAAACATACTGGAACAGCTGTATAAATCCTGTGGAGGATAACAGAAGCTGGAACTTCTGCAGTGAGGAACACCTCTCCTAACTCTCTAAAGCTTGTCCATCATCTATCAAGCAGAAAGTCACATGCATGACTTTGGGCAGCATGGTGGCTCAGTGGTTAGCATTGCTGCCTCAAAGTGGACCTGGGTTCAATTCCACCCTCGGGCGACTGTCTGTGTGGAGTTTGCACATTCTCCCCGTGTCTGCGTGGGTTTCCTCTGGGTGCTCCGGTTTCCTCCCACAGTCCAAAGATGTGCGGGCTAGGTGGATTGGCTGTGCTAAATTGCCTGTAGTGTTCAGGGATGTGTAGATTAGGTGGGTTACAGGGGGATGGGTCTGGGTGGGATGCTCTGAGGGTCAATGTGGACTTGTTGGGCCGAAGGGCCTGTTTCCACACTGTAGGGATTCTGTGATCTTCTGTGATCTATTCTATGATGGAGTATTCTCCACTTGCCTGGATGGGTACAGCTCAATAGTGCTCAAGGTTAGTCCTGTCCAAGACAAAGCAACCAGTTTAATCGTCACCCATCCACAAACTTTAAATATGTATTCCCTCCACAACTGGCACATAGCAGGAGCAGCATGTATCATCTAGAAGGAGTGCTGCGCCAATTCACTAAGTCTCCCTTAAAGCGCCTTCCTAACCCACAACCTTTACCATCTTGCAGACCCATGTAAACAGCTACAAGTTACACATCATCCTAATTTGGAATTATATTGAAAATCCTGCCCTGCTATTGAATCAAAATCCTGGAAGTGCCTTTCTAAAATCAATAGTTGTACTGTTCCACATAGACTTCAAGTGGAAAATTGCTACCTAATCACCTTTGATCGGGGTAGGTGATAATTTGCCAATAATGTTCACATTCTGAAGCCAGTATCTGTGGATACCGGGCAATTCTTGAAACTGCACATGCTCGCCTATCTGGAAACACCTGTGCACAATTCCAAAAATGCTGCATCATGAAGCTTTCTGATGACCTCGTACACTAAGGAGCTATGCATATTCAGAAGAGGGCGTCAGGATAGGAGGGAAGAGAGGGGTACAGAGAGGGGCTGGGTATGGGGATAACCCCAACCCGATTTCCCCCCTTCACTCCTCCAACAAAAATGCACAGCAGGTCTGGCGGCATCTATGGAGAGAAATGAGAGTTAACGTTTCGGGTCCCTTCCTCAGAACTGCACCTCTTCATAGCCCTGTCCCTGCAGCCACACCAAGTTTAAAGGTGAACTTCACGTGGGAATTTAAGCAGTGGGTATAGCTCATACATGCAGTGTCTATACACTCAGTCTTCCGAGAATGGGTTGAAAATAGTGTCCTAAACATTATAAAATATCCTAAACATCGATTTGATTAACATTAGTTACACCAAAGCATTTTGAATCTTCTTTTGGAAAACCTGAGGCAGTTTAGACCTAATGTTAATTCATTGTTTTTAGGAAGTATTTAATAAATATGTAACAATTGAGATAATAAGTGAGGTGTGGCTTTTAGTGCATATTACATGCACACAGTTCAAAGGTCAACATGCTGAAATGGAATTTATTGCTTTGCAAAATTGTCAAAATGTTCAGTTCTGTAAACAGCAAAGTGCAAAGAAATTATAATTTTGTTTAACTAACCTATGAATAATCTTATTTGTTGCTTTGATGCTGTAAGTTATTTTCCAGAGATATATTTTACTTTATTTTGATACTTCAAAGGCATTTGCAGAAGAGATGCACTCAAGAGTCCGCAAGGAATTTTGGGGATACTCCCCTGATGAGAGCCTGGATATTGCTGATATGCATAGAATCAAATATGCGGGAATTCGTCCAGCTCCAGGATACCCAAGCCAACCCGATCACACTGAGAAAATAACGATGTGGAATCTGGCCAGTATTGAGGAAATTACAGGTACTCACTTCTAAGACTCATTTAATACATTCAGACAGAATTGATTTGTGGGTTTGTGAATGGTTAGAGTAGCAGTTACAACTAAGGCCTAATTAGGGACAGTCATCATGGTTTTGTGCAGGGCAGGTCATGTCTTACTAGCCTGACTGAACTTTTCGAGGTGATGACAAAAGTGATCGATGAGGATACGGCAGTGGATGTTGTCTACATGGATTTTAATAAGGCTTTTGACAAGGCCCCTCATGGTAGGCTCATCCGGAAGATTAAGATGCATGGGATCCATGGTGACTTGGCTGCGTGGATTTGGAATTGGCTTGCTCATAGAAGGCAGAAGATAGTGGTGGAAGGGTGTTTTTCAAGATGGACGTCCGTGACTAGTGGTGTTCCATTGGGATCTCTGATGTTTGTGATGTATATCAATGACTTGGATGAAAATGTAGATGGGAGGGTTAGTAAGTTTGCAGATGATACCGAGATCGGTGGAATGACGAATAATATAGAAGGTTGTCAAAGGATACAGCGGGATATAGATCGCTTGCAGATATGGTAAAGTGATGGAAGGTGTCATCAACAGTGCTATCAAGCAGCACCTGCTCAGTGTGGCATCATGGAGCCCTAGCAAAACTGGAATCAATAGGTATCGGGGGTAAACTCTCCGATGGTTGGAGTCATACCTGACACCTAGGAAGATGTTCGTGGTTGTTGGAGGTCAATCATCTCAGCTCCAGGACATCTCTGCAGGAGCTCCTCAGGGTAGTGTCCTCAGCCCAGCCATCTTCAGCAACTTCATCATGATCTTCCCTCCATCATAAGGTCAGAAGTGGGGATGTTTGCCAATGACTGTACAATGTTCAGCACCAGATACTGAAGCAGTCCATGTTCAAATGCAAAAAGATCTGGACAATATCCAGGCTTGGGCTGACAAGTGGCAAGTGACATTTGCACCACACAAATGCCAGGCTATGACCATCACCAATAAGAGACAATCTAACCAACATCCCTTGACATTCAATAGTGTTACCATCACTGAATCCCCCCACTATCAACATTCTTCTGGGTGTTATCATTGACTAGAAACTCAACTGTACTCACCGCATAAACACAGTGGATACAAGAACAGGCCAGAAGCTAGGAATACTGCAGCAAGTAACTCACCTCCTGACTCCTCAAAGCCTGTCCACCATCTGCAAGGCACGAGTCAGGAGTGTAATGGAATACTCCCCACTTGCCTGGATGAGTGCAGCCCCAACGACACTCAAGAAGCTTGACACCATCCAGGACAAAGCAGCCTGCTTGACTGGCACTACATCCACAAGCATCCACTTCCTCCACCACTGACGCTCTGTAGCAGCCGTGTGGACTACCTACAAGATGCATTGCAGAAATTCACCAAAGATCATCAGACAGCACCTTCCAAATGACCACTTCCATCTGGAAGGACAAGGGCATCAGACATATGGGAACACCACCACCTGCAAGTTCCCCTCCAAGCCACTCACATCCTGACTTGGAAATATATCGCCGTTCCTTCACTGTCGCTGGGTCAAAATCCTGGAATTCCCTCCCTAATAGCATTGTGGGTCAACCCACAGCAGGAGGACTGCAGCAGTTCAAGAAAGCAGTTCACCACTCCCTTCTCAAGGGCAATAAGGGTTGGGCAAGAAATGCTGGCCAGCCAGCGACACCCACATCTCACAAATGAATAGAGAAAAAAGAAATGGGTGGAGAAATAGCAGATGGAGCTTAATCCTTGTTAAGTGTGAGGTGCTGCACTTTGGGAGATCAATTGTTAAGGAAACTGTATACAGTTAATGGCAGGACCCTGAACAGCGTTGATGTAGAGAGGGATCTTGGGGTTCAAGTCCATAGCTCCCTGAAAGTGGCCATGCAAGTAGATAGGGTGGTTAAGAAGGCATATGCCATACTTCTCTGTATTGTTGGGGAACTGAGCACAAGAGTTAGGATGTCATGTTGCAGCTTTATAAGGCTTTGGTGAGGCTGCACTTAGAGAATTATGTTCAGCTCTGGTTGCCACATTACAGTAAGTATGTGGAGGCTTTGGAGATGGTGCAGAAGAGGTTTACCAGGATGCTGTGTAGATTAGAGTATGAACCATGAAGAGAGGCCAGAAAAACTCAGGTTATTTTCGCTGGAGTGGTGAAGGCTGAGGGGAGACTTGATAGAAATCTATTAAATTAGGAGATGCATAGATAGGGTTGACAGTCAGAATCTTTTTCCCAGAGTTGAAATGCCTAAAACTAGGGGGCATGCTTTTAAGTGAGAGAGGGAAAGTTCAAAGGAGATGTAAGGGGCAAGTTGTTTTACACAGTGGAAAGTGTGTGATTCTTCAGAATCTGAAGAAGGGGCCCGACCCAAAACGTCAGCTTTCCTGCTCCTCTGATGCTGCCTGGCCTGCTGTGTTCCTCCAGCCCCACACTGTGTTACCTCAGACTCCAGCATCGGCAGGTCTTACTATCTCACAATAAGCACATGAATATGCAAGGAATGGAGAAATATGAACCAAGGGCAGGCAGAAAGGATTAGTTTAATTAGGCGTCATGTTCAGCACAACATCGTGGACCAAAGGGCTCATTCCTGTGCTCCACATTCAATAAATGGTGAAGATTTAATATTTAGTTGTCTTGCCTCATCGACATCAGACTGAAACAGTTTCTCTTTACTTTCTGCACAGGAATTGCATTGACAGAATCCTTGGCTATGACTCCAGCAGCTGCAGTCTCAGGCTTTTACTTTTCCAGTCCACAATCTGTGTATTTTGCTGTTGGAAAAATTACAAAGGAACAGGTTGGTTGTTAATTTGTGAAGCAAATGAATCGAGAAAATGCATGGTTAAATCTGTTTAATCTGTGGAAATAGTAGGGGAAGGCACACAAAACCTGAGAATGCTTTCTTCAATTTTTGGGGGCTACATGAAGTTGTATAATTGAACCTCTTTCACTTAGCTTTTGGAAATGTTTCCATTTATTATTTTTGCTTGAGCATGTGTTTCTGGATTATCTTTAATACAATACCGAGAGAGTTCTTTACTGTCAAAGGTGATGTTTTTCAAATGAGATATTACACTGAATAGTTACATTAAGATCAGGCACAAAGATCCCATACAGTATTTGAAGAGTGTGGGATTCACTTAGTATCCTGGCCAATGTTTACACTTCAACATTGTGAAAATAAATTAGCTGCCATATTTCTCAACATTAAAAGTCATATTTCAAAAGTACTTAATCAACTGTAAAGTACTTTAGTGGATTCATGATCTGTATCAAACACGAGCCTTATGTAAATACAAGCAATTTTCTACATTTCCTTTAACATTGGACAAGTGCTGTGTATTCATTTAGTTGCCTTGAAATGCAATTCACGATTCAGAGAAGATATCTGCCACACATCCTTCCATAAAGAGGATTTCATAACTAACAGTGATGAGTGGCTAGTTAATCTGATTGTGATGTTGCTGGAAAAAGTTGTCCAGGAGACTCATGCTCTTACAACATTCATCTGGAAGCAGGATTTTTGCGTGATGTCTCCATAAAAGTATAATAATCCTGTCTGCGTCATTGTGTGCCACCCTCTAAGCAGTTGAGGCGGAGTGGGTATTTAAGACTATCACAAACCTCCTTCTGGAATGTGCCTTTGCAAAAGAAGTCTGGAGAAAGATGCAGTGGTTTTAGTCAAGGTTTGTCCCGAGAAGCCCCATGACGCAGCAATCCGTGCTGTACAGTCTGTTCACCAGGACGCACACTGAGACAAATATCAACTGCACCTGGATGACCATCATCTCGGTGAAAGACGCTCTTTGGTCTGCCCGACATTTGTTGGTCTTCCAGAGCAAGGAGTTGAACCTGACCGAGTGTTGCAGATTGGCATGTTTCAAGGTCCAGGACTACGTACTGAGGGATGCAGTAAAGCTTGGGGCAGTTGCTGCCAAGGCGCAGTGGCAAAAGTCTGAGATCTTCCTGCTGAAGTTAAATGGGGGTCTGGTCAGTTATCATATCCTCCTGGTACCTCAAATGCATGTAAATATAGTCTGGTTCAAGTAAGACGTGTCTTTGGAGCTTGACTATATCTAAACAGACTAACATTTATTTGTTCCTTATATACTGTCTTGCAGAACCAAACTGCATTTGTGACTGTTTAAAGATATTTTTAATGAATAAAGTATATTTTGAAATAAAAAAAAAATTCTACCAATGACGAATTCTTCAAGTGCTCAGTGGTAGACAAGTTATTGGAGAGGATGCTAACGGATAGGATCAACCAATATTTGGATAGTCAAGATCTGATTAGGGATAGTCAGCATGGATTTGTAGGCAGGAAGTCATGTCTGACAAATTGTTTGAGTTTTTCGAAGAAGTAACCAAGAGGATGGATGAGGGTAGGACAGTGGATGTTATCTTTATGGACTTTAGTAAGCCCTTCGACAAGGTCCTGCACAGCAGGCTAGTCATGAAAGTTAGGTTGCATGGGATCTGGGGAGAGCAAACTAATTGGATTCACTATTGGCTCGATAGTAGAAAGCAGAGGGTGATGGTTGAAGATTGTTTCTCAGACTGGAGGCCTGTGACTAGTGGTGTGCCACAGGGCTGGGTGCTGGGACCTTTGTTATTTGTTATTTACATAAATGATCTGGATGTGAATGTACTAGGCAAGATTAGTAAGTTTGTGGATGATACAAAATTAGAAGGTATCATTGACAGCAAGGAAGGTTATCAAAAATTACAGAGGGATCTTGATCAGATGGGGAAGTGGGCTGAGGACTGGCAAATGCAATTCAATACAGATAAGTGTGAGGTGTTGCACTTTGGAAAGTCAAACCAAGGTAGGACTTATACAGTAAATGGTAAGGTCCTGAGGAGTGTTGTAGAACAGAGGGATCTAGGAGTACAAATACATAGTTTGTTGAAAGCGTTGTCACAGGTGGACAGGGTGATGAAGAAGGCATTTAGCATGCTGGCCTTCATCATTCGAAGCATTGAGTATAGGAGTTGGGACGTTATGTTACAGTTGTAAAAGTCGTTGGTGAGGCTGCACTTGGAATATCATGTAGAGTTTTGGTCACCCTGTGAGAGGAAAGAGATAGTTAAACTGGAAGGTGTGCAAAGAAGGTTTACAAGGATGTTGTCAGGACTAGTAGGCCTGAGGTATAGGGAGAGGTTGGCCAGGATAGGACTTTATTCCTTACAACGTAGGAGAATAAGGGGTGACCTCATTGAGGTGTGTAAAATCATGACGGGCATAGATAGGATGAATGCATATAGTCTTTCCCAGGGATGGGGAATTGAAAACTACAAGGCATAGGTTTAAGGTGAGAGGGGATAGATTTAAGAAGGACCTGAGGGGCAACTTCTTCACGCAGAGAGTGGTGCTTAATTGGAATGGGCTGCCAGAGAAAGTGTTTGAGGCAAGTACAGTAGCAACATCTAATAAGCATTTGAATAGGTACATGGATGAGAAGGGTTTAGAGGGATATGTACCAAATGCAGGCAATTGGAACTAGCTGAGTCCATGCTGACCAGTTTGGGCCAAAGGGCCTGTTTGAATGCTTTGTTCCTCTATGACTGTGCTGTAATGAAGCGTCAGCTGAACCATAAAGTTAACATAGGGCTTAAACTCTGCTTTGTGACTTCTTTTGTCACTGCTTTTAATACAGCACTGAGGTGTGGATTTTGGGATTGAATTTGTATTGTCAATGTATTCTGAATGCCATCCTAATTGCCTAAGGCTGCCATTGAATAAAACTGAGAAATTCCCAAGATGGGACCACAGGGAGAACTGAGTGATGAGTTTTTAGGGAATTTCCTGCAAAACCAAATAAAGAGCAAACATAAAGGATGCTATTGGTAGATATTGAGTTCGATGCACCATGTAGTAAATGAATTGGGTAAAATCGATGTACAGAGGGCAAGAGAGGAGCACTATTTCAGGTTTATGAAGATATTAAATGGAAAATTAGATTTTCATTATGAAAGATCATATAGTGGTAGGGCATAAGAATCTGGTTCTTGAGCTATCCTGGTTATTGCAAAACTCAATGAATCATTTTGAGTAGTTGACACATGCAGGTAACAAAAACAAAATCCCAGGTTCACACCGAAGTGTGAAATTATTGACTTCAGTTAAGCCAAAGCAGTTATGCCCAAAAGGTAGCGAACGACAATGGGACAAGGAATCAGCACAATTTCCGATTCTTGATCCTTATGCAGAGACACCTGCTGCATTTGTTGAGGTGAGGTTCAGACCCAGTTTTATAGATCTCCCATAGATGAATCGTCTGCTAAAATCTTCTATTCAAGGCTCACACATCCAATAATTACCATTTTAGTAAATTGCCATCCTTTGAAAAAGATAATTTTATATTCCTCCCAATTTTATTTTAAAAGCAGCTGCTGTTTACCATATAACACCAACATTAAAAGTAATTGTGAGCCAAACAAAAAGGACTTAAAAGTATATGTCAAACTCAATACCACAAAAATTATGTTCAATCTAATGAATGCAACAGTTTGTGTTTTAATTTTTTTAGTTTTATTATCCAGAGAATATTTTAAACCTACATTCTACATTTAAAACCATAAAGTGCAGAATCATCTTATGAAGCAGATTTTTTAAATGTAAAATGTACAAGGATGGCATATTTTGAATTTGCAGATCAATGTCTAGATCAGGAGTTAAACCTGTGTATTGATGTGATAGTTTGTTGGAATTTTCAAATTCATATGAATGTGAAATTGATTTACAGGTCCAGGATTATGCAGCCAGAAAACAGATGAAAGTAGAAGACATTGAGAAATGGCTGGGACCCATTTTAGGATATGATACTGACTGATAGTTAATACACATCATATTGAGGTGCCTTTAAGTTGGTCTTACGCACAGAATGTTTAGTCCTGCTGCATTTTTCTCATGTTACAAGAAGTATTTTTCCTTAAATGTTGTTTAAATGTCATCCTAAACTAGCAGTTTGGAACTCATAAATTATCAGCCATCTCAAATTCTATTTCTACTAAAATGTATTGAGTTTGTAAGAATATTCTCTCACTCTGTCTCTCTCAGCTTCACCTCCTTCAGGTCATGTTATTCCCAGAGCCAGTACTTCCAGTTCCTGGCACAATGTATACCCAGCTCCCAGGCTACTTTCTCTTAACAATATTCAGTATTAAAGTAACTTGCAAACAAATATTTCAATGATCACCCAGTTTCTAATGTTCTCAATTGGTAGCAGTTGCTAATTTCAAGCAATTAGTTCTTTTAAAAAACACCCAGTAAAGGTTAACAAACAGGTTTCATGGAAAAAAAAAAGTCAGTCTAAATGCCTAAGTTAATACGAGATGAGTGCAACATTGTAAAACACATGGTATCATCAAATAGTGGCATTAAGGATCTGCTCTTATTTGTCCTCCCTCACTTTTGAGTATTAGAACATTGTGGGGTGGAAGGGAATGGCAGAGCAGACAAATTGTTGCTAATTTATTGCATGGCTTGAGGTAATTAGCTTAATATCTTACTGCTTTATTCTACTTTTTCACAATCAAGAAAAATTTAAAAAGTAAATGCACATGCACAGCAGCCCATTACTAAAATTCTCATTTTGAACTACATGTAGAATGCAAAACCAGTGTTTTGGATGTATGTGAATTATTTAACCATGTTTCTAAGTGGCTGATATTCCTCAAGTTTTCTTCAGTGATCAACAATGTACATAATTCTATATTACCTGTTCACTAGCTCTTCTGCAATGTATGTTCAGTATCATTTGCCAAGAAATTACATACTTCTGTCACATTGATCATTTAAACAATGCTCATGTGTTAAGAAGGAGAATGACAGGATACAAGAAAATGGGGGTGGAACTAGCCATTTATCCACTTGAACCTTAGGTCAGACCTGACTCCATATTCTTTAATTACTTTGTCTAACAAAAGGCTATCACCATTACTTTTTAAAAATAATAATTAATCTATCAGTTGCTGTTGACAGAAGGGTGTTCCAAACTATCACCCTTCAAATGTGAAGTGCTTCCTGACGTTACTTGAGGGATCTGGCTCTTAATTTTCCAATTGGTCTCCTCAACACAGGGAAGCACCCTCACAGCATCCATCCTGCCAACGTGCCCTCAGGATCTTTATATTTTTGCAGTTGGGATTTTATTTTCCACAACTTGCTTCCCAGGTCCTGTAAAACAGAGGCTAATTATTCCTCTGCCACTACTGCACTGGCTATAATCTTCTGGTTAAACATAGACAAAAGTATGAAAACCTTAACCTTCCTGTTCTACTTGGTAAACAATTACACTCTGCATTCATTCACTCAAAAATGGGATTAAAGATAAAAATTCTATGCAAAAACATTAGGGCCATTGTATGTATTGCAGTTTCAGTATCACCATTAAAATGTGAATGGCATCTAGTAGTGAGCTAGGCTTACATTAAGCACTGGTTAATAGTATTTTAATTTATAAATATTACCTCTGTCACTTATTGTCATGCTAAATACATGCTTAGATGTTTGGATCAAGTTCTGGTTAGAGCACTGAAATGTTTCACTAAGTCCCAGGTATCAGTTTCTCATGAAGGTCAAGAGAATTCTTGATTCAACTCAGAACACCATCCAGGCTAACCATGGAGTCATTAAAGCAGATGTCAATGAAGCTGCCAATAAACTGAGCTAAATCTGGCCATTCAATAATTTTTAATAATGTTAAGATGCTGCACAACATGCCTTCAATCTCAAACTAATGTTTTTAAATATATTTTGAAGAGCTCCTTTAAGATTGCATTTACTGCAATTTTGTTTAAAGAGTGTAAAAATACTTATTTCTAATCTGTATTTTGATCATGTTTAAATATTAATGTATATAAATGTGAATGAAATGTAACTTTAATGGAAGATTTTCATTTATGGGATGAATAAAGTTTTGTTTGAACAGTTTTTTGTCAAGACATATGGCACTTTGATTCAAAAGTGAAGGATCTACAGAGATACATTTCTCTATTTGGTAAAGTAGTCTCCTTGTATGCAAGACTAAAATGGAAAATAGTTTGACTTGCTCAAGAGTAATGATAAGAACACAAAACACATCATTCAGCAGCCAAGTAGTATATTGTGGAAGAAGCAGTCACTGTACTTAATTTAGCTAAGATAGCAAAGGGTCACTTGTTACATCAGCAGTTATCACAATCTGTTTGATTACTAATAGTCAGCTATTGTCCCAATGACACAATTTCTTCACCCCGAATGAAGCAGATGACCCATAGTCAATGCAGCAGCCTACTATTGAAATACCCTCACTGTTCAATGAGGACAATTTAAGGAGGCTCAATTTTGTTTGAGAACATGTCAATTTCAAGAAACTTAACTTGATGCCTCCCCAAAGGTCTCCTGTTCTAGAGGCTTGTCCATTTTCTAAAGGAGTGAAACTTAGAATCATCTACTCAGTTTTAATCCTAGTTTAGCTGGATGATGTTTAAGATGATCACATCATCTTAAAAGTGCTACTTGAGTTGCTCAATGTCCATTCCTAGTAATGATAATTAAATGCACAGACTATAATAATGTAAAATGATTATATTACTTGACTGGATTTAAATCATGCCATGATAATTTGGGAATTTGAATAAACCGGTCAGTAATGGTCAGGTAAAAGAAAAACCATAAATGAAAGCTTCTATAATGATGTAAAAGACCCAGTTGGATCATTATCCTTCTAAGAGGGTCTACCATCGTTACCCCATTTGACCTACATGCCATTTCAATCCCACACTACATGACTAACTCACTGGCATCTAAAATAGCCAAACTAGCCTTACAAATTATTAAATAGCAAACATTGAGGAAAAAGTTTCGGCCAAGTCATATTCACAAAGGTTAACCTAAAATGAGCTTTTCCACTTCATGATTTTCTAGCATTCCATTATTTGCACTATACTCCTAACAGCAGGAAGCAGTTGTCATTCAGAAGTTGTGCCAATAGATCAGTTGCAGCCTCCATCTCAACCAAAACGATGGACACTTTTCAGTTGGTGAATAATTAGGCAATTAAATATTCAATCAGTTTATTGGAAACAAGTACAAAATAAAATGGGTATTTCATCTGAAGCATTATAGGGAAAATAAAGCAGCTCATAACAACGGTTGAAAGTTTGAGAAATTTAATTAAATTTTGTCATGCCACAAAAAGCAAAGTCATTGTTTCAAGCAAGTTAAATACATTTCTTCACATTCCCACCAGAAGGGCATGATCAACAATAATGTACATATCATCTACCCATCCCTGAGGCTATTTGGAATGGTGCAGCAGTATTTTTTTTAAAAAGTCATACCCTGTATAAAATCTGTGACTATATAAAAGCAAGCTCGTGGCTACTACAAGGATTCAAACAATGTTGAGATCCCATCTTAAGAATCTGGATTTATTCAAATAAGAACATTGCACATCACACAACTAACAGCAATTTCAGGAGCCAGGATCCCAGTGTTGGTGTATCAATTTAAGTTATGGAATGTAACATAGGCAGTTATTAATTTTGTGTACACTGGGCAACAAGTTATTGGACAAATCTAAAATATTTATTGCATGTTGTTGACAAAGTCATATTTCTAGATTGGTCAAAAACATCAAAAGGTATTCAAAACAAACCAGTCTTCCACTTTGGTCATTTAGAGTGTCATTTAAAATTTGAGCTCTTCATACAGTGGACATATCATATCACGTGGAGAACCTCACTAGTTATTTTTGAATGCATTTGTTTTTAAAATATATAGCTATCAGAATTGCTCACTCAACATTACTACAAAGATTATGAAAGAATAACCTAATAACAGGATGGCCTAGCAATAGATAATTTACAGTTAAATTTCAAAACTTGGATTAAAGTTGGTTATCAACTAAATGCAAGAGAATATAGCTTCATATTCACAAGAATGGCTCAGGTATGATCTTTCAATGAAAGTAAAATATATACTTAGCAAATAAACTTTTTAAATCGAAAGCTTTTTTTAAAAATCAAAATGTATAGTTACATCATTTGTTTTAAAGACCTTTTAAGTTACACGGACTAATGAACAAATGCTGATTAAAAGAATGATCAGTGCAAAAACACTATACCATTTATCATATTAAACAGCAGTATCAAATTTGTTTTCAATAATTGGCATCTATTAAAAATGTACCCCTTTTGGCAAAGACTCACTTAAAAACAATGAGGCGGAAATCAGTCAAAAAGGTCACTATTTAATAAAATAGCCTGTGTTTCAGAGTAGGATGGGGGAAAAAAAGTGGAAAGAGGTCAAGATTTTCTTTCATGCTTGACACAAAAAGCATTTCTCAGTAGGTAAAGCAATTTTATATAATTCTTATTTAAGTAGCACCTTTTCAACATTAAATATCCAAAGGCACTCAGATTTAGCAAAACTCTAGTAAGTTCACTGCTACTCACCTCATTACAACAGAATGTTAAGCTTCCAGCCTTCCAAAAACAATATTGTTGGTGCACTGGCTGTGCACCATTTCCAATGAATTTCTCAAAAGTTTTTCAGTTAACCTCCAAATTTCAGTTAGCAATGATCTCTTTGTTGCGTGATTAAATAACATCCAGAGAAAACATAGGCACAGGTTTTACAAGTCGCTCAAACCTGATCACTGTTCAGTTTGATCTGGACCTCAACATTTACTTGATTCCTCCATACTCCTATTAAGTCTCATTTAATAAAAACCCATCAAATGCTGTCTAGAAATTTTCAATTGACATGGCAACGACAGTCTTGTTGGAAGGGAAGGAAGTGATAGATTTTCATTATAGTGTAATGAATAAAGTGCTTCCTGATTTGACACCTAACTAGCAGAACTCTGGTTATAAGTGAGTGTCTGCTTGATTTGGATCCCCAGCCTCCAAAAAGGAAAAATTTTAACACTAATGCAATTTAAAATAAAATTACACTTTTATCCGTGTTATTATTTTGACCCATCACATGGTTAACCTACTAAAGCAGTTTTATTTTCATATTTTCCCAGATCCATTCACATTATCATGGTAATTTACATTTTCCTCACATTATGAAAAAGAAAACTAAGTGTAAAACAAGGAATACAGTTTTATACTTCTTGCTAAAAATTGAAGGACAATACCCCCTTCAGCTTTTTGAATATACAAATAGTCAGCAAAATTCTGTTTTCTGCTGAAATTATTGAAAGTTTACATTGAAGTGACAATGTTCAGCAGTTTGAGAGCTGAGTAGATTCCCTATTAGAGAGCTCCCAGTTTGTTTCAGACTTGTCCAGTTATTTTAACTCTAACCTTCTCAAAAGAGAAGGTATGTAGTTCAGAGAGGAAGGAGAGGCCAAATATACCACAGAAAAGATATCAAACCACAGACTAGAAAATGCCTACCCGTATTAACAGATCTGAGCGAGGGAGGAAACGCTAGGATAGGCTCCGATGTTCAATAGGGAGAGAAGGGCAGAACAGTCAAATGTTCCCATATTCAATTGTGGGTAAATGTTCCCACACTCCAATCAGGCTGATTGGAGATAAATGTTACAAGTATGGTGAGAGCAAACACATCATGACTGGCTTCTCTATCTTCCCTGTCCACGACCAAAGAAACAACCTATCTAAACTCACTAGGGCATTTGTGGTGTCCTTAACAGCTGCCTGTGCTCCTGGAAATGAATTAGGAATGACCAGAAATAAGAAAAAAAAAAGCAAGATATACAGAGACTATATAACATCCTATTAGGAAGAAAAAGCAACACAGGACTGAATTGCACCTGAGAATAGTCACAGACTTAGCTCAGTTTCAACAGGCCACTTTGGCAGCCACGAGGATGTAAAATACTGACTGAAAAGTGAAGATGGAATGCACCAAGCTTTATATAATAGTGCAATGTCTGGCTCAAGTTCAGAGTATTCCTAAGAAAATGGGGAGCTGTAACTAAATAAAATACTATGTTTTCAATATTGTCACAGCTGTCAGAAACAAAACGGACAAAAAAGTATAAACCAAAATTCCACCTTATAAAATTGAGGACCATGGAATAATTTATACAAACATTGTGAAAAATGAATAGTTAAACAATACCCAAGAACCTCCATGTTGATTACAAGAGGCCAAAGTATACACAGTCGATTATAAAATTTTATTTTTGGAGGGTGTGAAGGGTGGGAAGGAAGGTGCAAGCATGAAAACGTATGAAGCTCCCTCAAGGTAATAAGCAAGGATTGAAACATATGCTGGTTCCAACCTTCTCCTCTGCTTCAGAGCGAGAAAGGTTATTAGATCTGCAGAACCAAGCTGGCTGCAGAAACATTATCACCACCACCCACAGTCTGATAGACCTCAGTACATACTAGCACTGGAGCAACACAAATTTCATAGTTGTACTCCTCCCAGCAAGAAACAGGGCGATCTTCTTCAAGCAGAATTTTCTTACTCCCTTGTTCACGGCTTATAGAAAAAGAATCATCCATAATCAACTTGGCTTTGCTGGTGTCAATATTTGGTGAGCCACAAACATGGCGATTTGCAGTTAGTGAAGCTTTGGCAGCTGCTGACATGGTGTTTCTCCAAAAGGACCCTTTAGCAATAATGATTGCCTGGAAAGCAAGAGTATGAACATGCAGACGTGTCAGTCTGTGGTGTGTGCTTTTTATTTCCTGAGAATTTAGGATACGATACACATCCCGCATTTGATCAAGTACATTTGCTACTCTTGGGTAAGGGTCAGACAAGACAGTGATATTGGATCCCTTTAACATGCTAAGAAGATTGGGTAACTCTTGTTCATTCATTCCTAACGAGTCTACATGAGTGACGACATGGGATAGAAGTTTGCTCAGAACACTGCCGTCCACAAAAGAAGCCATTTCAAAATGGATTCCAGTGGTGCTATCAATTGATAACATGAGATCCTGGAGCAATCTTAACCGCTCATCAAGTTGACCTGTAAGAAAAGAAAGAAGTTTGTTAATGCATCATAATGATGCATTGGTACATTCTAATTGTTCAAAAATAATATTTTTGGCATGGAGTGTACAGTAAGTAAAACTATGCCAGTTTCCTCAACCAACCCAATATGAATTGCAAACTTTTCTCCAAAAATAGCAAACAAGCAGAAAAAAAATTGTTCAATATACAAACATTACCAAGCTATTCATATTATGTACAGACAGAGCTAAATTCCCAAGGATAATTTGGTTTGTTTTGACACATTAAGCAAGTCACTTCCAATTAATAAAATGTCAAGGTCATTTTCATTTCTTCAGTCAACATCAATATATGTCTTTTACTTGATAATTATGACCAACAGCTGAAGTAATGAATAGATGTATCCATACCATCTCATGTGATTAAGGGAGGAGGGTGTGGAGGATGGAATTATTCAACTTGGGGACACCCTTGGGTGACTGTGTGTGGATTCTGCACATTCTCCCCATGTCTGTGTGGGTTTCCTCCAGGTGCTCCAGTTTCCTCCCATAGTCCAAAGATGTGCAGGTTAGGGGGAATGGGCTATGCTGAATTGCCCATGGTATCCAGGGATGTGCAGGCTAGGTAGATTAGCCACGGGAAATGCAGGGTTATAGGGATAGGGTGGGGGATTGGGTCTGAGTGGGATGCTCTTCGGAGGGTCAATGTGGACTTATTAGGCCAAAATGGCCTGTTTCCACACTGTAGGAATTCTATGATGATCAATGGTTTTTAAAGCAAGTTTCATTGTGCTGCATTCAACTTCAAAAGATGCTCTGATTTACTTAACATGCGAAGGAAGTCACTTTAGAGTAGAGCAACGGTCTGGAAGCTAAATTAGTTTCCATTCAATCCCTGAAGCCAACCATAACTGGTAAAAGCCAATTAAAAAAAAATTTCCAAATCCAAAATTTTAAATGAATCCTCAAATAAAATGTGGTGTTCCTAGAAGTAGCAGATTCTTGCCTACCCTCAACTGGCTCTCTACGTTTTGACACGGGGAGAAAATTCAGCAACTCAAAGGTACGGCACTGCACCGTACTACACAATTTTGTTACAACGCTGTATTGCTCTGATGGGATAAAAACTGAACCTAAAACGTCAATGTGTTTGACTAATTTTGAAGCAAATTAAATACATAAAATTCATATTTATTATTAACCAAAGAAATCATGCAAATGAAAAACAGAAAGGAGGCTGGGATAATTAAATTTGTAGGCCAAAGAGCGAGCACATAGGAGCATTTTGTTAATAAAGAAGAGGGAGAGGAAGGGTTACAGGCAGATGTCAACATAAATCGTCTTTTGGAGGCTTGAAAAAGTAGAATTGAAATGACTCATACGCCAAATAGAATACCAAGGGAGCACACACCAAATGCCTTGGTGTGCATGCACTGTCGAGGATAGCAATGGGAGTTGGGAAACAAAGTACACTGTTCCTGGCCATTATTACACATGCAGAATTGAAATTAACTCTGATTTATCCTTAGCTGTTTATTGGCCAACTACTTAAATGACGAAGGAGTCAAAAATAGAAACTACGTACATACAGAAAACTGAAGAGAAAAAAAGAGAAAAGGTGGAACAACAGCAATAGAAAAAAAAAATCTGTCGCAAGAGATGCACATGTTTTGTAGGGATAGACACAGATTCAAGTTAGATATTATTAGCTATCAAGGAGTGCTTGATTGTGCAAAGCAATATGGCCGAATACAACTACAATCAGAAACTGAAGGACAGTGTCCATAAGCAGCTTTCAAATTACTAGTGAGGTAAATTGTACTCTAATATTTATGGACAACGCAACAACTTCAGACTAGGATCAATCAATCAATAAATAAATCAATCAATAAATCAGTAAGTAAGTAAGTAAATAGCTATTAGGTGGTGTGCCACTCTTGCGTTAGTATTGCATAAACAGCATCACTGTGGCCCACTATTGAAATGCTTTGAATGATGTTAAGGTGTATTTGTGCATCAGATACAAACCAAGCTTGCCACAGTAAATTAGGCATGTCTACACACTACATACAGTCTACATATCTTTAAGTGACATGATGAGTGTTAATAACTCAGTTATTAACTTTTACAATAATAAAAAGAACTGCATTTTTGGTGATTTCCCACATCCAAAGTGCTGGGAGAAATTCAGCCGGTCTGGCAGCATCTGGAGAGATAAAACCTGTTAATGTTGCAAATCCAGTGACCAGTTTTGACAAAATATTACTACTCTCAATGCTAACAGTTTTTTCTTTCTATAGATGCTGCTAGGCCTACTGAGTTTCTTCCAGCACTTTGTTTTTAATGTGTTAACTTTTACGAGTTGAGTCTCATCCTTCCAGTACTTAACTGTCATTAGGAGTTCTTAAAAAATTTAGTCCAATTTTTTTTGACTGTAAGAGATTTGATCTGCTGCTTACAACAACTTGCCATGTAAAAGTTAATGGAAATTGAATGGGCAACAACCAATTCTATTCATTTGTCTGAATTCTTGCTTGGTCACTTCCCAGAATTGTACATTCTGGCCCAATGTCTCAAAAGGCAAATGGAAAACAATCAAGGTTTAAAAAAAAAAGTCTGTATACAAGATTCAACTACTAAACTGTTTCTTTCACCAAGTCAGTTTCAGATCTAGGCCGTTTTGATAAGTGTAATAAGATATACTCAAACATTTATCAAAAAGGTCAGCAAAATTAATTCCAACTATATGGTTTAATAATTTTAAGTTTATTGATCTAATAAATGATCAATATTGTATTACCTGTGAAAATGTTTACCACATCCCTTTTCACTCAAATCCAATACAAAATTCTACATCACTCCATGGTAGTCAGTTGAAGAGAAACTAGAGGTGGATTTACACTAAATAATTGCTGCTGGATGAAGCTGTTTCTGTTGATGACATTCAATGTAGACATGAGAACACTGCGGTCTTTAACATTAACAGTATCCTCCGTGTCGTTAAAACAGTTGTCCTTTAAACAGTTAAGTTTCAACATTACCATATTTCATTCAGAAACTAGGGTCTTAAATATGAACAAAGGAAACTACGGAAATATTAGGGGCAAGGTGGCTATGGTGGATTGGCTAAATGAATTAAAGCAATTGCTGGCAGACAAGCAACAGCTAGTTCTATAGAAATAGTACGTGATCTATAGATGTATAATTCACCTAGGCACAAACATCCAAAAGGGAGAGGTAAATCAAATCAATGCTAACAAAAGATGTTAAAGACTACATTAAATTAAATGGATGTAGCTTATAAAAGGATACTAGAAAGACTGGCAAACTAGAGTACTGGGAACAATTTCAAACCCAGCAGCAGAGGACCAAGAAACTGACAAAAGAAAAATGAGAATACGAATGTAAGCCAGCAAGAAATACAGTTTGTAAAAGTTTCATAAAGTATGTGGAAAGAAAAGATTAGCTCAGACAAAATGAGCACATTAAAAGTTGAGACATGAGAACAAGGAAATTCTTACAGAAATAAAGCAATTAGTTTGCTTTGTCTTCACAATGATACAGAAAATCTCCCAGAAATACTAGGTGTTAAGGAACTTGTGGAACTCAAAAATATTAGTATTATTAAAAAGATAGTACTTCTAAAAAGTTAACCAAGGATCAAATTCCATGGACCTGAAGAACTGCGTTCCAGTGTTAAAGGAAGTAGCTATACAGATAGATAACCAATTAATTGTTGTTTAAAATTCTACAGATTCTGGAAAGGCTCCAGCAGAAAGTAGCAAACATAACCCCACTATTTAAAAAGGGAGGGAGGGGGAAAATGGGAACTACAAATGTTAGTTTAGCGTTAGAAGCAGCTATGTCTATTTTAAAAGGATGTGACATCGAAAAGACTTAGTAAATCTGGATATTGCTAAAATTGGGCACAGACACCACGTATACATGAAAAGGGAAATCATGTTTGACAAACTTGGGAATTTTTTGAGGATTTCACTTGCAGCATGGATAAAGGAGAATCAAGAGATGCAATTGGATTTTTAAAAGGTTCTTGGTAAAAATTCCATACAGGAAGTTAGTCAACAAAATTGGAACTTATAGGATGTAGTGGCATGGATTGAGAATTGGTTCAAAGAAAGCAGACGGGATAGGCATCATTCTTAGGGATAGCAAGAACTGCAGATGCTGGAGTCAGAGTCAATACAGTGTGGAGCTAGAGGAACACAACAGGTCAGGCAGCATCAGAAGAGCAGGACAGTTGACATTTCAGGCCTGGACCCTTCATCAGGACTGGGAAGGGGGAAGGGAGCTGGGAAACAGAGGGAAAGAAGGGCGAGACCGGGTTCTGAAGAAGGGTCTAGGCCCGAAACGTCAGCTTTCCTGCTCCTCTGATGCTGCTTGGCCTGCTGTGTTCATCCAGCTCTACACCTTGTTATCTCGGAAACTGGGGGAAGCTTAGTGAGATGGTGCTAGGTGGATGCAGGTAGGGGTAGTGGATATTGGTCAAAGGTAAGAGTGGGGTGGATAGGTGGGGAAGATGATGGACAGGTAGTGTCAGGTCAAGGAGGCAAGGATAAGGGAGGTTGGACATGAGATGAGGCCAAGGGTGGGGAGATTTTGAAACTGGTAAAATCCACGTTTTGGCCATCGGGCTGTAGGCTCCAAGGTGGAATAGGAGGTGTTGCTTCTCCAGTTTGCGTGTGGCATCATTATGGCACTGGAGGCAGCCCAGGATGGACATGTCACCAAGGGAGTGAGAGGGGGAGTTGAAATGGTTAGCAACTGGTTGTTGATTATAGCGTAGAGTGCAGGTGCTCCGCAAATCTATCTACATTTGGTCTCACCGATGTAGAGAAGTCCACACTGGGAGCAACAGATACAGTAGACCAGGTTGGAGGATGTACCTCCTGCGGTTGCAAGGAAAGGTGCCGGGTGTGGTGGGGTTGGTGGGGAACGTGGAGCAGACGAGGTGGTCTTGGAGTGAGCGGTCCCTACGAAAGGCAGATAGGGGTGGAGAGGGAAATTTCTTTGTTGGAGTTGTCAGATTGTAGGTGGTGGAAATGGCAGAGGATGATATGCTGGATGAGGAAGTCGCTGGGGCAGTATGAGAGGACCAGGGGAACGCTCTATTTTTGTTGGGGAGAGGGGGTTCGAGGGCAGAAGTGCAGGAAATGCAAGAGATGCGGTTGAGGGCATCTTTGATCAACAGGGGAGTGGTGAGTTGTGGTCCTTGACATAGGAGGACATCAGCGACGTCCGGGAGTGGAACGCCCCATCTTGGGAGCGGAGGCAGAAGAATTGGAAGTAAGGGATCACATTCTTGTGGGAGGGTGGGTGAGAGGAGATGTCGTCAAGGTAGCTGTGGGAGTCGATGGATTTGAAATAGGTGTCGGTGCTGAGATGGTTACCGAATATGGAGACAGAGGAGTCCAGGAAGGGGAGGAAAGTATCAGAGATAGTCCAGGTGAATTTGAGATTGCAGTAAAACTGATGAACTGTTCAAGCTCCTCATGGGAGCACGAGGCAGCACCGATACAGTCATTGATGTAGCAGAGGAAGAGATGAGGGATGGTGCCAGTGTAACAACGGAAGACTGACTGTTCCACCTTCATTCTTAGAATGGCAGGCTATCAGTCAAGTTCCACAAGAAATCGGTGCTGAGTCCATAACTGTTCACAATCTTTGTTAGTGTTTTAGATAGAGGACAACTGTAATATTTTAAAGATTTGCTGATGACAAAACCAGGATGGAACACAAGTTGTGAGGAGGATGTATGGAAACTACAAATAAGCTAGGTGAGTGGGCTACATTATGCTATACGAAATGTGATCGGGCTAAGTGTGAAGATATCCACTTTGGTACAGAAGAAAGGCAGATTATTTTTTGAGAGGGAGTGATAGGGAAGTGCTGGTGGCCAAAAGGACCTCGGTATTCTGGTTCATGATCATGAAAGGTCACTTGCAGGTGTAACAACTAATTAGGAAGGCAAATGGTATGTTAGCCATCATAAGGGGATTTGAGCAGATGTCTTGCTGCAATCATATAGAGCCTGAGTGAGACCTCACCTGGAGTACTGGAGAGAAATTTGGACACCTTAGTTAACGAAGAATATACTGTCATCAGTGAGTACAATGGAGGTTCACCAGACTAATCCCTGGGATGGCAGGCATGTTTTTAAAAAGAGAGAGATTGAGGAGACCTGGTCAGTATGCTCCAGAGGTTTGAAGAACAAGAGTGGTCGCTCTAAAACTTACGAAATTCTTACAAGACATGACAAATAAATGAGACGTTTGGACGAACACAGGTCAGGCAGAGGAGCAAGAAAGTTAACGTTTCAGGTCAAGACCCTTCATCAGGACTGATGAAGGGTCCCGACCCGAAACGTCAACTTTCCTGCTCCTCTAATGTTGCCTGACCTGCTGCGTTCCTTCTGCTCTTCGCTGCATTGACTCCAACTCCAGCATTTACAGTTTTTGCTATCTCCTAGAAGAGATGTTTCCCTGGTTGGCGAGTCTAGAACTAGAAGACAAATCGCAGAATAAGGGTTAAGCCAATAAGCACAAAGACAAAGAGGTATTTATTCACTCAGAAGGTGGAAAACCTTTGGGAGTTTTCTACCAGAGATGGCTGTGGAAGCTCCAGTGTATTAATAAATTTCTGGAGACTAATGACAGCGAGAAATATAGTGTGACAAAATGGCACTGAGTCAGATGACTAGCCATAATCTAATTGAATGGTTGTGCAGGCACAAGGGGCTGAAAGACCCACTCCTGTTCCTCTCTTCCAAAATAAGTAACCACTACTGGTACATGCAATCATTAAGAAGCACTCTGAATTTGGCAAATTCAAAGAATTCTTTAAAAGTTTGTTTCAAGTGCTTCAATTCGTTACTTCAAAATAACACTGAAGCAGCATAAACCATGCTAGTTATTTCATACATTAATGTTAAAATTAAAATTAGTAATAAAAAGTAGAGAATTGCAAAAGATTATAGAGAGTTATAATGGGATTTTTGTGCCGAGGCAGGTATTAGGCCAGTGGCACAAGGTATAATGTGTCGGACTTTGGATCTGAAGCCTGGAAGTTCGAATCCTACCTGGCTCGAGTGCAATGTACTGCTTAGGGTGGCATTGTAGCTCAGTGGTTAGCACTGCTGCCTCACAGTACCAGGAACCCGGGTTCAATTCCAGCCTCGGGTGACTGTGTGGAGTTTGCAAGTTCTCCCCATGTTTGTGTGGGCTTCCTTCCACATCCAAAAGATGTGCAGGTTAGATGGATTGGCCATAGGATTACAGGGAAAGGGCGGGGGCGAGGGCAGAAATGCTCTTCAGAGGGTTGGTGAGCTAGTTGGGCCAAATGGCCTGTTTCCACAATGTAGGAATAGTAATTGCATTGACTTTTCAACAATACAACTGGACTTCTTCATTCCTGTGTGTTATTTGTAAGTACAGTTTAGTTTGGATCTTTTAAAGCACATTAAAGATGCAAAGATTCAAGGACCCTCACCAAAACACATTGCAACTGTACCTTCAGAAGACAATGAATCCTTTGATGATTTGATCTGAGGGTTGTGTGTAAACACAGCATGTAATAAGCCTTCAATACAGTAGCGTTTAATTAAGTACTAGTCATCTTATCAAATGTTTAAATTCAAGGCCACTCAAAAGGAAAAGTCAAACATTTACATTAAATGTCAACACAATGCACTATGGCTCCTTTGCACCTAATATATCATTTAATAAACATAATTGCTATATCTCAAAAAATAAAAAAGTAACTTTCAAGCTAATGTCATATGTCTTAATGCATTGCTTGCATTAACTACCCATCTCCAGTTACATTGAAAAAACGTGGAGTTGCCCTCGGAACCACAACTGTCGTTCGGGGCTTAAGGACACCAAAGTGCTGCTGTTAGGAAGTTAGTTTCAAGATTTTGAATCAGCAACAGTAAAGGGACAGTGATACAGCTCCAAATCAGAATGGTGCAAGACTAAAAGGGGGAAACTTGCTAAGGCATGGTGTTCTCATGAATCTGTTGCCTCGTCCTTCAAGGCAGTAGTGGTCATGGGTTTGAAAGATGCTGTTGAAAGACCCTTGTGGAATTGAGCAGTACGTCTTGTAGATGACGCACATTGCTGCAACTGTGCATTGTTGGTGCAGGAAGTGAACGTTGAAGGTGCTGGATGGGTTGGTGGGTAACAGATTCTTTTTCCTTGGATGTGTCAAGCTTCTGGAGTGTTGTTAAACTGCTCACAAGGCAAGTGGCAAGCGTTCCATTAAACTCCTGATTTGTAAGTTGTGGATGGTAGACACGTGAGGAGTTACTTGCCACAGAGCTCCTAGCCTCTGACCGGTTCTTGTAACCACAGCATTTGTATGACTATTTCAGTTCAGGCTCTGGACAGCAGTAACTCTCAGAAATGAGGATTCAGCAACTGTAATTCCACTGATTTTGAAGAAGCAATAGTCAAATTCTCTCTCTTTGGAGATTAATGGGCTCCAACTGATTTTCCTTTTAGACCAGATGATGGTTATGGCCTGGCACGTAAATGGCAAGTAACATACCTGCCATACATCAGCCCAAACTTCACTGCTCTCTAGATCTTGTTGAGTATGGACACACCATATTTCAATATTCGAGAGGTCACGTTTGGTGTTGAATACTGTTCATTGATAACTGCACATCCCCACTACTGACCTTAAAATAGGTGGGTGGGGTGTCATTGATGATTAATCAGCAGCTGAAGATGGTTGGGTCCAGAACACTGCATAAGGAACTCTAGCAGTGATGTCCTGGAAATGAGATGATTTGCTTTCAATAACCACAATTGGTTGCCTTTGGAGCTAGATATGACCCCATCCAGAGACTTATTCCTCCAATTTCCACCAATTCTATTACGAGGACATGATACTATACGCAGTCAAATGTTGCCTTGATGCTTAGATCGCTTACTTGCAACTTATATCAGTTCAGCTCTCTGTCTATGTTTGAGCAAAGGCTGTAATGAGGTCAAGAGTCGAGTGGCCCTGGCAGAATCCAAACTGAGCATCTGAAAGTGGGTTATTTCTTTTCAAAAGTTCATAATGTGACCGAGCAGAAAACAGCTATTTTCTCATTGAAAAGGGCACTGGAAAACACTTCAGGATTAGGCTTCAGGGCTCTCCCCGCATCTTCTGGTAAACCTCCACAAAAACATTACTGGGACCAGGGAAACAGTTTGAGGAGCATAGAGTCAAAGAAGTATACAACATGGAACCAGGCCCTGTAGCCCAACACCAACTCGCCCATGCCACACAAAGAATAACAAGAGTATAACCGTGTTAACACTTGATTTTCCAATGGTATATGCATGGAACACAATTAAGTACTCAGATTCTAAATCAAAAAGATGGTGACGTTTTGACAGAGGTTAAGAAAGGCCACAAATATCCAATTTCCATGTTTGCATAAATATGAGAACAGATCTCATTTTAGTACCTCCATATTTGCAATACTGCTAAGAGAAACTGATTCTGCGCATCACCAAACTGTGCCATTGCTCCTTGGTACTCTATTGTAATTCTCTGTACAGGAAATGAATTTTGATCACAGTACATTGACATCTGGAATATGCATTTGATCTTCAGTAGCTGCAAGAAGCTCAGGGAAAAGTGTTCTGTTGATAATATGAACAATTATTTTTAAGTCAAGTTTTACTTTCAGTAATTCTGTTTATTTCAGTTTCCAACAGCAGCAATGCAACTCTAAATCTTAATCTGCAGCTTCAGTTACAAGTCTACAAGAGCTTCTGGAAACTACCTCTCTTCCTTAACAGCTTCAATTTGCATCATATAATGCAACCACATTTTACTCTCACCTGGTCGAAAGGGAAAATTATCCATCATTTGAAGCCCACTAATTATCAGTAGAGATGGTTTAAACTGCTGGAGTTGAGCCTGAAAGTCTTCAAGTGACTCCAAAATGGGATTGGAAGTGTCATGATGGACTATGAACCTAAGGAGGTCAAATAATGGATTAGTTTCAACCACTGAAAATATCAACTACAGTTAAGTACATTTATCAAATTGACATATTTAGAAACATTTAGATGGAGAGCAGGACAACACGGACAACCATATAGTGGGTGAAATCTACTCTTCTTGAAGAGTAATGGGCAAGGTGGCCGCAGGGGAAGTCAATTCACTTAATGTCCTCAATTAATTCAGGTTTAGGCAGGATGAGAAAGAGTCATCCCACCTGGCAGGTAGCCTGCAGAGACTGGTTGATCAGTTTGTGGAGTGGGATCATTTGATCTGCACTAATTTTGAAGCAGAGGAACTGAGACTACTGCTCTCAAATCGGAACCCATGCCTCATTTAAAGACTAACCCCAAAACCCCCAACCCTCCCCCCCCTAACTCAAACAACACCTGGCATTTCCAGCAGTGATCCTCCATCTTACAACCCCAGGGGAAGTGGCCCAGCAGCAGCATATCCTCCACTGTGGTGTTGCCAGTCTCTGGTTGGCCAGGACTTCCTGCCCCAAGGTGCTAATTTTGGCAGAAAATCCACCAGTTGCTTGACTGCCAGAAGATCTAGCAGGCGCTCTCACCTCAGTAGGTAATGGACTTTCGTTCTGGAAGCTCTCCCACCTTCAGACTCAGTCTGAAAATGCGAAAATCCCAACCAATGTTAATTTTCAGCTTTCTCCTTCAGCCGAGTTAGAACAATCATTTCTTGTCGTCTTTTGCGCTTGATTCAAAACATGTTTTGTTACAGGATTTACCCATATTTGGAAAGGCAAGGACTGATTAGGGATAGTCAACATGGCTTTGTGTGCAGGAAATCATGTCTCACGAACTTGATTGAGTTTTTTCAAGAAGTGACAAAGAAGATTGATGAATGCAGAGCACTGGATGTTGTCTACGTGGACTTCAGCAAGGTGTTTGACAAAGTCCTGCACGATAGACTGGTTAGCAAGGTTAGATCTCATGAAATCCAGGTACAGCTAGCCATTTGGATACAAAATTGGCTCAAAGACAGGACTTAGAGTGGTGGTGCAGGGTTGCTTTTTGGCCTGGAGGCCTGTGACCAGTATCATGCAGCAAGGCTCTGTGTTGGGTCCACTGCTTTTTGTCATTTTATATAAATGATTTGAATTTGAATATAGGTGGTATGGTTAGCAAGTTTACAGATGACACCAAAATAGGTGGTGTAGTGGACAGCGAAGGAAGTTACCTCAATTGAACAAATGGGCCAAGGAGTGGCAGATGGAGTTTAATTTAGATAAATGTGAGGTGCTGCATTTTGGTAAGGCAAATCAGGGCAGGAGTTACACAGTTGATGGTAAGGTCCCAAGAAGTTTTCCTGAACAAAAAAAAGAGATCTTGAGGTGCAGGTTCATAGCATAGTGATGGCAGCATTAGGTACGCTTGTCTTGATTGGTCACTGCATTGAATATAGGAGTTGGGATGTCATATTGCAGTTGTACAGGACAATGGCGAGGCCACTTTTGGAATACTGCATTCAATTTTGGTCTCCCTGCTATAGGAAGGATGTTGTGAAACTTGAAAGGGTTCAGAAAAGATTTACAAGGATGTTGCCAGGGTTGGAGCTCGAAGGAGAGGCTAAATAGGCTGGGGCCCTTCTCCTTGGAGAGTCGGAGACAGAGGGGTGACCTTATGGACATTTGTAAAATCATGAGAGGCATGGATAGGGCAAACAGCCAAGGTCTTTTCCGCAGGGTAACAGAGTCCAAAATGAGAGCGCATAGATTTAATGCGAGAGGGTAACGATTTAAAAGGGACCCAAGAGGGAAATTTTTCATGCAGAGGGTGGTGCACGTATGGAATGAGCTGCCAGTCGTGATGGAGTCTGTACAATTACAACATTTAAAAGGCATCTGGAAGGGTACATGAATAGGAAGGGTTTAAGAGGGATAGAGGCAAAATGCTGGGAAACAGGACTAGATTAAACTAGGATATCCGATCAGCACGGGGAGTTAGACCAAAGGGTCTATTTCTGTGCTGTACATCAATTATGACGATGTTTAACACAAACTCTCATTTTACACATTTATATTGCTCAAATTGCAGCTCTGGAATAAAAATGAATCACACTGCAGGTGATCTTATAGTGACAGAGATAGCCTCATCCAATCTCTGGAGCAGAACACCAAAGTGTCGAGAACTTGTCACAGAGCAGATATCAAGATTCTGACTTTCCTTACTAAATTGTCACCTGAGCTATGCTGACAACTCATTGAAAAAGGACGCACTAAAAAGAATTAAAACATAATGGGAACAGCATGTCTCCTCTTTGTACACAACTAAGGTAATGCCAGTTATAACAAGTATACTGACAAGGGAATAAAGTCATGTCTACTTTTGACACCTCTGCAGTTGTCATTAAAATTAGAGAAGCAAGTAAAATGAAAACCAAGGACTTTAAATATAAATTGGTATGAAATGCTTTCAGAGGCATTTGTTTTACAAAGTCAAAGTCAATCTATGAAATAACTTGCTATGAATGATGAGCATGCAAACTAGCTTACAATTATTTATTAAAATTGTATGATAGTTTGGTTAATTACCTTAATTTGTGCAAACTGATTCTACAAACCTGTTTGCTCTTCGAGACACTAGCTTCCCCCATTTGGCACCAGAGGAATACTCTAGAATTAGGTGAATGTCAGTTTCATCTACAGGTTTGCTTGTAACTAGAAAGGAAAAACAGTCATTTGAAGGGGTCTAGAATTTATTAGTTTATTCTAAAGCCAATAATGAAAATACCAACATTACAATCAGCTCCATGCCAGTCAGGTTATATTATTTTTAGAAGCTCCACTCATTGTCCCGAGCTTAAAACATATTTTACAATTAGATGCAGATGCAGTTAAGGCCACAGATCAGATGAGCCATAATATTATCACATGATCCCATTTATTATCTTAAAGGATTTCATTGGCAAAAACTGAGATTGACCAACATGGAAAGGCAAGAAAATAAAAAGCACAACTAAAATGGGATATTACATTCACTCTCACATAGCAATGCAAGCAACATTACCCCTAAGCTGCTGGGCCACACCGCAACCTGAAAGATACAGAGCAAGGCTTGCATGATTATGTATCGTGAAGGCATATGGCCATAGGGAAATACGTGAAGAGATTAGACATAACAATTAATCTAAAGAGGGACTCTGGATGTCAAGGCATCATTATCACAACCATAGAATCAAGCCATATTTCACACCCATTCTCTCAACTGATGAGCCAAGTATGGCTATTGACTTTTTAAAAAAAAAAACATTTTTAGGCTCTCAAGAAATTGTAGCACCTTATTCTTCAAATGAAAAATATCTTCATAGACAAACAAGTTAGAATTACAAGGTTCAATCCAGAGACTGGTTTTACTGGGAGCAGAACTCGAACTAAACACAGCCAATTGTTACTGTTACAGAGTAAATTTCTTCAAACTAAAAAGGCAAATTGATTACTTATACATTATCTGGGTAGGAACATAAACAGCACTAAATTTAAACTAAATTTTGTTTTTTCTGGCTCTATTCCCAGTCATTTTCTATATTTATAGTCACTAGGAGGTATGTAAAGCAGCTCAGTGTGATTGGTCTACCAATTTGTTTTTAGTCCCATTCTAATTGAAAGCACAAAACCTTATATCAGAAGTACAGCATTTTCCCCAACAGCTTGCTTGAAATTGTGAACCAAAATGATACAAAGCCAATTAAACGGACTTTCATCTTTCTCAACCATCAATTTTGACACCTCTTTCATTAATTTCCCAATTAAAAACACCAATTAAGATCACAACCAACCCAGCAACTTCTATATCCCACTAATATGATTTGATATCTCTGACTGGAGATGCAAAGTGATTGATAATATATCATTGATTTACTTCCCCCTTACCCTTCCACTTTCCATTGCAAGAACTATCCAATTAGTGACTTTTATAATTATCAATCACATAGTATGTTCTTAAATTCTGAACTAGTCCTATTCTTTTAAAGTCTGTGTCTCAATTTCATCCATCCATCTTTCATTGATAAAGAACAATGTTATTGTTTATTTGTTACCCAGTATGAAGAAAAAAAATCCAACTATTGCAAGTTTATTGCATTGTGAATCTGCATTGTAATCAACAGGACAAAGCCCTTGGCCTTGAGATTCTAACAGATTGTTACTTGCAAATTCAACTGCTCCAAGATTCTCTTTTTGATCCTCCACCCTCTGCTCTCCAAAAACTCCACTTTGTCCAAAACTCTGCAGCGAAGTGTCTTGCCATATACTAACTGTGCTCACATCATTCCTTCCTTTGATGTTTTTCAGAATCGAGGCCTGTGACCAGCGGTGTTCCACTTGTGTTTGTCATCTATATAAATAATTTACATGTGAATATAGAAAGCACGGTTAGCAAGTTTGTGCATGACACCAAAGATTGGCGGTATAGTGAACAGTCAAGGAAGTTATCCAAGATGACAATGAGATCTTGATCAATTGGGTCAATGGGCTGAAGGGTGGCAGGTGGAACTTAATCTGGATTAAATGGGAGGTATTGCATTTTGGGAAAACAAACAAAGACAAGACTTATACAATTAAAAGTAGGGCCTTGGGCAGTGTTGTAGAACAGAGACCTAGGGGTTCAGGTACATAATTCTTTGAGGTTTGCATCATACATAGATAGGGTGGTAAAAGGTGGTATTTAGCATGCTTGCCTACATTGCTCAGACTTTTGAATATTGGAGTCGGGACATTATGTTGAGGATCGAGAGGATGTTGGTGAGGCCTCTTCTGGAGTAGTGTGTCCAGTTCTGGTCTCCATTGTAGCAAGGGTATTATTAAGCTAGAGAGGGTTCTGAAGAGATTTACAAGGATGTTTCTGGGAATGAAGGGTTTGAGTTACAAAGGACAGGCTGTGACATTTTTTGTAGGAGTTTAGGGAGGTTGAGAGGTAACCTTATAGAGGTTTATAAAATAATGAGGACATATAGACAAGGTGAATGGCTGGTGTCTTTTCCCTAGGGTGGGGCATTTCAGGACTTGGGGGATGTATTTTTAAAATAAAGAGGAAAAAGATTTACAAAAAGACATGAAGGGCAACTTTTTGTTAAAAACAGAGGCTCTTGTGTGAAATGAACTTTCATATGAACTGGTGGATGCGGGTACAGTTACAACATTTAAAAGACATTTAGACAAATACATGAATAAGAAATGTTTGGAGGGATATGGGCAAATGGAGGCAGGCAGGGCTAGTACAGCTTGAGATTATAGTAAGCATGGACTGGTTGGACCAAAGGGTCTGTTTCGTGCTGTATAACACCATGACCTTCACTGGATTCCTGCCCGTTCTATTAAAAATTGTCATTCCCATCTTCAAGCCTCTCCAAAACCAAGCAGCAATCTTATTTCAGAGAATTCCTTCAACCTTCCAATCCTCTCAACTTTTGTTCCTCCGATTACTGCTCGACCACACCACAGTGAAAGAAAATTTTAGCAGCTTGGCCTTTTTTGACAATTCCCTCCACAAACCTCATGGACTTGTTCTCAAAATCGAAGCAGGCTTTCTTGCACAATTCACATTAGTGGTGATGACATATTTCTTTACACGTGTCAGAGCTACTTTGGGGTGTTCAATTAATTAAATGCGCTAAACTAAGCTGTTCACATGAACTGGTGTTTTCAAGATTACGCACGTGTTTAAGCCAAGCATTACTTTATTGCTACAAACCAGTCACGTGCTCCTGAAGGACATCAATAAGGTCAGGCGTAAGACGACTCCCAATGAGTACTTCACATCCTTCCTTGGCAAGGCGATTCGCCATGACTGGTGCATTTCCACCTAATGACCATCGTACTTGAGGGAGACCCTGGGTAGCTTTCACCAACTTACGAAACAGTGTATCATTGGAAATAAAGCGTCTGAAAATAATTTTTTAAAAAAATGATACTGACATAAAAGAAAGAATATCATTTAAAAATTTTAACATAAGAGGCTGTGAGCTCATAATAACCATGCTGCCCCTGGAATAGTTATGCATTCAGTCTTGCACCCATTTTTAAAAATATTATCCTCTACCATTATTCTCTTCCATATTCTACCTTCCCTACTACACCTCATGCTTTGCATTGACAGTCTGATGTCTATTCATTTGTTATTCATTCTACGTGCTTTAGTTAGGAATGCAAACTGTGTTAATATTGCCAACCTGAAATCAAAATGATCTTGATTTCAAAATTTTGAATACCTCCTGATCACCAGGTTTTTTTGTTGTTTTTATAAAAACAGCCTCAAGTTCTCAGATCTCTTTTCTCAAAATAAGTCACATTAAAAACATAATTGGAGCAAACATCTCTAGAATACTTCCCATGGTGTTAACATTCTTCAACACAAAAAAAAAATCAACCACTTCGTACTTACAATGAAATTACAATAAGTCAAATTCGGATAACCTGAAACATCAATTATGGCAAAGCTGTCAGCCATTCCCTATGGCAAAATAGGAAATCCAATAGATGTCCATGATATGTATAAGTTAGAAACTCAACTCCAAATTAGTCAAATTTATGCACACTTGCCATATAACTATGCCAGCGAATAGAACCTGAGGCAGGCCACGTCAGAGCATAAAATAACTGATAAGACATTATTCAACATAAAAGGTGTCTATGAAAGAATGTTCAAACCCAAAAAGATGAGAAAGTTAAAAAGTGCTGTCGATTGAAGACAATAGGAAACCGATACAGCAAGTGGAAAACCATGGTGCAAAGGAAAAAACGGATGTCCCTAAGAAGTGGGAGATTCCACTGTTGAATTTCGTCAATCATTCTGAAGCACAAGGCTATCATCTTGGAACTAATAGGCATTCTGTCTAGCAAGCCTGAGGTCGAGAACTGTTACCCTTTCAGAAGTTTAAAAAAGCTCCACTAACATGGTTCAAAGTCGCTCAAGTAGAAAAATGCCCCATCTCCAGCAGGAAAGGAGAGTCACCCTCGGGTACAAGGAGCTCACCTACAGTAATGGATGCCTGGGCTGATTCACAGCAAGACATAGCGTTGCCACGGCATCATAAGCAATGAGGCTGTGGGAGTTAGTGGCAGCATTCCTTCTAAACTATGCAGTCACCTGAAAGGGCATGCACATGCCAATTATGGCATCGACTGCCAGTTCCAGGCATCAATACCCCACAAGGACCTCAGGTCCCTGCAGCAGAAAATAACTTAGAGGAAACAGTGGATAGGGGTGCATCAGCACTTTGTACTATAGGCCAAACACACAAAACACATTTGACTGCACTGACAACATTGCGGAATGTATCACACTCATCCAAAGACCACAAGCTAACCAGAAACTCCAGAGCGAACTCCCAACATACTTCCATTTTGTTTTACCTGGCAAGGTCAGGCCATTATAATGCGCAAACAAGTGGAAAAATGAAGACATTTTTCTCATATGTCTTACCACGTTCCTGTTTGCACTTGCTTTTTCTGAGCTGACACTGAGCACACTTGTACAAAAATTGAGTTACACAGGGCATTCCTCAGTCTTCTCGAAGCTTGGCTTAACAGAAATCAGAGCAGGCCCCTGCACTTTGACTTATCGTAGTTTTACTGTGCATTGTACAACACAAGGTGATCTAGAAGAGTATTATCAAACAATATTTGATATCGCAAGGCAATATTCAGAGCAAATGATTGGACAATAGAAAGGTGGCATAACCACTGAATCCTCTATTATCAACATCCTGGGGGTTACCATTGACCAGAACATGGAACTGGACTAGCCATAAAAATTTTATAGTTACAGAAAAGACTATAGGTTAGTCTGCAGTGAGTAATTCATCTCCAGGCTGCCCAAAGTCTGTCCACCATTTACAAGGGACAAATCAGGAACGTGATGGAATACTTTCCTCTTGCCTGCATGACTTTGGATCCAACAACACAGTCAGAGTCATACAGCACAGAAAACAACCCTTCAGTCCAACTCGTCCATGCCAACTAAACGAGTCCCATTTGCCCATGTTTGGTACATATTCCTTTAAACCTTTCCTATTTATGTACCTGTCAAAATGGCCTTTAAATATTGCAACTGTAACAAAATCTAACAATTCCTTTGGTAGTTCATTCCATATATGAACCCCACTGTGTGAATAAGTTGCCAAAGTCAGTTTTCATCTAAGCAGTGCAAATTTAAAACAGACGAGAAGAAATTACTTCTGTCAAAGGGCACAAATCTATGAAATTCACTACCGTACACTGTGGTGGATACTGGGGAATTGAGTAAATTTTAAAGAGGAAACAGACAGATTTTTACTTAGTAATGGGTTGAAGGGTTATGGAGAGTGGGCAGAAACATGGAATTGAGAGATCAACAATGATTACATTAAATGGCAAAGCAGGCTCAAAGAGTTGATTTACCTTCTCCTGCTCGTAGTTCTTTTCTCAAATGATTACTTTGTCTTCACTCGTCTGCCATTTCTTTTTCCCTCCCACTAAATTTTCCTGACTATGCCTGCAATTGACCCACATTTGTCTATGATATCTTTTCCTTTATGTATATTTATATAAGCTGCCACTGTCAGTGCATTTTATGCTACATTCTATTTAACATTCATATTCTATTTTCCTTTTATTTACAAGTTCCTTAGCCCTCCTTACAGAATTATAAAATGCTCCCAACCATTAGGTATACTGCTAGATGGCAAGCTTAGAAAGCTCTTCTGTCGTTCTTGAATTTCCTCTGCGTGCTATGTTTGACCCAACACACAATGTTTATTATAGAAATTCTCTAGATATTTACCTATGGCGTGACTGCTGTACCTTTTCACACGAAATTGGGTGGAATAGAGTGCTTAGCCATCAACACCTTACTAGAGGATCCCTTGCTGTGCTGGAGGAATGCAAGGAGGACACAAGACCTAAGAAGCGTGTTACCATTCAGAACAAAGCAACCACTTGATTGGCACTTCATTCATAAATATGCACTCCCTTCATCACCAAAGTTCAGTAGCTTATGTTAGTAGCAGTATGTTATACCTACAAGATGCACTACAGGATTTCATCAAGACTCTTTTGAAGCATCTTCCAAAGCCACATCCACTACTATCCACAAGGACAAGGGCAGCAAATATATAGGAACACCACAACTGGCAATTCCCCCTCAACCCACTCACTACCCTGACTTGGAAATACGTTGTTGTAGCTTCAGTGTGACTGGGTAAAAATTCTGGAACTCTCCCTAATGGTTTTGTAGGGCTACCTGCACCAAATGGATTGCAGAAGTTCAAGGCAGCAGCTCAATGCATCTTCTTGAAGGTAAATTGGAATCAGCAATGAATGCCGGCCTAGTCAGCATCAACCCAATGTAGGGCCTTACCATCTGAAAGCATGGCCATCAACAATGAAATAATTAAAAATCAAAGATGCACACAGAATCACAGAATCCCTACAGTGTGGAAACAGGCCCTTCGGCCCAACAAGTCCACACCAAACCTCAGAGCACCCCACCCAGACCCATCCCCCTATAACCCACCTAATCTACACCTCCCTGAACACTGTGGGCATTTTAGCATGGCCAAACCACCTAACCTGCACATCTTTAGACAGTGGGAGGAAACCGGAGCACCTGGAGGAAACCCACGCAGACACAGGGAGAATGTGCAAACTCCTCACAGACAGTCACCCGAGGCTGGAATCGAACCCGGGTCTCTGGCGCTGAGGCAGCAATGCTAACCACATATAGGCCAAAATCATAGGAATAATTCTGGAGGGTTAAAAGAAACCAAAAGATTGCAGATACAGGGAAGGGTGAGACCATGGAGAGATTTAAAAATCGTGACTATAATGTTTAGAATTATTTGTTAATCAGAAACCAAAGTAGGTCAGTGAACGGAAGACTGATGCAGAAAATGGGATATGCTACAATGAGATAAGTGATCAAAATATCACTAACTTGCAGCCTTTTACATCAAAACATTCCATCTTTTATTTTCAGCTCTATATCGTTACTTATAAAGCTTAAGAATACCTGAGGTTTCTTTAAAATTTCAGATAAGGCAGCTACTGATTGACCAAATTAAAGCAAGACAAGTCCCCACCGAGTTTATGCAGATTTAGCACAAAAGGGCTGACATTAGCAGTTAATGAAATCAGTCTGCATCTCTACTGCTACTGTGACTTCTATCTATAGCTGTGCTGGTCACTGGCTACTAGTTGAACTGTTACTTTGGTTTCAGTCTATTCCTGGCTTGATCCAAAGTACAAGCTTTTGGCTCTTCTGCATTACCTCAACTTTTCCTTCTTTCTACCCTGCAACTGATACCACAAAATATCGGAATCTTCATTCCCACAAGAATGAAATACTTTGTTTGATCATCCTTTGGTACTCCACCCTCAAAATAGCTACATATCATTCTCCAAACTACAACAACTCATTGATGCTCTGTACTGACTCTACCTTATCTGCAAATATTGTCCCACCACTGGAAGGCTGGACTGGCTCCTGTTGTCTATTTATTTTCCCATTTATCAGTTATGTATCCTAACATCTGACAGTTAACCAGGCCTAAGTTTCCATATTAATTTGTTAATGCATTGTGGATACTGCTTCAGATAAGAGCTCTTCATTTCTATTTCCTTAAGGAAACAAAAACAAAACAACTCCAACGTTTCCTTTCTATTATCGTGCCCCCATTCAAGTCTCTTTACCAAGTACTGTACCATTCCAATTCCCAGAAACAGTCAGACTTTCTGCACCAAACACTTGACAACATCCTTGTATAATCTCCCTCTACCTCCTACATTCTCCCCACCCACACCCCAGAATCCTATGAAAGGTTTTGGCAGTTGGAACTCTCTTATTATCAGCAACAACTCCAAGAGCTCTTTCTACTACTTCATCAAAACTGTCACCCAGTTTTCACCTCAGATGTAAACTTTGCCTATTTTCTTCATGTAAAATTCACCATTTCCACTGCTGACCCTGTCAACTCTGCATCTGGATTTGCTCTCACTGCCTTTTCTGCATCTCTCTGCAAAAAAATATGTCTTTTCAGTTGTAAACGAAGTCCTTACTATCCCCAAACTTACTGTTGATCATTGCTCCTCAACCAGATTTATTTCAAGTCAATGAAACTTTAATCCCTGAATAGAGCCTTTTTGCTGTCTATACCCATCACCGCTTCCTCAGCCTCGGCCAGTGATAACAATGCTGCTCTCTCTACCAAGTTACACCTTGGCTTGAACCCTTAGTCCAATGGTTCTTATTCTTTCTTTGAGCATCACCTTGTTTCATCACTCAATTTATTCAAAAAGTCTTCTTGCCATGGCCAAAGTTGGAAAAAAAATTCAAAAATCACTACTTTCATCTCTCAGCCTCTTCACCATCCTCAGTGATTTCATTTGTGCTCTCTCTTCACCCCTCCCCAACCAACTGTGCTGCACTTCTTTCCTTCCTTAATCCTTCTCTGCCATATAAATTCAAATCGTTCACATCCAGCCTCTTGACTGAGCTCTCTCATTGAATCACATTTTACATATTATCAAATCACAAATATGGCCATTTTTAATTGTTAAGCCCCCTACAAACTTTACCTTCTTCTGCATCCACTCTTGGGTGGAAATAAGCATGCACATACCTTCTAACTGCACTCTCCGAGTCTCACTTGGCCTTTGTCCCTCAATTTGCTATAACATTTCTTCTACATCTGATTTTGTCATCAACGACACCTTAACATTTATAAAATTGATGCTGCAATCCCCAATAAAACCAGTATCTGCCAGTATGATCCTCATGGCATCATCCCAAGTCCAATGGTGGACTGAGAAAGCAAAGGAGCTGCAACTCATTGCTGACAAAAGTGAAAGAGAGTTTCCTCAGTACCACCAAGGCAATATATGGACCCATATTCATTGGCCTCATACAGTTGTGCAGTAAGGATGGAATTATTATGAGAAAAAAAGGAAAACATCAAATGGAGAAAACACTTCAAAGAACTTCTGAACCAGAATACAAATCATCAATAGGGATATGTTTGAGGAAATGCCCTAACTCCCCAATCATGATCTTGGATTCCCGCCCTGTGGTGGATGTTGTGCCTAATCGTGGCTTCAAAAATAATGGAAAAGCCACAGGAGTATGGGATTCCAGTGGAGATTTTCAAAGTTGGAAGAGCACAACTTACCCTTCATCTATATTAACTGTTCTAAATCCGGGACAAAGGAGAAATTCCTGCCACACTCAGGAATGCTTTCATCACCACCGTCTTCAAGAAAATGAGGCAAAGTGGGCTGTGGGAACTGCTGAGAAATTTGCCTACTCTCCATTGCTGGGAAGATCATTGCCCAAATCTTCACTCGGTGCCTTCTCCCAATGAGGAAGTTCCTCCTGAAAACCAGTGTGGCTTCCAACCGAGCTTTGGAACCAATGAACACTATTTCATTGCTCAGCAACTCCCAACAGAAATACTTCAGGCACAGCACCAATCACTCTACACAGCTTTCGTTAACCTGACCAAGACTTTTGACAGTCAGGAATTGCTAAGGGAGACCCCATCAAAGGTCGGCTGTCCAGTGAAATTCATCAACATTCTCAGTCTCCTCCATGACAAAATATTGGCAACGGTCCTCACTAACAGTGTTATAACAAAATCCTAAGGTCAAGACAGGGATCAAGCAGGGATGGGCTATCGCCCCATTCTTTTTGCCATTTTTAATCGCCACCATTCTTCATCTTGTCAAGATGAAAATTCCCTGTGGTGTAGACTGAGCTACAGGATGGGCAGAAAACTTTTCAACCTCAACTGGTTGAAATCCAAGTAAATGACACACATTGCTTGCAAAACTTGAATGTGCGAATGACAGAAGCTCACTTATGCTTGCACGAAGACATTATCAAAGAATTGCTCTCAGCCTCAAAATCAAGACTCAAATCCTTTACCAACCCGTCTCAGGTCACGTGCCAGTCTATCCCTCCATTAAGATCAATAGAGAAATCCTCCCAAATGTAGAATATTTCCCTTACTTTTCATCTAAGGCTGACACTGATGCAGTGATTCAACGCCACGTTCAGTCTACGAGTGCCACCGTTTGACAACTAAGGATGACAGTCTTCGTTAACCATGGCATCCTTGTTGATACCAAGAACTTTATGGATATCATCCTTCCAACTTTTCTTATATAGCTCTGAAATTTGGACTGCATATAGACACTGCCTCATGACCTTTGCAAAGTACCAAAGCTGTCTGAGACAGACTTTTTTGGATCAGCTGGGAAGACATACTAACATCAGCATTGTTGAAGAAGCTATTAACACCAGCATAGAGGCCACAATAATCCAAAAAAATCAACTCGGCTGTGCCAGCCACGTGTTTAGGATGCATGAGTTTCGACTGCCAAAGCAAATCTCGGCCCAGCTCAAGGAAGGGTCTCAAATGAGGAGTGCAACAAAGGAAGCATTTCAAACATGCCTTGAAGGCTTCCCTCAAGAAATATAATGTAGATGTCAAAACCTGGGAGACCCTTGTTCAAAAGAAACCAGCCTGGAGGAAAATCTTGTATAAAGGAACAATTCTTTGCAAACACCGAATGGCAAGAAGTATGGAAAAGGAACCAGAGAAAGGAATACCAGTTTCAAAGGACTATTTCAAATAAAAACCGAAAGAACTGCAGATGCTGTAAATCAGAAACAAAAACAAAATTGCTGGAAAAGCTCAGCAGGTCTGACAGTATCTGTGAAGGAAAAAAAAAAAGAGTTAAAGTTTCAGGTCTGGTGACCCATCCTCAGAAGTTCTAAGGAAGGGTCACCGGACCCGAAATGTTAACTTTTTCTTCCTTCACAGACGCCGCCAGACCTGCTGAGCTTTTCCAGCAGGTTTGTTTTTGGTCAAGGACTATTTCCATTTCCTGGAAATACCTGCCAAATGTGTGGTTGGAGATGCAGCTGAAGGATTGGACTCAGACATGCAAGGACCCACAGAACCCATGACCAGTGACATGGAATTTCCCAGGTGGACAATCATACTCATTAATCATAGTCAGAATCCTACAGCACGGGGGCAGGCCTTTCAGCCCAAATGGTCCATCCACACTAACCCCATTTCCTTGCAGTTGGCCCATATCCTTCCAAACCTTTCCTCTCCATGTATTCATCCAAATGCCTTTTAAAATATTGTTAATGTACCTGCCTCAGACCCTTCCGCTGGCAGCTCATTCCATATGCATACCACCCTCTGTTTAAACAAGTTGCCCCTTAGGTTCGCATGTATTCTTTCCCCTCTTACTTTAGACTGATGCCCTCTAGTCCTCGATTCCCCAAAATCGGGAAAAAGACTGAGTGCATTCACCATATCCATGCCTCTCAATCTTACACACTTGTATGAGATCCCCACTCAGTCTCCTACCCTCTACAGAAAAAGTCCCAGTTTGTCCAACCTCTCCCTATAACTCAGTCTCTTGCGCTCTGGCAACATCCTCATAAATCTCCTCTGTGCGCTTTCCAGTTAGGAGCATCCTTCCTGTAGCAAAGTGACCAAAACTGAACACAATACTCCAAGTGCGGTCTGCACCAATGTCCTGTAGAACTGTAACATAACTTCCCAACTTCTATACTCAACGCACTGACTAATGAAGGCCAGCATGCCAGAAGCCTTCTTCACTGCCCTGTCTACCTGCGAGTCCACTTTCAGAGAACCATGCATCTGAACTCCAAAGTCCCTCTGCTCCACTACACTCCTTAAGGCCCTACCACTCATCATGAAAGTCCTACCTTGATTGGACTCACCAAAATGCACACCTCACATTTATCTACATTAAACTCCATTTGCGATTTCTCAGCCCACTTCCCTGGTTGGTCAAGATCCTGCTGCAAGTTCTGACAACCTTCTTCACTGACCACAATACCACTTATTTTGCTGTCATCCACAAACTTACTAATCATGCCTTGTACATCCTCATCCAAATCACTGATATAGATGACAAACAGCAATGGGCCCAGCACCAACCCGAGGCACACCACTAGTCACAGGCCTCTAGTCCAACAAGCATCTTTCCACTACCACTGTTTCCTACCATCAAGCCAATTGTGCATCCAATCTGCCAGCTCTCCCTGGATTCCATGTGATCTAATCTTCCACAGCAGCCTACCAAGTGGAACCTCATCAAAAGGCCTTACTGAAATCCATATAGACTATGTCTACCGCCCTGCCCTCATTAACGTTCCTGGTCACTTCAAAGAATTCTAACAAATTTATAAGGCATAATCTCCCATGCTGACTACTCCTAATCAAACCCTGTCTTTCCAAATGTATATGTTATCCCCAGAATCTTCTCAAGTAACTTGCCTCAGGTGGTAGGCTTACTGGTCTATAATGCCCAGTGGTTTTTCTTTGCAGCCCTTCTTGAATAAAGGCACAATATTCGATACCCTCCAGTCTCCTGGGACCTCACCTGTAACTAATGATAATGCAAATAAATCAGCCAGGGCCCCCACAATTTCTTCTCTAGCCTCTTGCAGGGTTCTTGAATATATCTGGTCAGGACCAGAAGGTTTATCTCCTAATTATTACCTTCATACATTCTAATACTTCCAACACCTCCTCTACTGTGATATGGGCTGTCCACAAGATATTGCCACTAATGCCCCATGTTTCCAAGTCTTCATGTCTTTCTCCACAGTAAACTCAAAAGGACAAATATTCATTGAGGACCGTGTCCATTTCCTGGGGTTCCACACATATATGTCCACTTTGGTCCTTGAGGGGTCCTATTCTCTCGCTAGGTATTCTTTTTCCTTTAATATACTTAAAGAATCTCTTTGGATTCATCCTAATCTTCTAAGCCAAAGCTATCTTATGCCCCCTTTTCACCTTTCTGATTTCCTTCTTCAGTAAACTCTTGTATTCCCTGTATGGTGATTACAGCAAATGATAGCCAACAATGTGTCCCCAATAAAACCAGCATATCATGTTGGCCGTTTAGCTAGCAAAATCCTCATGACTGCTTCCGTGAATCCAAAGGATGATGACTTGAATGAATATGATGAACACGCACTGCCAGATCTGACTCTTGTCTGCTAAAATAGCCCAATACTCCAGGATCCTCCTTGAATGCAATGAGCAGCTCTTGGCCTCTTCTCCCTAATGCAACTGGTCTTCTTTAACCATTCTCCTGTCTCCTTCACCACAATAACTATCAATAGATGTGACGGGTCATGGCCTTCTAAGAAGGATGGCCATTTGATCAGCTGTCTTTGCCACTTCTCTCCAATCCACCAGGCCAAACCAGGCCCTAGTCCTGAACTTTCATCTCTTTGTTGCTCCTTCTTGCTTCATGCCATCTCAGAGCTCACCTTATTGATGAAAATCATGTCTCAACTCATTCAATCCTATTCCCATTAATCTGCAGACCACTCAATTCTTCTTTCTGGCCCCAAAAGTTTGCTAATAATATGCTCTTCAACTCCTGCCTCTCTTTTCTTTAAATCATCCACCATCACCAGCCTCCTTAAAAAGGATACCCTTCTCACTATTATTGCAAATTTCTCCCCATTTTCAAACTCACTTTCCTCTCCACAGTCCCTTAACATATTGCCACCTCTCAAACCTACCCCCTACCCCAGCCCAAACCCCATATTTGAATCCCTCCAGTCTGGATTGCCACTGTTGCTACTACACAAAACTACTCTGACCAAAATCATAAATGACATACTGAGAGATTGTGACAAAAAGGCAAGCTATCCTTTGCCCTTGTCAACTTGCATACAACCTTTATGGAGTTATCCAAAGGAACAAGATCATAGGTCACGGTGTTGCTCATGGCCTGGGTCCCCACCTTCACCCAGGCCCAAGCACAGCATGCCCCCAAAAGCCCAAGGCAAACAGGGCAATTGGGCCTGATGTACTCCGTCCCAGTCCCTGCTTATCCTCACCACCTTCCCACTGTGGTCCAACTAGGTGGAACTGCATTAAAGTGTGTACCGCCCTCACCGCTACTGCCGCCGCCTACCCCGCTCCTCCTACCTCCGACGCCGGTCCGCCCATCACCGACGCGGACGCAACTCCGCCCACAGCCGACGCAACTCCGCCCACAGCCTCCACAGCCAGCAGCTCCAGAGGAGACAGCAGCACCCAGCCCTGCCGAGTCTTCACCATCCCCCCAGACCTACCCCTTACTGAGGATGAACGGTCAGTCCTCAGTAAAGGGCTCACCTTTGTCCCCCTCCACCCACAGATCAACGAATACCGCTCACGCTTGGACATAGAGCAGTTTTTCCGCCGCCTCCGCCTCCACGCTTACTTCTTTAACCGTGAACCTAACCCTCCCTCTACTGACCCCTTCTCCCACTTCCAACACACCCCCTCCTCCTGGACACCACCCCAAGGCCTCCTACCCTCCCTCGACCTCTTCATCTCCAACTGCCGTCGAGACATCAATCGCCTCAACCTCTCCACCCCTCTCACCCACTCCAACCTCTCCCCTGCAGAACGTGCAGCCCTCCGCTCCAATCCCAACCTCACCATAAAACCCGCGGACAAGGGAGGCGCAGTTGTAGTATGGCGCACTGACCTCTACATCGCCGAGGCCGGACGCCAACTCTCCGACACCTCCTCCTACCGCCCCCTTGATCATGACCCCACCCCTGAGCACCAAACCATCATCTCGCAAACTATCCACAACCTCATCACCTCAGGTGACCTCCCACCCACGGCCTCCAACCTCATCGTTCCCCGACCTCGCACTGCCCGCTTCTATCTCCTTCCCAAAATCCACAAACCTGAATGCCCTGGTCGACCCATTGTCTCCGCCTGCTCCTGCCCCACCGAACTGATCTCCAACTATCTCGACTCCATTTTCTCCCCCTTGGTCCAGGAACTCCCTACCTATGTCCGTGACACCACCCACGCCCTCCACCTCCTCCAGAACTTCCAATTCCCCGGTCCCCAACACCTCATCTTTACCATGGACGTCCAGTCCCACGACACCTGCATTCCCCATGCAGATGGCCTCAAGGCCCTCCGCTTCTTCCTGTCCCGCAGGCCCGACCAGTCCCCCTCCACTGATACCCTCATCCGCTTAGCCGAACTCGTCCTCACACTCAACAACTTCTCTTTCAATTGCTCCCACTTCCTACAGACAAAGGGGGTAGCCATGGGTACCCGCATGGGCCCAAGCTACGCCTGCCTCTTTGTAGGTTACGTGGAACAATCCCTCTTCCGTACCTACACCGGCCCTAAACGCCACCTCTTCCTCCGTTACATTGATGACTGTATCGGCGGCGCCTCGTGCTCCCACGAGGAGCTCGAACAGTTCATACACTTCACTAACACCTTCCACCCCAACCTTAAGTTTACCTGGACCATCTCCAACACCTCTCTCCCCTTCCTGGACCTCTCGGTCTCCATATCGGGCAGCCACCTAGAAACCGATATTCATTTCAAGCCCACCGACTCCCACAGCTACCTAGAATACTCCTCCTCCCACCCACCTTCCTGCAAAAATGCTATCCCCTATTCCCAATTCCTTCGCCTCCACCGCATCTGCTCCCAGGATGAGGCATTCCACTCCCGTACATCTCAGTTGTCGTCGTTTTTCAAGGACCGTAACTTCCCCTCCTCGGTGGTCGAGAACGCCCTCAACCGTGTCTCCCACATCTCCCGCACCTCCCGCACCTCATCCCTCACACCCCGTCCACGCAATAAGAACCAAAAAAGAATCCCCCTCGTCCTCACGTACCACCCCACCAACCTCCGGATCCAACGCATCATCCTCCGACACTTCCACCATCTGCAATCCAACCCCACCACCAAAGACATCTTTCCCTCCCCACCCTTATCTGCTTTCCGGAGGGACAACTCTCTCCGTGACTCCCTTGTC
>NC_063340.1:74504641-74547068 GCF_021869965.1 Rhincodon typus
ACATCGGGGAAACCAAGCGGAGACTCGGGGACCGCTTTGCAGAACACTTACGCTCGGTTCGCAACAAACAACTGCACCTCCCAGTCGCGAACCATTTCAACTCCCCCTCCCATTCCTCAGACGACATGTCCATCCTGGGCCTCCTGCAGTGCCACAACGATGCCACCCGAAGGTTGCAGGAACAGCAACTCATATTCCGCTTGGGAACCCTGCGGCCCAATGGTATCAATGTGGATTTCACAAGTTTCAAAATCTCCCCTCCCCCTACCGCATCCCAAAACCAGTCCAGCTCGTCCCTGCCTCCCTAACCTGTTCTTCCTCCCACCTATCCCCTCCTCCCACCTCAAGCCGCACCTCCATCTCCTACCGACCAACCTCATCCCGCCCCCTTGACCTGTCCGTCCTCCCTGGACTGACCTATCCCCTTCCTAACTCCCTACCTACACTCACCTTTACTGGCTCCATCCCCGCCTCTTCGATCTGTTTGTTTCCTCTCCACCTATCCTCTCCTCTATCCGCCTCCCACTCTCTCCCTATTTATTTCAAAACCCCCTTCCCCTCCCCCTTTTCTGATGAAGGGTCTAGGCCCGAAACGTCAGCCTCTCTGTTCCTATGATGCTGCTTGGCCTGCTGTGTTCATCCAGCCCTGCACCTTGTTGTCTCAAAGTCCTTTAGTGTTCAGAGAAACACTTGTGCTGGCACTTTAAAAAAAAACTTTACACCGAGTGACACATCATAACAAGAACAGATATAGTGCAAAGTCTACTCTTCCCTAATAATGCAGCACTAACCTAAACTCTTATGATTATTAATAGATCAGTGTAAATGTTTCTCCACCATGTGTACTTGCCATTGTTGTAGCTTCCCTAAGCAAGCACGGTAAACAGTTAAAGGCGCCTTTGCAATATAGCATCAGCGTGAAGTTACTTTGCATTCATTAACTGAGAACAATTACACAAAAATATTCAATTTCTCAGCCAAAGCATCTCACTTTAAGGCATACAAAAATTTATAGCCCTTGTGCATGATTCTCTGTGCTCTACACATCAGCTCACAAAAATAATTTAAGAGTCTATTCTAGTACTATTAAATCCACAAGTAGTAGTATTGCAATTGTGTGGCAATATGACGATTTGGTCAAAAACTACTAAAGCACAAGGCTGTATGACAACTGATTTACCAACAGACACTTAATAGTTATACTATCAAAACAGTTTTGAAATAAGTTACTGCTAAATGTAATCTCAATTCACAGCACAATCCTTTAAAAATGAAGGAATGTCAAGTACTATACTTATGACGATCAGCCAAATCAAAATTGCTGCTGCTCTCCTTGAATGAAATCAAAGTGATAATGTTTGAATTTTTGTTTTTAAATTATTAGTTCATTGGATGTGGCTCAGCTAGAATTTATTGCCCACCCTAACTGTCCAGATGCAGTTAAGAGTCAACCATGTTACTGTGGGTCTGGAGTAAAAAAAGCCAAATCAGGTAGGAATGATAGATTTCCTTCCCCAAAAAAAAAATTCAATGCCATCTCCTAATTGTAGTTACTATATTATTTATTCTCCAGAGATTGTAAAACATCACCAAACTTTTGATTAAAAGTCTATGTTCAATACGCTAAATTTCATTCATGCTAATTTCTTACTCAGATGCAGCTCCAGGAGGAAAGAAGTATGCAAAGCTTTCAGCCAACTGCTCTTCTGATGTGATGAAATTATGGTGGACAGCATTCTTGCTTGGTTTGATGCCAGCTTTCTTTAACAGTGTAATCCCATCTGCCACAATGTCAAGACAGCCACCAAAACCTACAAGCAAGGCCGAAATAAGAAGTGTATGATTAATATTTAAAAAGAAAGTTAAGTCCAGCTTGTATGGCAATCATTATATTGCTGTATGCATTTTCAAAGAACTATTCTAGTCAGATCCATTTCCAGGTCCTTTTTGCAAGCCCTGTAAATTTCTCCTTTTCAACTATCTACTTCCTTTTTGAAAATTGCAATAGAACCTGCTTCTATCACCTTTTGGCAAGTTAACAAGAACTAAAACCCTAACTTCCTGTCATCAATTATTTGGTGGATCACACAAGATTTTTAATGGTCTTTGATAAATCCATTCTGTTAAGTGTCTGGGGATGTTTTGTTACAGTTTAAAAAAAAGGTGCTTTGTAAATGCAAGTTGTTGTTGTTATTCTAAGTCCTTTATGTAGCACATCCCCAATGATTTTCCTGACCACCTCAACCATTACAGACTTCTTCAAGGGGCCTTTGAATTATCCAGTTCTGCCTTATTCCTGCTTAATTTCCCATTCTTGGAAAGACAAAATTGACAAAACATAATTGCAGTCACACTAGTGCACAAGAAATTAACAGGTAACATTATAATAACAGAGAATTTAATAAGTAGTCAACAGATTTGGTACTTGGTTTTATTCCAGATGTCCAACATCCAAAGTCCTTTGCTCCTGCACTGTTAAATCTATAACTGGCGAACACGATTAAAACATGCTACCATGCAGATTCCTGCTTTGCTTTGTAGTTATTGGTTTATGAACAGATCAAAAGGCCTCCCTCCCTCTACACTTTGCAAGCTAACACTTCTTTAAAAACTTGTTTCTTACAGATACAATATAAACAGCATGATATCAGCACAGTGGCAAAGTGTCCTTTAATCAAGCAACATTAAAAAGTTCATTTTTCATATTTATTCGTTCACAGGATGTGGAATGACCAGCAAGGCCAGTATTTGTTGCCCATCTCCAACTGCCCAAGAATAGAGTGGGTTGCTAGTCAACGTACTGCTGTGAATCTGGAGTCACATGTCAGCCAGACTCGGTAAAGATGGCAGATTTCCTTCCCTTAAAGGACAATTGTGAACCAGATAGGTTAATGACAGGTTCATGGTCACCAATACAGAGACTGGTTTTATATTCCAGATTTCTTTTGTATTAATTAAATTCAAATTCCAGCAGCTGACAGCAGCATTTGAAACAGCAGCATTAGCCTGCATGTCTGGATTTTTAGACATTAACACAACATCGCCATCTCCCCATTAATAAATCAGTAGTAACAGATGTTTTCAAATACAAGCAATACCTTCACAAAATCAAATAGAAGAAAATATTGTTATGCAAACGCAACATAAATACACAGATTATGGTATTCCATTTGTCACTGCACTATCATTTTGCCTCAAATATCACCAGATCACCCCACACACTCAGAGTCTGGTCCCTTCCAGATTCAAACTCTTTCCCTAGGCTTGCCTGCTAGCCACTCCAACTACAGAATCTAGAATCCCCTTTGTGATGCTTTCAAACCCTAGGTGCTTCTAGATACAGAAACTCTTAGGGTAATCAGAATATCTCCACTTTGTCCTGGAGAATGCAACACGTACATATGCACAATTTTATACAAACATTTGTTTTTTGCTGAATACCCAACAAATACAAGCACGGACAGTTTGCCAGTTTCTTTGGACTTCTACAGGACTGGAAGGTGCCCAATTTCTACACAACAGATTCAACTTGAAAAATATTGTTCCAACTATAAAAGTTATGTCATTTGACAGTACAGAATCAGAGTATTAGAGGTCTACAGTGCAGAAAAATAGTCTTGGCCCATCGAGTCTATGCTGGTTTAAAAAAAAAACAAGCACCTAACTATTCTAATCCCATTTTTCAGCACTTAGCCCATAGTGTTGTCTGCCTTGACATTGCAAGTGCTCATATAAACACTGAAACGTTAGGAGGGTTTCTGCCTCTACCACCCTTACAGGCAGCAAATTTCAGATTCCTAATACCTTCTGGGTGAAATTTGTTTCTCGCACATCCCCGTCCCTTACCTTAAATCTACACTCCCAGTTGTTGAGCATTGCTGAAAAAAAGGCACAGTTTATTGAAGCTTCTCATCTTGCACTCATCAGGATAATTCACAAAATACCAGAATAAGGGGAAAACTAACATTTGTCAGTAAAATGCTCAATTGGTTGGGAAGTGGGCTCTGACTGGTCAAGATACTGTCATGGAGAATCAGTTAAAGACAAATAACATTGGTTAGTCAAGACAGTGCCCTGAGAAATGAATCAAACAGGTGTCACCTATTTTACTGAGTCCAAACAGGCAGAGTGTGTATATGCACTGTCTACAAAAGACAGCACATACACTTTGTATTGACCTATAAAATTTCCAATACAGTCTGTCATAATGTGACTGAAAATCCTAAATTTGTACATTCCCCATGGCAAAGCTACTACTAAGCCACTTATCAACCAATCAGCTCTATCCTTTGGTAGAGCATGTGCTTCCCATTTGATTGGTATTATTGCAAGTTATCCTAAGCCACCAGTGGCTTTAGTACCACTACTGGTTTTAACACTTATGATAAAACTTCCAGTTTAGCTAAAGCAACACAAAAAAAAATTAGTTATAACATAAATGCATATCAAAAACCGTGAAACCAGGAAGTGCCTGCATATGCAGGATTTTTAGAGATATTGTATATTTTAAGTTGTATTGCTTTCTGCTTTGGAACATTTTAGATACTTCAGCCCATTAATTTCCTCTTGGTGATTCAACTAAAGTAGACTATTTTCCTCCTCATTCCACAAGACCTTTAACGTACAACTTTCAGTTATAAAAAGAATTAGCATCTGTTTTTTTTAAAACAGATGGGCCTGCTATCTAACATCTAGCAATGTGCATTTATACTTTCGCCACTCATTTGAATGCTAACTTTTCTAAAGGTGTTTTCTCCAAATCCCCTCTTCACTTCTGGTATAGGAACAAAATACATGAAATTAAGGCGACACAGCTGAGATCGAAAGATTTGCACAACTGAAATCCAGACCAGAGAGGTGCAACTGAAATAAAATAAGAGCTGTGCAGCTTATAGTGTGTTTAAAGACTCTCCACTGAAGCAACATAAGGACAATGAAGATATTGCGCCAATATTGAAAAAATGTAAAATGTTGAACAAGGTCAACTAATCTTACATTTGCATGGCCTTTAAAACTGTTTTTTTTTCAGAAAAATATTCAATAATAGACAACGACGGAGCACATAAGATATGTGAAGGTGATCTCCGATTGCCTACCTACTGCCACTCGGGGCCGCCGGTTCAGATCCACTTTCCTCTCGGCTTTCAACAACGAAGTCAACACAGTCTCTAAACGCGAGTCCAGCTCGTTGCCCACTTGCTGCCGGTACCAGTATGCCGCAAAAACAGCGAAGAAGGAGAAGGCAACACCGCATTTCAGTCCGTGACCCATCGCGGACCTACGGCCAGCGAGAACAACAAAGCCCAACCTGCGCTCCGCAGGTAAATCCAGAGGGCGAGGGTCTAAGGGTCACCAAGGCAACAGAACCCGTGCTCGCGAGACACGGTTTCACCACCGAACCTTCACTGGGATCACCCAGGAAACGGCCACGTGACACCGTTCAAATCTTAACTGTTCTACAGAACCCCCAAAAGTCGTACACCATTAACCGGTAAGACATTCTGGTCGGTTCAGAGCTAATATGTATGTATCTTGGTTTTGTCTCCCTCCTTTTCGTCTCGAAATATGGCCGCCTTAGTCTAATTATCTGATTGACGTGGACATTTTCCAATGAGAGCTTGGCAACGGGCGGGTATAAACTCTGGGCAGTTTATGTCGCCAGTTTTGAAGAACGGTCATCAAGCTCGAAACGTTCGTTCTGTTTTCCCTTTTCATAAATGCTGTCAGGCTTGCTGAGTTTCCCTAGCAATTTCTGTTTTTGTTTGTTTCATATCTTCCAGCATCCGCAGTTCTTTTTTATTTTGATTGCTTGTGTTTCAGCAAGTTAATGAGGTCGCGAAGGGAACGAACATGTTTTCACCTGAATAATAAAAGAGGACGTGGCGGTGAATGATTGACAGTTGATCGGAGCCTGTTCCTGGGAGGCGTGTAATTGTTGAGATCCACCCTGTAGCTTTAAACAAGATCTAGCGGGAGGAGCTGTAAGTGTTTCCACGCTGAATGATTTGACGTGTTCGTTCGACGTGGCGAGGGGTAGATTTAATTTAGAATTAAAACGACTGGAAAACCTTTCAGTTCTATCAATTATCATTTAAGGAATGCAGAATAGTTCTGACCTGAGATAGTAGGAACTGCAGATGCTGGAGAATCTGAGATAACAAGGTGTAGAGCTGGATAAACACAGCAGGTCGAGCAGGAAAGCTGACGTTTCGGGCCGAGACCCTTCTCTAGTTCTGAGCTGAGCTGGACGTATCTATTCTGATTTGGAAAGGAGCAATTCACCTCCATCCACTATCCTTTTTCGCCCTACCCTCAGCCCCATCTCCTTCCTAATCCTATTCTATTTCAAGTAAGTGATCAAACAATCAGAATTAGGATTGAATAGAATACCCCGTTGATCATATGGAAGAGATTAACGAGGTAGAGCCATAGAATCTCCAGGGGATGGAAAGGCAGAGGATTGCAAACAATGAAACCAACTCCATTTATCTCTGTCTTTCACACTACACTACTTCTGAGGCATACATTGTGAATTGATATTTTGCAATTTTTTTTTCCCCACACTGACCGAAGTTTGAAATTTCTTGTAAACCCTAGGTAAAATTGTGTTTGGGGAGGGGGGAAGGTAGCGGTGGAAGCTCCAGAATGCGTCTTGTTGCCTTGGAGTTCATGACCTAAAATTTCAGCTTTTTTCGACTCGCCCACACCCACTATAGGAAATCCTTGGCATCCTATTAGATGACAAATTGAGTTTCAATTCCTGTTTCTTGACTTGCAAAAGACCATTACTTTTCTGTTTGCATCACCTGTTTGTACCCCTATCTTTACTGTTTCTCATTGCCACTGAAATGTTAATTCACACCTTTTTGATTCCAGATTTGGAATCCAAATCTCTCTCCTACCTAACCTAACTCCAAAATTGCAACTCATTCTGGGAATTTTTTACTCTTGCATTTGACAACTTTAATTGACTTTCGATCAACCAGTACATAATATTTTTTTTTTTAAAAAGCAATGTTTATCTTTGCCCGTGTCCCTTCAGTGCCTTGCTCATTCTGTAATCTCTTCTGGCACTCAAGTTCTTCCAAGTATGGTAACATCCTATTGATTTGCAGTCCACACCTGGCAACCAAATGGAATGATTTCTTTTCACCCTTCTCACTCACTCCTGCAGTGTGGCTTCCCTTTTAGAATAAATTGAGTTTGGGGAAAAAAAACCCTTGAATACTGTTAGTGTAGTAGTTTTCTAAAGCCTGTTTCCCTTTCAGAGTCCAGTGTGTATCATCAATCTTGTGTCTGGGTAGAAATGCTGAATTAATATCTTCTAAACCTCTAACTCCATTTTATATTAAAATTAAATAGTTTAAAGTATAGCCATTAATAAAATCTGATATTCCTAACACTTCCCTGTAAAGCTTGTTAGCGAGTATGACTTTGAACAGTCGTTTGACACCTCTGCTCCATTTAACCTTTATTTGAAACAGCCCCAAAACATAATGCACTTTTAAATTATTTGTAACATTTGTGGAAGAATGATTTGTCCAATCATCACATGTCTGTAGACATTGCTGTGCATAAGTTGGCTGCTGTGTTTTTTGCCTGCTAGCTGTAACTACTGTTATAACTGACATGGGAGGTGTGCACTGTCTTTCTCCAGTACTACTCTCCACAAGTTACAACAGAAATATAATTAGTTTACCTACTTCCTGATATGGCTAGTTACATGTCTCTCTAGATTTGATTAAAAGTACAATTAACCTTTCTTGATTCCCAGATTATTGATTTATTACTCCAAATAGATATTTTGTCTTGAATTCATAAGGATCGTGCATACGAAACACCTCTATATAGGAGAAATAACCTTTATGTACTGTATGAGAAGAGTGTTGATTGTTTTACAAGCAAACAGCCAGAGGGAGACACTGTTTCATATAATCCACCAGTTGATAAGAATATACAACCTGTATATATGGTATCACACTGGTACTGAAATTTGCATACTGGATCACTCATTTGAATGACAATCTTTTTGGCTTTTCTTAAATTGACTTTCAGATGTTCACAACAAGCAACATATTGACTGTACCATACTGACCCATCTAGCCTGTGCTTGCAAAATGCAAAGCAATATACAACATTAAATCTGATTCTGCAGTTGGATCCTATTTGTTAAGTAATTCTGAATGTGCTAAGAATTATGCTGACAATCAGTTTAAGATTCAGTTGGGATTGCAGTGTGACATGCTTGCATATATTTGAAGCTGCACATATAAATGCACAAACCCTGTTCATAGAATCCCTACAGTATGGAAGCAGGCCATTTGGCCCATTGAGTCCACTTAGCCTGCACATTATGAGCAATTTAGCATGGCCAAGCCACCTTTCGATCAACCAGTACATAATTTTTTTTAAAAAAAGGCAATGTTTATCTTTGCCCATGCCCATGCACATGCACATCTTTGTACTGTGGGAGGAAACCCACACAGGCATGGGGAGAATGTACAAACTCCACACACAAAGTCACCCAAGAGTGGAATCAAATCCAGGTCCGTGGCACTGTGAGGCAGCAGTGCTAATTGCTGGACTACTGTGCCACGCTGTTCTTTGACACCCCAGACAGGAACAAAACACATACAAGTCTGTCATCTGTTTGAGTTGAAACTGGGCATTCTCTGGTAAATTTCTTAGGGCAATGTCCTCAGAAATCAGTCAACTTGCTTGGATTTAAATTTAATCAAAACTGACAGTCATCAAGTAACTGCTGCCGTGGAGAATATAATGCCTCTCTTCTCATATTACTGTAAGGGGAAAACTACGTTTTCATACTTGTGCAAGATGAAAAGTTTCAACGAAATGTCTTTTCAGCAATATTTAGCTACTAATGACCAAATGACGATTATTGATTTAATTATAGAAAGCAAACAATTTTACATCTTCTCAACAAAATAAGTTAAGTTTGTAATTTGAAAAGATACATTTTTACCCCTCTAAATAACTCAGCACACATACGCACAAGGCAAAGATAAAGATTTTTGAACAATATGTCATAGTCAATGAAAGCAAAACAGATTACGTTTGAGATGTTCAAGGTGACTGCGGTCTGATGTTCTGGTGCACAAATGTGTCACAGAATGCATGCGGTTGTCACTGGGGATACTTTCAGAAGCAGTTTGGCAACTTTCTCATGTCAAAGCTTCTGGAGAGACCAGACCCACAAGTGTTCTTTTCAAGGAACAGCGAGAAAGCTGTGAAGGTGTCTTCCTTCACAGGCTAATCACCAATGACTAAGCAATATGCAAAAACACACTTTGCAGCCTGACAAGTTGTAAACCCAGGCAGGAGGTGTCCAGTAAGTAAGCAATCATTGCGAGATATGTGACTACCAAACATGCTGTTTTATAAAAATGTGTATATCCTGTTGTTTATCCCTTTTATAAAACAAAAGTCCTGGTATCAACAATTCTTCAAATTTCAAGTTTGTAAAAATGACTGCATTTGAAGCATTCATGACACCACACTTCAAAAATGACTTGAATGTTTTAGCAAAGATTTGTAGCTCGGGTTGTGTGTGAGGTTGTTGACTTGCTCGCCGAGCTGGCTTATTTTTGTTCAGACTTTCGTCACCAAGGTGGGTAATATCATCAGTGAGGCCTTTGATGAAACAATGTTGTTCTACTTCGCTTGGAATTTACACTGTCCAGTCCATTAGGGTGAGTAGTGTCATTTCCGGTTTTGTTTTGTATGGGTTTGTATACGCGGTCCAATTCTGTATGTTTGTTGATTGCATTACGGGTTGAGAACCATGCCTCTAGGAATTCCCGTGCGTGTCTGAGTTTGGTTTGGCTACTACAGTTACGTTGTCCCAGTTAAACTGATGGTCTTCATTGTCCGAGTGTACTGATATTAAGGAAAGTTCATTGTGTCGTTTTGCTACTAGCTGATGTTCATGTATTCTGATGGTTAGTTTCCTTCCTGTCTGTCCGATGTAATGTTTGTGACAGTAGTTGCATGGTATTTTGTAAACTACATTGATTCTGCATGTTGTGGAAATTGGGTCTTTATAATAGACAACAACAAGAGGGCACAGTACGCCTGAACACACTGGCCACACTACCCTACATCAGGAGCATTTCAGAACTGACAATGAGACTCCTAAGACCACTAGGAATCATGGTAGCACACAAGCCTGCAGCCACTCTACGACAAACACTCACCAGGATTAAAGACCCCACCTACCTTCCCCAACCCCATCTCTTCTCTCTCTCTTTATTTCCCAGCTCCCTTCCCCCTCCCTACTTGGCCCGCTGTGTTCCTCCAGCTCCACACGGCGTTGTCACAGATAGAAAGTTCTCATTAGAAGGACCAACTGAGTGTAGGAATGCAAGTGATCAGCCAAATCGAGGGATATTTTGGCTGAAATTTTAACTAATCAATTATTAATTATCTGATTATCAATCAGATTCAGCGTGTGTGTGGGTCTGAATTGAGCATGGCCTGGGGCAGAAACAGGAGTTTTACCTGTGTTTTTTCAGTAAAGGTTTTTGTAATAAGTCATGATCATGTGTGTTTGGGTGAGAGCTAAGGTTAAAACATGGAGGGATTTAATTCAGTTGAATCAATCAAGGTGTTGTGTAAAGCTATTTAGACTAGACTCGAGGCTTTTTGCATTTTAATAAGCAAGTTTATGGTTCAGCCAAACTCTATGTCTGTGCAATTCTGATCTTTTTTATAAAATCCTAATATCCAAGAACCATTTGTAAGGGGGGGAATACTTACATAAGGATTTCTTAATGCAAGAGAATCAGTTGCATAGTTTTTCGTAGCAGGCTCACCTTAATCTAATCTTGGTTAGGCCTTGTCTTGAAAGTGGGACTTTAATCATTTGGATTATCATGAGCAGGTCTTCGTCACATGTTGGACTTCACACAACACCAAAAGACATTATATTCTGCAACTTCATAAAACAACATACTCATTGAGAACATTTTCTGCACAATCCGTTCCAAAAAACCCCTGATTTGTGCATTGTGGGTGATAGACGGGCTTTGGGGAGTTAGTAGGTGAGTTACTTGCTACAGGACTTCTAGCTTATGGCCTGCTGTTGTAGCCACAGTATTAATATGGCTAATCTAGTTAAGTTTCTGGTCAATGTTTACACCCAGAATAACACTTAGCACAAATGAAGATGTTCGTGGTTGTGCAAACATCAAAGTTGACCTCCAATAATGTTGAGTACTGCTTCCGACTCCTCAGATACTGGAGCAATCTATGTCCAAATGCAACAAAACTTGGAGGATATCTAGTTCACAAGGTTGACAAGTAACATTTGCATCACATACATGCCAGGAAATGATCATCGCCAACAAGAGAGAATCTAGCCATCGCCTCTTGACATTCAATGGCTTTACCACTACTGAATTCCCCCCACTGCCAATATTCTGGCTCTTGCCATTTATCAGAAACTCAATTAGACTAGTCATGTAAGTACTATGGTTGCAAGAGCAGGCCAGAGGCTAGGAATACTTCAAACAACTGTGCACCAATAATAAGGCACAAATTAAGAAAGTTTTAGAATGCTCCCCACTTAGCTGGATGACAGCAGCTCTGACAACATTCAGAAAGCTTGACACTATCTGTGACAAAGCAACGTGGTTGGCACAATGTTTCACAGCACTTTACACTTTCCTTTCAATAAGATAAAAGTTTAGGTCGAGGCTATCTCCTTGACATGTTTGAAGGGGTTTTGGTCTGGTCCATAACACCATCTGCAAGTTCTCCTCAAAGCTTCAAACCTGTACTATCCACACACACAAACAGCAGTGTGTACCATCCACAAGACGCACTGCAGAAATTTACGAAGGCTCCTTCAAAAACACCTTCCAAATTTGTGAACTTTACCACCTATAAAGACAAAGACAGCAGATGAAAGGGAACAATACCACTGTGACGATACAATGGCTTTAAGAAGTGTAGTTTCTCCTGTTTTTTTTTGTGAGAGAGGTTTTGAGCCATAGGTACTGAGCTGTCTCCTCCAAGGCAAATAAGTAAACAGCTTGTGAGACCTTGGGTCATTTTTTTAAAGTTGGAATGGTAGAAGCAGCATGAATGGGTAGAATCAGGTTCTCTCAGAACCAGGGTTTTAGTTTAGCTTTCAGCAGTTGTTGAGGTTTTTAAAGCTGATATGGAAGCTGCTACATCTGTCTCTCTGTTATAGCTAAAAACTTGGCTTCTGTCTCTGCTGCCAGAATTGCATGTAAGATAATTTGTTTTACTGACTTTGCCAAGGGTGTTTATGGGATGTTACTATATTGGAACAGTTGCTGTTCAGGAGTTAAATAATCTACTGTGCTATTAAGTTTTCCAGTAGAGTTAAGGTTATACTAATTCTTCTTTCTTTTGTTTGTATTTTGACAGTAGGGTAAGAATAAAGTTTGTTTTGCTTTGAAGCCGTGTAACATAACCAATTGAGTTACATCTGGAAAACAGCACCTTACACTGGCCTTTCAATAAGATAAAAGTTAAGGTCTGGGCTATCTCCTTGACATATTTAAAGGGGCTTTGGTCTGGTCCATAACACCATCTGCAAGTTCTTTTCCAAGCTTCACACCTTTCTAACTTGGAAATATGTCACTATTTCTTCATTCTGCTTGGGTCAAAATCTGGAACTCCCTCCCTAATAGGGTGGGTGTATCAACACCCAATGGCAATAGTTCAAGAAGGTAGCTCACCATCACGTCAAGGGCAACTAACAATAGGCAATATATGCTGGCCCAGCTAATAAAGCTGATATCTCCTGAACAATTTTTAAAAATAAAGTGTTTTTAGCAATATATTGTAAATTTTCATTGTTTATAGCTCATTTTAATACTGGCCCCTATTTCAAGGGTGCTATTGAAATAAGATTTGAGTTAATGTGCGATAATCTGTAAGAATATTAGTCAGCCGAATCTCAGCACTGAAGCATTTGGATCCATCTTTAGCCAGAGTGGATGACCTAACACTGCTGCCTTCTGAGGTCCCCAGCATCACATGTCAATCTTCAACCAATTTTATTCACTGCTAAAGGCACCGGTAATGCAAAGTCTATTGGCCCTGAAAACATTCTGACAATACTAGTGAAGATTTGTGCTTCAGAATCAGCCATGCTCCTAGCCAGTACAGCTACAATACTGATATCTACCCAGCAATGTGGAAAATTGCCCAAGTACATTCTGTCCACAAAAAGCAGAACAATCCAATCCAGTTAGTTACTGCTCTATCACCAGAAGAGTTAGCAGAGAGAACATCACTGCCATCCATGTCAGCCCTCCTGGCAGCTCCGTAGTCCTAGTTACCAAGACCAAGACTACAAGCAGTCACTAAATTCTGAGTCCCAGAGTCAAAAACCAGGTAAGTGCAGTTTAGCCTCATAGTAGGATAGAGAGAGGAAGAGGTTTGCTGGTGTTCTCAGAGATTGACTAGGAGGACGAGGCACCCATGGGGATGAGGGGCAAGCCTCCAGGGAGGTCGTTTGCTTGATGTGGAAAGGGTCCTTACAGAGAGGGTTCCCTCTTCCCAACCAGGTACAGTGACCCACCAGACATCACCAGTCTCCCCACACCCCTTGAACTCTCCTTGGCAACCTCAAAATAGCGACAAAGCACACCAGCCCAAGCCTTACTTTCCTGCTGTAAACCCATTCACAGACAGTTGTATTATGTCTAACATCTCTGAAAAAGGATAGCAAGGTGTAGAGCTGGATGAACACAGCAGGCCTGAAGAAGGGTCTAGGCCCGAAACGTCAGCCTTCCTGCTCCTCTGATGCTGCTTGGCCTGCTGTGTTCATCCAGCTCTACACCTTGCTATCTCAGATTCTCCAACATCTGCAGTTCCTACTATCTCTGAAAAGGTATGTTTTCACTGTCTAGTAAAATGTATTAAATTAAAATGGATTGGTATGCATGAGCTAAATAGTTTGTTTCCAACACCAAACTCTGCAAATTCCATGCATCCATCTTCAAAATAGGTGCAAGCAAGGACTTTCTGGGATCTTCATTATTCATACATTTCTTTGGTTTGGGCAAAAGAAATCCGATTTTTTAAATCTTCCCCACCCCCCAGTTTAGAGGCTTATGTAGAGCTTTATAAAATCACAAGGGATCGAGTGAATAACCAAGGTTGTTTCTCCAGGGTTGGTAGTCTAAAACTAGAGGGCATAGAGTCATAGAGATCTACAGCGTGGAAACAAACCCTTCGGCCCAACTTATCCATGCCGCCTAGTTTTCACAATTAGATTAGACCCATTTGCTTGTGTTTGGACTGTATCCATCCATACCTATCCCATCTATGTACCTGTCTAAATGTTTCTTAAATGACAAAATTTTATTCACCTCCACCACCACCTTTGCAGCCTGTTCCAGACACTCACCACCCTATGCATGAAAAATATGCCCCATGGATCCTTTTGTATCTCTCTTGTCTCACTTTAAATTTATGCCCTCCAGTTTTTGACAACATGGGGGAAAAGCTGTTGGCTGTCTACCTTAGCTATGCCTTTCATGATTTTATAGAGCTCAATAAGGTCATCCCTCATCTCCTACACTCCAGTGAAAAAAAGTCCCAGCCTATCCAACCTCTCCTTGTAACTCAAATCTTCCAGTCTAGGTAGCATCCTAGTAAATATTTTCTGCACTCTTTCTAGTTTAATAACATGCTTTCTATTGTATAACAAACAGAACTGCACACAGTACTCCAAATGTGGCCTCACCAACATTTTGTTCAGCTGCAACAAGATGCCCTGACTGATGAAAGCAAGCGTGCCAAAAGACTTCTTCATCACCCTTTCCAGCTGTGACTCCACTTTCAAGGAACTATGGACCTGTATCCTAGATCTCCTTGTTCAATAATACTCCCCAGGGCCTTGCCATTGACTGTGTAAATCCTGCCCTGGTTTGACCTACCAAAATGCAACACCTTGCATTTTATCTGAATTAAACTCCGTCTGTCATTCCTCAGCCCAATGGCCCAGTTGATCAAGATCCTGCTGCTTTCTCAGATAACCTTGTTCACTGACCACTGTACCACAAATCTTAGGGTCATTCACAAACTCACTAAACATACCGGCTAAATTCTCATCCAAATGATTTGTAAAAATGATGAATAACAGTAGACCCTGCACTGATCCCTATGACACACCACTGGGGAGCCTGAATAACAACCCTCTATCACCGCTCTCTGTCATCTATTGTCAATCCAATTTTGCATCCAATTGGCTAGCTCTCCCTGGAACCCGTGAGACTTGACCCTACTCAACAACCTACCGTGCAGTACCTTGTCAAAGGCCTTGCTAAAGTCCATGTAGACAATATCTACTACACTGCCCTCATCTACTTTTTGGTCACTCCTTCAAAAAACACAATCAAATTCGTGAGACATGCTTTCCCACACAAAGCCATGCTTACTATCTCAAATGAGTCCTTGCCTATGCAAATGCCTGTACATCCTGTCTCTCAGAATTCCCCCTAATAATTTACCCTCCACAGATATTAGGCTCATAGATTTGTACATCGTAGGCTTTCTCTGCAGCCTTTTTAAATAATGGCACAGCCTCCAATCTTTGGGCACTTCACCTGTGGCTATCAATGATATAAATATCTCAGCTAGGGGCCTGACAATTTCCTCCCTCGCCTCTGTAGTCTTGGGATCCTCTTCATTAGGTCCTGGGAATTTATCTATCTTAATACTTTTTAAGACTTTCAGCACATCCTCCTCTGTAATATGAACTCTCTTCAAGACATCACTATTTATTTCCCCAAGTCCCCTAGCATCCATGCCTTTCTCAACGGTAAGTACCGATGAGAAATATTAATTTTCACCCATCACTTGTGGCTCTGCACATAGATAACCTTGATAATCTTTAAAAGGACCTATTCTCTTTGGGTGGCTCAGTGGTTAGCACTGCTGCCTCACAGCGCCAGGGACCTGGATTCGATTCCACCCTTGTGCGACTGTCTGCATGGAGGTTGCACATTCTCTCCATGTCTGCGTGGGTTTCCTCCGGGTGCTCCAGTTTCTTCCCACAATCCAAAGATGTGCAGGCTCGGTGGATTGGCCATGCAAAATTGCCCATAGTGTTCAGGGATGTGTAGATTAGGTGGCGTATAGGGCGATGGGTCTGGGTGGGATGCTCTGAGGGTCGGTGTGGACTTGTTGGGCTGAAGGGCCTGTTTCCACACTGTAGGGATTCTGTGATCTATAGTTCTATGATCATAGTTACTCTTTTGCTCTTTGTGTACTGCAGAATCTCTTTGGATTCTCCTTTACCTTATCTGCCAAAACCATCTCATGTCCCCTTTTTAGCCCTCCTGATTTCTCTCTTAAGTGTGCTCCAACACCCTATATACTTGTCAAGGAATTCACTTGATCCCAGTTGCCTATACATGTCATGTGCTTCCTTCTTTTTCTTGACCAGGGCCTCAATAACTCTAGTTGTCCAGCCTTACCCATCAGTCTAATTGGAACATACTGACCTGAAACCTCATTAACTCACTTTTGAATGCCTCCCACTTACCGGACTTTTGCCTGCAAACAGCTTCCCCCAACCAACTTTTGAAAGTTACCGTCTAAGACCATCAAAATTGGCCTAGTCCCAATTTAAACCTTTAACTTGTGGACCAGACCTATCCTTTTCCATAGCTATTGTAAAACTAATGGAATTGTGGTCACTTTATAGGTTTAATCGGTTTAAGGTGAGAGGGGAAAGATTTAAAAGGGACCTAAGGGGCAATGTTTTCAAGCAGAGGGTGGTGTGTGTATAGAATGAGGTGCCAGAGAAGGGGGTGGAGGCTTGTACAATTACAACATTTAAAAGGCATCTGGATGGGTGGTTGAATAGGAAGGGTTTAGAGGGATAATGGGCCAAATGCCATTAATTTAGGATCTCTGGTTGGCATGGACAATTTAGACTGAAGGGTCTGTTTCCATTCTGTAGTATGGCTGTGACTCAGTGGGTATAATTTGGAATGTGTGAGATTTATTTAAGAAGTCCCAGGATTATTGTTTCTGTTTTCTCAACTAATTTCAATGTCCTTTCAAAGATAATGTTTCTGGAAATGGCACTTGCTATGCAAATATGAGCCCACTGGTAATGTAAATGAGTTTGAAATGGCCAATTTTGAACTTTGTCAGTATTTGTTCACAATTTTAACATGTACTAGATTAGCTTCAGCAATTACACAGTGTTTTATACAGTAAAGGAATGAGAGATTACAGCAATAAAACTTCACTTTTTAGGGAAGCTCTGGTTTGCATATGTAGCCATGGTAACCATGTCTCATACTGCCACGTCCCTCAACTTTGGTTTTAAAAACAAATTGATCATTTACCCAAATAACAAATCTGCTTTTATGTACAGTATATGGACATTATTGAGACCAGACCTACATTGCAAACCCCAGCCATGCAAAAAATTGAATCAAAATGTTTAAAACTTATCTTAAATCATGAAAAATGTGTACATTTGGAGTGTTTTGTTTCTAAAAAATAGCATCTGATTCAAATGATTTGTTTCTAGTTTACAAAACACAATGCAGCGAAAGCAAAGTCTCAACATTAAAATATGCATTATCCATCTCTACAGCCATTAGATTGTTTCAGAAAATAGAATCTCAGATATCCCCCTGATGACCACAAGCCATACACGCTTTCCTGATTTAAAACCTGTTATGTGTTTTTGGTTTGTGCTTCTTTCGCAAACAGGCTGTGTGTATAAACTGCTTGCAAAATGCAAAAATATGTCTCCGTAACCAGTCAGAAAGTGGTGCATTGCATTATGAACTCATAACGACTAATGCAGTGCTGTATTTGTTTCACATTACACATTTCACATTACCCATCACTTTCCGTGCTGTTTCCTGAGTACTAAGAGTGATTTATTTGATTGATTGATTGTTACTGAAGTGCAGTGAAAAGCTTTGTTTACAAGCAGTACAGGCAGATCATACTACGCAAGGATGTACAGATCAAAAAGACTTAGACACAGGCATACAGGTTACATTGCATTGGGTGTGCACTAGGCAAGATCAACATTACCAAGATCAGCATTATTTGAGGGTAGAAAGTTCATTCATCAGCCTACCAACCGAAAGACTGCCAACATCATCAAAGACCCATTCCTCCCCCCCGGTAATGATCTCCTCCAATCTCTTCTGTCAGGCAGAAGATACAGAAGCCTGAACACGCACAAGCAGGCTCAGGAACAGCTTCTCTCTGGCCGTTATTAGACTCTCTAGCCTCAAATAATTTTGATCTTGCTAACGTTGATCTCACCTAGTGCGCGCCCTGTGCAATGTAACCTGTATGCCTCTGTCTAAGTCTTTTGATCTGTACATCCTTGCTTGCTATGATCTGCCTGGACTGCTCGTCAACAAAGCTTTTCACTGTACTTTGGTACACGTGACAACAAATCAATCAATCAATCAAATAAATCACTATCAGAACTCAGGAAACAGCACAGTTGTTTCTTTCTCAACTAACCATTATAAAAAGTATCTTTGTTGTCTGCAACTTGTTGCAAAATAACCTTTAGGGATGATTGACCACAATGTGATAGAATTTTGCGTTATGTTTGAAAGTGAGGTAGTTCATTCTAAAGCAAGGGTGTTAAATTTGAATAAAGGAAATTATGAAGTCATGAAGCACAAATTGGCTGAGGTGGTATGGGATTATAAGGCATGATTGTGCATATGCAATGCATAGTCTTTTAAAACTGTTACATGACTTACAACGATTATATATTCCTTTAATCGTAGAATCCCTACAGTGTGGAAACAGGCCCTTTGGCCCAACAAGTCCACAGTGACCCTGAGCCAGCAATGCTCATGTCCAGCAAGTGAATAAAAACAGTAAGAGTGTGGTTAATGGAGGGGTATGCTTGCTAAGAGACCATAAAGGGGATTTGCAAATAGAGATGCAGACATGACTGAGATGTTAAATGAATACTTTGTGTCTGTCTTTACAAAAGAGAAGGATGGTGACACAGGAGGAAACTCTGTTACCAGAAGGGTTCAAAATTAATAAGGAAGAAGACTTAAAGTTGAGAAGGCACTGGGATTTGCATCAATGGATTTTGAAGAAAATGAGAGTGTAAGTTGCAGAGGCGCTGAGCATAATTTATCAGTTTCCCTTGGACTCAGGAGGTGCCAGAAGACTGGAGAACTGCAAACATTACAGCCTTGTTCAAGAAAGATTGTTACCAGTTAGTTTAACTTCGATGGTGGTGGGGAAACATCTAGAAACAATCATTTCAGATAGTTATTAAATACATAAAGGTGTATTGGTTAGGATGAGTAACTTAACTAACTTGCTGCAGATTTTTGAAGAGGAACAGAAAGGAACAATATGAATCATGTTGTTGATTTGGTATATGTGGAATTCCAGAAGGCACTTGCTTACTGTACCACACAAAAGACTTGTAAAGAAAGCTGTAAGTCATGGTATAAAAGGGACAACAGCAATATGGGTACAAAATTGGCTAAGTAATACTAAGCATTATATTTTTCGATGGATTTTTTTTAGGCTGCAGGAAAATTTGTCATCATCACCAGTGGTCCCTCACAGACAAGGATGACTCTGTTCCACTCTCAGGGTGAGTCCATAGATGGCTGTACAGACCAATGCTGCATATTACAGGCTTTGTTACACTTGGGGCAGGCAGGTGGTGGTCATGAGAAGGGTGGGTGGGGTATTGGTGTAGCAGTGTGCTCCTTTTGTGGTTTTTGCCTGTCTTCCATGTTTTCCCAAGGGCAAGTCTTGAAGTGCTTGATGCCTTCCTAGATGCTCCCCCTCCACTTTGGACAGTCTTGGGCCAGCGATTCCCAAGTGTCTGTGGGAATGCCACAGTGAGGCCTTGAGGATATCAGTGAAATGCTTCCTTTGTCCACCTTTGGCTTGCCTGCCATTTCAAAGCTGGGAGTAGAGAGCCTTCTTGGAGAGTCTCTCGTTGGTCATGCAGATGACGTGCCTAGCCCAAGGGTGGTCAGTGACTCGATGCAGGGGTTGTTGGCTTGGTCGAGAATGCTGATGTTGGTGCTTCTTTCTTCCCAGCGGATTCACAGGATCTTGTGCAGGTTGTGCAGGCAGTGTTGTTGGTACTGCTCCAGTGCCCTGAGGTGTCTACAGTAGACAGTCCATGTCTCAGTGCCATATAGGAGGGTGGGAACTACCACAGCTCTATAAACCATGAGCTGATGTTGTCCTCAAATCCCTATTCCTCAGGTGGCCGAAGGCTGCGTTAGCACACTGGAGGTGATGCTGGATCTCTTCAGCAATAGCTGCTTCGGCCGACAGGACAATTCCAAGGTATTGGAAGTGGTCGACGTTTGCTCATCAATGTCAGGCCAGGTCAGTGGAGGACCTTTGTCCTGCAGACGTTTAGGATGACACCCTCTCATAAAAGTGCTGATGATGGTCTGGAGTAGGTTCTCTGAGCTGCATGTACACAAGCATCATCTGCATCCTGCAGCTCAATGACACTGGTTGAGGCGACTTTGGTTTTGGCTTGAAGGCAGTGGAGGTTGAAATAAGGAAGGTTTGTGATAGAGTTTGCCAAGGTTTCATATTGGTATTGCTTTGCCTGATGTATTAATGATTTGAATTTTGGTGTGCAGGGGACAATTGCAAAGTTTGCAGATAACATTAAACTTGTAAGAATTGTCCACAGAAGAGAACAGAGTGGAGCTCCAAAAGGACATTAATAAGTTGGGGGAGTGGGTGAAGAAGTAGCTGATAAGGTTCAATGCAGAGATTTTTGAGGTGATGCACTTTTGTCTGAAGAACATTGAAATACAATATAAAATAGCCAGTACAATTCCAAAAGAGGTGCAGGAGCGGAAGGAACTGTGTCTACATGTGCACATTTATTGAAGGTAGCAGGACAGTTGAAGAGAGCAGTAAATAAAGCATACAATGTTCTTGGCTTTATCAGTAGGGGCATAGAGTACGTGAGCAAGATGGTGATGTTGAACTTGTACATGACACTTGGTAGACCTCAGACGGAGTATTATGTGCATTTGTGAGTGCCACGTTTTGGAAAGATGTGAATACATTGGAGAGAGTGCGGACATGATTTTTAAGAATGGTTCCAGGAATGAGAAACTTCAGTTCTGAGGATAGAAATATGAAGTCATATAGCATGGAAACAGACCCTTTGGTCCAACTAGTCCATGCAGAATATAATCCCAAACTAGACTACTTCCACCTGCCTGCTCCTGGTCTATATCCCTCCAAACCTTGCCTATTCATGTATTTATCCAAGGGGGTTTTAAATGTTATAATTGTGCCCACATCCACCACTTCCACATGGGAACCACCCTCTGTGTAAAAAAAAAAAAAACTGCCCCTTGTGTCTTTTTTTACATCTATCTCCTCTGACCTTAAAAGTATGCCCTCTAATTTGAAATCCCCAATCCAATTATATCTATACCTACTGTTAACGCTATCTATGCCCCTCATGGTTTTATAAACTTCTATAAGGTCACCTCTCAACCTTCTATGCTCCAGTGAAATAAGTCCCAGCCTTTCTTTATAACTAGACCTTCCATATCCGCCAACTTCCTGGTAAATCCCTTCTGTACCCTCTCCAGTTTAATAATATCCTTCCTATAACTGGACGACCAGAACTACACACAGTACTCCAGAACAGATACAATGTTCTGTACAATCTCAACATGACTTCCCCACTCCCGTACTCAAAGGACTGAGCAATGAAGGCAAGCATGTTAAGTGCCTTTTTAACCACTCTGTCTATACGTGATGAATTGCTGAAGAATTATACACCTGAACCCCTAGGTGCCTCAGAGCCCTAGCAATAATTGTATAAGTCCTACCCTTGTTTGTTGTACCAAAATGCAATACCTTGCACTTATCCAGATTGAATTCAATCTGAAGAAGGGTCTAGGCCCGAAACGTCAGCCTTCCTGCTCCTCTGATGCTGCTTGGCCTGCTGTGTTCATCCAGCTCTACACCTTGTTATCTCAGATTCTCTAGCATCTGCAGTTCCTACTATCTCTGAACTCCATCTGCCATTTTTTAGCCTATTGACCCATTTGATCAAGATCCCTTTGTAATCTTAGAAAACCTTCTTCACTGTCTACTGTGCCACCAATTTTGGTGTTGTCTGCAAACTTACTAACCATGCCCTCTATATTCTCATCCAAATCATTTATATAGATGGCAAACAAAAGAGGACCCAGAACAATCCCTGTGGAACACCACTGATGACAAGCTTCCAGTCTGAAAAATAGCCCTCCACTATCACTCTCTGTCTCCTGCCATTAAGCTAATTATGTATCCAATTGGCAAGCTCACCCTGAATCCTATGTGACCTAACTTTACAAATTAGTCTACCACATGGAACCTTGTCAAAGGCTTTACTGAAGTCCAAGTAAACAATGTCTACTGCTCTGCCCTCATCAATCTTTTTGGCACCTTCTGATAGAATGATCAATTTGGGACTGTTCTTCTGTTGAGAAGAAGGCTGAGAGGAGATTTGGTAGGAGTTTTAAAATCGTGAGCTTGCTAGGCACGGTAGATAAGGAGAAGCTGTTCCTGCCATAAAATAAAAATGAATGAGGCATAGATTTCAAGTGATGTGCAAATGAAGTAAGAATGATGTGAGCTTAAAAACTTTTCACACAGCAAGTAGTTAGACTACAGAATGCACTGCCTGGAAATCTGGTGGAGACAGGTTAAATTGAGGCATTCAAGAGGACATTGGTTGAGTATTTGGATAAAAATAACGTGCAGAAATATGGGGAAAAAGCAGGAGATTGGCACCACATATTAGAACTGTGCAGGCACGATGGGTGAATGGCATTGTTCTGCGCTGTAACAATCCTGTGATTATGGGTGGACTGTGTCCAATCATTAATGACTCAGATTCAGGTTGATTGGAATCAGAATTTAAATTTATCATCAGTCAATGGCTGTCAGCAATTCGGCTTCATTGACAGGAAATCGACGATGTTAGAAGTCATCGCATTATTTCCTTTGTTTCTAGACCTTTAGCCACGAGGATTGAACTTTGCATGTTTGCTTCGAGAACCACCACTTGTTGTGTATATGAGATGTAGAGCATAGAATTTTAATTCCAGGTCATAGCTTAGGTGTTAACTAATGTTTGGCATTGTCTTTAAGAATAAGTTTGATTCATAATAAATGGGTTACTTTTATTTCCTTAAAGAAGTCTCGTGGACAGTTTTTATTTGCTGTATCATAGTACAAAAATGAAGCAATGGACCATTTCAGTAATTGAGTCAAAACATTTACACATGCAACTGGTGGAGTAATGGAGCTTTATCATCAGCAAATTTCACATGTCACAATATTAATAGGATATTATACCTCAAAACGTCCAAAACATGCCCTCAGACTGGGGGAAGGGATGGCTACTTGAAATAATATGAAAACCCACAGAATTAGGAACAGGAGTTAATTCCTGACTTGTCCTTATTTCTTTTTAAGCTATCAGACAATGTAACAATGTTTTCATGGCATTTGAGCGAAAAATAAGACAAAGCTCTTCTAAATTATATTCCAAAATAGGCACTGATTTTAAAAGTGGTTCAATTCCTAAGAAAGTAGGATAATTGGTAAGTTTGTGGATGTGGAGGCCTGACCATTTTTAGTGGAAGATCTTCATTTCAATAATAATTACCAGAAACCAAAACAGAAATTGCTTTAAAAATTTCGAAGGTCTGGGAGCATCTGTGGAGAGAAAGCAGAATTAATAATTTGGGCCCAGTGACCCTTCTTCAAAACTGATAGTAGTTAGGAAAAGGTTGGTACATATGCTAAAGAAGAGATTGGGGGATAGGGAGGAATAAAACATAGAAGGAGATGGAGCCCAGAAAGAAAAAAACATAGTTGAGCAGACAATGGAATGGGTAAAGGTCAGCCTGGGAGAATGAATTGCTGCTAATTGGGACCATTCATGGCTGACAATGGGTTGTTTATGGTAGCAGCCCATATTATGAAAAGGCCTGGTGTGTGATGGTTGGCGTAAGGACATGGGAAAAGGTGCTCAAGCCCTAAAATTGTTGAACTTGATATTGAGTCCAGAAGGCTCAATCTAGATGTAGATGGCCCTACTAGAATAGAGGCAAAACTGAACTTCCTGTTGAGAAATAAAACAGGGAAAATGACTGGTGTGTTAGTGGGGGAGCTCTTTGGGACCAATGACCATTATTCTATTAGTTTTGAAATAGTTATTCAAAAGGACAGGTCTGTTTCACAAGTTAAAGTTCTAAGTTGGGGTAAGGCCAATTTTGATGGCATTCGACAAGAATTTTCAAAAGTTGATTGGGGGAGACTATTCGCAGGTCAAGGGACATCTGGCAAGTGGGAGGCTTTCAAAAGCAAGATAACATGAGTTCAGGGCCAACAAGTTCCTGTTAGTGTGAAAGGCAAGGCTGGCAGGAGTAGGGAAAACAAAATGATTTGAGATATTGTGACTCTGGTCAAGAAAAAGGCGACATGTCAATATAGGCAGCTGGGATCAAGTGAATCCCTTCAGGACTATAGGGACTATGGAGATACACTTAAGAGGGAAATCAGGTTGGCAAAAGGGGACATGAAATAGCTTTGACAGATAAGACAAAGGAGAATCCAAAGACATTCTACAAGGGCAAAAAAGTAAGGAGGGAGAGAATAAGGCCCCTTAAAGATCAATGAGGTCATCTATGCGTGGAACCACAGGAGATGGGTGAGCTCCTAAACAAATATTTCTCATCAGTATTTACCATGGAGAAAGACATGGAAGCTAGGGAAGTAAATAGCCATATCTTGAAAAGAGTCCACATTGCAGAAGAGAAGGTGTTGGAGGTCCTAAAATGCATAAAGGTAGATAAATCCCCAGGACCTGATCAAGTTGTATCCCAAGACATTGAAGGGAAGCTAGGGAAGAAATTGCACGGCTTGCAGCAGAGATATTCATTTCATCGACAGCCACGGGTGAGGTGCCAAATGACTGAAGGGAGGTTAATGTTTTGCCACTATTTAAGAAAAGCTGCAAGAAAATGTCAGGAAACCACAGACCGGAGAGCCTAATGTCAATGGTGGGTAAATTGTTGGAGCAATTCTGAGAGACAGGATATACAAACATTTGGAAAGGCAAGGATTGATTAGGGATAGGATGGCTTTGTGCATGCTAAATGGTGTCTCACAAATTTGATTGAGTTTTTTTGGAGAGGTGACCAAGAAGTTAGATGAGGGCAGTGCGGTAGTTGGTGGATTTTAGCAAGGCCTTCAACATGCATGCTTGATTGGTTAATAAGGTTAAATCACATGGGATCCAGGAAAAACTAGCCAATTGGATACAAAATTGTCTTGACGGTAAGGGACAGAGGGTGGTGATAAAGGTTTGTTTTTCAGACTGGGGGCTTGTAACCAGCAGGGTGCTGCAAGGATCGGTACTGGGTCCACTGTTGTTCATAATTTATAAAAGTGATTTGGATGGGAATATAGGAGGCATGGTTGGTAAGTTTGTGGATGACACCAAAATTGGTGAAGAAGGTTTACTAGGTGTACCATGGATCTTGATCACATGGCAAGTTGGAGTTTAATGCAGATAAATGGAAGGTTTTGAATTTTGGTAAGACAAACCAGTGCGGAACTTACGTAGTTAATGGTAGGGCCCAGAAGAGTGTTGTTGAACAGACAGATCTAGGGGTGCAACTATGTAGTTGCTTGAAAGTGGCATCACAGGTAGACAAAGTGATGAACAAGGCATTTGGCACACTTGCCTTCATCAGTCAGAGCATTGAGTTCATGAGTTAGGACATCATGTTAAAGCTGTACAAGGCATTGATGTGGCCATAGTTGGAGTACTGCATGCAATTCTGGTCACTCTGCTATATGAAGGATGTTATTAAACTGAAAAGGGTGCAAAAAGAATTGACAAGGATGTTAATGAGACTAGAAGGTATGAGTTATAAGGAGAGGCTGGATATGCTTAGACTTTTTTCCCTGCAGTGTAGGAGGCTGAGGGGTGACTTCTAGAGGTTTGTAAAATCATGAGGGGCGTAGATAAGGTGAATAGCCTTGGTCTTTCCCCAGGATAGGGGAGTCCAAAACTTGAGGGCATAGGTTTAAGGTGCGAGGGGAAAGTTTGAAAGCGACCTGAGGGCCAACTTTTTCACAGAGGGTGGTGCATATATGAAACGAGCTGCCAGAGGAAGTGGCAGAGGCGGGTACAGTTACAACATTTAAAAGACATTTGGACAGGTACATGGATGGCAAGGCTGAGAGGGATATGAGCAAAGGCAGGCAAATGTACTAATTCAATTAGGAAACTTGGTCGGCATGGATGAGTTGGGCCAAAAGGCCTGCTTCCATGCTATATACCTCTTAATTCTAAGGCTGCAGGGCCTGTAAGTGGAAAATGAGGTGGTGTTCTTCCAGCTTGCGCTGAGCTTCACTGGAACCCATGCAGGTACCTAGGTACCTATGGCCACCCCTGTTACCTACTTTCTACCTGCAAAAATGACCCTGAGCTTCCACCATGTTCCCTGGCCAACATCTCTGTTTTGGGCTTGCTCCAGTGCTCTAACAGAGCTCAGTGCAAGTTGGAAGAACAGCACCTCATTTTCCACTTGGGAAACCCACAGCCTTCTGACCTCGATATCAAGTTCAACAATTTTGGAGCCTGAGCACCTTCTCGCATGTCCTTACCCCAAACCACACACACTGGGCCTTGTCATCACATGGACTGCTAACACAAACACAACCCATTGTCAGCCACTACTGGGCGTAATTAACAGCCAATCATTCTCCCAGGCTGACCTTTACCCTTTCCTTTGTCTGCCTAACTGTTTTTCTCTGTCTGGGCACCATCTCCACTGTTTACTCCTTCCCTCTCCCTTGTTTAGTATATATACCACCTATCCCAGCTACAATCAGTTCTGAAGAAGGGTCACTGGACCCAAAGTCACTACTTTCCCTTCACAGATGCTGCCAGACCTTCTAAGTCTTTCCAGCATTTTGTTTTTCTGATTTTCAGCAACTGCAGTTCTTTGGGCTTTTTTCCATCATTATCAAAAATATGCAGGTGGAGACCCATGAGAAAGGGCCTGGGAAGACAGTGGTGGCAGGGTTAGAATTGAAATTCTAGAGTTGTGTACCAAACTTCTTGGGTGACATTTTCTGGGGCAGATGGAACTTGAACCTGGACGATCTCGAGCAAAGGTAGGGACACTGCCACTATGCTACAAGACCCTTACTTTGGTTTGCCTATAGTTTTCCTGCCAGCTTTAAAAGTAAGAGTTCAAACAGACAACCACTTAGTTTTACACCTTGTTGATGACTTTTGAATTAGCAAAATAGAGATTTTTACTTTACTGCTTAAACTTCTGTCTTTAGAAAAGAGTTGTTGATCTCTATCAAGATCACTTCTCAGCATTTCATAGATCATAGAATCCTTACGGTGTGGAAACAGGCCCTTCGGCCCAACAAGTCCACACTGACCCTCAGAGCACCCATCCCCATATAACCCACCTAATCTTCACATCCCTGAACACTACGGACAATTTAGCATGGCCAATCCACCTAGCCTGCACATCTGTGGACTGCGGGAGGAAACCGGAGCAAACCCACGCAGACACTGGGAGAATGTGCAAACTCCACACAGACAGTCGCCCTAGAGTGGAATTGAACTTGGGTCCCTGGTGCTGTGAGGCAACAGTGCTAACCGCTATGCCACCATGCTGCCCCATTTGAAGTTACACTTCACACAGTGTGAAATCAAGTGTTTCAGATCTCTACTTGACAACATAATGCTGAACTCATGTCATAATCTGATTTACACTGATACAAAGTATGTAGTACAACTGTACTGTTTAATGCATGCATTCCAATTGACAACTTAACCATTACAGTTCAGATATATTCTCGGTACAATTAAATTAATGTCACCAAAATGGTTTCAAAAGTATCCTCAAACAATATTATCAAGAAAACTAATACCAGCAAGCATTATTTACCACGAATATAAGCCATGAAGCATCTATTGATTAACAAAAATCAGTATTGACCTTTCAATACATTGTGTACTAACGGGCATTAACTGGTGAATACGTTAGGTTACTTGTAAATAATGATTCCTAGTTGCAGCAGAATTTTTAACTGTGCTTTCTCACATTTATTTGGTTTGCAATATTTGAGTCTGTCATAACCGTCCAATTGGTAAACACTAAGGCAACATCATAATATGAGATACTCCAAAACAAATATCTGAAGTATTTTATTGAGGTTATCAATTGTTGTTGGATCCAGATTGTCTTCATTATCCTCCATTCTGTGCCATACTTGAGGGAAGGGCGAAGGTATGATGTGCAGAATGGGAACATCTATGTAATATTAAACATTGAAGAATTACTTGACATGTATTTATTTATTTGTTTTAGTGCTGCATTATGATCAAATGATGTTTAAATTGCAATATATCAGTAAGAGGCATTTTATTTCATTTGAAACAATCCTTTGCTAAAGACACACTATTTTTGGAATATGATGAAAACCAATGTGAATATGTAGTACCTGGAGTTCCACATACCATCTAGTTATTCTTTTTATGCAGACTAACAACTGTCTAAGTATTATTGGATTATGCAAAAGTGTGTTACTTTGTAACATTTATTCATAAAGTCATTATGACTCAGAAGGAGGACATTTGATCCATCATGTCTATTGCTGTTAATGCAGCAAAACAATCAGTTGCGTTCCTGTGCTCTTTCCCCTATATCCTACAAGTCTTTTTTTTCCTCAAGTACCTACCATTTCTCCTTTGAAATAATTAACAGTTGTTTTGAAGTCATTGTCTCCATTTCCACCACAGCCTTAGGCATCACATTCCCTGATCATTAGCACTTAAGTGTGTAACAAGTTCTTATTCACAACTACTGCAGTGACTGCTATCCGGATGTCTGTGCCACTTAGTCCTTGTACCATTAACTAATGGGAAAAACTTGTCTTTTTCCACGTTAACTGAACCTGCCATAGTATTACACATCGCTATCAATTCTTCCCTCTCTCACCTTTTCTCCAAGGAGAGCAAATTCAGCTTCTCATTTTCAGGAAAAGTAGATGGAAAGGAAACAGAGGTGAGGTAGCGTTGCTGGTTAAGGAGGAGATTAACACAATAGTAAGGGAGGACATTAGCCTGGACAATGTGGAATCTGTACTGGTGGAACTGCAGAACACCAAAGGGAAAACGACGTTAGTGTGAGTTGTGTACAGACCACCAAACAGTCATTGTGAGGTTGGGGTTTGTATCAAACAGGAAATTAGAGATGCATGCAGTAAGGATACAGCGGTTATTATGGGTAACTTCAATCTACATATTGATTGGACTAGTCAAACCAATAGCAATGCAATGGAGGAGGTTTTCCTGGAATGTATGAGGGATGGTTTCCTCAACTAATATGTCAAGGAACCAACTAGAGAGCAAGCCATCCTAGACTGGGTAGTGTGTAATGAGAGAGGATTAATTAGCAACATTGTGGTGCGAGATCCTTTGGGAAAGAGTGGCCATGATATGATAGAATTCCTCATTCAGACGGAGAGTGACACAATTAAATCTGAAATAGGGTCCTGAAGATGGTTAAAGCTAACTTGGATGGTATGAGGGATGCATTGGCTAGGATAAGCTGGCCAAGGTTACTTAAGGGATTGATTGTGGGTAGCAATGGCAGACATTTAAAGAACACGTGGATGAACTTTAAAAATTGTACATTCCTTTCTGTCTTAAGAGTAAAACAGGGAAGGTGGCTAACAAGGGAAGTCAGGGATAGTGTTAAAGCCAAAGAGGAGGCATATAAATTGGCCAAAAAAGCAGCAAACCTGAGGACTGGGAGAAATTTAAAATTCAGCAGAGGAGGACAGAGGGTTTAATTTGGAAGGGGAAAATAGAATATGAAAGTAAGCTTGTGGAAAACAAAAACTGACTGCAAAAGCTTCTATAGGTATGTGAAGAGAGAAAGACTGGTGATAACTTAGCATTTGGAAAGCAGTGACAGAATCGATCCTAGTCAGTATGGATTCGCTAAAGGGAAATCATCCTTGACAAATCTTCTGATATTTTTTTGAGGATATGACTAGTCAAGTGGACAAGGGTGAATCAGTAGATGTTGTGTATCTGGATTTTGAAAAGGTTTTGACCCTTGACAAGGTTCCACACAAAAGATTAGTAAGGAAAATTAAACCTCATGGTATCAGAGGTAATGTATTGACATGGATAGAGAACTCATTGGCAGACAGTTGGAATAAATGGGTCCTATCAGAGTGGCAGGCAGTGACAAGTTGGGTACCACAGGTTTCAGTTCTGGGTACACAGCTGTTTGCAATATACATTAACAATTTGTATGAAGGAGTTCAATGCAATATCTCCAAATTTGCAGGTGACACTAAGCTGGGTGGCAGTCGTGCTGTGAGGAGGATGCTAAGAGGCTGCAGAGTGACTTTTACAGACTGGCAGAGTGGGCAAATACTTGGCAAATGCAGTGTAATGTGGATAAATGTGAGGTTATCTGCTTTGGTCTCTAAAAAGGAAGGCAGATTATTATCTGAATGGTGGCAGCTTAGGCAAAGGTGAGGTGTAATGAGACATGGGTGTCATGGTGGAACGGTCACTGAAGGTTGGCATGCAGATGCAGAAGGTGGTGAGGAAAGCTAACAGCATTCTGGCCTTCATAGCGCGAACATTTGAGTATGGGAGTAGGGATATCTTGCTGCAGTTATACAGGGCCTTGGTGAGGCCACACCTTCAGTATTGTGTGCAGTTTTGGTCTCCTAGTCTGAGGAAGGACATTCTTGCTATTGAGGGGTCCAGCAAAGGTTTACCAAACTGATTCCCGGGATGGCGGGACTAACATGTTAGGAAAGACTGGATCAACTGGGCTTGTACTTGCTGGAATTTAGAAGAATCCCTGGTGGCATGGTGGCTCAGTGGTTAGCACGAGCACAGCGCCGAAGACCTGGGTTCAATTCCAGCCTCGGGCAACTGTTTGTGTGGAGTTTACACATTCTTCCTGTGTCTGCGTGCGTTTCATCCAACTGCTCCAGTTTCCTCCCACAGTTAAGAGATGTGCCGGTTAGGTGGATTGGCTGTGCTAAATTGTCCATTTTGTGTGTAGTGTGGAAAATGCAGGGATAGGGCAGGGGGCGAGTCTGGGTAGGATGCTCTTCGGAGGGTCAATGTGGACTTGATGGGCCAAATGGCCTGCTTCCCCAGTGTAGGGATTCTATGATTCTATGAATGAGGGGGATCTCATAGAAACATATAAAATCCTGATGGGACTGGACAGGCTAGAGTGGGAAGATTGTTCTCGATGTTGGGGAAATCCAGAACTAGGGATCACAGTCTAAGAATCAGGGGTAAGCCATACAGGAGTGAGATGAGAAAGAATTTCTTCACTCAGAGTTGTGAGCGTGTGGAGTTCATTAGATATATTCAAGGGGGAGCTGGATGTGGCCGTTGCAGCTAAAGGGATCAAGGGGTATGGAGAGAAAGCGAGAATGGGATATTGAAATTGCATGATCAGCCATGATCGTTTTGAATGGTGGTGCAGGTTCAAAGGGCAGAATGGCCTAATTCTGCACCTATTTTCTATATTTCCAACCTAACCTACCACTAACATCCCTTGTTCCTGGAACCATTCTCCTAAAAATGTTACTTCTTTTGCCAGTCATCTTGAATCAGTGTCTTGTGGTTTTTGATCCTTCGACCAAACATCACCAGTTTATGCATTTCTATTTTGTCCAGAGTCTCATGATTTTGAACAACTTTAACAAATCTCCTCATAATCTTTTCTCCTAGGAAAAATCCCATATCCCTGCTTCTCTAATATTGTAACATAAATGAAGTCCCTCATCCCTAGAACCTTCTCATGAATCTTTTCTGCACCCTCTGAAATGTCTTAATGCCTTTCCTAAGGTGCGATGAATAGAATTGGACACTTCAGGCTGAACGAATTTGCTTTAGAGGTTCATCATAACTTCTTTGCCTTTGTACTCCATGTGAGTAGTCAATGTAGAAAACCTACAGTTTTGACACATGTGAAAGGGGAAAGCTTCCTTCCTTACTTTATTAAACTGGAAAGGGTACAAAAAAATTTACAAGGACGTTACTCAGACTGAAAGGTTTGAGTAATAAGCAGACTCTGGATAGGCTGAGGTTGGCCTTATAGAAGTTTATAAAATCATGAGGGGCATAAAATAATAAGTTGAACAGCCAAGGTCTTTCCCGAGGGTAGGGGAGTTCAAAACTAGAGGACATAGGTTTAAGGTGAGAGGCAAAAGAATTTGGACAGATACATGAATAGGAAGGGTTTAGAGAGATATGGGCCAAATGCAGGCAAATGGGACTAGTTCAGTCTAAGAATCCTGGTCAGTATGGACGAGTTGCGCCAAAGGGCCTGTTTCTGTGCTGTATGACTCCATGACTCTATGACTGTGTGACACGTTACAACATACCTCTTTGCAAAAATGGTGTATGGTCGTCATCAATATGCCCTGCTTGCATTTTAGTCCAGAAATATTTCACCTCATTGGGATGGTCATTCAGTAGACCCTGTCGATGCAGACGTCTCTCTGTTGAACAATATTAATCTAATCGGTTTACATGCATTTCATAGTTGATTCAGTATGTTCTTCTCCAAATTAGAGTACATTACCACATTACCGTAATTAAATCCTCTCTTAGAGATGTGCTTTCTATTATGTTTCTCCAATAAGAAATTATCTACCAAAATTACACTTATAATGTATTTTAGGTGTCTGCTTGGCAGTGAACCAATACTGTTTTTTTTGGAGTTGCTACCTTCATTCTCTGGGTACATTCTATTCTATAATTTAGTTTTAATTTTGTTTTCACTAGTTTTTAACAAGATTTAACACTTCCTTCAAATTTCAAGTTCCAATCACCTGAGAGCTGGAAAGTTGTTTAAGAAATTCATAAGAACATAGGACATAGGCAATTCAGCCCTTAGAGTTTACTCTTCATGGTTGATCTGGTTTGGTTGATCTGGTTGTGGTCTTAACTCCATTTTCCTCTTTGCATGCCAAAACCCCTGACTCCTTTGTCTAACTCCACCTTGGAAAAAGAGCCTCCACTGCTTTCTTGGGAAGAGAATTCCACATACTAATGACCCTTAGGTAAAGCATTTCTTCTCGTATCTCTCTATAATAAGAGAGACTTCTTATTCTTAAGTTGTATCCCCTAGTTCTTGTCTACAAATGACAATAAAACCTTCTTGGTATCCACCCTACTGGCCCCCCTCAGAATATTATGTTTTAATAAGATCAGTTCTCTTTCTTCAAAACTATAGGTATAGGCCCAACCTGTTTTGACATTTCATCATAAGATGAGCCCTTCATCCCAGCAATGAGTTGAGTGACCCTTCTCCCCAATTATGTCATCTTTCAAAAACTGTATCAAGTATTCTGATGTGGCCTGATAAAACCCTAATAAAGTCCTGAAGGATGGAAAGACAGGTTTAATCGATTCTTTGATGTTGCTGTTTTTAACACATTAACCCAATTTCAGTTCACTCAATGTTATGCATTCATACATCAGCTTATTATTCCTTGGTTCGCTACATGAATTATCAAGATGATCTGTGACCTTTTCCCTCCCTTATGTTTTTGCTTCAGATTTTTGTGCTTTGTGTGGCATGACAACCAAATTTTAATGCACAGATTTTGAAACATATGGAATTGCTTATCCAAGGAGTTGCCACTCAAAGTTCTACTGTTCTTTAATCCATAGTAATCCATAGGCGCCATTTGAAATTTAACTCAAGTTACAGTTGCACCTTTTTAACATTCTGGATGTAGAAATCCCCAGTAGTCATAAATCATTTTAGACCTTTTTATCCTACGACGTCTAGTCATTCCACAGATGTTGTAGGATCTGTGCAATTATTCATTTCCCATTTCTTTAATCTTCAAAGATCAAATTCTGTGCTGTAATAACTCATACCTGTAAAGGGAAATTCCAAGTATCCATATAGTCCATATTTCCTTTATTTACCTTTTCCAAGATGACAAACACCATACCCAGGCATTACAGTTTAGACTTATTTGCATCCCAAGAGCTTCTATCTTACACAAAAACAAAGTCACCGGAACCGAAACGTTAAGTCTGTTTTCTCCTCCACAGATGCTGCCAGACCTGCTGAGCTTTTCCAGCAACTTTGTTTTTGTTCCTGATTTACAGCATCCGCAGTTCTTTTGGCTTCTATCTTACTCTGAGTTGGGATATTTGCCAGCGAATGTTTGCTGCACATTTGTATTTATATAGCATCTTTAATGTTGTAATATATCTCAAGGGACTTCACAGGAGTATTTTTAAACAAAATAGGACAGCAACTCAGAAGAGGGGACCTTAGAAACAATTGCAGAAATTGCTAAGAAAGTTCAGCAGGTCTGACAGCATCTGTGGAGACAAATCAGAGTTAACAGTTCAGGTCCAGTGACCCTTTTATAGAACTGATGGTAGCGAGGGAGAAGTTTTTTTTTTGCAGAAGATGGTGTGGGGTTTGGGTGAAGGAATAAATGATAGGTGGAGATAGAGCCTTCGGAGCGAGAACAGTTGGACAGACAAAGGAGTGAATAATGGTCAGCCTAGGAGAATGAATAGCTGCTAATGGTGACTATTAGTGGCTAACAATGGGTTGTGCGTAATAGCGGACCATTTGATAACAAGGCCGGGTGTGTGGTGGATGAGGGCTTCAGTGACAGATGAATTGAGGTGGGGGCAGAGTTAAGTGATAATACGGAGAAGAAGGTAGGGGATGGTGCAACTAGATGGTCGTAAGCTGATCTTGGCATCAGTATATCATGGTTGTGAGCAACTTGCTTCAGCCTTAGACCATTGAAAGGGAGTGAAATGGAGTTGCCTAGGGAATAGAATCTTGCACAGACTGAAGATAATTCCAGTTAAGTTTCAGTTACCTATTAGCTGTAATCTTTTATGCCATCGAGCTGTATTTGGAAAATAACTTGGAAATCTTGGATTTGGTCCACCAATTAAATCCAGTAACACCAGTAGGTCCTATGAGGAATGGAAGCAGTTTGTCAATTCCTTTTTAAATCGCAAATCAACAGGTTAATAATTATCTCAACTCAAAAGGTTCCATCAGATATGAATGTTTATGGGCTGATAAATTATTTTATCCTCATATCAATATCTTCCTTAAAACAGAACAAATGAAACTTGCTTATTTGTATCTTCACTGCCTTTCAATACTATATCTCTAAAAGTGAAATCTTGTTTTTTTTAACAGCTTAATTAAACTATATGACTACTTTCACTGATTTGCATATCTGAATCCCCCAGACCTCTCTGTTCCTCAACTTAATTTAGATAATTACTTTCGAAGAATTATAGAGTCTCCTTATTCTTCCCACTAAAACATGCAACCTCACACCAGTCTATCTTCAAATTTATTAGCCAGTAAAAATGTACAAGTTTATTAATAAGTTCCTGTATTTATTTGCAGGTTCTCCTTTGGACTGACTGTAACCTCAACAGCAACCCTAAACCCCACATGCTTCCAAAGCCCTGCTAAACCTGAGACATCTGTGAATATTGAAATTGGGCATCTGTTTCTCAAGACTGATTATTTCTATTTGTGAACATAAAATGGTCCCAGCATTAGAGGGGAGGTGATGGCCTACTGGTATTATAGCTGGACCGTTAATCCAGAGATCCAGATAATTTTCTGGGGACCCGGGTTTGAATCCCACCATGGCAGATGGGGAATTTGAATTCAATAAAATATCTGGAATTAAGGATCTAAAGATGACCATGAATCCATTGTCGATTGTTGGAAAAACCCATCTGATTCACTAATGTCCTTTTAGGGAAGGAAATCTACCACCCTTACCTGACCTGGCCTACGTGTGACTCCAGAGCCACAGCAAAGTGATTGACTCTTAACTGCCCTCTGGGCAATTAGGGATGGGCAATAAATGCTGCCTAGCAGTGACGCCCTCATCCCGTGAATGAATAAAGAAAAAAAAAATTGACCTTTGTGGAATACAACTTTGCAGCTTTTGTTAAAAGTAGGCAGTTTTTAAATTTAAATAAAGTAGTGTGGGGTTCCTAAAGTCAACACTTTGATTTAAAGTTAAAGCCAATTAAAAAATACCACTCAATAGTTTTCAGCTTTACATCCATGCACAATCATAAAGAACTTATCAGTGTACCCCTTTCTACAAATGTATACCTTTTTTTTCTAGCCATTTCTCTACTATGTCCTTAAAGAAATCTCAAATGGTTGCATGGACTTCAGTAGAACACATTAATAGAAGTAAAGTAAGACAAAGTAAAGTTTTCTAACTTATGTGACAGTGGGACTCATATGTCTAAAGTCTGCATAAAAAACAAAACAGCCAAATTCTAAGGCAACAATTCCAATCTCATACCAGTTTAATAACATATGAATAGTCATAAAGAAATAAGACCTCTGGTCCATCCAGCCTGTTCCATATAATTGCAATGTCATGCGTTGCAAAGTTTATATCCATCTACTCCAACCAAAACTCTGCAATATCTTGGAAGAGATGAAACACCAGATAAAAATGAGCAAATCTGGGGAGAAGAAGAGAATTTCTCTCTGAGCCTAAAGCTATCGCTGAAGCATTTGGAGACAGTTCAGGAGATCACTCAGATTTTGACATGTCTACCTTTTTATAAGAAGTGATGGCTACACTATGCAGAAACAAGTCCGACTCTTGCTTAAAGAAATTCAACAAATTGACATCCACCATGAGCCATTAACTATCTTCAGAGAAAAGGAGCACTGTCTGATATTTAGCCCAGAGCTGGCGTGTTCCACAATTTAAAGTTGTGATCTCTGGACCTTCCTAACTTAGTTGGTTGAACAACCTGTTAACTGGGAACACAATCTATTTCCTTTATCGTCTTTGTCAGATCACCCATAATTCTATGCTTCTCACAAGAGTAGAATTCTAGTTCTTTCAGTCTGTTTTCATGGCTAAGGAGTTAGTCTTGTGATGTTACTCTGCACCCTTACTAAAGTCTCAATGGTCACTCACCATAAAAGAAGAACAAATCTGGACACAGTATTCCAAGTCAAGCCTAAACAAGATCTTGTACAAGGACAAAACAATATACCTACCCTTTTGTACAATTATCCTACAAATGTGTCCCATCATCCTATTTGCTCTGGCTCATAACTGGCAAGATTGCTCATAGAACATAGAACATAGAACATTACAGCGCAGTACAGGCCCTTCGGCCCTTGATGTTGTGCCGACCTGTGAAACCAATGTGAAGCCCATCTAACCTAAACTATTCCATTATCATCCATATGTTTATCCAATGACCATTTAAATGCCCTTAAAGTGGGCGAGTCTACTATTTTTGCAGGCAGGGCATTCCACGCCCTTACTACTCTCTGAGTAAAGAACCTACCTCTGACATCTGTCCTATATCTATCACCCCTCAATTTAAAGCTATGTCCCCTCGTGCTAGCCATCACCATCCGAGGAAAAAGGCTCCCACTGTCCACCCTATCTAATCCTCTGATCATCTTGTATGTCTCTATCAAGTCACCTCTTAACCTTCTTCTCTCTAACGAAAACAGCCTCAAGACCCTCAGCCTTTCCTCATAAGACCTTCCCTCCATACCAGGCAACATCCTGGTAAATCTCCTCTGCACCCTTTCCAATGCTTCCACATCCTTCCTATAATGCGGTGACCAGAACTGTACGCAATACTCCATGTGCGGCCGCACCAGAGTTTTGTACAGCTGCAACATGACCTCATGGCTCCGAAACTCAATCCCTCTACCAATAAAACCTAACATACTGTACGCCTTCTTAACAACGCTATCAACCTGGGTGGCAACTTTCAGTGATCTATGCACATGGACACCGAGATCTTTCTGCTCATCCACACTACCAAGAATCTTACCATTAGCCCAGTACTCTGTATTCCTGTTACTCCTTCCAAAGTGAATGACCTCACACTTTTCCGCATTAAACTCCATTTGCCACCTCTCAGCCCAGCTCTGCAGCTTATCTATGTCCCTCTGTAACCTGCAACATCCTTCCGCACTATCCACAACTCCACCAACTTTGGTGTCATCCGCAAATTTACTAACCCATCCTTCTACGCCCTCATCCAGGTCATTTATAAAAATGACAAACAGCAGTGGCCCCAAAACAGATCCTTGAGGTACACCACTAGTAACTAGTAACTCATGTATTTTCAAAGATGGCTGCAGCAGAATGATGAATTCAATTTATTTCTGCGTCTTTTTCTCTGAAGAATGTACAAACGTTAAACTTTCACAATGCCTATTTGCATAACATTGTGATCATCTAAGTTTAATATTACCTGCCAGTCATGAGCCCATTTGTCAACACATTATGATTCCCCGAAGCTAATAACCATTGTCTACAATCTTTACACTTGATCAGAATGCAAATTTACAGATTGTGTCCACATCACACATCCAGATCATCAATAAAATTAATAATACACATGCTCCAACCTCACACTGCCAGTCATTCCAACCTCTTACTTCTTTTAATCCAGGTATTCCAATCTTGCACAACCATTAGGTTAAACAATTCCAAACTCACTCTATGAATAACGCTGGGAATACGACTTTAAACTATCATTAATCAATTACTCCTTTGTAGCCATTAATAAACGTTGCAATCAAACTTGGCAATTACCCAGATCTTACCTTGTTATTATCCAAACACTCCACACAATCTAACTATTAACCAGGCACTACATCTCTCCTAGTCATTAACCAGGTATGCTGATCTTATATTGGCATTAACTAGACACTGGTTTCATTCTGTCATTAACTACAGTGTTGTTAGCATAGGTATCCAGGTTCATGATGCCATTAACATACTGAGAACATACGTTTATTGGACATTTATGAAATTTAATCTTTTATCTATGTAGAGCAAAGTTGCCCTGTTTTACTTCAATGTTTACAAACATGATAATAATCAAAATATTCCTTATCTATTAATATCAATCACTTCTTGTATTTTTTTCCTGTCTCAAAGCTAGTGACCACTTACAATCCCATGCAGCTGGTTGGTATCACTGGCACCAGGGGGATGTTGCAACATCTCCATTTTGTTCGCCAAATGTCGAGAGCCATATAGTGAGTCAATCTCAGACCAAGATTCAATTGCCTCTTGGCCATCAAAAAAAATTAGCTGCAGGGTAAGATCTGGTCTTTCTCTAGCATTCTAAACAAAAGAGATAAATGTAAGAAACCTTTACCCAAGTAAAATTGGAATATTCAGATTGCTGACTAAATGAAATTGCATTTCTGTTGGAACACTTAAACGTTAACTGAATTCAAGATTGAAACAAAGATGTAGGAAAAAAAAGCACATGTTTGAGTTATATCACATATCATCATTGTACTTTGAAATGTTCACTTATAGATGAGATTATGAATTCGACATCTCTCTTATTGCTATTTTAATGGCTTAATCAATTTAAACTGTAGACAGTTTTGCATCAATTTTCCAGAAGAAGCCTTGTTATTTTCCAGTTGTTGTGACATAGTATGATGATGATACATTTTTTATGGCACAGATTTAAATCTTCATGCACTATTGGTTTAGAGGTATTCCTTTAAATGTTTAACCCTTTATGATTTTAGAAACTGTGACCTGTATTATTTGCAAGTCCTCTGCTAGTTTTATGGTGATTATTCACTGCTCAAGTTAAATATCATTCACTTTGAAGTATATCAGTATTTGCTTATTCCAACGTCTATGCATGCTACTGATTTGTTTCAATTTCATTTGTTCACTGTGCCTATCATTTAATGCATGATTATTTGATCAGCCTGCTTAAAACATACCATGTGTGGCCTTACAATATACCTCGAAGTAGCTGTAATGAGTTTGTGTTTTGTAACTGGTTTAGAATTTGTAGGACCACAGATTGACAACTAAATAGTTGCAACAATGTAATAAAGGAACATAATTATGTAGCACAATTCACGCCCTCAGAACATCCCAAAGTGCTTTCCAGTCAATGTTTTGTTATTGTCACTGCTTAGAAAATAATTTGCTAGGATATGTTATTGTTGGCAAATATTTTGTGCCCATTCCAACTTGTCTTGGAGAAGATGGTAGTGTACAACTTTCTTGAACTCTGCGACAATGATACTCACAAAACACTGTTAGGCAGGAAGCTGCAGGATTTTGACTCATTGTCAATGAAGAAAGGACAATGCAGATCCAAATCAGAATGGTATATGACTTGGGAGGAATTTTGGACATATTGTTATAAGCATGACCTTGTCTTTTAAGTGGTGGAGATGACCATTTTAGATGTACTACCGTTGCAGTCAGCTGCAGTGTATCCTATAAATAAGACACACTGCAATCACACCGGAGGAAGTAATAAATTTCAAGCTAGTAAGAGGATACTAGCAATACACATGATAGGTCTGCCTCATCTTGTATACTTCAAATTTTTTTCAACTGGTTTTTACCTCTGCTTCCTAGTTTTACTAGATTTTCTTTCAACATCTACGTAAAATTTCGGACATGACTCTATAACTCGATGAGCCTTTCAAATTCTGTAATACCCTTATTCCTTCACATTTATGCAAAAATAGCCTTTATAAAAATAAATCAGTACGACATGTTATAGTCTTATTTCAATTATTTAGGCTGCATTAATCATGTCTTTGTCAGTTAAAGTATTAACAAATATACTAGTGGATAGTTTCCGTTGATAAGTATGCCAAGTCAGAATTATGACCCATATTTTAATGCACATGTTAGATTCCTAAAGATATTCCCATTTTTTTAATCAACCCTGGATGCTTCCGTGCATCTCCAGTCATCACCTATTTATCACCTTGCCATGACACACCATGATGTTTACAGGCTGAAATAATGCACAGGCTACCTAAGCACATGAGGGATACCATTTTTAAAAAAACCAAACTAATTTGAACTAACCTTCTTCCAACTTAACGTACCAGTTTGGTAAGTGGGAGCAATAAGTTTTTCTATGTTTCATCAAACTTCACCAATTCTAGTGTGAAGTCTGAAATGTGCGTGATTCTTCTAGCAAAGAATGTTTGAAAGTGCAGAAAATATTTCTTTCCTAATATAAATGGTTTTAAAAGATGAATATTCTATAACATGCATAAATGTTTAAAGTAACATTTTAACAATTTATTTTATACAAGCTCGAGATGTAAAATAACTAAGAATTTAATAATTTATCACCTTACTTATTTGTAATGCCTATGTTGTAATAACTCATAAATTAAACAGTACCTTTAGCTCTAATAAAAGTTTGTCCAATGCACGAACAAGTTCCAGCATCATGGCACATGGTACAGCCGAATCAGTGGCACCCACGTACACTCTGCTGTACCACCATTTGTTGAAATATTTTGAGTCGTAATGACATGCCAGCACCAGCCTTCGCTTAGCTGAGGGGTTCAGGGTGCTGATGATATTTGAAAATGTGACTGTTCCATAGGGTATCGCTTCCTGGAAAGTGTCCTCTTCAATTACCCAGCCAGCCTGGAGTTCATCTAACTGACTTATGATATGCTGTGGAGAGAAACCAATCTGTAAAGCTTAATTCTCACAGCAACTAAACAAGTGTCTGATTAAAATGCATCCTATATTTACATTTCAATTGAATTATTTCCTTAATCAAGGCTTAGTAACTTAATGGCATTATTGGGTCAGGAATAGGCAATTCAGCTTGTGTACCTATTCCCATTTGTTGCAATAATTGCTTCTTTATTCTAATATTCCTAACTCCAATTCCACACACCACCTTTGACTGCATTTCATTCAATAATTTGGGCAAGGAAAGTCTGTCAATCTTAGATCTATAGTTGATCAATATTTATTGCTTTTTTTTAAGAGAGGGTTTCGAACTTGTACCATTCTTTGCATTAAGAATTGCTTGCTAACTCCTCTCCTATATTACCTGGCTCTCCCCATGTCCTAGATCTGTCCAGCAACAGAAACATTTTTTCCATGTATCTTGTGAATTTCTTGAAAAATCTTAAAACCTCAAAAAAATCATCTCTAACCTTCTATATTCCTGGGAATGTGAGCTTAGTTTATTTAATCTTTCTGAATCCAGCCCCTAGAGTGCTGGTAACATTCTAGTGTTGGTTTCCTTTCACCGTACAAAATTCTTCTATTCAGCTCTATGCAGGTGCTGTCTTAAGGGCAGGGACAGATGGGATCATCATGTTTTTAAAATTATTTAAGAAGAACACAAATTGGGTAGTGTGGATAAAAACTGAAGGAACTGCAGCTGCTGTTAATCAGAAACAAAAACAGAAGTTCTGGAAAAGCTCAGCAGGTCTGGCAGCATCTGTGAAGAAAAAATCAG
>NC_063340.1:74547468-74563363 GCF_021869965.1 Rhincodon typus
AGCATCTGTGAAGAAAAAATCAGAGTTAACATTTCGGGTCCGGTGATGCTTCCTCCGAACGGAAATTACAACGGTTCCGAGGAAGGGTCACCGGACCTGAAATGTTAACTCTGATTTTTTTCTTCACAGATGCTGCCAGACCTGCTGAGCTTTTCCAACAATGTTTTTTTTTTGTTGTTGGGTGGGGTGGATCCAGTTTACTTGGACATTCAAACAGGTTTATTAACAGCTTCAGCAATAACTTGCAGTTATAGATAACTGAATATGCAACCTCCTGTAAGCATGCTTCTTTCTGGAATGCACCTGGCAGTCAGTCATGGGCTTTACAGCCTAATTGTTAGCATATTAACATATACAGCTCTTCAATCTAAATTACAAAAGGGATGAGGGCACTTTTGGGACAGTGGTGGTGTTCCTACTAAAAGGTCCGTGTTCAAGTTTCACCTGCCCCGAAGGTATGTCATATTGTGTATGATTTAAAAAGAAATCTACAACAGGGATGAAAATAGAGCTCTACAGAGATTTGAACTTAGGCCATTTTAATACCTGTTACAACTCAGAGCAGCTTTGAAGAGGTTCAGGAGCATACTATTTTCTTGACTTTGATTCACACATAAGGAGACAATAGAAACTTATATTCTTGAAAAGTTGAATGAAATCATAGAATCCCGACAATGTGGAAGCAGGTCATTCAGTCCATACCGACCCTCCTAAGAGCATCCCACCCATACCCAGCCCCTAGCCAGTCCCTATAACCCTGCTTTTCTCATGTTTAATCCACCCATCCCTGGGCACTATGGGCAATTTAGCATAGCTAATCCACCTAACATGCACATCTTTGGACTGTGGGAGGAAACCAGAGTATGCGGAGGGAAGCCCACATGGACATAGGGAGAATGTGCAAACTCCACACAGACAGTCACCCAAGGCTGAAATCGATCACAGGTCCCTGGAATAGTGAGGCAGCAGTGCTAACCACTGAGCCACGAATGGTTTACATTGAAACATTTAAAAAAGTGTTGCATCTGTCACAACTGCATATTGATTAGGAACTGTGTTAGGCTGGAAAAGATCACAGCTGCAGTCTGTTCAATGTGACAGAATCAAAATATCACTCTAGACAAATAGACAATATTAACCATTCTTTGAATCACTGTATCAGTGATTTTACTCTCATTTCTTATTCATTCAATTATTTCTTTTAAACTTCAGAATATATATATCTTTAAAACTGTACAGATCATTTTATTATTGGACACAATCCAGCATTTTTTGTGTATTCAACTTGATATGAATAAAAAGTGGATAAATGAGTCCACTGTGCTGACTCTTTCCTTTGAAATTTATGTGCTGATTCACTGTTAGCTCACACTGCTCACAAATATTCCTGGATCTAGGTTTGTATGTATTGTAACATGAGTGCACGGAGTTCTTCTGTGAAACATGAAGGCTTTGATTTCTGGGACAGGTCTTGAAAACAGGAGACCATTCAGTGCTTTCAGATTGTTCTACTGTTCAAGTTGATCATGGCTTATTTGTTCTTCATTTAATCTGCTCATTGGAAATATATGCTAACCAACCCTAACAATCTTGAGGAAGTTCTGAGTTCTGAGGAAGGGTCATTGGACCTGATATATTAACTCTAATTTCTCTCCACAGATGCTGCCAGACCTGCTGAGCTTTTCCAGCAACTTCTGTTTTTGTTTCTTGAAAATTTTCAATAATATCAGCATCCAGAGTCTTTTTACATAGAACTGTTTAGCACAGGAACGGGCCCTTTGGCCCACGATGTTGTGCCAGACATGATGCCAAATTAAACCAATCCCTCCTGCCTGTCTTTGGTCCATATCAATCCATTCCTTCCACATTTATGTACTTATGTAAAAGTTACTTAAATGCCCCTATCATATCTGCCTCCACCACCATCCCTGGCAGTGCGTCCCACGCTCCTACCACTCTCTGTGTGAAAAACTTGCCCCTCACATCTCCTTTGAATTTTCCCTCTCTCATCTTAAATGCATGCCCCTAGTATTAGACATTTCAACTCTGGGGGAAAAAAGATTCTGATGGTCAACCCTATCTATGCATCTCATAATTTGATAGACTTCTATCAAGTCTCCCGTAAGCCTCTGCCGCTCCAGAAAAAACAACACGAGTTTTTCTCACCTCCTTTATAGGTCATACCCTCTATTCCAGTATCCTGGCAAACCTCTTCTGCACCTTCTCCAAAGCCTTCACATCCTTCCTGTAATGTGGTGACCAGAATTGAACACAATACTCTAAGTGTGGCCTAACCAAAGTCTTATAAAGCTGCAACATGACATCCTGACTCTTGTACTCAATTCCCTGACCAAAAAAGGCATGCATGCCATATGCCTTCTTTATCACCCTATCTACTTGCTTGGCCATTTTCAGGGAGCTATGGACTTGAAACCCAACATCAATTACTGACAGAGTTACACTACCCTTTACCTCCAAAGATGCTTCCTGATTTCCTTCCTAAATAGCTTGACTCTAATTTTAAGATTGTTTTTCTTGTTCTTGTATCCCCCACCCCTGCCCTGTCCCCAGGAAATAGTTTCTCTGTATCTTTCTTTTTGAATCATTTTAATACTACCTCCATAGATTATACTTTATGGCCTTATGATCTTAATCTTCTAATTTAGAGTAAACAGGAAAGTGGAGTTGTGGCCAAGATGAACTTAGCTGTGGTCAAATTAAATGGTGGAGCAGGCTTGAGGGGCTAAATTGCCTACTCCTGTTCCATTTTCTTATGCATGATAAAGTTGCTACATTCTGATATAGGGTTCCAAAATAAATTAAACTTTAATGAACTTCATAGTTTTACAGGATAACTTTACTCACGTGTTGCACAGCTTGGTTTCCAACAGAGCCTGGATATCTCTCCCTCAGCATTGGTCTCAAATAATTGAACCACATTTGAGAAATGTTGGTCAGTGATGTAATGTTTCGGATGTCGATTGGATTCAGGAACTTGGGCTTATGGAGTAGCTGGTGGTTTAAAATCATTGAGAAAGTGTCAAAATTAAAAACATATGAAGCAGACTATTACGACAAAAATGTTACCTTTGTTTATGAAGGCTTTTTAAAGAAGCAGTAAATGCTGGAAATACTTAGCAAGTGGTGGCTCAGTTGTTAATATTGTTGCCTCGCAGTGCCAGGGCCCTGGGTTTGATTCCAGCCTTGGATGACCATACATGTGGGATTTGTACATTCTCACTGTGTCTGTGTGGGTTTCTTTCGGGTGCTCCAGTTTCCTCCTACAGTCCAAAGATGTGCAGGTTAGGTGGATTGGCCATGCTAAATTGCCCATGGTGCCCAGAGATGTGCAGGCTAAGTGTGTTAGCCATGAGAAATTCAGGTTTACAGGGATAGGGTAGGGGGGTTCTCGGTGGGATCTTCTTTGGAGTGTTGGTGTGGATTCGATGGGCTGAACGGCCTGCTTCCGCATTGTAGAAATTCAATGATTCTAAGAAATCAGACAGCATGTGAGACAAAAGGGACAGAGATAATAAGCAGAAACATGTTGGGATATTCACTGAACAGTTAGAGACAGACTTATTCTGCATCTTTCAGGAGGTGTCTGTCGAACCACATGCTAATCAGGCAATGGCGAGGCCACTGGTCAGCATTCCTCTTGATTAAGACCCTGGGGACAGAAGTCACGCCCAGTGAAAACCACTGGCTAATGAGAGGCTGGTAGGTCTTGCACTCAGCAGTGCAACAGAGGAAACCAGATCGTGGCTGCTGGTGGAAAAGCATCACTGGAGTCCCAGGATCTCAGAAAATGTAGGACAAAGGCAATGATGTTGGGATGAAGGTATTCTTGGATTGGGTTTCATGGGAGAGGTGGTTTGTAACTAAGGTTAAGGGTTGGCTTGCACCTTCCACCCCTCTGCCTGAAGTTCAGTCCCTCAATCAGGCCTTTGCTTGCCTTTTAATCAAGTGACTACACCAAGAGGACAAGCTGCTCCACAGTGTAGCAGCTTCTAGAAATGTCGCACAGTGACAGGCATACCTGAATCGGGACTAACCCTAGTGATGATGTTAAAACCCTTATGGCCTCCTTAATTTGCCATTTAAGGGCCTCAATTGAAGGCAGGTTAGGAAGGTGAACCCTAGGCCTTCCCATCCACCATTTAATACTGGTGGGGCAGAAGGATAATGAGCTTTGGGTATGCCACCAACCTACTTAAAAGAGCCCATCAGTTCTCCAGGCTCACCAACTCCAGCAGCAGGCAACTCCATCCATTGTTTCAGGTCAGTGGCCTTTCATTTTGACTGAAGCTCATCAACCTGAAATGTTAATTTTGTTTCTATCTCCACAGTTGCTGCCATATTTGCTGGGTATTTGCGGCATTTTCTGTTTTCATTTCAAATTTCCAGCATTGAGAATATTTTGCATTTGGATTTAATTTATAGTTTACCCAACTATGAATGAAAGTCAACTGAAGAGAAATAATTGAATAATTTTCTCGACATTAATGAAGGTTTCAGAACTATGCCACACATACACCAATGTTTCGGCTGTAGGAGATGTACAGCTGGGTAGATTGTGAGGAAATGCCAGTCATCCACTCAAGCCTTTTCAGAAAACGTGTTTGTTATCAATAACTCAATGAATGAAGAATTTCAGAAGTAAATTTGTACAGCAATCTTTAAAAATGATATTGTAATTAATTTCATAAACCATTGTCCGCAAAGAAACATCCATTAGAAACAAACAGTTGGTTATATAAAGCTTGATGGGCACCATTTATTAAGTAGGGTGAGGCAAAGCAAGGTGGTCGACCTCCATGATTGGAGGCAGTGCATTAAATTGTGATATTTTCTAGTTTACAACCTTTAATTGCCATGCTATAGGAAGGATATTATTAAATTGGAAAGGGTGCAGAAAAGATGTACAAGGATGTTACAGAGACTGGAGAGTTTGAGTTATAAGGAGAGACTGGATATGCTGGGACTCTCTTCCCTGGATGTTGAGGGATGACTTTAAGACATTTGGGCAGGTACATGAATAGAAAAGGTTTAGAGGGTTATGGCCAAAAATAGGCAAATGGGACTAGTTTAGTTATGGAAACCTGGCTGGCATGGATGAATTGGACCAAAGGGTCTGTTTCCGTTCTGTATGACTGTGACTCTATGAATTGGGATTTTGGGACCACTACCATTTAAAAATCAAAATATATAAAGAAGCACATTGTGTTCCTGCTTCTTTCACAGAACAATGTTTCCAATGTAATATTTTCTCAGCTATGTCTATTAACAAGATATTTATCAAGCAAATTAATTGTCCTGGAACATGCCTGGTTTCTTAAACTTCTTAAAGGTGTTGGCATAGTGGTAATCTCAATGATTAGGAAATCCAGATCTCCAGGCTAATAAAATCATCAAATCGTTACAGTGCAGAAAGAGGTCATTCTTCCCATCAAATCTGCACCAGCCCTCTGAAGAGCATCCACCCAGACCCAGCCCCCCACTCTCTCCCAGTAACCCAACATTTACCATGGCTAATCCCACTAGCATGCACATCCTTGGACACTACAGACAATTTGGCACGGCCAACCCAACTGATCTGCACACATTTGGACTGTGGGAAGAAACTGGAGCATCCGGCATAAACCCATGCAGAAATGGGGAGAACATGCAAACTCCACACAGACAATCACCCAAGACTGGAATCAAACCTTGGTCCCTGGCACTGTGAGGCAGCAGTGCTAATCACTGAGCCACCTTACTACCGAGAAATCCATGCCTATAAAGAAACTGGAATGGGGCCATAGTTTCAAATCCTACTATGGCAGATAGTGACATTTGAATTCCATAAGATCAGAAATTAAAAAGCTAGCCTAATGGTGAACCTGTAAGCATTGTCATAAAAACCCACCTAGCCCACTAATGCCTTTTATGGAGCAAAATCTTGACCTGGTCTAGTCTGCATGTGACTAGAGACCAACAGAGTAGACTCTTAACTGCCATCAGAAATGGCCTAACAAGCCACTCACTTGTCTTAAAACTGCAACAGTAATTGTTCATTGATGATCAGTTTGAGTTCTGCCAGGGCCACTCAGCTCCTAACCTAAATACAGCTTTGATTGATCTAAATGTGGACAAAAGAGCTGAACTCCAGAGCAGAACTCCTTAACATCAAGACAACATTTGACTGACTATGGCATTAAGGAACCCTAGCAAAACTGGAATCAGTGGAATTTGAGAATAATATCTCTGGTGATTTAAGGCATACCTGACAAGAAGGAAGATGATTGTGATTGTTGAAGATCAGTTATCTCAGACCAAGGACATCACTGCAGCTATTTCTTAGTAGAGTATCCCAGACCCAACAATCTTTAGCTGCTTCATCAAATGAACTTCCTTCCATCATCAGGTCAGAGTTGGGGACATTTGCACAATGTTCAGCATAATTCATGGCTCCTCAGATAATAAAGTTGTTTGCATCCAAATGCATTAACACCTGGACAACATGCAGGCTTGGGCTGATAAATGATATTTGTGTCACACACATTACAGGCAATGACTCCAACAAGAAAAAATATAACCAGTGTATTAATGATATTGAATTGATCACCATCAACATCCTGGGGTTACCATTGACAGGAAACTGAACTGGACAAATCAGATAAATACTCCAATTACAAGAGCTGGTCAGAGGCTAAGAATTCAGTGGTGGGTAACTCACCTCCTGTATCACCAATGCCTGTCCACCATCTAAAAGGCATCAGTTAGGAGTGTGCTCCTATGATGCTGCTTGGCCTGCTGTGTTCATCCAGCCCTGCACCTTGTTGTCTCAGTTAGGAGTGTGATGGAATACTGTCGACTTGCCTGGATGGGTCCAGCACCAACAATCTTCAAGAAATTCAGTTTAATCCAGGACAAAATAGCACCTGAATGGCAATCCAACTATCACCTTCAGCATTCACTCCCTGCACCACCCAAAACAGCGCAGCAGTGCGAGTCACCTAAAGATGTAGTGCAGTAATTCACCAACTCTTTAAACAGTATCTATCAAACCCGCAATCTCTATCACCTAGAAGAATAAGTACAGCAAAATTGGGGAACACCACCGCCTCCAAGATTCCTCCAAGCCATGCGCCACCGTGACTTGGAATGATATCGCATGTCATTTGCTGTCACAGGGTCAAAATCCCTTCCAAACAGAGGGAGTCCTGGTTGACCATGCAACCCAAGGTCTGCAGTATTTCAAGAAAGTAACTCACCTCCACTTTCTCAAGGGCAGTTGGGGATGGGAGATTAATCTGGCCTTGACAATGATGCTTATATCCCATCAATGAATATTTTAAAAATAAACAATCAGTGAATCTTCAGCCGGGTTCTTAACTTGAACCTTCTAAATGATGGAGATGCGAGAAGGAATCAACAAGTGAGCAATTTATTGCAGGATTCCCTACCTCTGTCGCATTCTTGTTGTCATGGCTGGTCAGTAGTGATCCCTAAAATCCTGACTGCTTAGTCATGGAGATACCATAGAGAACCCATGGAGATGATGATTGCGCTTTTTGGTATGTGCTTTACATATAACCTTTCTTGTTGCTGTTTAGGTCCTCTTTAGAGGCTGGAACGGGCTTCTTTGATACGACTGTCCTTAGCTTTGCAACAGCTTCTTGATGCCATATTTACTTAAAATGTCATGTTAAGGATCAGCTGCTCACATACAACCTCAGTCAAAGCCATCTTGAAACATACTTTTAAACATGTTGTTTACTACGTTTAAATAAAGCTCATAGCACAAGTATTACAGCAGTTTTGTAGAAGTACAGGATTAAAGGAGTATATATGTTACTTACACAGCTTAAAGAACTTTAATAAGTGACTAAATAAATTATTGATAACTGGCATATAATTGTATCACTAATTCATTAATTGAATGCATATATTTGTTTGAAATTTTGACAAAATATTGTTGCATGGCACTGATTTTGAAAAGCTTTAATTGCTCAAAATGATAAATATTTTAAAATATTCTTCTGCACCTAAAGCTACATAAACCTAGAAATGTGGAAAATAGGAGCAGGAATAGGTTGTTTGGTCCATTGGGCAAGTTCCCCTTTTATCTGATCATAACTGAACATACACCTTAATAACCTATTCCTGCTTTTCCTCCGTATCCTTTGACCCCTTTAGCCCCAAGTGCTATATCTAACTCTTTCTTGAAGTCATAGTGTTTCGGCCTTGACTGCTTTCTGTGGTAGCGAATTCCACAGGCTTACCACTGACTAACCATTAATCATTTACTATTTTGCAGCCTGTATCCTGTCCTGCACAAAGTTGGATATACACTTTATCTGATCTAAACTAGTTCTTTTACCTGAAACCTATGGACTTTCAAAATCTATATTTCAACTTCAGTTCCTTCCATAGCTTCAACATGCGTTACTTTTGAAACTTCCAGCCTCATTCTCAGCATCCACCTTCTGCTGTTCTAAATCCAGACTGTTTGATATTCTGTGCCCACCTTCCTGTCCATTATGCTATCAGTGCATAATCATCACCCACAACTTCCTCCCATCTATTTGACTGTCCACTTGATGGTTTCCTTCCTTCCCTGTGTCCAAGACTGACTATGTGCAACACATTTGAATATTGTGCTATGTGAGGTGCTAGTTCAATTTAAATTGAATTGAAAGATTGCCACTTGAACTTAACAAATAAATGCAGTGAAAAGTGTATTATGTCACCTTGCTGCAGCACCATTTTGAGTTCCAGAAGATGTTATGATGTAACTAAAATAAAAACAGTTTCTTCCTCTGATTATGAAACTAATCCTTTCTGAACAAAACAGATAATATATAATATTAATACACCTGAAATTTTCTTACATATATCTTGACATTAACTGAATCCTGCACTCAAAAGACACTTTTTCAGTGTTGTTGACATCTTGACAACATTGCAAAAATTTACAAATTTAAGGTCAAGTTTAGCTTTCAAATTTTATACCTTTTTTCTAATTTCATGCATCTATATTTGCACTCACCCTGACTTAAAATTATTTTTTGTATTAGCTTCAATCTTACTTACTATGCTAGAAATTAACAATTAAAAAAAGACAGCTCAAATAGATTATGTTCTAAACCTTCAGCCTTCCCAATATATGTTGGGGTTATTTTAGTGGTGCAATGTCTTGTCAAGATTTAGTGACAGGAACAGAAGCTTAACTGAAAAGTCCCGTACTTCATTTTAAACTGTAAACTGCAACTTGCTGACACAGCACCAACATCAATATTTACACCAAAACGAAATCTGTGTCCCACAAACATACCTTTTCCTCTATCCATGGTGCTTTATATTGTCGTTGCCCACGGGTTTGGTGGAAGGTTATTGTTAAGTATACCAGAACTATAAATGGAAGATAAGCTAAGCTCCTGCTACGAACCATTTCTAGCTTAAGTGCACACTTTTGTCTTGCTTTCTCTCTCTCTCTGTGTTCACGGATCAATGTGCAATCTTGTAAGTCTAACTAGAACTCTCAGGGTACTTATAACCCTTTTCAGATCTACGTCATTCTAGACTCCCTCCAATTGGCAAATAAGGAATAAGAGACCATGATGTGATTATTGGTTTATCTGCCTTGTTATAAAAATGTAACAAATGTGAGCATGCATGAAGAAATCTTACCCATTTCAAGCAGATTCTCTCTCTATTGGGAACATAATTAACTCAAGTAAAATCTCCAGGCTTTTGCTAACATTACATGACAACACAATAAAGTGGGATAACAATAACAACATGCGTTTACTTTGTAGCTTTTGTATAGGAAAACATTCCAAAGAACCTCATTGGAGAAAAGGTTATGCTGAGCCATGTAAAATGATATCAGGGCAGGTGAGGAAAGTTTTATGGAGAGTCTTAAAGAAGGAGGTTTGGAGTACTTAAGGGAGAGAATTCCAGAATTTGGAGCCCTGGCATCTGAAGACATGAATTGAAGGAGAATAGACCTCTTGGAGGGTTGTAGGACTTGAGAAAGTTGCAAGAGATACAGGGGAAATTTTAAGAATGAGGCATTACTTTTCTGGGAGCCAATATAGGTCAGCAAACACAGCTATGAATGGTAAGTGGGACTTTATGCAAGTTATGAAAGAGACAGTAGAGTTCTATATAAACTCTGTTTATGGAAGGTGGAAAATGGGAGGTCAGCCAAGTATATGTAAGAATAGCAGAATTTGGAGGTAACAAAGGCATTAATAATCATTTGAGCTGCAAATGAGGTGAGACAGAATTGGGTAAGACAGTGTTACAGAGGTGAAAATAGGTGATCATGGTGTTGGTGTCGAAATGAGGTTGAAAACTCATCTTGGGGTCAAATGTGGTATGTCCTCTGAGTCTAGTTCAACCTCAGTCAGTTGCTAAACAAAGGGGTGAGAGTAGATGTGGAAACTGATTGTGTATTTCATATGATATTGCAAACAGGTAGCATATAGACAAGAAATAAGATGGAGCATCAACTGGCATGAACATTTACTGTCCTGATCTCTCAAAGATCACCAAAACTATGAAGGAAATGCAGCAAAACAAGTAATCACCATTATGAATATATTTGTGTTTGGTTTTCCTTTTGATAACCAATACTTCAATATTGATCCATGTTGGTGGCAATGGTTAAACTTTATCCAGCATAGGTGAGATATATTGAGAGTGTCAGAGAAGTAGTTGATAAGGTATACTTGAAAGTTCTTTTACCCCATGGATGCCTTGAGTTGAAATTGTGGTAGCAAGTACTTGCTGTCCATAGCCCAAACACTTGTCTTGACCCTTTAGTATCTTTGAAGTGTTCTACAGCATCTATTTCTGTATAAAGGAAATGGCCCAAAACATTTTTTCCTGCTGACTCACCCCAGTCTCCAAACATGCCTCCATGGTGTTCCTCCCATTGTATCCTTGATGATTTTACCTATGCCCATTGTATGTGCAGTTACATCTAGTCTGCACCTTACCATGGACTGCTTTGCTACTTCCATGCTCTTTAAGTATAGGGATCTACAGGTCTTGCTTTTCTCCCCACAAATCCACATGTTATCATCGATGCTGAAGGCATTCCTCAGTGTTAACCCTTTTAGATCAGCCATGAACTCTTTGGTTGGTGAAACAGACATGAGAGGCTGAATGGCCTACTCCTGTTCCTGTGTTCAAAGTTTATGCCATTCCAATTAAAGTGCCATGGGAATGTAGCTACAGTTATTTTCTGTTCTGTTTTCTTTAGTTTGTTGCTTCTCTCCACAGATGCTACCAGTTTTGCTGAGTTTCTCCACCCCTTTCTGTTTCTCTCTATTGTGTCTCTTTTAATTGCTCTGTTTCACCAATCTAATCCTAGTTTCCTCTTGACAACCATATGCAAGACAACTCTTAAGTAAAACATGTTAAAATTAGGACTTGCATTTATATAACACCTTTCATGATCACAGAAAGTCCCTAAGTATCATACAGCAATTATTACTTTTGATGTGTAGTCGCTATTGTAATATCAGAAACACAACAGTCAGTTTGCCCACAGCAAACCCCTCCAGACTGATAAATGGCCACGTAATCTGTTTTTGTAATATTGGTTGAGGGACATACGTTAGACTGGACACTGGTGAAAACTATCCTGCTCTTTTTCTAAATAGTGCCATGAATCTTTTAAAAGTCCACCTGCGACTTCAGGCCTTGGTTTGATGTCTTTTCCAAATTATGACATGTCTGAAAGTGTAGCACTCGCTTGGTACTGCACTGGATTGTCAGCCTCAATTTTTGTGCTGGAGTGGTAGTTGAACTCACAAACTTCAACATCTATTGCATATTAGAATCCTGCTACAGAAATGCCAATAATTGAATGGCCAAGGGAAGAATATGGCTTCCGTAGTATAAGAGAGTAATGTAAGCCAAGATAATGTGACTGGTGTTATGATTCTAACGTCCCCTTTGAGAGCCTGCAAACAAACAGGCTAGGATTTGCATATCATGCTCCTTGCATATTGAGGACATTGGGTTATTTTTATTTTTGTTAACTTTTTTTTTCTAATCAACCATTTCAGAGATATTATTACACACCTCTGGAGCAGGTGGGACTTTAACTCAAGCTTCGCAGTCTAGGGTAAAGACACTAACACTGTGCCATGAGTGAGCCGATTACTCTGATTAAATACCAGCAGCAAGCGAATTAAGTCATTAAGTAAACACTAAGAGTCCACTGAAGGCCTCCGTGGGGTGGTGTGAGCTGACAAATGCCCTAGTCCTGATTGAATTCATTCTAGAGTCTTGTAAGAAGTGGCTAATGAGGTGATGGATGCATTGGTTTTAATTTTCCAAACTCCTTTGAGTTGGGATAGTCCAATTAGATTGAATGATAGAAATCCTTAATTCAAAAAGACAGAAAGATGAAAACTACAGGCCAGTTAGCTCAACATCTGTCATAGGGAAAATGTTGGAAGCTATTAATAAAGAAATTATAAGATAAGTTTAGGATAATCAGGTAGAGTCACCCTGGTTTTGCTAAAGGGAATTCATGTTCAACCAATCTCGGTATTTTCAAATTAACTTGTTCAGAGATGTTACTACACACCGCTAGAGCAGGTGGGACTTGAACCCAGGTCTCATAGCTCAAAGGTAGGGACATTACCACTGTGACCCAACTCATATGTTCAAGCAATCAATTGGAGGTTTTGACTGAGGTTTTGATTTGATTTATTGTAGTCGCATTAACGTAAGTACAGTGAAAAGCTTTGTTTGCAAGCAGTGTAGGGAGATCACAGTAAGCAAGGACATACAGATCATTGGGTGCTTAGACAGAGTGAGGCATACAGGTTACATTTCACAGGAGGTGCACAAGGCAATATCAACATTAACAAGATCAACATTATTTGAAGTTAGAGAGTCTGTTAATCAGTCTAATAATGGCAGGTAAGCAGCTGTTCTTGAACCTGCTGGTGCGTGTGTTCAAGCTTCTATATCTTCTGCCTGACAGAAGAGGTTGGAGGAGAGCTTTACTGTGGTGGGATGGGTCTTTGATGATGTTGGCAGCCTTTTTGCAGCAATGAGACGTGTAAATGGAGTCCATGGATAGGAGGCTGGCTTCCATGATAGCATAGGCTGTGCACACAACCTTCTTTAGTTTCTTACAGTCCTGGGCACAGCAGTTGCCATACTAGGCCGTTATGCACTCAAACAGTACGCTTTCTATGGTGCATCTGTAAATGTTGGTGAGGATCCATATGGACATTCCAAATTTCCTGAGCCGCCTGAGGAAGAATCTGTGTGGAAAGTCTAGGACAGGTTGTCGGTTATCGTCACTCCTAGGAACTTGACGCTCTCAATCCTCTCAAACTCCACTCCATTGATGGAGATGGGTGTGTGTTCTCCTCCTTTGTTTCTGAAGTCAATGATTAGTTCTTTTATGTGACCGACATTGAGAGAGACGTTGTTATCATTGCACCATGGCACCAAACGTCCTGTCTCTGTTCTGTTTTCTGACTCATTGTTGTTTGATATCCATCCTACCACGGTGGTGTTGTCAGCAAGCTTGTAGATGGTGTTCATTCAGAATTTGGCTACACAGTCAGGGGTGTAGAGGGAGTACAATGGAGCTGAGAACACATCCTTGGGGGGCTCCAGTGTTGAGGGTTATTGTGGAGGAGGTGCAGTTGTCACTGACTGTGGTCTATGGGTCAGGAAGCTGAGGATCCAGTTGCAGAGGGATGACCTGAGACCTAGGTCTCGGAACTTTGAGATCAGTCTAGAGGGGATTATGGTGTTGAAGGCGGAGCTGTAGTCGATGAGTAGGAGCCTGAAGTAGGTGTCCTTTTGATAACACATGCTGTGCATTGGGGGGAATCAGGAGATGTTAGAATCTTTCAGAATTTCAGAAAGCATTTGATAATGTGCCACATCAAAGGTTAAAGTAAAAGCTCATGGTATAGGGAGAAGCATGAATAAAACATTGGGCTGGCTAATAGGAAGCTGGGAATTGGCATAAATGGGTCATTTTCAGGTTGGAAAGTTGTAATGAGTGGTGTGCCACAGGGATTTGTGCTAGAACTGCAACTGGTGACAATTTACACAAATAATTTAGGTATGGTTGCCAAATTTGCTGACAATGCAAACATAGATAGGAAGACAACTGAAGAAGGCCACAATAGGATATAGATAGGTTGAATGGGCAAAGATGTGTCAAATGGAGTATCAAAGGGGAAAATGTGAAATTGTCCATTTCCAGTGATGGTAACACCATTGAATGTCAAACGGCAGAGATTAGGTTGTCTCTTGTTAAAGAAGGTCACTGCGTGGCATTTGTCTGCCGCAAATGTTACTTGTCACTTGTTAACCCAAGCCTGGATATTGTCCAGATATTATTGCATTTGAATATGGACTGCTTCAGTATCTGAGGAGTTGCAAATAGTGCTGAATCAGCAAACCTCCCAACTTCAGATCTTATAATGGAGGGAATGTCATTGAGGAAGCAGCTGAAGATGATTCGGCCTAGGACATTCCCCTGAGGAACTCCTGCAGAGTTATTCTGTAGCTGAGATGACTGACCTCCAATAACCACAACCAGCTTTCTATGTGCCAGATATGATTCCAACCCAGTAGAGCATCTGCTCCGATGCTCACTGATTCCAGCTTTGCTAGGGCTCCTTGATGCCATACTTGATTGAATGTGGCCTTGATGTCAAGGGCTGTCACTCTCCCGTCACCTCTTGAATTCAGTTCTTTTGACCATATTTGAACCAAGGCTGGAAGGAGGTCAGGAGCTGAGTGGCCCTGGCAAAATCCAAACTAGGCCTCAGTGAGCAGGTTATTGCTGAGTAAGTGCTGCTTAATAGCAATGTTCATGATACTTTCCATCACATTACTGATGACTGTGAGTAGACCGATGGGGCGGTAATTGCCAGAGTTGGATTTGTCCTGCTTTTTGTATACAGGACATAAATGGATAATTTTACCCATTGTCGAGTAAATATCAGAGTTGTAACTGTACTGAAAGAGCTTGGCTAGAGGTGTGGCAGGTTCTGGAGCACATCTTCAGGTCTATTGCTGGAATGTTGTTGGGGCCCATAGTCTTTTCAGAATACAGTGCCTACAATTGTCTCTCAATATCACGTGGAGTAAAGCAAATTGGCTGAAGACTGTTATCTGTGATGCTAGGGACCACTAGAGGAGGCCAAGATGTATCATGCACTTGGCACTTCTGGCTGAAGAATGCTGCAAATACTTCAACCTTATCTTTCACACTGATGTGTTGGGCTGTTCCATCAATGACCATGGGGACATTTGTGGAGCCGCCTCCTCCAGAGTGTTGTTTAATTGTCCACCACCATTCATAACTGGATGTAGCAGGACTGCAGAGCTTAAATCTGAAGTTTTGTTGTGGGATTGTTTAGTTCTATCTGTCACTTGCTGTTTATGCTGTTTGCCACACAATTCGTCCTGTTTGTAGCTTCACCAGGTTGACACCTCATTTTTAGCCATGTGCTGCTCCAAGCATTCCCCCGCACTCTTCACTGAACCAATGTTGATCCCCGGGCTCGATGGCAACAGTCGAGTGGGGGAATTCTGCTGCTTTTGATGGCCCATGGCACCTCCATAGATGTCCAGTCTTGAATTGCTAGATCTCTTTGAAGTCTGTCTCATTTAGCACGGTGATAGTGCCATAGAACATTATGGAGAGTGTTCTCAATGGTAAGACAAGACTTTGTTTCCACAAGAACTGTACAGTTTTCACTCTTTCCAATACTGTCATGGACTGCTGCATCTGCAGTCTGCAGATTGTTAAGGATGAGGCCAAGTATGAGATAACAAGGTGTAGAGCCGGATGAACTCAGCAGGCTAGGCAGCATCAGAGGAGCAGGAAAGCTGACATTTCTTG
>NC_063340.1:74563463-74563926 GCF_021869965.1 Rhincodon typus
ACACAGCAGGCCAGGCAGCATCAGAGGAGCAGGAAAGCTGACGTTTCTTGAGAAAATTACTGCTATCTCTGATGGATTCTGTTGATCTTCCGTTCAGATTGATCTGAATTCTTTCTAGACTTTTTCTTCACTCACCAAATGGATGGCTCTCATTGGAGTCAAATGTTAATTTTCCTGCAGTAAATCTGATTTACCAGCAATTCCAGCAATAATTTTGCTTCTGATGAATTCTAACTTTACTCCACTAATCTTTAGAGATCACTAGTGATATCATCAATGGTTTCCCCCTCTATTAAATCTTGGTCTTTCAAGAAATTTATTTGTGAATGTTGAAAATTTTCATAACTCCTTGTAAAGTGGCTGTTGCTTCCTACTTTTTATTCATTTTTGTGGGATGTGGGGATTGCTGGCTGGGTCCAGCATTTATTGCCCCATCCCTAGTTGCCCCCTTGAGAAGGTGGGG
>NC_063340.1:74564326-74618699 GCF_021869965.1 Rhincodon typus
ATTCTGAGGAAAGGTCACCGGACCCGAAACGTTAACTCTGTTTTCTCCTTCACAGATGCTGCCAGACCTGCTGAGCTTTGCCAGCAACTTTGTTTTTGTTCCTGATTTACAGCATCCGCAGTTCTTTCAGTTTCTTTTTTTAGGATGTCTTTGTTATTTGTACTAACTACCTTGATATCTTTTTCCCTAAAACAACTCCTCATATAAGATTTTCTTGGGGATTTTGTAATCAATTTTTCAAGTGTCAGGACCTGCCTATCTAACTTGAATTTTCTGGAAGGTGTTTTCCATGCTGTTGACCCAGTACGACCTAGGAGGGACCTATGTCATGGGTGCCATATTTTAGATATGAAATTAAATTGAGGCCTGTCTACTCTCAGCTGACTGTTAAAAATCCCAATGCACTATTTCGAGGAAGAGCTGTGTAATTATTTTCAGTATCCTAGCCAATATTTATTCCTCAATTAATTTGGGATTTTGATTAAGGAGCAACAGCAATGCCACTTAATTTAAGGTCTGCCTTCTCCAACCTCTCTCATTTGCCTTGAAAGAAGGCAGAAGTTCTGATTTTTACAAGACATTGACAAAATTCTTGAAGCAAGTTTCAACAGGTCTCTTGCAAGAGTTACAGCAGAATTTTGACAAAAGTTTCAGCTGCTTTTTTTAAAAAAATGATGTCAAGCTCTTTCTCAAACCATTTGAATGTAACTGCAGATGGTCTCGTTGGAAATTTTAAACACAACACTAAAGAATCTGGAGTCTAATTATTCCAATAAAGAGCGATGTTATGGAATGTCAGATTTGACACCGTTTTTGATTTTTTTTTCGTCTGTATTGCTAACCTCATGTATTTCAAATATTCTTGAAATTCAGTAGTATTCTACTTTCAAATGAACCTCATCCAGGGCTGCTGTTCCTTTGCAGTACAAATCTGATACTTTATTGTCAAATACTAACATGAATTGCAGAAAATGTATCTTTGGGAAGAAGTGAATGGCGACCTACTTCATATTTGTTTTCCAGCACACAATGTAAGTGATATGAAATGCGTCATTGATGTACTTTCAGGTAATGTCATTACAATCAAAGTAACACAAATGCGATTACAGCTTGTCCTCTTCCCAAACAGAAGTAAATTACCAAACACAGTTACAGTCTCTTTAATGAATGTTTCTCTACTCCACTTAACTCTAATCAATTTAATATTCAGCAATAGCCATTTACAGAAAAATACTTTTCAGCTGGAATGTGATAGAAGCCAAATCTGCATTGTGAACACGACATAAATCATTTTGTACTCAAAACACTATGCTTAAGAAAGATTTAAAAAACTAGCTTCCAAGTGGTCAAGGACCCCCATTTCTAGTTTATATGGGAGCAGATCTTATGAATTTGTACTCCTGACAAGGCTGTTGGCTTGCTGGCCAGGCATGTTGGCTGTCAGACATGCAGCTGACTTAGCCTCACAAAATAGTAGCCCTAATTTACGACTCTGTAGCATGCAGTATTTGTAAAGACTGCTCTCTGAAAGAAGATCGAGAATAACAGGGCTTCCAAAATACTTCAGGATACAGCTGGCACTTTCATAGAGAATAGTAAGTTAACAGATGAAGTCAGAGTAGAGAAGAAAGAAGGGAAGTCCAAAGCAGAGTTAACATACATATGTGTAAGTGTACGGAATATAATAAATAAGGTTGGGAAGTTACAGACACAAATTGCAATGTGGAATTATGACGTTGTGGTGCTGGCTCAAGGAAGGGCAAGACTGGGAATTGAATATTCCAGAACATAAATTGTCCAGGAAAAATAGAAAAGGAAAGAAAAGAGGAGGAGTAGCAGTATTGGCTAAGGAGGACATTGCAGTGCTGAAGAGGGAAGATATCTCAGAACATTCAAGGATTTAGTGAGAGTTATGGAATAAAAAAGGTACAATTATGTGCTTCGTGTAATCTATAAACCACCAGCTAGTAAAAAGGATGTAGAGAAACAAATCAGCAGGGAAATTACAGAGACATCACAATATTATATAGTAATTATAATGGGCGACTTCATTTACACAAGTGTAGACTGTGATACTGGTAATGTAAGGAGCAGCGAGGGACAAGTGTTCCTAGATTATGGCAGGAGAGTTTTCTACAGCAGGATATATCCAGTCTGACAAGGAAGGATGCATTATTGGATCTTGTCCCTGGAAATGAGGTGGACCAAGTGGATTTAGGAAACATTTAGGAGACTGTGATCATTGTAACATGGCATTCAGGAAGGTGTGGCAGAATGACATACAACAATCCAGAGTAAGAAAAATCAATTGGCAGAGAGCTGACTTCAGTGGCGAAAGTGCAGAGTTGAGCAAGATTGATTGGAATAAGAGGCTGGTGGGAAAAATAGTAATGGAACAATGGGCCACCTTTAAAGAGCAGATGGTTCAGAAACAGTTATGGTATATTCCCTCTAATGGAAAAGGGAGCTGAAAAAAATCCAGAGTTCCCTGCATGACAAAGAAGGTAGAAATTAACTTTGGAAAGAAAATGAGTGCTTAAGACAGGTGTAAGGCAGAAAATATAATTGAGAATCAACAGGAAATTAGGAGGGCAAAGAGGTGCTATCAAATATCTTTGGCACATAGAATCAAGGAAAACCCCAAAGGTTTTTGTAAGTATATTAAGAGTTAGACCATGACCAGGGAAAGAGTGGGACCTACTGGTGGGACTAAAGGGGCAATCAGTGCCTGGAGCTTCAGGAGATCTTAAAATGAATACTTCTCATCTCTATTCATAGAAGAGAAAGACATTGTCACTGGTGACTTCAGTTGGGATAGAACATGTTGAGGTTAATAAGGAGACGGTATTAGATGTTTTAGTGGGCATACAGGTGCATAAATCCCAAGGCCTGATGAGATATACCTTGGTTGCTATGGAGAGGCAAGGGAGAAGATTGCTAGGTCCCTGTTGGACAGGCTCAATACTCCACTGGTCACAGGTACAATCCCATGTAGTTAATGTGGTTCCTTTGTTCGAGAACAGCAGCAGGGAAATTCCAGGTAATTACAGACCCACCCATCATGAGTGGTAGGGAAATTATTGGAAAAAATTCTTAAGGACAGGATTAATTAATCCTTGGAAAGGCAGGGATTGAGCAGGGATAAGGAGCATAGATTTATTAGAGGGAGGTCCTGTCTGAGAAATTTAATTGAGTGTTTTTGAAAAGGTGACTCAATACATTGATGAGTGTAGTGCAGTTGAAGTAGTTAACATTTGGACTTGAGAAAGGCCTTTGACAAAGTCCCATAAGGAATGCTGAACCAAAAGGTAAGATCCAATGGGATCCAGGGCAAGTTGGCAGCGTGGATCCAAAATGGACTTAGAGTAGGAGGCAAAAGCTAATGGTCGAGAGTTGTTTTTGAAATTGAAAACCTGTGACCAGTGGTGTACCACTGGATTTGGTGCTGGGACCCTTGCTGTTTATTATGTACTTTAACAACTTGATTGTGACTGTAGGAGGTATAATAGGTAGGTTTACAGATGACATGGAAATTGGTGGTGTTGATGATGGTGAGGAGGATGGTCTCAGGCTGCAGGATCGGCTGGTAAATTGGGCAGAGCAATGGCAGATGGAATTTAAACCAGATAAGTGAGAGGCAATGCATTTTGGGAGGTCGAATAAGGGAAAAATATATACAATGTATGGAAGGTCCCTAGGGAGTAATGAGGAATGACACGTGTACAAGTCCATGGATTCCTGAAGGTGTCAGCACACATAGACAGGGTAGTGAAGAAGGCATACAGGATTCTTCTTTTCATTTGACAGGGCCTAGAATATAAGAGCGAGGAAGTCTTGTTACAACTTGATAAAACATTGGTTAGGCTACAGATGGAATGTTCTGTGCAGTTCTGGCCACCGTACTATTGGAAGAACATGACTGCACTGGAGAGGATGCAGAGGAGATTCACCATAATGTTGTCTATGACGAAAAGTATCAGTTATGAGGAGAGACTGGATAGGCTGGGTTTGTTTTCCTTGGAGCAGAGGAGACTGAGGGGAGGATCTGAGTGAGATATACAGAATTATGAGAACCATAGACAAAGTTGATCATAAGAATCTCTTTCTCATGGCTGACGTTTCTAAGGCCAGACAACATAAATTTAAAGTGAGGAGTAAGCGCTTTAGAGGAGATCTGAGGAAAAATGCTTTCACCCAGACAACATATATGGAACGTGCTGACTGAGAGGGTGGTGAAAACAAGTACTCTTGCAACATTTAAGAAGCATCTGAATGAGTACTTAAAATGCCATGGCGTAGTAGGCTATGAGCCAAGTAAACGGGGCTAGTGTAGTTTGGTGTTTGTTGGTCAGCATTGTATGATTCTATGACTCTAGGAATACTGAAGATTTAGAAGGGAGATGAAAAAACAAAGAACTTTGAGTATAAACTAGCAGCTAACTATAAAGTCTTCAATGAGCATAATATAGGCGATTAATTTGATTTCAATAGTGAAACAATTATTCAGGCTGAAATCACTAATCTTATGGAAACAGGTGTGATGGTTAGGAAGAGTCAGCATGGATTTCTAAAGGGGAAATCATGTTTCACTAGTTTGCTGCAGTCTTTTGAAGAGCTAACAGAAAGGAACGATGAGGGTCACACAGCTGATACAGTATATATGGATTTCCAGAAGGCACTTGATTACTGTGCCGCACAAAGACTTGTGAGGAAAGTTACAAGTCATGGTATAAAAGGGACAGTAGCAACATGGATACAAAATTGGCTAAGTAATAGAAAATAGAGAGTAATAGTCAATGCATATTTTTGGGCTGAATGAAGGTTTGTAGTGGAGTTCTTCAAGGGTCAATATTCAGATCCTTGCTATTCCTGATGTATATTAATAATCTGCATCTTGGTGTGCAGGAACAATTTTCAGAACTTGGAAGAAACTTGGAAACCAACTTGTAAGAATTGTGAACTGTGAGGAGGATAGTGTCGAACTCCAAAAGGATATAGACAAGATAGTGGAGTAGGCAGAAAGATGGCAGGTGATACTCAATGCAGGGAAATGTGAGGTGATCCACTTTGATCAGAAAAACATCAAAAGATAATATAAAACAGGGGGTACAATTCTAAATTGCATACAGGAGCAGAGGGAACAGGTCTATACATACGCAGATCTTTAAAAGTAGCAGGACAGGTGGAGAGAGCAATTAATAAAGCATACTGTGTTCTTGCCTATAATAATAGGGGCATAGTGTAGAAAAGCAATGAGGTGATGTTGAAGTTATACAAGGCAATTTTTAGATCAGATGAAATAGTGTGTACAGTTTGGGCGCTACATTATAAGGAAGATGTGATTGTATTGGAAAAAGTGCAGAAGTGATTTACAATAATGATTCCAGGAATGGAAAACTTCAGTAATGAGGACAGGTTGAAGAAGTTGGGGCTGTTCTCCCTGGAAGAAGAAGACTGAGAGGAGATTTGTTTAAAGCTTTCAAAATCATGAGCGGCCTGGACAGAGTAGATAGGGAGAAGCTGTTCACAGTCATAAAAGGAAAAAGAATGAGAAGGCATATATTTAAAGTGAAGTGCATATGAATTAAGTGAGATGTGAGGAAAAGAATGTCTTTATACACTAAGCAAGGATGTGGAATGTGCTGATTGGAAATGTGGTGGGTGCACGTTCAACTGAATTAATTGAGTTTAAATGAGCATTGGATGATTATTTGGATAGAAATTGCGTGCAGAGAAATATGTAAAAGCCAGGAGATTGTTACTAGGCAATAGAACCTGTGGAGACATGATAGGCCAAATATACTCGGTATAACTTCTGTGCTGTAGCAATTCTATGATTCTGTGAGAAGCGGAGGAGACTCTAGATGAGGGAATGTAGGAAGAGAGGCCTGCGGGTTAGATATTTAGTTGATCCCAAACTTAGAAGCAAATGTTTAAAAATTGGTTTGAATGAGCCACGTGACTGAATGAGACTGTGTCAACCTTAGGCGCATCCAGTAGTGGGCATCAGGCCTCAATTATATTAAAATGGTGAACTTCAGATGCCTACAAGGTATTTCTAGCCAGAAGCCAATGAAGATCCCAGATTTGGGCTGCTCCGATAAAATGCCACTCGGCCAAATATCCCAAACTCAAACATTTTTCTACAGCTTACCAAGTGTGTTAATTTCAGAATTATTATACCCATTTTTAAATAACTGCATGGACCTGTCCTGATTTGTACTGAAGTCATCCCACATTCATTTCTGTAACACCTAATATTAGTTTTTCTGATGTATATTTGCCTCCAATGCCATGTTTTACTTTATGCAGCAATGTTTGACATGCCCCGTAACATAAGAAATTAGCAGTGGACATCTTGGTAATGAATAATCCAACACATTTATTACAATTAATTATTATGGGCCTGAGCAATGTAGCATTTGTATATAATTTGTCTATAAATGTCTGGATTAGCATTTAGTTAGTAGATTACAACAGAGTAACATGCCTCTAGTAGAGTATCATACTGGAAGTGATCCACAGTAAGATAGAATATGAGGACTTTATATCCTCAGATCACATTGTATCGTACACTGATGATATCATGAGCTTGTGTCTTAAATATGCAATGAAATACTGATTGTGACACATAACATGTCCTCACTCCATTTTTGGTGATCACCACCTAGACTCTGCACTCCTATTTTCTTGAACTACTGACCCAGTTCCTTGTACCGTGCATATTTTTCCTTGCATTTAAGAACCTCCTTAGGATACTTCAATTTGATTGTATCATTGGTTCATCCCCTAAATTACTCTGTTTCCTGTTTCCTCTCTCACTTGGTCTCCATAGTTTAGGTTTGAAGTGTTTTGAGTTCAGTTCAAAACAGGAGGCAAAGAGAATGAGGGGAACTATTAGTCAGTTAGCCTGACATCAGTGTGAGGGAAAATACTAGAATCCATTCATAAGGACATGGTAACGGGACAGTTGCAAATCACTATAGTTGGTGAGTGTGAGAGGGAAAATACTTTTAATAGATGTATACAAGTTCTTTCTAGGAGGCACTTTAAGGGTTGAACCGATAGATGTAGATTACTTGGATTTTCAGAAGTCAATCAATAAGGTGCTACATGTGGGGTTGTTCCATAGGTTTAAGACTCATGGGATTGGATGATAACATATTAAAGTGAATTGAGGATTACTTAACAGTCAGAAAATAAAGATTAAGAATAAACAGGTCACTTTCAGGATAGAAACGTGGAAAATAGGAGCAGGTGTAGGCCATTTACCCTTTTGAGCTGTTTCTGCCATCAGTGTGATCTTGGATAATTATCCATCTCAGTACCATGTTCCCGTTTTCTCCTCATATCCATTGATCCTTTTAGCTCTAAGAATTGTGTCTAATTCATCTTGAAAACATTCATTGTTTTGGCCTCAACTTTTTTCTGTGGTGGCAAATTCCATAAGCTCAGCACTGTATGGGTGAAGAAATTTCTTCTCATTTCAGTCATAAGTTGCCTACCCAATATCCATACACTGTGACTTCTGGTTCTGGACTTCCTGGTCATCGGGAACATCTTTCTGCATTTGTCCATCCCATCGTGATAGAATTTTATAGGTTTCTATGAGATTCCCTCATCTTCTAAACTCCAATGTATATAGTCCTAACCAATCCAGACACTCTTATGTGTCAGTCCTGCCATCCCAAGAATAAGACTAGTAAACTTTTGTTGCACACCTTCCAAAGCCAGCATACCCTTCCTCAGAGAAAGGAGACCAGAACTGCACACTGTTACAACATGGAGATAGGCAGCTGAATTAAATCAACCTTTCTACCTCTGTATTCACAACACAGTAAAATTAAATCCTTAGAAGACCCTCAGTACTTATTACAATAATTCCTAGTCAGATTTTTGGCTAACCAATCCCAGACTCTGTGAATTATTAATTCCAGTCACAGTTCTGTATCTTAAACAAAAGACTTAACAATTTATTAAATATACAATATTAGAAGAGAAAAATTTTGTTAAAAAAGACATTTAATTAATGTCCATGCTTTAAACTCAAATATTTGTTTTCAGTCCCCATTTACTCAAAAGACAAACAGACAAACAAACACAGTTAAAGGATAAACAAAATAATACAACAAAACAGACCATATTATTTAAATGGTTTCATGATGTATTTTTCACAAGCATAGGTGTCGGTTCCCTTTTTGGAGGTGTCAATCAGGGTCACCTTTTCAGTTCACTCAGGTAAAGGTAGCAATACTTTTAACTCAACTTTCTACTCTTTGGGCTTCCAGAAGCTAGAAAGGAAGGTTAGACAGGGGATTTTCCAATCTTTGTGCTGTGTCGTCAGCAGCCAAAATCTTCTCCACAGAAAGTTCAAAAATAACTTCAAGTATGGTCCTGTCCTGATAGACCATCTTCTCCCCAAGACCGCAGTTACCATTCAACATCTGCCGTCACTTGAATATAGGGTCTATTCCTGACCTCCCAGAACCAATTCCCAGTGTTCACCTCATTAATAGCCAACTTCAGCTATCTGTTTAAATAAAATGCGCCTCCCGGGTTTGCCTTGACTGTAGGAAGTCTTTTAATTAAAATCAGCCTGCAATTAACCTCCAGACCTTTTCTGACAAACCAACAAAAAAGCTTGCTTGATCTATTCTTTTCCTTTTACCATAAGCTGTTTCCCCAAGTTCACAAGTTATCTTCAGCTCACAATTCCCATGTCACTGTTCAAAACCAAATTTGTTAAAAGACTAAAAACAATGAGAAAACACGGAGGGTTCTACCAACACAATACTGTGTGTGTAGTCTCACCAATAGCCTGCATAATTGCAGCAATATATCCCTGCCCCTGTACTTGAATCCTCTTCCTATGAAGGCTGACATATTATTTGCCTTCTTTACTGTCTGCTGTATATGCCTGTTTATTTTCAGCAACCTGTTTACAAGGAAACCCAGGCCTTGTCGCACCTCCCCCTTTTATCATTCTGTTGCCATTCAGATTCTAGTCTGCCTTCCTGTTTTTGCAACCAAAGTGGAGAACCTGACATTTATTCATCTGCCACGCATTTGCCCACTCACTCAACTTGTCCAAATCACACTGAAGTATCTCTGCATCCTACTGACAGTTCACCCTACCACTTAGCTATGTCTCATGTGTGAAACTGGAGATATTGCATTTAGTTCCCTCACCTAAATTATTAATATATGTTTTGAATAGCTGGAATTCCAGCTCCGGTCTCTTTGATACCCCACTCAGACTATTTTATTGCTACTCATTTTTTCCTGGCTGCCAACCACTCCTCTATCCATGTCAGTATACTACCCCCCAATCCCATGGACTTTAATTATACAAACCAACTTCTTAGGTGGGACCTTATCAAGAGCTTTCTAAAAGTCTTAGTGAACCACATCCACTGGCCTACTTTATCAGCTGTATTAGTCACATCCTTGAAAAATTCCTGCAGATCTGTCCAGCTTGATTTCCCTTTTGTATGCAGGAAGTGTGTTCAAGTGCAACTCTTGATTTGCCGCATGGAGCACCTGGAGCTGTGGAAGGACTCACTATAGAGCATCCATAAGACAGGGAATGTTGTGGATAGCACGTTTAGGGAGCAGGTCACACCACCAGTAAGGACTACACAGGCAGAGAAGAGTTAGGTGACCACCAGAAAACAACTAAACTTGGGCAAGCAGTAAAGGAATCCCCTGTGGCCGTTCCCTTCTCAAATGGATATACCATTTAGGATACTATTTGGGAGGCCTCTCAGGGGGAAAAAAGCAGCAGCAGCAGCCAGATCAGTGGCACGACTGGCATTGTTATATAGCAGGGAGGGTCCACTATAGGGGACTCTATAATCAGGGGCACAGATTTTTTTTTGTGGCCTCAAGTGAGATTCCAGGATGGTATGTTGCATCCCTGGTGCCAGAGTCAAGGATGAGTCTAAATGGGCACAGGATATTCTGAAGGGGAGGGTGAGCAACCAGAGGTTGTCATCCATGTTGGTACTAATGATATAGGTAGAAAGAGAGATGAGGTCTCACAAAGGGAGCTCAGGGAGTTAGGTAGGAAGTTGAAAAACAGGATCTGCCTGGTTGTGATTTCAGGATTGCTTTCTGTGCCACATGTCAGTGAGGCTAAGAATAGATAGTACTGTTAAATACATGGCTAAAGAGCTGGTGTAGGAAAAATGGCTTCACATAAGTGGATCATTTGGATGTCTTCCAGGGCAGGTGGAACCTGTAAAAAAAGGACACATTGTACCTAAGCTCAAGGGGTACCAATATCCTGGCAAGGAGCTTTGCCAGTACCACTTGGGAGGGTTTAAACTAGTGTGGCAGGGGGCAGGAACCAGAACAGTAGGTCAGCAACTAAAGTGACTGAGGAGGAGACAGAGACTAAGGCAAGTAAGCCTTAGAGAAAGAACAGAGAGGGAATGGTTACTGAACACAGCAGAACTGGCAGTCTGTGGTGTATTTGTTTTAATGAGAGACATATTACAGGTAAGGTAGATGAACTAAGAGCTTTGATTAATACGTATAAGTATGATGTTATAGCTATTATAGAAACTTGGTTGAGAGAAGGGCAAGACCAGCAGCTTAATGGTCCAGGATTTAGATGTTTCAGGTGAGACAGAGAGGGATGTAAAAGAGATGGGGAGTTGTATTACTGATAAGGGAGAATATCACAGCTATACTGAGGACACCTTGGAGGGTTTATCCAGCGAGGCCATATGAGTAGAGCTCAGGAATAGGAAAGGCGCAATCACTTTGATGGGATTGTACTACGGCCTTCCAACAGCAAGTGGGTAGTGGAGGGACAGATATGTGAACAGATTATGGAAAATGTAAAAACAACATGGTTGTTGTGGTGGGTAATATTAACTTACTTTTATTGACTGGGACTTGCTTAGTGCCAGGGGCTTGGATGAGGGGGTTTTGTTAAGCATGTCCAGGATTGTTTCAAAAAAACCATGTTTAAATTGTCCAAATAGGGAAGGGGCCACACTAGACCTAGTTTTGGGGAATGAGCCTGGCCAGGTGATCAAATTTTCAGAGAGGGAGCATTTCAGAACAGTGACCATAATTTTGTAAATTTTAAGTTACTTATAGATGAAGATAAGAGTAGTCCTCGGGAGAAAGTACTAAATTTGGGGAAAGCTAACTACTACAATATCAGGCAGGAACTGGGGAATGTAGATTGGGGTGGCTGTTTGAGGATAAATCCTTGTTTGGCATATGGAATCTATTAAAGGCCAGTTGACTAGAGTTCAGGACCAGCATGTTCCTGTGAAAATAAAGGATAAGAATTGCAAGATTCAGGAATATTGGTTGACAAGAAAAATCAAGATAAAAAAGAGGTATCTGTAAGGTTTAAGAAGCTAAAGACAAACAGAGCCCTTGAAGAATATAAAGATAGCAGAAAAGAACACAGACAAAGAATTAAGAGGGCTAAACGAGTCCCTGAAATGTCTGTGGCAAACAGGATTAAGGAAAATCCCAAGCCATTATATACATAGATAAGGAGCAAGAAAGTACCTAGGGAAAGGAAAAGTCCACCCAGGGACAAAGGAGGGAATTTATGCATGGAGCTGGAGGAAGTCGGTAAGGTCCTTAACCAATATTTTGCGTTAGTATTCACAACGGAGAAGGACATGATGAATAGTGAATCTCAGGAGGGATATGTTGATATTCTAGGCCATCTCAATATAAAAAGGGGGGAGATGTTTGGTCTTTTGAAAAATATTAAGACACGCAAGTCTCCAGGACGTGATGGAATCTGTCCCAGAGTGCAGAGGGAGACAGGTGAGGAAATTGCTTAGTATCCCCTTTAGTCACAGGAGATCCCAGAGGACTGGAGAATACCAACATTGCTCCTCTGTTTAAGCAGTGCAACAGAGATAATCCAGAAATTTACAGGCCAGTGAGCCTTATCTCAATGATAAGGAAATTATTGGAGAAGATTCTTAGGGATAGGATTTACTCACATTTAGAAAAATGTGGACTTATTGCCAATAGGCAGCATGTGGCAACACAAGTGGCTAAGCTCATCAAGAAGGCATATGGCATAGATTATAAAAATTGGCAAGTCACATTGCAGTTGTATAGAACTTTCGTTAGGCTAAATTTAGAATATTGTCTGCAGTCCTGGTCGAAATAATACCAGACGGATGTGGAGGCTTTAGGGAGGGTATAGAAATGGGTTTAACAGTTGCCTGGTTTGGAGGGTCTTAGCTATAAAGAAAAATTGGACAAACTTGGCTTGTTTTAACTTAAATGTTGAAGTTATAGGATCACCTGAAAGAAGTTTACAAAATTATGAGAAGCATGAGTAGAATGAATAATCAGAGATTTTTTTTCCCAATGTTGAAACATCAATTACTCATGGCCATAGGTTTAAGATAAAAGGGGTATGTTATGGGCAAGTTTTCTTCAGAATTGTTAAGTACTTGGAATTCACTACCAGAGGAAGTGGTGGAGGTGGATAGAACAGCAGCCTTTAAGAGGCTTCTTGACAGATACATGCATAAGCAGGGAATAGAGGGATACAGACTGCATGGAGGCAAAAGGTTTTTAGTTTTGAAATGCCTCATGTGTTGGCATAGTCTTGGTGGATCAAAGAGTCTGTTCCTGTGCTGTACTATTCTTTGTTCTTTGTAAATCCATGCTGACTTTGTCCAATTGGAGTCATAGATTCGTAGTGTCATAAAGCACGGAAACAGACCCTTCAGCCCAACTTGCTCATGCCAACTAGGTTTCCTGAACTGACTGTTTTCTAAATGCTCTGCTATTAACTCTTATATAATGGACTCCAGCATTTTCCCTACTACCAATGCCAGGGTAATGTGTTTAGAATTCCCTGTCTTCTCTCTACCTCCTGTTTTTTAAATAGCAGAGTTACATATAGTTACTGCCCAATTCATAGGAACTGTTCCAGAGTCTATATAACCTTGGAAGATGACAAACAACTCCACTGTTTCTAGGACCACTTCCGTAAGTACTCTGGGATGTAGATTACTTGTGGATTTTTTTTAGCTGTTAATTTCATTAATTTCCTGAATGCCAGTTCCCTACCAGCACAGATTTCCTTTAGTTCCTCCCTCTCATGAGACCATGTGTTTCCCAACATTTTTGGGATGCTATTTATGTCCTTCTTACTGAAGAAAGAACCAAAATATATGTTCAATTGGTCTGCCATCTTTTTGTTTCCCCATTACAACTTCATCTGTCTCTGAGTATAAGGGACCTACATTTTGTCTTGCAGGGTTTATACAAACTGATTGTAAAACTTGTACAGGAAAATGAAGAGAAAAGGATTAATAAAGACAAAATGTAGATCCCTTACACTCAGATCTGTCATAGGGAAATTTCTAGAATCCCTTATTCAGGAGGTCATAACATGATGCTGGAAAATCATTCTGTGATCTGGCTTAATCAACATGGCTTTGTAAAAGGGAAGTTTTTTTTAACCAATTTATTAGACTTTTGACAGAATTAACACGCAAAATGGATAAAGGGGAGCATGTGGATGTGGCATACTTGGATTTCCAATAGGTATTTCATAAATTTACACAGCATTTGAGGTAATATTAGCATAGATAAAGGATTGATAAGTTAATAGGAAATAGACAGTAAAAATAAATTTGTCTTTATCAGACTGGTAAATTATAACTAGGAGAGTGCCATCGGATACAATGATGGAGCCTCAAGTATTTATAACCTGTACCAATGATTTGGATGACGAGATGAAATGTGTGGTAGCTATATTTGCTGATGTTAGGGAAATAGGTAGGAAAGTAAGTTATCAAGAGGAGGTAAAGAGTCTGGAAAGGGACATGGTCATACTAAATGAGTGTACACAAATTTGGTAGCTGGAATATAACATAGGAAAATGTGAACTTGTCCACTTTTCCTGGAATACTAGGAAAGCAGTACACTGTTAAAAGATTGATTACCTCAGTGTAAGGAATTTAGTTAAAATACCAGACCAGAATTGTTTACTTAAAACCTTGATGGGTTTATTCAAACCTGAGAAGGTTTAAGGTCAGTTGTATTAAGGCTCTAGGAGAAGCTTATTTGATTTTCAAGACTGGGAGTTGAAGCCACATTTAACTTAAAGCCTCCGGAGGTGATCAAGAAGCGAATTCTCTATGGTGTGAGTACTGTAAAGGACTGCTTTTCGCATTAATAGATCATATTTATATACTGTGTTTCAAATTCTTTGAACTTGCATTACATGGAAATAATTTGGTTTGTTCTATTTTATCTGCATTGCTTTTACAAAATAAACTTCTGTTTTATAAATTTCTGCAGTATTGCATGCTTATGTTTCAGTTAGGGACCACTTCATTAAAACCAAAAAGAAAAATGAAACATCATTCACAAAGCCCTATTTCAATGTGGAATCTGACTTATCCAATAATAATTCAACTTGGATCATAACAGTGTAATTATGCAATAATCTAAGTAATCATTCAACAATTTGATCTTGTTAACTGCAGCATACTGCTTTTTCATAGTGACTTTTACATGGAAAATGTACTAAGTTGTAAATAGAGGCGTAAGCAGTCTAGAGTTAAGCCTAAGAAACTAGCAAGGAAAGGAAAGCAATTTAAATGTTCAACTGGCTCATCCAAGACTCAAATGCCAGGCAAGCAGAATGTACAATTCCGAAATGGGCCTGATGGAGAACTAGAATCTAAGCAATTGTTAATCAAACTGATCCCAATTCATGAGAAAATTTTTAAGCTTTTATACATTATTGCTAGTTGATGCCTTTTAAGCCTTGGATAAATGATACTAAGGAAGAAGAGCAGATAACTTTAGTCACAATCAATCACATGAAACAGCTGCTGAAGCTAACAATGGCTATCTTGTATACAGTCCACTATTTAAATTACGAATAAAATTGTAGAAGGAGGATATCCAGTTTCTAATCTTGAATGTATATTTTAACAAGATTTGTTGTCAATTTTCTGTTTGTGAAATATTAAGAAAGAGCTTTTATGTAGAGTTCCATGATGCCTTTGAAATATGTGCACAGAGGCCGGCCAGCTTGGAGTCAGTCCCTGAGGAGATTCTAAATCCTCTGTTTATGTTGGTCAGCCAGGACTTCCTGATTGGTATAGGTTAACAACTCCAATCAAGGATCTAGTAGTCAAGGCAACCCACCTGGTTCCAATCACTATAGTCTTCAGGGATTCCAAGGCACTGTAGAACCAGTGGATTACTTCTGAAATTTAATTACTGTCACTCTTTAAACAAAAATAGCAGTCAACTTGAACAGAAATAGCAGCCAACTTGAACACAGACAACACACAACAATCAGATCAAATTGTTTTTGACGGTGTTAGTTCAGGGAGGGCTCTTACCCCTTGTTCCAACAATGACATATGATCTTTCACATCCATTTGAACAGGCAGACAAGGGATTCAGTTTAATAACATATCAAAAACAAGGTGGGTGTGAAATTAGTTTTGGTAGTACCCATCATTAGAGTACAGTTGCCGCCACTGGTGAACAAATTTGGCATCCAGAATGCAACTATACACTTTTGCTACAAATTGAATCAGAAAATATTTTGTGAGGATGGTAATGGGAAATAAGTGGAGCTGCACATCTGCTAATGTGGTATACTGTATCCGCTGTTCCCATTGTGGCCTCCATCGGGGAAACCAAGCGGAGGCTTGGGGACCACTTTGTGGAACACCTACGCTTGGTTCGCAACAAACAACTGCACCTCCCAGTCGCGAACCATTTCAACTGCCCCTCCCACTCCTTGGACGACATATCCATCCTGGGCTTCCTGCAGTGCCACAACGATGCCACCCGAAGGTTGTAGGAACAGCACCTCATATTTCGCTTGGGAACCCTGCAGCCCAATGGTATCAATGTGGACTTCACAAGCTTCAAAATCTCCCTTCTCCCGACCGCATCCCAAAACCAGCCCAGCTCGTTCCCGCCTCCCTAACCATTCCTCCCACCTCAAGCCCCATCCCCGTCTCCTACCCATTAACCTCATCCCGCCTCCTTGACCTGTCCGTCCTCCCTGGACCGACCTATCCCCTCCCTAACTCCCCACCTACATTCACCTTTACTGGCTCCAACCCCGCCTCTTTGACCTGTCTGTCTCCTCTCCACCTATCTTCTCCTTTATCCATATTCTATCCGCCTCCCCCCCTCCTTATTTATTTCAGAATCCCCTTCCCCTCCCCCATTTCTGAAGAAGGGTCTCGACCCGAAACGTCAGCTTTCCTGCTCCTCTGATGCTGCTTGGCCTGCTGTATTCATCCAGCTCTACACCTTGTTATATCAGTAGATTAGTTGGTACATGAATTTATCTGACTTCTGCTACAATCTATGTCTGATGCTTTGCGCAGTTCTTTTAAGTGGTAAAAGTCTACAAGACGTGACTTGGCAGATACTGAAAGACATTTGCTGACTTCATGTTTCCACACAGACCAATTGAGGGCACTCGTGGATATTCCCCTTGGAATATAGTTTGACTGGAAAAATTAGCAGCAAATATTTGGAACAAGATAAGCTGCTAGCAGAGGAAATTGGAAAAACAGAGAAGGGCTCTTAAGGTTCAAAGGGCTGAATAGCCTACTACCCCATCTATTTCCTTTGTTACAGAAATTGACACCGGATGTAACCTCAACTGCTACCTCAGAGCAAGACAAAGAATTCATTGCTAAGCAGAGAAGGTGACTGTGGCAATAAACTTTCAATGCACCATGTTTCTTCCAGGCTGCAGCTGGAGATATGTGCAATGTTTCACAGATCACTGTCCACTTTTGCAGAAAGCAGGTCACTGAGCTAGCTATCTCTTCAAAGCTCTCTATCCTCTACATTTCATTTTTCCTTGCCAACAACCAGCAGGTGGAGCCATTATGCTAGGATTTCAGGCTTCAGGGTACTGCTGACTTTGCACACATCATTTTGAGGGTGCTGCATGTCAGTTTTGTTATGTATCCAAATTGAAAAGGCTTCCATTTTCTAAACATCCAACTGGTGTTTGACCAAAGGCTTTGTGAATCATGCAGATCACTCTCTTGCATTTTCTAAGAAAGATAAGTGAACAATAAAAACAGCCCTGGTGCAGTCTCCCACGACTAGTGCAGAGCAGACTTTTCAAGCCTTTTATGGCAACCAATACAAGTAAAGCAGCATGAGAATTCCTGAAGAACATGGCATCATATGGAAAAAAATAGCTGGGCAAATCTGTTTATCAACACCAGCACCATTCCAAACATATGGCTTCAATCCTTTGGCAAGCCAGGGAAACTATTAAACCAAAAATGAGAGTGAACCTCATTCAGAAACAGGATGGAGGGGTGGGTCCCATCTGGAGCAACAGAGCCATCACGATACACAGTGCTTCACTTAACCCGATCAACAGCAGAGTACTCAGGAGCCACCACATCAATAGTGACCTCTTTTGGAAAACTGTGTTCAATTCTGGTTTCCCTGCTGTAGGAGAGATGTTGTGAAACTTGAAAGGGTTCAGTAAAGATTTACAAGGATGTTTCCAGGTTTGGAGGGTTTGAGTTTTAGGGAGAGGCTGAATAGGCTGGGGCTATTTTCTCTGGATTGTTGGAGGCTGAAAGGTGAACTTATAAATGTTTATAAAATCATCAAGGGCATGGATAGGGTGAATGGCCAAGGTTTTTTCTCCAGGATAGGGGAGTCCAAAACTAGAAGGCATAGCTTTAAGGTGAAAGAGGAAAAATCTAAAAGGGACCTAAGGGGCAACTTTTTTACCCAGAGATGGTGCATGTTATGGAATGAGCTGCCAGAGGAAGTGGTGGAAGTGTGTAGAATAACAATATTTGAAAGGCGTCTGGATGGGTACATGAATATGAAGGGTTTAGAGGGATATTGGCCAAATGCTGGTAAATGGGATTAGATTAATTTAGGATATCTGGTCAGCATGGATGAGTTGGACTGAAGGGTGTGTTTCTATGCTGTACATCTCTATGACTCAGCAAAGCCATGAGGACTATTTCTGGGAAATTGAGTCTAACACAGGTCAAGTGGCTTCCTGTGCTAGTACATTGAGCCCCCGATATCCACCAGGGAAACACCATCTTCAAAGAACACCATCAACTGATAATTAGCAAAGAAGCCATTTGCACAGGACCTTAAAAATCCCACACATTCGTTTGAAACTCCATAGGCCCTGGTGAAACATGTAGCACAACCCACAAGCTGACAACGGCTCTACCTGTCAGTACAGTAGCTCCTTCTTTACTGAAGACTTCAATACAAATAGGTAACTGACTAGAATCATGAAGTCCAAAGATTCAACCTTACATGGATAATCCGTTCATTATTTAACTGTCTGAGGTCAGGCCAGTGGTTCCACAAGTGGAACATGAGGGACAGCTCAAATTGTGACTGTAGCCAGACCATTGCTCTATCCTAGACCTTGTACTATCAACTAATTGAAATAGCTAGACTGGAAGCAGCCAGGGCATATTAAGCAAATGATTGTTGCTGAGCAACGATGGCAAGCTGTTGAAATGAGGCCCCCTGCATTTCATAGGCAACACATGCACATATGTTCAGCATAAATGCAATTAAGAGATAGTTAGAACTGCCGATGCTGGAGTCAGAGACAACATAGTGTGGAGCTGGAGGAGCACAGCAGCATCAAAGGAGCAGGAAAGTTGACATTTCGGGTCTGGACCCTTCTTCAGAAATGAGGCAGGGGGAAGGGAGCTCCAAAATAAATAGAGAGAGGAGGGGTGGAGCTGGGGAAGGTAGGTGGGATGGTGGTAGGTGAGTGCAGGTAGGCAGTGGTGGGGATTGGTTAGTGAGGTGGGAGGAGCGGATAGGTGGGAGAGATGATGGACAGGTTGTCAGGTCAAGGCGGTGGGAATGAGCGGGAGGGTTGGTCATAGGATGAGGCTGGGGGTGGGAGATTTTGAAACTGGTAAAGTCCACATTGAGACTATTGGGTTGTAGGCTCCCAAGGCGGAATATGAGGTGCTGCTCCTCCAGTTTTTGAGTGGCGTCATTCTGACACTGGAGGAGGCCTAGGATAGACATGTCACCCAGTGAGTGGGAGGGGGAGTTGAAATGGTTTGCAACTGAACGGTGTTGTCATTGTTGCAAACAGAGCGCAGATGCTCCACAAAGCGGTCTCCGAGCCTCAGCTTGGTCTCACCGATGTAGAGGAGGCCAAATTGGGAGCAGTGGATGCAATAGAACAGGTCATGTTTAAGGTTGTGTCTGCACAGACAGAAGATACTGCTTAATGCTTGAAATCTCTGCTCCAAACAACTGGAAGACACATTGAGGCTACGGGATATACAAATTATAATCCAATGCCCTCCTGAATGCTTCAATTGAACCTGCCTCTACCACACATCTAAGCAATACATTCTATTCCCTACCTACTCATTGAGTAATGATGTTTTTCTCATATCCCCCTTACTTCTTTTGCAAATCACTTTAAATCTGTGCTGTCTTGTTCTTGTTCCTTTTACATATGGCAACAGTTTCTCCCTATCCACTCTATCTTGTTTCTCATGATTTTGAAATCCTCTGTTAGATCTCCTGATAACCTTTGTTTCTCCAAAGACAACAGACCTAACTTCTTTAATCTATCTTCATAATTGAAATTTCTCGTCCCTGGAGCAATTCTTGTACAGCGCTTCTGCATTCTCCCCAGTGCGGTCACATCCTTCCCATAATGTTGCACTTAGAACTGTACACAATATTCCACCTGAGGCCTAACAAGAGTTCTATATAAATCCAACATCATCTCCTTGCTCTTGTACTCTATGTCCCTATTAATAATTCTTTACTGCTTCCTCCAACTGTCCTATCATCATCTGTGCATATATGCACATAGGTCCTTCTGTTCCTGCACCCAATTTATAATTGTACCCCGTAGTTTATATTGTCTTTCAGTGTGCTTCCTACCAAAATGTATTACTTTACAATTCCTTGCATTGAAACTCATCTGCTATCATCTGCCCACTCCACCAACTTGTCTGTGTCCTTTTAAGAGTTCTGTACTACCCTCCTCATAGTTTACAATTCTCCCAAGTTTCATGCCATCTGCAAGCCATGATCTAGATCATTAATATATATACAAGGAAAAGATAGGGTCCCAATACCAAACCCTCGGAGACCTACTACAAAATTTCCTCCAACCTGAAAAATATCCATTGACCATGATTCTTTGACTCCTATCACTTAGCAAATTTTGTAGCCACAGGAATCCAGAAAGTCTTGGGCGTTATTGAATACTTTCGTCACTGGCAGGTGCATAGTAGTGCACCCTGGAGATAAGATACATAGCTAATGAGGCAAGCTGTAGACAATATTGTGAGAAAACTCTCTAGAGCTCATGGAGGAAACCCCTCCATCAAAATTGAGAATTCACTGGGTTTTGGTAAAATTAGGTTGAATGTAAACAGTGGTAGAATTTAACCTTGTAAGTATTCCATTTAACATCTGTAAAGTGGCCAAAGGCAGGTTGATTAATAAACTTTAAGAAAGCATAATATTTTTGCTAAAATCATGCTTTTATTAAATTTTAAAGAAAGGAATCTTATATAGATCAAAAAATACATAATCTTTTCTGAAACTGGCTTTTTTTTATTTGACATTACCTGTGAATTAACATACCAACAAATATACAAAGGAGATATTCTACAGAGCACAGTAGAGGTCCTGGACATGGAAGAAAAGTTATGCAAGCAGTTGATGAAATTGCTATGTGCATCATAAGTAATGTTTTTTGTTCTAACATTTCAATATTTTTAAAAATATCTTAATTAGTACAAGCAGAGAAAAGAATTACACAGCCTAATGTATTGTAAAGAATTACACAGTGCAATTTCATTCCATTGTTTTTACATTTGTTTACTAATTTTAACCAAATTTAGAGACAATACAACACATTTTTCCATTTTAGACCCATATCCACTTTTTACTAAAGTTAGTTACCGTATATAACTATTCCCCAACTCCAAACTTAGTAACCTGTAGTTGTTACTTACCATTGTATATTTTTCTCAATGTGTGGTTTCTCAGTTTACCATTTTTTCCTGAATGCTTTTTCCATTTAATAATGAAGTGATAAAAATGATTTGCTATGTTTAAAACAATAAAGATTAATGGTTCTGTGTTTGTTCACAAACAAGCAAATGGACAAACGTGATGGCATCATGAATATTAGTTTATTTAAACACTGGATATTTTGAAATTATTGTTTGACCTGGTTAGCTTTAGCAAAATGTTGTCTACACGTGAAAGAAGTGGCATTGCATGTCACTATAAGGCAAAGCACATCTATCCAATTAAAAATGTTGTCAAGCTAGTGAATTCAGGAGGAAAAAGCACAATTAAAACTAAAACTCTCATACCTATCAGAATTTCAATCATGCACAATTGAACTTATGCTTTTTGAATGTTAGTTATAGGTAGGCTAAATCATCCATCTCCATTGGTTTACATCATGCATGAGGAATGTTGTTTGAAATCCATATTCAAAATCAGCTGTAATAATGAGTCCAAGAAAATTTTACAGACTGTGTAACGTAAATATGAAATAGAGCAGCATTTCTCTACATGAATTCACAACAAACAATTGAAAAAGGAAATTATGATCCAAAATGGTGAAGGTAACTGAGTAAGAATAGAAAATACACTAAATGGATTTTTTTTGTATTAGTAGGGTAATTGGACATTGAACTTTTTGGTTTCAACGTTGTCAGGAAGAAGGCATGTGATAAAAATAAACATTTCCGTTAAGGTGTGATCCAGACCTAGCTGGTGTCAAAAGAAGTGACTAACAAAAATTGAATCAGTCCGCATCCTACAGAAACAATGTCAAGAGTATACTAGGGTTGTAAAGTAGTTAAGACAATACCTATGTTAAATGTGGAAATAGCAATAAGTCATCAAAATTACAGACCAGTAGTTATGAATTGTGTTTCAGAAAGCATCATGAAAGAAGGAATAAGATATTTAGGTAGATATTGAATGCCACGATAGACTGAATTGTGGCAAAGAAAAGTTAATATTTTTGAGAAAGTTATCTTGTTTGTGTTGCTGATAGATTTTTATAATACTTATGATGCAGTATTATGTAAGTGATAAGCTGAAGATAGGGAGACATGAATTGAAGGAAAGATTTGATGGTGGGTATGGTCATTACCAGGAGAATGATTTACTATTCTAATTTATAACAATGATATAAAGCATTGGAGGCAGTGCAGTGGACCAATAAAAGTAATACAAACAAAAATATCTGGTTTAAGATATGTGAGATGTGAGGAGAGGTTAAAAAGACTGGGATTGTTTACTGAGGAGATGAGAAGATTGAAGAGAAATGTTTAGTATCCAAGATTCTTAAGTGAAGAAATAAATTGAAACCCAATTGCCATAAATGATAGAATTAGAATATTGCCTGACAGACAGTTTAGATTTTACCACTTTATGTACTGATGATGAGCATGTGGAATGGATTTGCCAGGGAGACTGGTAATGTGGAAATTTCAAGGTTGGATTGGATATTTGGGAATGTCAGCTCTTACGCATCATCAGTCTGAGGGTGCAGTCAGATAAACTGCCAGGTTTTTTGCTTTTTCCCAGTCCCTGCATTGTTACTGCTTTCCTTCTTAAATATCCTAAGAGCTATTTCTCAAATATTTTTCAGTTATGTTGTGATTTTAGTGTCTTAACGTGTTTATTACATTATAAAAATACTTTTAATGCAAATAGTTGTGATAAAACAACATGTTACACAAAATATTTACTTCACCATTTTCTACTTTTCACTTCTATGTTAGTCAATGTTTTTGCAAGAAATACAATTTTAAGATGAGGCATCATCTAGACTTCATCTTCTAGATATCACATCTTCCCTCTTGGGTTTGGTGGTTGAGGTTTGGTGATTATGGATTGTATTTCAAAGAGAGCAAATTCTTTGAATAGAATATTATAGCTAACCCAAAAAGGATAAAATGTGCAATTTATTTTAGTTGAAGAATGCCAGCTACTGATTAGATATGGGATAGAACGTTATTTTTACTATCAGGATTGGTTCACCAATGTGGAATTTTGCCTCAGTGAGCCTTTTAAGAGATGTCATTAGCAATATTAACAGCCCTCACAGCTAAGGAAAAGAGATGGACATTTGAAATAATATTTAGCCCTATAGAATTAGGAACTGGAGTTCTTTCCCATTTTTCTGCACCTTTTTGGTAACAAATTAAAGTTAAGTAGCAAAGTTTTCACCATGGCACCACAAATATATGTTCAGTCAAAGCAAAGTTCCTCTTAGATAAATTTTGAAACCAAATGGAGGTGCCAGAAAACAGAACTTCTTAACATGCAAAGCACACTCTTCCAAACAATGATACTGTTGGTAACAGCTTTAAATAAAAATGCTGACTCAAGTCCATATGCACCTAAATTTATACTGTTTGAAAAGAATCAACAAGATAGTTTGCTCATCTTTCAATATATATATATTTTTAAAATTCATTTTCCAAACAAAGTTCTACCAAAGCAGGGATGCAAAGTTTCTTTTAAAATTCACGCCATACCATTTGAAATTATGATTTAACTTATGCATTACATAACAGTGAGAATTTGTGTTTCAAGTATACAATTGCAACACAAAACACTGAACTGATGATGCTGCCTCATCACAAGTAATTTTGCATCCACACAGATCATATTGTACAACTGTACCCTTTAGTGCTACCAGTACAAAGACAAATTTAAAAGTTACAATTGAAAAATATATTTTAGATACAGTTAAGTTATACATTTCACCAAAAGGTTTCAAATGTCTACTGAACAAATTGCTAAGAAAATTAAGACCAGTATGCATTATAAGTGAAAAATGAACACTATGAGATATAATTGATGAGCAACAATTAACATTGATTCAGTTAGCATATTAAATACAACAGGCATTAATTCTAAGAAGCCAAACTTATTTCCCAATTTCATTAAAGCAGGAGGGACTGCTGTTTACTGAAATCTGCTTAGCCTATTGCTCACAGTAGATCATAACCATTCACTTTGTATACACACACCTGTATTAAAATCTAAGATACTCCAAGACAAACAGCTGCAATATTTTATTCAGATTATCAATTGATGTTGGATCCAGATTGTTCTCATTGTCCTCCATGCTGTGCCACACTTGAGGGAAAGGTGTAGGTATGATGTGCAAAATAGGAACACCTAAGGAACATAAAAGTGTAGAATTACATGATGTTTCAATGTTTAGTAGCTTATTCCTTTCAATATCACGATCTAAAGTGGTCCAGAATGTGTGGTCACTGTAAGACTTTAAGAATCCGTTACATGATCAAGAATGTAAAATTTCTGAGAAGCTTTTCTGACTTGCTGCTCATTTCATGATGTCTCATAATCACAAGCAGAAGATCAACTGCCTCATGCCATTCCATATATTACCCTTCAAATAAACCACCTGGTCAGCCTGCTTTCAGCAATATTAAAGGGTGACTTCTAAGCTGAAATCCGAGAAACCCAAAGGAAATGCATTCAGGCATTTTAATGTCACAATTCAGGCCACTAATGAAAGTACTGATAACATAGAAATCCTGTACTGCAAACCAAGAGATCATGGGAACGATGTATCAGATGGCTACTTTTAATGATCACAACTAATGCAGAAATTAAAAAAAATTGCATATATATAGTGCATTTCATAACCAGTGGAGAACTCAATGTTTTTTTTTAATAATAATGAAGTCATATTTTTTAAAATCACTTTGCAAGATAGGAAATCTGCAACCATTTTTGCAAAACAAACTACTACAAACAGCTTTGTGAATGATCATAGAATCACATGACCTGTCAAATTCTTTTGTGTGATGTTAATTGAGAAATGACCAAGATACCAGGTGTAACTCCCCTGCTCTTCTTCAAATTAGTGCCATGGGATCTTTTCCATTCACAGTGCCGGCAAATTGAACCTTATTTAATATTTTATGAAAATGTATGTCAGCCTTGATCTTTATTCTTAAGTTCTGGAGTGGAATTAGAACCTAGAACTCAGTGTCTCTGAGCCAAAGGTGTCACTATGCCAGTTGATTAGTGAAGATAAAAACAAGTTGTAAGACACTAGCTGCTCTCTTGCATAATAGCTGTCAGATGTTTTTGTGAAAGGTCAAATTGCCTGCCTTTGGGGCCTATCAATAACTGGAGAATGTATTGTGGTCAGAGCTTGCCTAGAGTAGTTTGTTACATCAGAATTGTGGAGTAGGAACTTATTTGTTCATTTTATGTAATGTTTAATTGGAATTATATTTGTCAAAAGAAGTTATAGACAAACATTTGAAAAGGAGATGTCTTGGGCTCCTCACACTTGGAGAAACACAACAAGCTAAGATATTTTCCACCAAAGATTTTGCTTGATTCAGTGCTGAGCAAGAAGCTTGGTATATCAAGCTGGAGGCAGATCATGCAAGTGACTAAGACACAGCAACCCTGTCTAGCAGCAAATGCGTGTAGGAAAAAATGTACTCCAGATGGTAAGATGCTGAAAGCAAAAATATGATATTCATAATTGCAATATTCATAATAAATTCATAATCTGTCGTATGCTTTGGAGATGGGTCAGAGTGATACTAATCAAGATGGTGCGCAATTCTTCATTATTCTGAAATACTAGGCTTTCCTTTTCTTCCCAAGGTCAATAACTGATAGAAAGGAAACTCATGTTTATCCTCATCACAGTTGTAAAGGTTAACCGAAGGCAAGTAAACATGATCCTTTTTGCAGTAAAGCAACTGAGCTGGGGAAGTGGAATACTTTGTGATCTTATTATACAATGTTCGACAATAACGGATGTCCAAATCTTTTGATGTCGATTATATTGTTGTGTCATTAAAACAATTTTTAGCCTTTGTGGAGTTCAAGTTTGAAAAAAAAATGAAGCAGATAAAATAGCTGTTCTGACTAAACCTGGTGTGGCAAACAGGTTCAATTGAAAATTGAGGTCTGCAATTATAGACTTGTTGTGATCTGTACAGTAAAGTGGTTTTTGAATTTGGGGTGGATTGGAATGAGAAAATGTTTTTTCCTGTGCATAACATGTTTAATGAGCAGGAATAGGAGAAGAAAGCACTACTAAGCCAGTATATCTGATGAAATATACCGTTTAGAAATGTGATTGGACATATGGTTGACTACACAAATTTGATTTCTTCTGAAAAAGAAATAACTGAATAAGAACAGGCAAACTTAATCAGATCACATCACTTTTAATGTGAACACTTTTAGGCTGGATTTTCATCAGTGTCCTTGTTGTCTGCACCTCCCAAACGTCTACCACTTCAGTTCTCTGAAACTATGGCTTAGTTAGACAAAAAGAGTCTGTATCCTTCACCACCTCCATGCAACCTTCCCAAGCCACATTAATGCCCCCATGCCACCTCCATAGCCATTCACCCAAGATAGACAATGGGTGGACCTCAGGAACCATCGAGAAGAAGAAAATCATGCACACTTCTGTTGAAAATACTCAGCCATGAAACCCATTTAAAAATGTCATATCTCCACAAGTTATAGCTCAACTGCTGTAAAAACAAACTTCTCTTCACCAGCCACATTAAAGATGTACTTTAATAAGATATCAAATCTGTCAGTCAAAATTTGAACTTGGCTCCCCTGCCAAGAGAAAAGGATTTGGAGATTTTGAAACTTGACCAAGCATTCAAAATCAACTCATCAGTAAGAACAACCTTTGGAAGTCTAAGAATTAAGTCTATTGAAACTGCAGGACGAGATGTTTATGTTTTTATTTTGTTGGCTAAACCAATTGCCCTGTTAATTAATGCATTCCGGCAGTTAGAGTCTTACTTTAAGTCTGAGTGATGACTGGAGCATTTTTTTTTTTATTTTTAAAGCGTTGGGATTTAAATAACAATATCATGACACTCAAACAGATTTTATATAGCCTCTGAAAGCATTTTTGCCTCCTTCATAATAATTTCATAATTCCAATTCTGAAGAAGGGCCACTGGACTCAAAATGTTAATTCTGCTTTTTCTTCATAAATGCTGCCAACCTGCTGAGTTTGTCCACCAATTTCTGTTTTTGATTGAGAATTTCAGAATCCATAGTTCTTTGCTTTATTCTAATTTGTTCATTAATGTCTTTTAGGGAATAAAATCTGTTTTCCTTATCTACTTAGGCCTACATTTTACTCCAGACCTACGGTAATTCATTGACTCTTAACTGCCCTTGGAAATGGCCTAGTAATCCAGTCAGCTCAAGGAAATTTTGGGATATGGAGCAAATTTAAAGTTTTTGAGAATATATTTGGCTCGGATTGTGGATGAGGTTGTAGACTTGCTCGTCGAGCTGGCGTATTTGATTGTAGATATTTCGTCACCCTGCTAAGTAACATCGTCAGTGTGCCTCCAATGAAGCGCATTGGTGTTCTGTCCCGCTTGATATTTATATGCTTTGTCTTGCTGGAGTGATTGGCTTACTTCCGGTTCTGTTTTTCAGTGATTTGTATATTGGGTCCAGTTCAATGTGTTTGTTGATGGAGTTCCAGTTGGAATGCCAGGCCTCCAGGAATTCCCTGGCATGAGATAACAAGGTGTAGAGCTGGGTGAACACAGCAGTCCAAGCAGCATCAGAGGAGCAGGAAGGCTGATGTTTCGGGCCTAGACCCTTCTTCAGAAAGGCATGTCTCTGTTTGGCTTGTGCTAATATGGATGTGTTGTTCCAGTCGAATTCGTGTCCTTCTTCATCTGTGTGTATTGAAACCAGTGAGAATTGGTCAAGTCTCTTGGTGGCTAGTTGGTGTTCATGTATCCTTATTGTCAGTTTTCTTCCAGTTTGGCCTATGTAATGTTTCTCACAGTCCTTGCATGGTATTTTGTATATTACATCTGATTAATGTGGTTGTGGATATGGGATCCTTTACGTTCGTCAGTAGCAGTCGCAGGGTGGTTGTTGGTTTGTGGGCTAGTCTGATACCTAGGGGTGTGAGTAGTCTTGTGGTCATCTCTGATAAGTTTGGTAGGGTGACTAGTGTGTGTGCCCGTGTTGTGTCTTCTTGTTGTGGTCTGTCATGGAGGTAATGGCAGATTGTGCTTTTTGGGTATCCATTCCTTTTTAAAACTCCATATAAGTGCTCCTGTTCTGCTTTGTGCAATTCTGGGTTGTTGCAATGTGTTGTGGCTTGTTTGAATAATGTTTTGATGCAGCACCGTTAATGGGTGTTGGGGTGGTTGCTGGTGTAATTAAGTATCTGGTCTTTCTGTATACACTAGTCTGGAGTTCCCCGTTGTTCTGATGTTCTACCATTATGTCAAGGAAGGGTGGTCGGTTATTGTTCTCTTCTCCTTTTGTGGATTTTATTCCGGTGAGGATGTTGTTTATGTGTTGGTGGATTTCTTCTAGTCTTGTGTGTTTAATAATCACTAAGGTGTCATCTACATAGCGGACCCAGAGTTTGGGTTGTATAGTGGTGAACGCTGTCTGTGCTAACCCTTGCATCACTGCTTCTGCAATCAGTCCTGATATTGGGGATTCCATTGGTGTTCCGTTGATTTATTTGAATATATGGTCATTGAAGGTGAAGTGGGTTGTGAGGCACAGATCTGGCAGTTTCGGGGTAGGTCTTTGTTGATGCTGTTGGTGTTGTGGGGTGCCTTCCTTCCTGATTCATCCAGCAGTGTGACACTTGTTTCTTTGGCTAGGTCGATGTTTGGCTAGATCCATAATAGCACAAGCCAAACAGAGACATGCCAGGGAATTCCTGGAGGCCTGGCATTCCAACTGGAACTCCATCAACAAAAACATTGAACTGGACCCAATATATACACTATTGAAAAACAGAACCGGAAGTAATGCCAACCACCCCAGCAAACCGAGGCATATAAATAACAAGCGGGACAGAACACCAATGCGCTTCACTGGAGGTGCACTGGCAATGTTACCTAGCAGGATGAAGAAACGTCTGCAATCAAACACACCGGCTTGGCGAGCATGTCTACAACCTCTATGGAGCAAATATTGGCCTTGCCTGTCACACCCAAATCCCACAACAGATGTTTTTAAAAATCCTTATGCAAGATATTCCTTGACTATTAGATATCAGGCTGTGAGTAAACTGTTTGTTTCACTGTTTTATCTTTATTTAAAATGAGCTAACCGTTCCAATAAAAAATATGAATTTTATCTCAATACTTTAACCAATTTGTTTCAAATTGCACACAGGTGACTTTTGGCATACTGATAAAGGACAGGAAAGGATGAACAGACAATTGATTAGAAATAGACTGTAATCAACGGATCTGTAAAATATATTTTAGAAAAAATATTCAATTAATGGAAGTAGTATAAAACAATTTAAAATTACGGAACCTTTCACAAAGTGGTAAGCTGATCCATTGGCTTGTGGTGGCTTTCATAAACAGTTAATCAATTATTTCTGTTCTGCTGCTCTATTAATAGAGCCACAGAGTACAAAAACAAGGAAGCAATGCTAAATATAAATAAATCTATGACTTTGTTACATAACAGGAGAAAAACTTTGTCACTGTAGCATGCTACAACATACCTCTTTGCAAAAATGGTGTATGGTCATCCTCAATATGCCCAGCTCTCATTTTGGTCCAGAAATATTTCACCTCATTGAAGTGGTTGTTCAGTAAACCCAGTCGATGCAGACGACGTTCTATTAAACAACAACAAGCAAGTTCAGATGAAAGGTCATCGACCAGGAATGTTTTTTGTTATAGAGTCATTGAGGCACACAGCATGGAAACAGACCCTTTGGACCAACCAGTCCATGCTGACCATAATGCCAAACTAAACTAGTTCCCTGCCTGCGCTTGGCCCATATCCCTCCAAATATTTCTTGTCCATGTACTTATCCAAATTACTTTTAAGTGTTGTAACTGTACCTGCACTTCCTCTGGAAGTTCATTCCACATATGAACCACTCTCTGTGTAAAAAAAATTGCCCCTCATGTCTTTTTTAAAATATTTCTCCTCTCACCATAAAAATATGCCCCCTAGTCTTGAAATCCCTCACCCTAGGGAAAAGACACCTACCATTCAACTTCTCTATACCCCTCATTATTTTAGAAACCTCTATAAGGTCACCGCTCAACCTCTTACGCTGCAGTGAAAAAAGTCCAAGCCTATCCAGCCTATCTAGCCTCTCCTTATAACTCAAACCTTTTATTCCCGCTAACGTCCTGGTAATCTCTTCTGAGCCTTCTACAGTTTAATAATATCCTTTCAATAACAGAGAGACTAGAACCAGGCAGAGTACTCCAGAAGGGGCCTCACCAATGTCCTGGACAACCTCAACATAATGTCTTAATTCCCACAGCTTTATGTATATATTTCTATTGTTTCGAGTCAAGAAGTGGAAATTAGAGAAGGTCGGTCAGCAGAGGGATGGAGTGGGATTTCATGTGCATTAGGGACATGGAAGGTAGAGTTTTAGATGAGCTCAAGTTTATAGATGGATAAGAGATTCAGAAGAAGATGAACTTAGAGTGAGAGAATTGATTGGGGAAATTGTAGTTATGAATACATACAAGTCAGAAGGAAAGAGAAAAGAGGAAGCAAAATGCAAGATGAAGAAAATTTGCAATATACAATAACCAACAAATCTATAGCAAATCTACATGCCTAAAATTTCTGTTAGTGCTTGTTACCTATTAGCTGTAGTCTTTTATGCCATCGAGCTGTATTTGGAAAATAACTTGGAAATCTTGGATCTGGCGCACCAATTAAATCCAGTAACACAAGTAAGTCCTAAGAATAATAATGTAATTGTCAAATTAAAGTTAGAAAATCAGTAGGTTTGTTCATTACCTCAATTTCTAATGACTACTTAGTCGATCTTATAGTATTAAAAAAGACCTATCAGGTCTAAATTCCATCACTAAAATGAATTGCTTCAGCTTCAGTTTAGTATCCTCTCTAAAATGCAATTGCTTTATTCTGGAAGCCTGTTTTGAAAAAAACCTGAACTCAGTTAATTAGAATTGTAAGTGTCTCCATTTTCCTCATGGGAAGGAAAGGGTGGCAGCAGGATGACAATCCATACCCAGTGTTGCTCAATATTGAGAGATAAAAGTTGCATCAAATAACCAATATATTTATTTCAGTTTACAGTTCCTGCACCTTCTGGGTTCCTGCACTTGTGGATGGGATCATGTCTTCAATAGAATTTGACTTTGTGTGTTGACCTAACAATCAGTGGATATATTTAAAACATATTTTATATTGCTGTCTTCAATATCAAATGTGAACGTTCTATATAGAGGCTGAATTTCCTACTCTTGCGGGAAACAAGAGTAGGGACTGTTTGGACCCGAACTAACACCCAGGGAAAAACAGCCACACTTTGGAATTTTCAGGGGTTTTCCCCTGAATTGATATGGAAGACATCGAATTAAAGGTGACAGGCAGGCTTTCAATGCTCTAGGGCTGTTTTGAAGTCTTCTACCTAGAGAGGAGCAGCAGGATGCGTGACAGGTAAGTGACTGAGATGGAACTTCATAATAAAGGTGCCCTCTTGCCAACATTTTAAAAATTTTCATCAGAAAATGTTCCTGAAGCTAGGCCAGCGCTGTGTGGGAGAGTGGAGGACATTTCCTCTCGTGGGCATCCTATTTGCTATTCTCACATCAGGCATCTAGGGAAAACCTCTAGGCTTGCCTACAGAGCTGCTACCATCTGCACTGAACCATGACTCGAGACTGTTAAAGAGCCCCCTTGTGTCAGGAAACTAAGGAAGGTCAATAGGCCTGTTTTAGCTATGGTTAACAAGATTTCACATTGCCATTAACCAATAAGGGAAATAAAGAGGTTTGTTGAATATTTAGGAACTCCATTTTAACCTGTGTTTGAGAAAACTTGGACCATCTATTGATGACAATCATTTCTTGGATTTTTTTCCACGATTTGCATCCAGTCAGTACTTACAATTCCATGCAGCTGGTTGGTGTCAGTGGCACCAGGTGGATGTGCCTCCCTCTCCATCTTCTGCGCTAAATGTCGGGAACCATATAGTGAATCAATATCAGACCAATATTGAAATGCTTCTTCACCATCAAAAAAAATTAGCTGCAGGGTAAGATCTGGTCTGTCCCTAATATCCTAAATGAAGGAGAAATAATTTAAGTGTAAGCCTGTAGAAATTTACCCATACTAGGAACCTTTTGGGGTCATAAATACATTGTATTTCTGCTGAGACATTTATAAATATTAAAGTTCAAAAAATTTGAAGTTGGAAAACATGTATAAATCATATTTAGGAAACACAACACTGGTAAAATTACAAAACTCTGAAATGTACTATTATAGGAATTAGTAAGATATGAGCTTACTTACTTGAATCACTGTAACCAATTTAAACTTTGGACAATGCAACCTGTATTTAAACTGTTGTTGGGTCAATTTCCCTAGAGAAGGATTTTCCATTTATTTTGATATAGTATGATGATATTTGCTCAGCAGCATTTAAAATCTTCTTGTGTTACTGGTTTAAAGGTGCTCATGAGCCCTTCATTGTTGTTGAACTCGTGACCTTGATTTTATTAGAACCATATTCTAAGTAATGGTACGTATTATGGTAGTTGTATGTTAGTTATTTGCAGCACAAATTAAATACCATTGGCTTTGAAGTACCTCAAACAATTCTGCCCAATTACCCATTGCACCATCTATCCAATGTACTGATTTAATTCAAATGTATTTGTTCATTTTGCTATTCATCTTGTGTATGTTCAATTGTTTCTTGAGAAACTGGAAGAACTTGCCTTTTGTGGTTTTTGCTATGTTTGCAGATGGCTGTATTGAATTTTCTTAAAAAGATATTCTTGGATAGAGGCATTGTCATTAATAGGAGTTTGATTTTTCAATTTTTTAAAACTGGATTTCATCTATCCAATTGATGATAATTAAAAAAATATTATAGACAAGTGTTTAAATGAGCTGAAAAGCAAAGGTAGTGTAAAATATTGTTTATGGACAGTACATTAGATGCAAATAATGTGTAAGAATTTGGTCAGTTTGATGGGTTTTGTTTTGACTTCTGATTCAACTTTTCCAACAAGTGGTAGTGGCATATTGTATGAGTAATTTCAAGGTTTTTTTTGTCTTCAGAAGCACCAGTTTATTTTATTAAATGTTTCTGAATTAGTGTGTAAGGAAGTCCCATTTCAAAGCAAATAATTTAAAATGTTTTCAAACTATTGGAGGGGGTGCCCTCTAAACCACACCCTCCCAATGCTTGGTCACTACATTGTTTTACAGGGCTCACCTATTTTCAGGGTTTTATTGATTCACTTAACTTGATTGCATCAAGGAGGTGATGATACACCTTCTTGAAACACTACAGTCCATGTAGCGATAGAACATGCATACTGCTGCTAGGCAGTTCCCATATTTCAATCCATTGTAGATTGCAGGTTTCAAAGATGCTGTTGAAGAAGCCTTGGTGACTTTGTGTTGCATCCTGTATATAATACATAATACAACTGCAATGTGCTAGTTGTACTCGGGAGCTATGTTTCAGTGCACATGAGTTGCCAATCAAGCAAACTGCTTTGTTCTAGTTAGTGTCAAGCTTCTTGAGTGTTGCTTCAGTGGAATCAATTCAGGGCAGTGACTAGAGAATCAGATAGTTCAGTTGGCTAGATGACTATATTGTGGTACAGGATAAAGCCAACAGTGCAGGTTCAGCCCCTATACTGGCTGTGATAGTTCATGGAGGCCATCCCACCTTATCGCAGGCTTGTGACGCGGTTATCCTCAAGTTACACATAACAATTGTCTTTCTCTAATGAATAGTGATAATTATGGCCCTTTTTGGACTATGGGTCCTTACAATTCAGAGAAATGGTTAATATTCCATTACATTGCTATTTTGTGCCTTCTAGATGATGGAGGTCAAGAAGACAGGAGGTGAGCTATAAATAATAAAATACCCAGCTGTAATGCTGTGACAGGTCAGCATTTTAAATGGTTGTCTCATTTGAACTTTTGGACAAATGCGACCCTCGCTGCATTTAAGTGAGTGGAATCTAAATAACAGTACTATTCACTTGTTGGAAATAGTTACTGCTCGGCTTAGTACAAATGGTACTTTCTTCTTATCACCACAAGTCTGAAGTTTGTCAAGGTCTTGCTGCATGCATGTTGAAAAGCAAATGTCGATTTTGTGCAAATCAAAATTCTATTATTGGAGCAGAATAACTAGCCAGATAAGCTGTTTTAGTACTATTGGTTGCTCTTATTGGCATTAGTGGGAGGATTCCGCTTCAAATAGCATAAGGGGATCTTTACGTCTTTTTAAGCAGACAGAGAGGGCCATGATTTAACATTTCATTTGAAAGATTGTATCTCCTATAGTGCAGCATTGAAACATCAAGTAAAATTATATTGCTTGAGTCCTAAAATGAGCAAATCCTACAATCTCTGAGTGGGGTCATGAGCTGAAGATCACCAGGGATGGGGATCAGTAGGAATGGCAGGGGGTTTGCTTTCAGTGGGTTCCCTTTATGGTGCTGCATCTCTCAGTCAGGCACTATGCCTTTGAATGAGTGACAATGTTCCATCCCTGCTTTAATATTAGGAACATGGGAACAGGAATAGGCCATATAGCCCTTCAACTTTGTTCCAACATTAAGTGAGATCGTGGCTGATCTGTGGTCTAACTCCATATACTTTCCTGTAGTCCATATCCCTTCATACCTTAGATAAATATTTATCTATCTCAGATTTAAAATCAGCAAGTAATCCTGCATCCACTGCCATCTGTGGAAGAAAGTTCAAAACATCTACCATCCATTATGTATAGAGGTGCTCCCTAACATCTCTCCTGAATGGTCTGGCTCTAATTCTCAGACTATCACCCCTAGTTCTAGAATCCCTAACCAGTGGAAATAGTTTATCTATCCAGTCTTTTCCTGTTAATTTCTTGAAAACTTTGATCAGTTCACTCCTTCGCCTTGTAAATTCTAGAGAAAACAGGCCTAATTTATATAATCTCTCCTCATAGCATAATCCCTGAAATCCAAGTGTCATTCTTGTAAACCTCATTGTACTCCCTTGAAGGCCAATATATCCTTCTTAACGTGTGGTGTCCAGATCTGCTAACACTGCTCCAAATGGGGTCTTACAGGGTCTTACGAGGGGACATAGCTTTAAACTGAGGGGTGATAGATATAGGACAGATGTCAGAGGTAGGTTCTTTACTCAGAGAGTAGTAAGGGCGTGGAATGCCCTGCCTGCAAAAGTAGTAGACTCGCCAACTTTAAGGGCATTTAAATGGTCATTGGATAAACATATGGATGATAATGGAATAGTTTAGGTTAGATGGGCTTCAGATTGGTTTCACAGGTCGGCGCAACATCGAGGGCCGAAGGGCCTGTACTGTGCTGTAATGTTCTATGTTCTATGTTCTATTGTATAACAGCAGTATAACTTCTGCATTCTTGTACCCCAGTCCTCTAGATATAAACGCCAGAATTCCATTAGCTTTCCTGATTATTTTTTGCACCTTTGGTGACATTTTAAAGATCTATGAATCTGATGCCCTAAATCCCTTTGGACATTAACTGTATTTAACTTCATACCACCTTGAAAGTACCCTGATCTATCCTTTTTCAGTCCAAAATGGATAACTTCACATTTGCTTATATTAAACTCCATCTTCCATAGTTTTGCTTATTCACCTAGACTATTAATATTCCTTTGTAATTTTATGCTATCTACACTGTCTACAATGGTGACTAACTTGTGTCATCAGAAAATTTGACTGAATGACTTTCTATGCCACGAAGCCATTACTAAATAGTATCAAAATTGAGGCGTTAACATAAATCCATGTGGAACACCACTGGTCACATTCTGCCAATTCAAGAACCTATGAATTATCCTTCCTCGCCATGTCACTCATTTGCCCTGAATTCCACGTGCGTCTATCTTAGTTAAAAGTCTTTTACATGGGACTTTACCAAATGCCTCTGGAAGTCCATATAAACAACCATCCATAGACATTCCCTGTCCACTATTTTAGTCACCTTCAAAAAATTCAGTGAGGCTTGTCAGGCATGACCTACCCTTCATGAATCCATGTCAACTTTCCCTGATTAAAGGAAATGTTTCAAGGTATTCTATTACCCCATCCTTGATTATAGACTCCAACAATTGTTCAATCAGAGATATCAGGCTAACTGGTCTGTAATTCCATGGTTTTCCTCTTTCGCCCTTCTTAAAAAGCGGAAAGACGAGCAATTTTCCAATTCAGGGGGATGACTCCTGCATGTAGGGAACTCCAAAAAATTACAGTTAGGTCATCTACAATGTTCTTTCCTACTTCATTTAATAGTCTTGGATGAAAACTATCAGGTCCTGGGGATTTGTCACTCTTTAATTCTGTTAATTTCCTAATTACTGATATTTTACTAACATTAATCTTATTCAGTCCTGATTCCCAATCCACTATTAATTTCCTCAGGACTTCAAGCAAGCAACCCTCCTTTTCTACTGTAAATATTGTGGCAAAGTAATTATTCAACATGTCTGCTATTTCCCCATAATCATGGACAATATCCCCACTTCCAGTCTTTAGTGGGCCAATATTGCTCCTGACTATGCACTTTCCCTTTATGTAGCTATAAAATTTCTTTTAATTTATTTTAATATCCCTGGCAAGTTTCTTTTCATAACCCCTTTTAGTAGCTTTTGTAAGATGCTTTGTGGCCTTTGCTGGTCTTTATATCTTTCCCATTCAGCAGAATCTGTGCTGTTTATCACATTTTTGTAAGCCCTTTTGTTTAGTTTACGCTGTCGCTAAGCTCTTTAATTGTCCATGGCCATCTTTTCCCTGTAAAGTAGAGCTTTTCCTTCTCAAGAGTATAAACTGGTTTTGAATGGTGTTAAATATTTCTTTAAATACCTTCTACTGTTCCTCAGTTGTTTTACCCATTAGCAGATCTTCCTAATTTACTGTGGACAGTCCGTCTCATCTTGTTACATTTTGCTTTACCCAAATCCAAAACTCTAGTTGCTGATTCATGGTTTTCATTTTCAAAAGCTGTATGGAACTCAATCATGTTATGGTCACTATTCAATAAATGTTCACACATAATTCGGCTCATTATTCATTACTAAATCCAATATTGCTTGTCCTCTTGTTGTACCCAGGACATATACCCTGGACACTTGCCTAATTTCTGCACCTATACAATTTAGCACTTCAGAGCTGCTACCAGGTGGTCTGTACACATCACGTATTACAATCTTAAGTTCTTCACTGTTCATCAGTTCCAACCATACAGTCTCCACTGAATGCTTTCCCATCATTATATCCTCCCTCACCATTGAAGCAATTTTGTTTTTAATCACTAGGGCTATTCTATGACCTCTACCATTTTCCCTGTCGGTTCTGTAAACCTTATAACCCGGTATATTTAGTTCCCAATCCTGACCATATAGCAGTCATGTCTCAGTAATGGCTACTATATCACAATCTTCAATTTGAATTTGTGCTTGCAGTCCAATTCACAGCCTCAATTGGAGCTGGGAAGGGGATCAAAAAGCCTGCCTGCCACTGACTTAATTGTAGGTGGGAAAACAGTAAGGTCTTTTCCAGCCAGTTAAATGTTTCACCCCACCAAATTTGCCAAGAGGAAGGCTCAAGTTACAATACAACTAGTAATGGAGTGAAGCTTGAAGTGTCACCGTATTAATCATCCATTATGCGAACATCTATAACCAGAAAATTTGTTAAAATGTAGAAAAAAAGTTAATTTTTATTTAAGTAGGACAAAGTGATAATTTTCTTAAAATTGGAAACCAGAATATACATTATTTTTTAAGTTGACATTTTAACAATCTCTTTCACTTATCTTGATTCAAATGCAGGATGGATAAATTAACTGAAAATTTTGAGTGATTCTTTCCAGATTAATTGTTTATCAAGCCTATGCAATGATGTATCATATATTAAGGAGTACCTTCATCTCAAGTAGAAGATTATCCAGTGCACGAGCCAGTTCCAACATCATGGCACATGATACAGCAGCATCAGTGGCACCCACATACACTCTACTATACCACCACTCATTGTAGTATTTTGAGTCATAGTGACAAGCCAGCACCAGCCTCCGCTTAGCTGAGGGGTTCAGGGTACTGATGATATTTGAAAATGTGACTGTTCCATAGGGTATTGCATCCTGGAAACTGTCTTCTTCAATTATCCATCCAGCCTGGAGTTCACCTAACCGACTTATGATATGCTGTGGAGAAAAACAATTTTTAAAAAAGGTTAACTTCCACAAAAGCCAAAAATGTAGCTTGTTAAAAGGCATTTTTACCTGGAATATCTATCGGTTTGCTTTCTTAATAAAGGCACAAAGCAGGATGTTGTATGCTTAGTGTAAATTTATTGGACTGTCCATTAAATCCGACAGGACTTCTTGTATCCAGCTCTATCAAAGTGCCAATCTAATTCAGAGATTGATAATAACAACAAAATTGAAAGGGGAGTTTTATGTGATCCCCATTTTAATGCCTCTTTTGGCTGCTCTTTGCAATGGTTCAGGAGAATGTTAACAGTCGTCATTTCAGTTCGTAGCCTGGAAGACGGTTTTGTTTTAAACTCATTTTTAAAAAGTTGGCATTGGCAGGCATGGCTAGAATTTAATTCTTATCTCCTTCAGAGGCGGTGGTGTGCTACTTTCTTGAACTTCTGCAGTCCATTTGCTGTAGGTATAACCAACTGTGAGGGAGTGAGTTCCATTGACCAGTGAAGAAACACTAATATAGTTGCAAATCAGAATGGTGTGTCGCTTGGAAGGGAATTTGCAGGTGGTGGTACTCCTATGCATTTGTTACTGTTGCAATGCAACTGTTGCTCTTGCACTTCTAAGTGCTAGAGTTCGCATGCTTGGAAGGTGCTGTTGAAAGAGGATTGGTAAGTTGCAATAGTACATCTAGTACATGGTACACACTGCTGTCACTACACTTCATTTAAGATAATGGATGGGATGCCAATCAAATGGGCTATTTTATCCTGGATGGTGTTGAGCTTCTTGAATGACGTTAGTGCCACACTCATCCAGGCAAATGGAGAATACTTGTTACATTCCTGACTTGTATATTGTAGAAGTGATAACCTTTGGCGAGCCAGAATGTGAATTACTACCACAGAATTCCCAGTTTCCAATCTATCCTTGTAGCCAGCACATATATGGCTGGCCTGTGAAGTTTCTGGTCAATGGTAAGTGTCAGGACATTGGTTATGATTTAGTCATGGCAATGCCATTGAATGTCATGGGGAGATGGTTAGATTCTGTAGTACTAGAGATAGTCATTGCCTGGCATATATATGACTTGTTAGTTTTCATTCAATGCCTGAATATTGTCCTGATCTTGTTGCATATGAACCTGTACTGCTTCAGTATCGGAGGAGTAGCAAATGGTGCAATCATTAGTGAACATTCTCACTTCTAACCTTACCCTAGAGGGAAGGTCATTGATAAAGCAGCTGAAGATGGCTGAGTCTAGAAAACTATCCAGGAACTTCGGCAGCTTTTGGGAGTAAAATAATAGTCTTCAACAATCATAGTCATCTTCTTTGTTGCTAGCTTTGATTCCATGAATCCACAATGAATTCAAGTCTTTGTACAGCTGATGTATACACTTTTAAATGTCACATGTCCAACATTTATGATTAATTTTAATTAAAATAATTTTAATAGCGCTTGTGGTCATGTAATACCCTCTTCCATCACATTAGCTGTACTACAAGATCTAATGTTGGGAATATTGCTTCCATTACTACAGTCAATGCCAATTGGGTTACAAAGTCAGACTGAATAGTAATCTTCAACTGCAGTCTGATTAAGATGTCTAGTTTCAAAATACTACTCCAGGGGAACTGCAGAGAAAACCACTTACACTATCAGTGATTTTCCTAAACCATTACAGTTAGGACACACATGCACTTTAAACTCTGTTGAATATTTTACCAACAGATTGAAATCATGCTATATTTACATGTTCAAATTGCCCCTTCATATTGTCCAAATAAATGTACAGAAATAATTTCACCACATTCAGATGTTGACCAAGTAGCAGACTGAAAGTTCACTCATACATCTCTAATTATGGTCATACCCCTGCCCTGTCTATAGCAGCACCAATGTATGAAGTGCTGTGGAACAAGAAAAACATTAAGCTGGATTTCATGGCTTCTATCAGGTGCAATTTTGGTCATGTAAAATACAAGAGATGGCAAGCCTACCATTTTTCAGCATAGTCCCATCCCCATAATATGGTTAGAGGGTGAATTTGGCGACTTCCCTATCCCTTTTAAATAAATAATTGACAGGCAATTTGACCTGTAACCAAACCAATTGACCAATATCTTATACTTGCAAAGATGTGAAATTTGTTTTGGAAGTTCAACCAATGTGAGGAACTTATGTCTGAAAACCTTTTTTGTAAGCACAGGAGGGAGGAGGGACATAGCATTCCCAGGCTGCCCTTTGCATGTTGGGGGACCTCATTCCCAAGATTTTCTTTCCCTTTGTTGATAATCCACCTGCTTTCTCTAACTTTTCTTTGATTCTTGGAAGTTGATTAATGGGCAAGTAAAATTCAACCCATAGGAGCAGGAGAAGGCCATTAAGCTATTTGACCTACTCTACCATGCAAGCCAATAGATGCTGATTTGTGAATTAATTCAGTTTTCCCTCTCTTGCCTTATTCCTTTAGCACCCTTATCAAAAAAAAATCTCGATCCTCAAACTTCCAATTGGTCCGGTATCTGAAGATTTTTGAGTGTATGAGTTTCAGATTCGGACCACACTTTTTTCTGTGCTTCCTGCTTTCCTCCTAATGGTTTGTCTCTAAGTATGTGATTTAACTCTCTTTCTTGATTACCCCACCAAAGGAAATAGTTAACATTTTAAACAGCTCAAATCAGATCATTTTTCAATTGTCTAAACTCAAGGAAATACAAGCAAACATGATGCAAGCAGAACTAAGCTTTCAAAGCAGATAAAACTTCAGTGATACTCACCTGGCGCACAGCCACATTTCCAATAGAACCGGGATATCGCTCTCTAAGCATTGGTCTCAGATCATTATACCACATCATAGAAATGTTGGTCAGTGATGTAACATTCCGGGTATCAGCCGCAGTCAAGTACTTGGGCTTATGGAGCAGCTAATGATTGTAAGGTCAATGAGACAATGAGAACATTAAAAATATATGCTATGCACATGGGTTTTCAGCCTTTAGCAGGCATCTTAGTACTATTAACATCCAAAAATATTTTTAAAATTGCCAAGGTGAAGTTGAATGTGTGAAGATGCAATGGCTTGAAGAGGTGAATTTTTCCTTTTTTTTAAAGAGAGAGACTGGGACAGGTGATGAATAGTCTATGAGCAGACAAATGACTTTTGAAGCCTCGGGTATTTAAAGATGGAACAATAGAAGCAACCTGAATGGTTGTGGTCAAGCTCCCACCCACAGAACCAGGGATTTTTAATTTAGCTTTCAGCCGTTGTTGCTGAGGCCTCAGCAGGGTTGGAAGGCAGTGAATCATGCCTGACTGCTACACTCTGAGTTTTCTCTCAGAATTGTCTTTTGATTTTCTTTCTTCCTGGATTGGATAACTGCATGTGAGACAATCTGTTTTCTGAGTTTGCCTTTGGTCAAACGTGTGTTTATGGGATGTTACTATATTGGAACTATTACTGCACAGTAGTAAAAGAACCTATTATTCTGTTAAGTTTTCTAATAGAGTGATGTTATTCCAAGTTCCCCTTCCTTTTGCTGTATTTTAACTGTAGTGTTTGAATAAATTCTGTTTTGCTTAATATTGAGTAATTTTACCAGACAAATTGCATCTGGGACACAGCACTTTACATTTACCTTTAAAATAAGAAAAAATTAGGGTAAAGGCTACCTTCTTAATATATTTTGAGGGATTCTGGTCTGGTCCATAACAAGTGGAAGCAATTAGTAGAGATAGACCTGAAAATTAGTTTTCTTAAACTAACTGCTAAACAGCAAGATGTATTAAAATGATCATTGTAATAGGCAAGTAGAATACTGCAAAAGATGCACTCTGCATACTACAACAGAAAAATCAACCTGATAATTGTCAAAAAGGCAGTTGTTCAGCTAAAGCAAAGTAATTAAAAATTATCGAGGTTCTGAGGAAGGGTCACCGGACCCAAAACGTTAACTCTGTTTTCTCCTCTACAGATGCTGCCAGACCTGCTGAGCTTTTCCAGCAGCTTTGTTTTTGTTCCTGATTTACAGCATCCGCAGTTCTTTAGGTTTTTAATTAAAAATTATCATTTCCTTTATCATAAAAAACAGCAATATTGGCAAAGGAGTAACAAATCTAATATTTAGCTTTCATTTGTTCTTTTAGTATCATGAAACATGATTCATTTTAACATCCTCTGTAAGAACTGGTTATTTTATAGCATTTTGAAACTTACAGAGATTCTAATACATCCCAATATTGGAGGCTGTGTTGTAATGCAAAGACAGATAAACATTTGGAAAATCACTTAAAGAGATGTTGGTTAACTGTTCCTCTAGATCCAGCAGTGCCATTCATGAGATAATGTAAATTACTGTCAACAACCATATGCAGGCTAAGCATACAACCCTTCATCATTTGTCTAATGTGGATGACAGTTTCAAATTCTTGCCTCGTGAGAAGTTTCCTAAGACTCCAAAAGATTTTGCAAACCAAAAATTGAAGTAGTCATTACAAAATAAAACCAACTGTGTTCAACTGGTGTGGGGAAATTCACCATGTAAACAGTTCTCATTTTAAAGCCCCAGCATTTAGAAAGCCCCCTCAAGCAGACAGGTCCTACAATGTAAGGGTAATTAAATCGATCATAGAATTCCTCATAGCATTACCATTGGTTACAGCAAGCACCAGAAGAACAATGTTGCTGCAAATAGCATCCTGATGAATCCAGTAGGGTAGAATTACCGATGCTGATATCCACCCAAAACATATGATTCACACTGAGGTGCAATAAGACTTTTGCTTCAGATTGTGAGTATCTGCTTACATAGAGTAGAATGTTGTAGAGGCATTAGACAATGGAGACAACCTTTATAGGAAGTCATGATGGACTGATTACCCTTTTTTAACTATTACTAAGCTATTGCTATTACTGCTATATTATTGGGTTTTTTCAAGATTCTAAAAGTACTTTTTTCTTCTTTTTCCTTTCTGTATATTTTATCTTTCTTAATCCAGTCTTCATTTTCCTCTTTTTTGAGTGTACCTGATTTTACAATGTATTCACCCATGATAACTTATGGTTTCTGCTCTATCCTTGTTGTCAATTTCACAGTATTTCAATCTGATTGGCTAAAAGGATAAACAAATCCTTTTCCTATTCATTCAGTTTCCAGATGTCCTGTTTCCCACACTGTGTTGGTATTAACTTCCACTTTTAGTCCCTTAGAAAGGAAAAACTTTAAAAAAATACATATAAAGGTCAAGTTTAACGAATGGCAGCCACTGTTTGATCCCCTGACCCATTAAATTATGGACCAAAATTCTCTCCATTCAAACTAAAACGTGGCAATTATGATGCTTCTCATATGTAGAAGCATTTTTAACATTGTAAAAACTGGATTGAATTAGCAAACATGCCACCCTCACAACCACAAGAATATAGGAAAATATGGAACTTCCTGAGTTTAATAGCATTTTTAGAAATTATGCAGAACTCTGGACAAATGCGAAAAAGCAGAATTGCTTTTGATAAGAACTCATATTGCATCATTAATTTTGTTATTTGAATTCTGACATTTGTTATGAATTTCACCAAAACAGTTCAAACACTATAGTGACTCAAATGTAAATATTTGTAAACGCATAAAATTTGTCTCAGACGTTTTTGTTTCTGCCTTTATTTTACCAGAATTTTAGCAACTTTAGTTTGCCACAGGCAAATAGAAATATGATTAATATTTAACAGCTGTGATTAAAATTAAGCTGTAATAAAATTACATTCACAACCTCATGCTCTCAGTTTTGGATAAGTCAGTGACAACGTAAGACCTTGCCAATAATATTCACAGAATCAGTGCTACAAAAAGGATGAGGAAAATGTAAATCTAGAATTAAGTTTTCTATTGTAGGCCTAGAGAAGCAGCAATACTTATCCAAATCACTGGAGGAAAACGTAGTCCTCCCTTGCAAAGACCTTCTGTTTTCTTCTCCTCACCATTTCCCTTGTTCTGTGCACTTTGATTCCTGGCTGTTGCAGCTTCTTAAAACTGTTCTACTCTCATTTAACCAAGTCAAGTTAACCTCACGGTTCAAGTGGCCTGAACCTTCACATCTGCCCCAGCCCTCCAGTTGCAATCACAGACAAAGTTAAAAACTGAGGTTTTTATATTATGTGTTCAATATCATATGCAATGCTAGGTTGCTGACAGAAAAAAAAACAATACAAATGAATTTTATTCAAAGTTTCTCCCTTTCCTTCCCAAAATATGGTGGGTGATTATCTTAGTGGTGCTATGTCTTGTGACCTTCTAATGACAGGCCCCAGGGATACTGAAGCCCAGCTCAAAACTCCTCTGCTTTTCTCCATTTTAAAATGTAAAACTACAAGCTGTCTCCAGATTTGCAGCACAATAGATCTCAGACCACAGTGTAAAAACCTACCTTTTCTTCTGTCCATGGTACCTTATATTGTTCTTGCCTGTGGGTTTGGCAGAAGATTGTTGTCAAATGAAATAAAAACACAATACGAGAATAAATGAAGCTGTTGCTACTAGCCATCTCTAGCTGTCGTAACAAGCACACACTTTTGTCTCGCTCTCTCTCTCTCTCCTTCCCTCTCACTCGACACAGACTGATGTGGAAATCTTGTGAGTCTAATCCAAGCTCACAGAGCAGTTAAAAGCCTTTCTTTCTTTTACGTCATTCCAGACTTCCTTTGATCGGCAAATGAGCAATAAGTAAGACATGAGCTTCATCAAGATGTACTTTGATCACTGGCTTATCTGACTTGGATGTTTTTTTTAAAACTGTAACCAATCAAAATTGAGCATAAAGAAATCTTGGACATTTCAAGCTGTTTCTGCTTATACTGGGTAAACAATTGTCTCCAGAAAATTGGAAAGATTTTCTTTAAATGACAGTACAACAAAATCAAATAATTAATATTAACATTTAATATTTCTGCATTATATAGATCACAAAAAGTATACAGGAATTATTGCTGTCTCAACAACAATAGCAATAATTTTAAAAACACATATGGCACCTTTCATGTAACAAAATATCCCAAGCTTCTTCATGGGAAAATTATGAACATAGCATGCTATAGAGCTGCATAAGAAATATTACATCAGATGACTAAAGGTTTGATCACAGAGGTACATTTTAAGGAGGAATGCAAGGGAGAGAAGTAGAGATGTGTAAGGAGGGAATTCCAGAGCATCCAGATGAAGTTGTGACCACAATGGTGAAATGATTACAACTAAGTGAAAACCGAAAGAACTGCGGATGCTGTAAATCAGGAACAAAAAACAAAGTAGCTGGAAAAGCTTAGCATGTCTGGCAGCATCTGTGAAGGAAAAAACACAGTTAACATTTCCGGTCCGGTGACCCTTCCTCAGAACTGTGGGCCCAAGCTATGTCTGCCTCTTTGTAGGATACTTGGAACAGCCCCTCTTCCACAGCTACACTGGCACTATCCCCCACCTCTTCCTCCGCCGCCTTGTGATCCCATGAGGAGCTTGAACAGTTCATCCACTTTACTAACACCTTCCACCCCAACAATAAGTTCACCTGGACCATCTCTGATACCTCTCTCTCCTTCCTGGACCTCTCTGTATCCATCTCTGGCATCCACCTGGAAACTGATATCTATTTCAAGCCCACTGACTCCCACAGCTACCTAGACTACACCTCCTCTCACCCACCTTCCTGCAAGGATACGATCCCCCATTCCCAATTCCTCCGCCTCCACCGCATCTGCTCCCAAGATGAGGCATTCCACTCCCAAACATCCCAGAAGTCCTCGTTTTTCAAGGACCGCAATTCCCCCCCATGGTGGTTGAAAACGCCCTCGACCGCATCTCTTGCGTTTCCCACATCTCAGCCCTCACACCCCCTCCCCGCAATAAAAACAAAGACAGAACTCCCCTCGTCCTCACATATCACTCCATTAACCTCCGGATTCAATGCACCATTCTCCACCACTTCCGCCACCTGCAATCTGACCCCATGACAAAGGATATATTTCCCTCCCCACCCTTATCTGCCTTCTGGAGGGACCGCTCTCTCGGCAACTCCCTTGTCTGCTCCACACTCCCCACTAGTGCCACCACCCCCGGCACCTTTCCCTGCAACCGCAGGAGGTGCTACACCTGCCCTTACACGTCCCCCCTCACCTCCATCCCAAGCCCAAAGAAAACCTTCCACATTAAACAGATGTTCACCTGCACATCCGCTAATGTGGTCTATTGTGTCCGCCGTTCCCGATGTGGCCTCCTCTACATCAGGGAGACCAAGTGGAGGCTCGGAGACCGCTTTGTGGAGCACCTATGCTCGGTTCGCGACAAAAGACAACACCTCCTGGCTGCAAACCACTTCAACTCCCCCTCACACTCCCTGGACGACATGTCCATCTTGGGCCTCCTCCAGTGTCACAATGATGCCACCTGAAAACTGGAGGAACAGCACCTCAAATTCCGCCTTGGAACCCTGCAGCCTAATGGTCTCAATGTGGACTTTACGAGCTTCAATATCTCCCCACCCCCACCTCATCCCAAGACCAGCCCTCCCTCTCATTCCCTCCTCCTCGAACTGTCCATCTTCCCTCCCACCTAGCCGCCCCTCCCTCCTCACTGACCAACCCCCATCCCAACTCCCTACCTGCACTCACCTGTACTAGTTTCATCCCCGTCTCCTTGACCTGTCCGTCTTCTCTCCATCTATCTGCTCCACTACCCACCTTCTATCACCACCTGTCCCTCTCTCTATTTATTTCAGAGCCCCCTTCCTCTCCCCCATTTCTGAAGAGGGGTCCGGACCCAAAACGTCAGCTTTCCTGCTCCTCTGATGCTGCCTGGCCTGCTGTGTTCATCCAGCTCCACACCTTGTTATCTCAGACTCCAGCATCGGCAGTTCCTACTATCTCTGAGAAATTTAAAATCTAGGCATTGCTGGATGTGAAGTTGGTCAGTGAGTATAAGGGTAATAGGTGAAGGGGACTTGTGTGATGAGCAGCAGAGTTTTGCATAATACAAGTTTAAAGAGGGCAGAAGGTGAGAGACTAGCCTTACAGACTCACTCATTAGCACTTGCTATCTAGACCTTGAGGTCCCATGTTTAAGACTCATTTGAGGACTTAAGCATGATTTACAAGATCGACACGGCAGATGTCGCAGCATTGATGGCATTACCGCTGAAGAAGAAAATGAGTTTCGGCCGAGACACTCTGGGCACAAGACGAGGGCTACAGTGCGGTACAAGCTGCCAGTATCTGAGGCAGAGTCAGAGGAACCGGATTTTGTGCAAAAATGCCCCAGGAAAAGCTTCAGGAAAAAGAACGGGCCTATGTCCCAGGAATTAGAGGAGGAGGAGTGTAGTGATTGGAACAAGGTCAGCTGGGTAGATCTCATTGAATATGTGTTCCCTGATTGGAGCTGTTAATCTGGTCCAATCAGGGATTCCTGGCCAACGGATATAAACAGGTGTGTCAGGGCTTCTGCTCATTCTAGGAGCCAGCTTTGTGCTAGCTGGGTCAGTGTCTTGTACCATGTATGTGTAAATAAAGGATGACTTGGAGTTGGGATATCTTCGTGGAGGTTTTCAGGACAATGTTCCAGAGATAGAAATACGCAGTCTTAGCGATAGTGTGAATACACAGTGGAAAGCAAACCTTCATGTCAAATTTGACACTAAGGTTTCAAAAAGGCCTGGCTTAGTCTCAGACAGTTGACAGGATAGAGTAATTAGCTTGAAACAAAATTTAGAGCAGGGATAAAAAAAAGGATTAAGTCCAACCATATTTAATTGAACAAAATTTTCTGCTCAGTAGTCTTGTTTAGCAGTTAAACACTGTGATAATTTAGCAACAGTGGATGAATTAAAAGAGATGGTAGGAGCGTAACATTGGGTGTAATCAGGATACATGCGAAAACTAATGCATTTCTTTTAAATATTGTTACAAAGGGGCAGCATATAGATGAGAAATAGAAAGCAGCCAATAGTAGAATTTTGGGTGACATCACAGGTAAGATGGATGAGCAGGAAGAGAATCCAATGCATGTTATATTCAGACTATGATCAGATAAGTAAGAATAGAACAAGGTTGGGATAGTCCCTTTCAGCTAAAAGATAGCAGAGAGACATTCAAGGAGGGTAAATAGTCATTGCTCCTGTTTAAAAATTAACACCCATCCAATTTTCTAATCTCAACTCATCAGGGTACTGACTCCCTCAGAGAGTACTCTTTCATCGTTCAGTAGTATGCCCATTGGCTATTGTTTTCATGGTATCCTTGATGACAAGTGCCAGCAGCCTGTCGAAAAAAGAATCCACACATTCTGTTGTCATCCAATGCCTGTATGTACATTTTTAGTAGAGATCACTATTCCCTAAATAATGTTAATGTTCTCTTCCCAGCATAAAAAGGATCAGAACTATACTCCAATGTTGAAAGTACTATCAGTGAGCCATCAGGATGCCTAATGCCCAGACCCTGAAGTTGTTTGAGTTTGATCCCAGCCATTATTTTGGAATCATACCTAATGGAGCCACCCAGCATAGACGTTGCTGTAGTTTGTGAGGTCAATCAGGGAACCTTGAATGCACGGGTCAATAGGCTGGAAACATCCCTGAGGAAGATCTGAGCAAAAGAAATAATCTAATTCCTCAGTAATGCAGCCAGACCGTTTATTGGGCCTACGTATATTCTAATGAAAGTAGGTACACATCATTCTGTGTATGCCACCTCTTGACTGAGCAGATGCAGGGATTCCCAATTAAATATTTCCTAAAACACAGAAAAAGTCTTAGAAATAACAAGTCCCTGTCATAGTTATGGGAGAACCTTGACAGAATTTCACTGTTAAAACCCACGGTTGATAATATAAAGTTTCAAAGCAGCATTCTTACATTGAAAAGTTTTTTTGGGTGCAGTAATGTTCCAAAGAATGCTGGACTAATATTTAATATTTTGTTAGGCATGTTTTTAAGTCCAGATTTTTTTGTTAGAAATTTTAAACATACATGGCAGAGACAAAGAGTTGAATTAGTGCATCAAATAGCAAAATTGCAAAGCACCAGATTTGATACCATTTTTGATAAACTTGTTTCTTTTCATCCATGTTGCCCCATCTTAGGGTATTTCATGTATTATGAAAATAAAGTAGATCCCTTTCAAGATTAAACTCTTCCAGGACTGCTGTCATTGTGCAGCATTACAATGACACTTTGTTGTTAAATTTCAAAATAGTGTGAAGTTTTAAACGCAAACTTGTAAAGGAAAGATTAATAGTTTATTTTGTATTTATTTGCCTGTGCACAGTGTAATGATATGAAATGCATTATCAACTCATTTACATGCAATGTTTCCATGACTAAATTTTTTAACTAAATTCATTGTTGGAATGTGACAAGGCCAAATTTAATGCTCATCCCTAGATCCCCAGAGAAGTGGGTAATTAGCCTTCTTCTTGAACATTTAGATAAATAATTGAGTAGCTGTCTAGTCCACTTCAGAGGAAAGTTGAGAATCAACCATGTTGGTGTGTAACCGGATTTTTAGAGACCACTCTGAGCAAGGCTAGCAGGTTTCCTTCCCTGAAGCCCATGTAGAAATCACTTGAAATTTTATTAGAATCCAACAGCTTCATAGTTAATTTACTGTATGACCTATTTATCTTTAGATTAAAAAAGCATGAATAATTCTCAGACTTCCATGATGGAACTTGAATTCAAGTTCTTTGTTTTAGTCTAAATTTCTGGATTACTACTCCAATAATATAACCACTGCACTCCTGCTCCCCAAAATAAAGTTACTTTAATAAAGTTGCTGTCTCTCTAAAAAAAAATGCTGCTCTGTTCTACACCTCTCTGATCCTTACAATGTTTAGAGTAAATTATCTTTTCAGATGTTTTGTAATAGAAACCATATGTGCATTATGAAAACTACAGAAAAGCAGTTTTATGCTCAAATGACATTGCTCATGCTGTGTTTGACTGGCCAATTTTGATGTGCTTAAAGTTACTCCCAGTAATTATTCTTGTGAGGATAAGTTTTATGAATTTGTGCTGACAAAAAATTGAACTTGGTGTTAGGGCGTGTTAGGAGTTTGGGTCGGTAGCTGAGTTAATTACTTAATAGTATTTATATTTTTTACATTGGCAGACTGAGTAATGTAAACAATGCAGCATGAGAGTTGAATCAGAGATAGTAGGAACTGCAGATGCTGGAGAATCCGAGACAACAAGGTGCAGGGCTGGATGAACACAGCAGGCCAAGCAGCATCATAGGAGCAGAGAGGCTGACGTTTCGGGCCTAGACCCTTCGGGTGCAGGAAGGTGACAGGCAGTTGGGTTTTGGGGAGGCAGTAGGGAGGAGCAAAGGCAGGTTTGGATGCTCTCAATATTTGAAACAAAGCAAAAATTAGTTTGAATGATCCATTTGTTGGGACAGGGGTACCCTTAGCACATCCAATACTCAACGTCAAGCTTTGTTTACTTAAAACAGATAAACACATTATGTAAATGCAGTTTGGAAGATTTAATGCCGGAGGGAAGTATACAGCAAATACAGAGGGATACAAATAAGTCCAAGGTGGTGGAGTAGCGGTACTGAGTCCGAGGACTTGCCGCTGGTGACGGCACTGGTTTTCAAGATAGTGGTGTTGGCAGGGCAGCCTCTGTGGTCAGCGGAGAAGGCAGCTCCTGCAGTCAGCATTAGTCAGCAGCAGCAATGCAGTAGGCCCAAATTGGTATTCCTGGCGGAAGTGGCGGTTGCATCAGTGGCGGCTTGGTAGGTCCAGTGTGGTGCTCCTGGCTGTGCAGAAATGGCAGCAGCAGTGACCCAAAGCGGGAATCCTGGAATGGACTGTGATGTGGGGCATTGTTTGGCCTGGACCCTATTGTGGAGAACCCCAATTCCAAACTACACACCTTCCCACAATGTTCAGCAGAGCAGATAAAGAACACTGTTTTTAGCTATATTTTAGTTAACTCTTAATATCTTCTGTAACTCAAAATGGTGCCAGAGCATGGCAACATTTTACACTTTTCAATATTTATTTGTTAAATACAAGTGACAATAAGTCATTCAATTCAATTCAATTCAATTCAATACAGGTCCACAATTCCTCGAAATTGGCAACACAAATGTATAAGATGATCAAGAAGGCATATGGCAAGCTTGCCTTCATCAGTCGGGGCATAGAGTATAAGAATTAGCAAGTCATGTTGGAACCGTATAGAACTTTACTTTGGCCACATTTGGAATACTGTGTACAGTTCTGGTCACAATACTATCAAAAGTATGTGGAGGCTTTGGAGAGGGTACAGAGCTGGTTTACCAGGGGCCTGCCCAACTGCTGAGAATGGGGTCTGTCACAACTGCCGAGGACCGGGGGCTGGCACAAATGCCAAGGACTGAGGCCGTCTCCAACCTGCAAGGACTGAAGGCCTGTCCAACTACCGAGGACTGAGGTTCATCGATACTGCCGAGTACTGGGGCCTGTTGAAATTGCCGAAGGACTGGGACCTGTCGAAATTGCCGGGGATCGGGGGGCCCTGCTGAAACTGCTGAGGACTGAGGGCCCGCCAAAACTGCCAAGGACCCAGGGCTGTCCAACTGAAACTGCTCAACCTCAGCCACAGAAAGAAGAAAAGATGAATTTGATGTAAAAGTTGAAATTAAGAAATAATACCATTAATAAGAAATAATAAAAAAAATGCAGCCGGTCAGCTGAAAGGGAGCGGAACAAGCCAGGAGCCACCATCATCAACCAGAAGGAGCGAACTCAACACCCTCAACACACAGGAAAGACAGGCCCTGGAAGGATTAAAGAAGGACAAGAATATCACAATACTACCTGCAGACAAAGGGCGCATGACAGTGATACTGAATAAAAGGGACTACGTCTCCAAGGCACAAGCACTGCTCGCTGACGAGAACACATACCGGCCAATACAAACTGACCCAACACCGCAGCTAGGCAACAAAATCCTCTACACACTAAAAAGACTTAAACAAACAGGACAGATCATCAAAGCAGACTTCTCAAGAATGAAATCTGAAGGAACCAACACACCCCGATTCTACGGCCTCCCTAAAGTGCACAAGCCGGAAGTACCCCTCAGACCCATAGTCTCCCTACCAGGCACTCCGTCACACAGATTAGCCAAGGAACTACAAAGGAGACTCAGGCACCTAGTCAACAAGTCACCCTACTCTATCCACTCAGCCCAAGAATTCCTCAACTCCATCAAAGACATAAGGATAGACGACAAAGAGACCATGGTATCGTTTGATGTCACTGCCCTATTTACATCAATAGACATACCACTAGCAAGGGAAACAATGACAATACCACTGGAACAAGAGCAAGACCCTGGTGAAACCATCTCTAAGGATAAAATGCTCAATTTATTGGACCTATGCCTCACCACCAACTTCACTTTCAACGGCCAAACATACGAGCAAATCAATGGGACACCCATGGGATCACCTATCACCTGACTCATAGCAGAAGCAGTGATGCAAAGACTAGAAAGGACGGCCCTCCCACAAATCCAACCAAAACTATGGATACGCTACATGGACGACACCTTTGTTATCATTAAATGGACCAAATTAGAGGAGACACACAAACTTATAAACAACACCCTCACCGGAATAAAATTCACCAGAGAGGAGGAGAAGAACAAACAGCTCCCATTCCTGGCCGTCATGGTAGAGCACAAGACAAATGGGGAACTGCAAACGAAAGTACACCGAAAAGCCACACACACAGACCAGGTACTGAACTTCAACAGTAACCATCCCAGCACACACAAACGAAGCTGCGTGTGAACACTATTTAAAAGGGCAACAACACACTGCAGCAACACGAAACTATGCCAAGAAGAAGAATACCTCTTCCAGGTTTTCAAGGATAATGGATATCCAAAAAACTGGGCTAGAAGATGCCTAGACGAACAACATCAGAAAGATACTACACGCCCTGACATACTCATCACACTACCCTACATCAGGAACACGTCAGAACTCACCACAAGACCCCTACGACCGCTGGGCATCAGAGTGGCACACAAGCCCACATCAACCCTACGACAACTGCTCACCCGAACTAAAGACCCACTCCCCGCCATGGACAGGATCAATGTCATCTACAAGATCCCCTGCAGTGACTGTGAGAAACACTACATTGGACAAACAGGAAGGAAACTAACAACAAGAGTACATGAACACCAACTGGCTACAAAAAGACACGACCAGTACTCACTCATCTCAATCCACATGGACAAGGAGAACCACCATTTCGACTGGCACAACACCAAAATCCTGGGACAAGCTAGGCAGAGACAGGCATGAGAATTCCTAGAAGCCTGGCGCTCCACAAAGCATGCTATTAATAAACATATTGAACTCGACCCCATATACATTCCACTACGAAGGAAAACCGGAAGTGAGGCAATCCATCTCAACGGACCCCAGAGTTTAAAAACCAGGCGGAAAAACACACCGACGCTTCATCGGAGGCTGCACTAAGGATGTTACCCAGCATGGTAATGAAACGTCTGTGAAACAAGAAACCAGGTCAGCGAGCCAACCAACCTCAACAATTTTGCTTCCTTTTCTACTTCCTTAACCTTCACCCCTTTATTTTGACATGAACGTAGGAAGCTATGCAGCCTCTTCAGCCTGTTCCACCATTCAATGAAATCATGGCTGATTTATGGCCTAACTCTGTATCCCTGCCTTTGGCCTAAATCCCTTCATACCTTTGCTTAACAAAACATTATCTCTCTCAGACCTAAAATTATCAACTGATCTAGCATCAACAACTATTTATAGAAGAGAGTTCCAAATCTCTACTATCCTTTGTGTGTATACTTCCTAACATCTCTCCTGAATGGTCTGGCTCTAAGTTATTAGACTATGCCCCCTTATTCTAGAATCCCCAAACAGTGGGAATAGTTCAAGTTTATCTATCCTGTCTTTTCCTGTTAATATCTGAGTTCTGAGGAAGGGTCATCGGACCCGAAATGTTAACTCTGATTTTTTCTTCACAGATGCTGCCAGACCTGCTGAGCTTTTCCAG
>NC_063340.1:74638699-74653609 GCF_021869965.1 Rhincodon typus
TTGGAGATTGTGGTGTTTCCAAGAATCTGCTGCCCTTGTCCGTCTGGATGGCAATGGCCATGATTAAGAAGGTGCTGTCTAAGGAGCTTTGGTGAATTTCTGCAGTGCCTCTTACATATGGTACACACTATTGCGATAATGTGTCAGTAATGGTGGAATGTTTGATCTTGTGGTTCCTATGTGTTGCTATGCTCTGGATGGTGTCAAGCTTCTTGAGTGGTGTTGAAGTGGTGTTCATCCAAGCAAGTGGAGAGTATCACATTCCTGACTTGTATCTTGTAGGAGGAAGGCAGTGACGAAAGTTATTTGGAAAGGAAACAAGGTCTTGATTAACTGAGTCCGTGGGCTGAGGAATGGCAGATGGCGTTTAATTGAGATTAATGCAAGATGTTGCATTTTGGTAAAGCAAACCAGGGTAGGACATACACAATCGGGGGGCCATCGGGAGTGTTATAGAACAGAGATCTAGGAGCACAGGTTCATACTTGTTGAAAATGGAGTCTCAAGTAGACAGGGTAGTAAGGTAACAAGGTGCAGGGCTGGATGAACACAGCAGGCCAAGCAGCATCATAGGAGCAGAGAGGCTGACGTTTCGGGCCTAGACCCTTCATCAGAAAAGGTAGACCTTCGGTGTCAGAGATAGTAGGAACTGCAGATGCTGGAGAATCTGAGATAACGAGGTGTAGAGCTGGATGAACACAGCAGGCCAAGCAGCATCGGAGGAGCAGGAAGGCTGACGTTCCGGGCCTAGACCCTTCTTCAGAAATGACCTTCGCTGTGCTAGTTTTCATCAGTCAGAGCATTAAGTATAGGAGATGGGACGTCTTGTTGCAGCTGTATGAGATTCTGAGGCCATATTTGGAGTACTGTGTGCAGTTCTGATTGCCTTACTGTAGAAATTGTTAAACTAGAAAGAGTGCAGAAAAGATTTACTAGGATGCTACCTGGACTGAAGTTTGAGTTATAAGGAGAGGTTAGACAGGCTGGGACTTTTTTCCCCTAGAGCATAGGAGACCGAGGGGGTCACCTTTTATATGTATATAAAATCATGAGGCGTAGATAGCAGATAGCTTTTCCCCACGGTAGGTGAATCTAAAACTAGAGGGCATAGGTTTAAGGTGAGAGGGGAGAGATACACAAGTGTCCAGAGCAGCATATGTTTTAGAGGGTGGTGAGAGTCTGGAACAGGCTGCTGGAGGTAGTGGTGGAAGCGAGTACAATTTTGTCATCTAAGAAACATTTAAACAGGTATATGGATGGGATAGGAATGGAGGGATATGGACCAATTGCAGGCAAATGGGGTTAGCTTAAACTGAAAAATGGGTGGCGTGAGCAAGTTGGGCCGAAGGGCCTGTTTTCATGCTGTAGACCTCGATGACTATGACAGGTTTTGGGAAGTCAGGAGATGAGTTATTTGTTACAGGAGTCCTAGCCTCTAACTTTCTCTTGTTGCCATAGTATTAATAGGGTGAGTCCAGTTCTGTTTCTGGGTAATGTTGACTGATATTACCAGTTGGGAGGTTGTCGACATGCTCGCTGAGCCGGTGGGTTTGGTTGCAAACGTTTCATCATCCTGCTAGGTAACTTCATCAGTGTGCCTCCGGTGAAGCATTCGTTGTTCTGTCCTGCTTGTTATTTATATTCCTCAGTTTTTTGGGGTGTTTGGTACCACTTCCGGTTGTATTTCTTAGTGGTTTGTACACCGGGTCTAATTCAATGTGTTTGTTGATGGAATTCTGGTTAGAATACCAGGCCTCCAGGAATTCCCTGGCACGTCTCTGTTTGGCTTGTGTGATTGTGGATGTGTTGTCCCAGTCGAATTAGTGTCCCTTGTTGTCTGTGTGTAGTGAGACAAGTGAGAATTGGTTGTGTCGCTTGGTGGCTAGTTGGTATTTGTTTATTTGTATGGTCAGTTTTTTTTTTCCGGTTTAGCCCATGTAGTGTTTCTCATAGTCCTTGCATGTTGTTTTGTATATTACAGTGGTTTTACTGGTTTTGGGTATGGAATCCTTTACTTTCATCAGTAGCTGTCATATGGTGGTGGTTGGTTTGTGGGCTAGTCTGATACCTAGGGTTGTGAGTAGGCTTGTAGTCATCTCTGAAATGTCCTTGATGTATGATAGGGTGATTAGTGAGTCTGGTCGTGTTGTCTTCCTGTTTGTGGTCTGTCTCGGAAGTAATGGTGGATTGTGCTTTTTGGGTATCCATTCCTTTTGGAGACTCCATATAGGTGCTCCTGTTCTGCTTTGCGTAGTTCTGGGTTGCTGCAGTGTATTGTAGCTTGTTTAGATAGTGTTCTGATGCAGCTCTGTTTGTCCATTTATTTCCAGAAAGGGTAGTCGGTTGTTGTTCTCCTCTTCTTTTGTGAATTTTATCCTGGTAAGAATGTTGTTTGTGTTGGTGGGTTTTTTCTAATCTTGTGTGTTTAATAATCACGAATATGTCATCTACATATCAGACCCGAAGTTTAGGTTGTCTCGTGAGGAGTGCTTCCATTCTAATCTTTTGCATTACAGCTTCTGCAATCAGCCCTGATATTGGGGATCTCATTGGTGTTCCCGTTGATTTGTTTGTATATGCTGTCGTTGAAGGTCTTCTCAAACTTTATTGCCAGTGGGGTTTCAGCAATGGTAATATCATTGAATATCAAGGGGCAATGGTTTGATTCTCTCTTAGAGTTGGTCATTGCTTGGCAACTGGGTGGTGTGAAAGTTACTTGCAACTTTTCAGCTTAACCCTGTAGTTTCTAAGCCTTTCTACATTTAGAGACATGCACTGCTTAATATCTCAGGAGTCACGAATGGGTGCGGACATTCTGTAGTAATTTGTGAACATCCCACTTCTGACCTTTATGATGAAAGGAAGGGAATTGATGAAAGCTGCACATTTAGTGCAAAAAGTAAAACTGAAGTATTTGAACCTATCTTCGGCCAGATAGATCAAGTTATTGATCTGTCTTGATGATCTCCTGAGGTCCGAGGTGTCACAGGTGCAGTTTTCAAACAATTTGATTCTACTCCATGAAAGCTAGAAATGGCAAAAGACTATGGGCCCTGTCAACATTCCAGCAATAATACTGAAGAAAGAATTGTGCTTCAGAATTAGCTGTGACCCTAGCCAAACTGTTTCAGTACAGTTTCAATACTGGCATCAGACAAGTACTGGGCAGTGGCCATCTTGAGCATCTCCATGGGAGAGCCTAATCATCACCTCTTGATATTGAGTGGTATTATCATCACTAAATCCTGCATTTTCAGCATCCTGGGGGTTGCTGTTGTCCATAAACCAAATCAAACTCTATTAGCTTCTTGCATACTGCACTGACAAGAATGGGTCAGAGGTTAGGAATTCTGCAGCAAGTTACTCACCCCTGATATCTGAAGGGTCTCAACCATCTACACGGCATGTATCAGGAGCAAAAAGAAATATTATCCCTTTGTCTGGATGGGTGCAGCTCCAACAACACTCCAGAATCTTGACACCATCTGATGCAAAGCAGCTCACTCAATTGCATCCAACCACCACTTTGAACATCTACTCCCTTCACTACCAACACAATGTGGCAGCAGTGTGTGTTTACAATATGTACCACAGCAACTCGGCAAGTCTTCTATGACAGCAACTTTTGAAACCCTCAATCTCTACCATCTAGAATGACAAGCCAGAAGATAATTGGCAACACAACCTGCAAGTTCAGTTTGCAGGTGACAAATCATCCTGACTTGGAACTATATCGTTGTTCTTCAATATTGCTGGGTCAAAATCTTTGAGCTCCCTTCTAGACAGCACTGGGCGTTCCTTTTCCTACAAAATTGGCATCAGTTAAGGAAGGCAAATAGCACTACCTTTTCGAGGGCTGTTTAAAGAGGCAATACATACTGGTCCAGTCAGTGATGTATACATTCCCCTGAATGAGCATTTAAAAACAATATATTGCGTGTGGACTTCCAAAAGGCAGTTGATTCGGTGCTGCTGAACAGAAACTGAGAGAATATCTAGAGTTTAGTGAATGAAATTTAGTGTAGTAATATAGTTAACTTAAAGTAGTGGAAAATGGACCTTTTCTAGACTTCAGAGATTGTAGTGAAACTCCCCATTGGTTGGTGTACAGACCTCTGCTAATATTAAAATCTAGATTTTGGTGTACTGTGCACAATTCTAGAATGTGTGGATTATACCAATCTTGAAAGTATTTTGAACCATGTGGAGGATAATGTGGAACTTCATTAGGTCATAGTCAGATGGGTGGAATGGAAGTTCAAGTAACAAATGAAATTTAATACAAAAGTGATCAAAGGTCTTGAAAACAAAGATTACATGTCTAAAGTGGGTGTAGGGGTATAGGCACCCTGGGTGTATATGTTCATAAATGATTGGAGTTAGAGCAGGATGAGAGTGCAGTTAATAAATTGTACAGCATCCAGGACTCTTTTTCATAAGGGCATAGAGAATAAAAGTAAGTATGGTTATGTTAAACTTAAATAGAATGTTAGTTTGACCTCACTTCGAGTATTATGTCCCTTTCTGGTTGCCACCCTTTAGGAAGGATGTGAAGACGTTAGAGCGAGTGCAGCATCACTTCATAAGAGTGGTATCAGGGATGAAGAACTTGCATTGGGTGAATGATTAAAGATGTTGGGTCTGTTTTCCTTGGAGAAGTTTGAGAGGAGCTTTAATAGAAGTGTTCAAAATTCAGAGGGGTCTGGACAGGATAGATAGGCGAACACTGTTCCTGTTAATGGAAAGTTTCAAAATAAGAGGGCATAGATTTAAGATAATTGTCAAAAGAAGCAGTGATGAAATGACAAAAAAAGTGCTCCCATGCTGCAAATAGTTAGGATCATGAATGCACAGCCTACGGGTATGGTGGAGGCAAGTTGAACTGGGGCATTCAAGAGAGAATTGAACATCTTCCTGTAGTCCTGCACATTCTTTTTAAGGTAGAAGTATGGGAAGTGGCATTAGCTGCATTACATTTTTGACAGCATTGGCCAAATGTTCTCCTACTGTGCTGTATGTTTTCTGTGAGATCTTTTTAAATAAAAATGCTCGCAATACACAGCAGTCCAAGCATCTTTAGCAGAGCAAGGAACAGAGTCAACATTTTAGATCCGTGCTTTTTCATCAGAACACATCTTTCTTATTCTCCCACATAAGGTAAATGTCTTTTTTTTTTCAGAATTCTCATTCTGGAAATACGTTTTCATTAGTTAAACAAGCAACAGAGATTCCTCCATTGGAAGAAAAAATTCTCTCTAAAGAAGAGATCATGAGATACAGCAGACAGCTCATCATCCCAGAGTTTGGAGTCAAAGGTAATAGTGGAAATATTTAGAATGAATGTAAGTTATGTAAGTTCATAATATATCAAAGTTATGAGACTTAACAATTCTAGTACTGGACAAGTAATGTCAGCAGTCGAGTTGAAATTTCAGGTTGGAAAGTTGTGAATTCAATAAATCGAGCATTTTGTGAGCTATCAAGTAAATTTGAATTCTCTTTGGGGGGTTTTGTAGGTTCAGAGTTGCTTAAACGACTGGTGAGATACCTGGGTAATTCTCTCCTTTACCTTATCAAATTATATGGTGATGACAGCTTCCAAAGACCATATTTAGCTGATGTTCTTGCTATTAAAAGCAAATTTAGTTTTTTGGTTTACAGTTATGTTTTCACAGGAAAATAGTGCTTCACTGTAAAGCAGATTTTAAATTAACTTTTTAATACTGGATGGTGTGACAATCCTGTTGAAAGCCTTTATCGTGAAGATTGATTTCACTTTAACCGCTTTCAAGCATGCTTAAAATGCTGATTATTTTTTCAGAAAGGGATGGTGAATTTGAATTTGTTTGGAGGGCTGATATTGTGTTGATACCTAAGTGAAAATAGATCTGTGAATAAGTCATAGGATTTGGATTACTGCTTTGACTTGTCTTTTTTTTCAAATGAGCGACATGGTGGCTCACTGGTTAGCATTGTTGCCTCTCGGGGCCAGGGACCCGGGTTCAATTCAAGCCTGAGACAACTGTCTGTGCGGAGTTTGCACGTTCTCTTCGTGTCTGCATGGGTTTCCTCTGGGCGCTTTGATTTCCTCCCATAGTCCACAGATGTGTAGGTTAGGTGGATTAGCCATGGGGATTGCAGGGATGGGATAGGGTAGGGGGCAAGTCTGGGTGGATGCTGTTCAAAGAGGTGGTGTGGACTTGTTGGGCTGAATAGCATGTTTTCACACTGTAGGGATTCTATGAACTTCTATGAAAACAGAATTATGAGGTGCAGTTGCAGAAACATTTCTGAGGATAACAGATCTAGTGATTTTGATTAAGCAATAGCTGTTATGCTTATAGCCTTACTGTCACATTGCTGATGTGAGAGAAGTTGGACTAAGCCAGCTCTAAATTATTCCAATAATAACTGTTAATGTTTTTCCAACCTTTTGTAATTTGGCGATTTTTGAATGTCCCATGTTGTAATGACTAATTTATTTCCACATATGGAATTCTCAACACAAGATATAATCCCAATTGACTAAAGTAATGATTGTTCCATTGCTTTGATAGATGAGTGTTCAGCAAAAAAGCAAATAAAGATCAGTTTGCAGTCTAGGTAGATACATGTACTGTGTTGTACTGTTCTACGTTCTATGTAATCTCCTATTGCAAATGCTACATATGAAGTGCTTGTCCTAAAGTCACCTGACTCTTCCCTTAAATGTTGAAACAGCTCGAGAGCAGAGACTTTTCCATTTGTGTCTGTCCAGGGTTACGTTCCCCCATTGTTCAGCTTGAAAGCTCTAGCAAACTGAAGTTATATCTAATTTTGAGATGTCCTGTGGTCTGGGTTCCCACGAATACCTGATTGTAAAGTACTACCCTTTTTGTTATGTGGAAATTCTTCATGCAAACCCAGACCTCATGACTGATTCACCAAGGTCGAACTCGGTCAAACATTGATGCCAGGTATGCAGCATTTTGCAAAAACCTCAGAGCTGGACGTTTTGTCATGCTATCCTGATGTTACAAACAGATCTGGGACAGTGAGGGTGGAATGCTTCTAATTGTTTTATGTGATACTGTGAACTAAAGCATTAGTGCAATTTTGTAATAATTATACATTTGAATTGTAATCTAATTTAAAATCTCCATTTTTACATTTAGCCAGTCACATACAAATGTTTAGAATAGATTGGGAATCACTATTGCACCCTGCGGTGGAAGTGCCTAGCTTCTGATGAATTCACTGCCATATTAGAAACTGAGAAAACATGTCTTGATATGCTACACAGTACCAAAAGAAAAGTTGGAAATGATTTACATGCTGGAAAAATGTTAACCCAACACACAGAAACAAAATGAAATTTTCTCTTATTCCTTCCACTGACCTGTAAGCATTTCAAACTAAGCGTTTTTTAAAAAGAAAATCGTATACCTGTATCTTCATTGTAAAATGGTGAGACTTTCAGCTTCATGAGACAGGGAAGCCATGAACCCATCAAAATTGAAAATGCCAGGCAAAGTACCATTTACTCTTGTAACAAGTATTTTGAGTAAAAGTGTAGACTTTTTATATTTGAATTTCCTGTTAGCAAAATTGTGCAATATTCCCTTGGAATTAGACAAACAGGCTGTTTGTTCTAACTAGCCCATGTTGTGTTGCGTTTTATGTCATTTTTTTTCTATCACCTGCATATTCCTAGATCTTTACATGGTCTTGTTTCAGTCACCAATACCAGAAGAGTACCCCATATCTTCTCGATCTTTGGTGTTTAAAATATAATTATAACCAAGTTAAATGTCACACGTGCCCTAATACTGGATTAAACAAATAAATCTATTGGCTTCATAGTACGTAGAGTGTAGTTCAGTGCTCAAGATGTTTCTAACTTTAAATTAAAATGTTTTAATGCTTTTAGGTCAGCTGAATCTGTCCAAGAAGGCTGTTCTGATTGTTGGATGTGGAGGGCTAGGCTGCCCTGCAGCTCAATACTTGGCTGCTGCAGGCATTGGTAAGTTCAATCTAGGTCTTGAACTTTTACTTCATTTTTCTTGAAAAGATTTTGCACAAGCAGCTTGGGAGGGACTTTATGACGGTTATTATAGGTCAACAAAACAACAAAACTATAAAACTTTGGTCATCTGTGAACAACTACTGCTTGTGTGAATTGTACTAATTTTCAGAGGGATAAATGACTTGCTATGTGGGATATGACGCACAATATATCCCATGGGTCAATCCTTTATCTGCAATTTTTCACCTCATACATTAATGACATGTTTAAAGAAACAGTGCATCCAAATTTGCATATAATACTGATTTGGAAGCCAAAGTGAGTTGTGTGGATGGGAAAAGCAATATACAAAGGAACATAAATGAGTAAATCTATAGCAGATGGAGTTCAATCAAGTAAAAAATGAGGTTATCTGAAATGACAAAATAGAATACCTTGCGGTGAAGAGCTGGGAGGTATGGTGGACCAAAGGGATTTAGGCTTCTTTGGACACAAAGACGAAGGCTGGTGCACAAGGATAAAATGTAATCATAAATGCTGTTGAAATATTGCCCTTTATTCTCAAGAGAACTGGAACTCAAAAGTAAGGAAATGATGTTTCAGTTACACAGATTCTTAGCTGGAACCTATCTGGAGCAATGCTTCAATTTTGATGACTCAACTTCAGAAAAGATTTGTTGGTCTTGGAAAGGGTACAGCCCTGGTGCACATGAATGTTATTGTGGCTTAAAATGGTAAATTATGAATTTGGAGAAACAAATCTTGACTTTGTTTGAGTTTAAACAATTGAGAGGTCGTCTCAATGAGGCAGTAAAATGATTAACGTATTCATTATAGTAGATGCAGTGAACTTAGAGCTGGGAAATTTGGGAATGTAAATCTAGACGCAGTTTTCACACAATGGGTGGTGGGAACCTGGCAGCCTGTCTTTTCTGAATAGATTGTAGGCTTTAGGACTGTTGACATTTTCAAAACTGAGTGTGAAGAATTTTAGTCAGGCATGTGTAACTGATGTGGATGCATGGATGTGGAGATGTTGTACAGATAAGCCATGATTGAATTGAAAAATGGAACAAGTTTAAGGGGCTGAGTTGTCTACTCCTATTCCTATCTTCCATCCCTAGATTTATAATTTGACAACAATATCAACACGTCCATTTCTGACGAGCCCTTGCTTATCCATGGAAAAGTATTTTGATCATTAATAATCATTTTATACCCCATTTACTTTCCAGAGCTGCTTCAAAGAGAAGCGGAGATAGCAAGAACTGCAGATTCTGGAGTCAGAGATAACACAGTATGGAGCTGGAGGAATACAGCAGGCCAGGCAGCATCAGAGGAGCAGGAAAGTTGATGTTTCGAGTCGGGATTCTTCTTCAGAAATTTCTGAAGAAGGGTCCCAACCCGAAACGTCAACTTTCCTGCTTCTCTGATGTTGCCTGGCCTGCTGTGTTCTTCCAGCTCCATACTGTGTTATCAAAGAGAAGCAGTTCCTTAGTAGTTTGGAACTCCTCTTCCTACGGAATAAAACCCATTTATATTGCAGGACAGATTTTGTGGTATCTGTAGCAATAGAGAAACATCAGGATTCATTAACATGTTAAAGTACTGTCGGTTAATTGGGGCTGTTACCAATGGCAGTGCCCTCATTAAACCCCGAAATATTGTGTAGGCACCAGAGGTATGAAAACGACTTCACTTGCTCTGGGCCAAGATGACTTCTTTTGAGTATCTTTTGTATGTTGGATCCACTGTAAGTAAAATCTGTTCAGCAATGTATTTAAATAGAACTGAGGGGTAGGGAGCGGGGAGAGGTAGACCGAACTTTTGCGGAGGTATTATAATGTGCAAATGTCAATTTAGGTCGATTAGGACTCCTTGATTATGATGATGTGGAACTTACTAACCTACAGAGACAGATTCTCCATGCAGAAGATAAATTAGGCATACCAAAAGCATTGTCTGCAGCAGCGACAGTAAGTCAGTAAGTATATTTGTTTATGTCTCTTACTTTCTTTGATCACTCTAAATTTAAAAAAAAGGTTTTCTTCTTGGGTACAGCATTAAGCAAGCATCTTCCATGGTTGACAGATTTCAACAGCATTCCTGTAACATTTGTTACGCATTAATTTTCTCCCTTTACTAAACCATTTTAAGGTATTGTCTCCTTGATGGTATATGGGTTTCATGGTTGTAGGTCACTTCCTGGAAACTCACCAAATCACCGCTTGTTCATGTAAGTTGTGCTGTGCCTTGTACATGTTAAAGACTTTGTCTTGTTCCTCTGTGAGATACTCATACATTCAGAAAAAGTAACGGATAGTGATTGTGTTGTGCCAGTTTTTTTGCTTCTTTCTTATATCTAGGATATTCTGATAGTCATACAGCACAGAAACGGACCCTTCAAACAAACTTGTATGCGCTGACCCAATCTGACCTGGCCCCATTTGCCATCATTTGGCCCATATCCCTTCCTATTCATAAAAGCATCCCATCCAGATGTTTTTTAAATGTTGTAATTCTACCCACCTCCACTAGCTCCTCTGGCAGCTCATTCCATAACACATCACAGTCTGTGTGGTAAAAGTTACCTTTTTTAAATCTTTCCCATCTTGGCATAAACCTATGCCGTCTAGTTTTGGACTACTCCACCTTGGGGAAAAAGTCCTTGGCTATTCAACCTATCCATGCCCCTCATGATTTTTATAAACCTCTAAGGTCACCCCCTCAGCCTCTGTGCCAAGGGAAAAAAGCCCCAGCCTAATCACCATCTCCCTGTAAGTCAAACCCTCCAGTACTGGCAACATCCTTGTAAATCTTTCCTGCACCCTCTCAAGTTTGACAACGTCTTTCCTATAGAAGGGCAATCAGAGTTGTACTCGGTATTCCACAAGTGACCTCTCCAGTGTCCTGTACAGCTGCAACATGACCAATCTGTACTCGATGTTCTGATGTTCACATAATATTAGACGAGTGAATTGGCAAAGTTTTTAATTCTGGTTCCGAGCCTGACTTGGAACTTGAATTACAAAAGGGTAACTCCTTTAAATTTGACAGAAGTATTTTTACCTATATGTGCTTTGCAGCATGTCCTCACGTTGATACCGTTGGTATCACTGGACAGCTATGATGGAGGTGGCCTTTTAGCGAGCCTATAAAGATCTCAAGTGGATGTTTTAATCAGAGCAGGTCTGTTTGAAGGTCCAGACAACCCCTATCCTTTGTAGAGGGCTGGAAAAGGGAGGGACTTGCTCACAACCTGGATCCAGGAAAATGCAGCCACAGCTCATCTGTACTGGTGAATATAACCTAGTAGTTACAGCAGGTTATCTTTAAATTCAGGTCCCATCATAGGAGTTAACTTCAACAACCCTGGTCATTTATAGGTAGGTCATGCAGCAGCTGGAGCTAAAGGGAGAGACTGAATAGGCTGGGGCTATTTTCCCTGGAATATCAGAGGCTGAGGGGTGACTTTATAGAGGTTTCAAAAAAAAATCATGGGCATGGATAAGATAAATAGGTAAGGTCTTTTCCCCAAGGTGAGGGAATCCCAAAAGTAGAGGGCATAGGTTTAAGGTGAGAGGAGAAAAACTTAAAAGGGACCCGAGGGGCAACTTTTTCATGCAGAGGGTGGTGCGTGTATGGAATGAGCTGCCAGAGGAAGTGGTGGAGGCTGGTACAGTTACAACATTTAAAAGGCACCTGGATGGGTATATGAAGAGGAAGGGTTTAGAGGGATATAGGCTAAATGCTTGCAAATTGGACCAGATTTATATAGGATATCTGGTCAGCATGGACGAGTTGGACCAAAAGGTCTGTTTCTATGCTGTAAATTTCTATGACTATGAAGGCAAGCACGCCAAATGTCGTCTTCACCTTGTGTACCTGCCATTCCACTTTCAAAAATCTGTGCTGCTGCACCTCTATATCTCTTTGTTCAGTAACACTCCCCAGGGCCCTACCGTTAACTGTATAATTGCTGCCCTGATTTTCCTTTCTAAACTGTAATCCCTCACATTTATCTAAATTAAACTCCATCTGCCACTCCTCAGTTGGTGCAGCTTACTGCAGTCCTGATTGAGATCAGCTAATTCAACACAAATTGCAAATAGAATCTAAGACCTTGTGTGTCTTTATTGCTGAGCTGCTAGCTAAATTAATCTCACCTGGAGAAGAGAAGAAATAGTTATATAACAAATATTTATTGACTAGGTTTTTAAAGAAAGGAAAGACTTGAATTTATTTATGCTTTTTATGACCTTGGGCATTATCACATGTTTTGCAGCCAACAAGTTACTTTCTTAAAGTGCAATCCCCTGCAGTGTAGCCAAATGTAACAGTCAGTTTATTGAATGTTAAATTTAGTCATTCCATCATTGACACTTCAGCTACATGTGCCTATTCAGGTGGCTGCAAAAAAAAAAGTCTCATGATACGATTCAGTGAAACTGTTTCTGATGTTTTGGCCAACATTTGTCCTTCAAACAAATCGTTTGTGAGAACTTGCTGTATGGAAACGAGCTAATGCAATTCTCACATTCCAAAATTTCAATGGGAACATTTCAAAAGTACTCCGTTAGCTGAGAAGTGTTTTGACATGTCCTGAAGTAGATGTGTGTTTTCTGTTGTGGTACTCCAATGTGAAGGCTATTCAGATGGTTGCGAGATATCAGAGAGATTTAGTGTTCGGTGACTTAGATTCAGTTCCTTCATCCTCTGGGGCTGTGGTGACTTTACCTTGCACTACACCACAAACAATACAATATTCTTAAAATGGTAAAGTGGAACTAAGGACTGCAGATGCTAGAAATCTGAAACAAAACAAATTGCTGGAGAAACTCGGCAGTTTTGGTAGCATCTTTGGAGAGAAAGCAGAATCAACATTTTGGGTTCATCGACCCTTCATCAGAATTAGCAACTAGGAGAAGGTGGCATATGTACTGAAGATGACATTATGGGGGAGGGGTATGTTAAGGAGGGTAAAGGAATGAGGGAATAGGTGGAGATGGAGCCCCAAGGGAGACACTGATATTTAGGTAAAGAAAGGGATGGTTAATGGTATGACAAGGAGAAAAGCTGATAATGGAGACCAGAAGTAGGTGAAAATGGGTTGGCTGCGCTGAAAGCAGTCCATGTGATGACAAACCATGGGGTGTGGGGGTGGGTGCGGTTCAAGGACGTAAATTTTAGGGCCTGAACACCACCTTTTAACTTGATTTTGAGTCAGAAGGCTACAGGGTTCTTGAGCTGAAAGAAAGATGCTGTTTTTCAGCTGTGCTGAACCTCATTGGAACACTACAGCAGGCCGTAATATTCTTAATGTCCCTTTAATCCTGGACATTCTGTACTCACAGCATTTTGAACTTTGCTTTAAAAGCTGGATGATTATTGCAGACAATTCACGATTTGTTCAATCAGCCAAGTCAATAGGGAAAGAGCAGGGGAGTGAGAGTGGGATTGATTCAGTAACTCTGCCAAAAGATCATCACAGTCGCGTTAAACCAAATAGCATCTTTCGGTGTATGATTATAACTTCGCTATTGATTTCATAGTTATTTTACAAATTATAAAAAGTTATTATTGTTAAAACCTTAGGATGAACAACTGCTTAAAAATGTAATGAGAATACACTAAAATTGCTGAGTGCTACAAGTCCAGTAGATTAATAGTAATTAACATTGTATAAGTTGTGCATTAATTTTAAGACAGTCTGTTCAAGACATCTTTTTGCTGACTAGATTGGTAAGTTTGTAAAAATTATTTCCAAATAGAATACCATGATGAGATACATAATTTAATGTTTTTCCAGTTTGGTTGCTGATTTAGAACTTCACATTCTCTTTAAAATGACTAGTTGTTGGATTAGGGTTCCATAGTTACTCGTCACCCTCTCGTACTGTGCCTGGGTTGCCGTTATCTGTGTGTAAATCTTGCTGGTGAATGCCAGGAGACAAATCCCATAGCATCACAATGTGGAAAGCTTGATTGATGCCCTTTTGAGCAGGAATTTATCCTGGTTTAATGCAGTTAAGATATTCCATTGGATACCCTCCTGTTAAAGGTGCGACTATTTCTTTCCTTTAACTTTACCAAATTACCCAATTTTTCAATTTACATTTTGTCAACTTGCCTATTATTAAAGTTTTAATTGGAACTGTTCATTCTTTTCCTTATGATGTTGCAATTTCATGTAGCAGATGCTGACTTATTGTTTTTTGGGCCAACCCTGCCTTAAACCTGTAGTATTTTCTAATCTCCCCGAATTTTCCTGATTTAATGTTAGGTATATTGCAGTTATTAATGTAAAGTTAGCTTTTAATAATTTGCTTGAAATAAGGCTCCCTCTAGAGTAACCCTATATTGTGCATTAAGTACAGCTTCCAGCTCCCTTGCTTTTCTTACGTTGGCCATGTACATCCTTGACTAAGATTAATTGACATAAAACAGTCAATGTTAAATCATAGAAAGCTTCCTGTGTTTAACCTATGCAGACTGTGAAACTACTAAAGCAGATTTCACATTGGACTATTAGTCAACTAATAAAGGGAAGTTGCAGTTCATCAGTTTGGATTGTATTCAAAACCACGAGAGCTAAAAAGATTGTGCAATACAGTGTCATCACAGTTCATGAAACAGTTATTTGTATAGGCCTTTCATTTGCAGAGCATGATGATGCCCTCTGTTGCTCTGTATAGGGCATTGCACAACTAATACCTCTCTCCCCTTCCTGGACCCCTCTGTCTCCATATCGGGCAACCACCTAGAAACCGATATTCATTTCGAGCCCACCGACTCCCACAGCTACCTAGAGTACTCCTCCTCCCGCCCTCCTTCCTGCAAAAATGCTATCCCCTATTCCCAATTCCTTCGCCTCCGCCGCATCTGCTCCCAGGATGAGGCATTCC
>NC_063340.1:74654009-74703841 GCF_021869965.1 Rhincodon typus
CAGAACGTGCAGCCCTCCGCTCCAATCCCAACCTCACCATAAAACCCGCGGACAAGGGAGGCGCAGTTGTAGTATGGCGCACTGACCTCTACATCGCCGAGGCCAGACGCCAACTCTCCGACACCTCCTCCTACCGCCCCCTTGATCATGACCCCACCCCTGAGCACCAAACCATCATCTCGCAAACCATCCACAACCTCATCACCTCAGGTGACCTCCCACCCACGGCCTCCAACCTCATCGTCCCCCAACCCCGCACCGCCCGCTTCTATCTCCTTCCCAAAATCCACAAACCTGAATGCCCTGGTCGACCCATTGTCTCCGCCTGCTCCTGCCCCACCGAACTGATCTCCAACTATCTAGACTCCATTTTCTCCCCCTTGGTCCAGGAACTCCCTACCTATGTCCGTGACACCACCCACGCCCTCCACCTCCTCCAGAACTTCCAATTCCCCGGTCCCCAACACCTCATCTTTACCATGGACGTCCAGTCCCTCTACACCTGCATTCCCCATGCAGATGGCCTCAAGGCCCTCCGCTTCTTCCTGTCCCGCAGGCCCGACCAGTCCCCCTCCACTGATACCCTCATCCGCTTAGCCGAACTCGTCCTCACACTCAACAACTTCTCTTTCAATTCCTCCCACTTCCTACAGACAAAGGGGGTAGCCATGGGTACCCGCATGGGCCCAAGCTACGCCTGCCTCTTTGTAGGTTACGTGGAACAATCCCTCTTCCGTACCTACACCGGCCCTAAACCCCACCTCTTCCTCCGTTACATTGATGACTGTATCGGCGCCGCCTCGTGCTCCCACGAGGAGCTCGAACAGTTCATACACTTCACTAACACCTTCCACCCCAACCTTAAGTTTACCTGGACCATCTCTAACACCTCTCTCCCCTTCCTGGACCTCTCTGTCTCCATATCGGGCAACCACCTAGAAACCGATATTCATTTCAAGCCCACCGACTCCCACAGCTACCTAGAATACTCCTCCTCCCACCCACCTTCCTGCAAAAATGCTATCCCCTATTCCCAATTCCTTCGCCTCCGCCGCATCTGCTCCCAGGATGAGGCATTCCACTCCCGTACATCTCAGTTGTCCTCGTTTTTCAAGGACCGTAACTTCCCCTCCTCGGTGGTCGAGAACGCCCTCAACCGTGTCTCCCACATCTCCCGCACCTCATCCCTCACACCCCGTCCACGCAATAAAAACCAAAAAAGAATCCCCCTCGTCCTCACGTACCACCCCACCAACCTCCGGATCCAACGCATCATCCTCCGACACTTCCGCCATCTGCAATCCGACCCCACCACCAAAGACATCTTTCCCTCCCCACCTTTATCTGCTTTCCGGAGGGACAACTCTCTCCGTGACTCCCTTGTCCGCTCCACACTCCCCTCCAGCTCCACCACACCCGGCACTTTTCCCTGCAACCGCAGGAAGTGCTACACCTGCCCCCATACCTCCTCCCTCACCCCCATCCCAGGCCCCAAGAAGACTTTCCACATCAAGCAGATGTTCACCTGCACATCTGCTAATGTGGTATACTGCATCCGCTGTACCCGGTGTGGCTTCCTCTACATCGGGGAAACCAAGCGGAGACTCGGGGACCGCTTTGCAGAACACCTACGCTCGGTTCGCAACAAACAACTGCACCTCCCAGTCGCGAACCATTTCAACTCCCCCTCCCATTCCTCAGACGACATGTCCATCCTGGGCCTCCTGCAGTGCCACAACGATGCCACCCGAAGGTTGCAGGAACAGCAACTCATATTCCGCTTGGGAACCCTGCAGCCCAATGGTATCAATGTGGATTTCACAAGCTTCAAAATCTCCCCTCCCCCTACCGCATCCCAAAACCAGTCCAGCTCGTCCCCGCCTCCCTAACCTGTTCTTCCTCCCACCTATCCCCTCCTCCCACCTCAAGCCGCACCCCCATCTCCTACCGACTAACCTCATCCCGCCCCCTTGACCTGTCCGTCCTCCCTGGACTGACCTATCCACTCCCTAACTCCCCACCGACACTCACCTTTACTGGCTCCATCCCCGCCTCTTCGACCTGTCTGTTTCCTCTCCACCTATCCTCTCCTCTGTCCATCTTCTATCCGCCTCCCACTCTCTCCCTATTTATTTCAGAACACCCTTCCCCTCCCCCTTTTCTGATGAAGAGTCTCGGCCCGAAACGTCAGCCTTTCTGCTCCTATGATGCTGCTTGGCCTGCTGTGTTCATCCAGTCCTGCACCTTGTTGTCTCGGATTCTCCAGCATCTGCAGTTCCTACTATCTCTTTTAAAAATAATTGTCCCTTCTGATGACTTGGAGAAGCAACAGGTCTTGCGTGGATCGATTGTGCGTGTTAAATTGTACCATTCTTAGGTGACCACCTTGTCATCTTACTTCATTGACAGATGTGCAGGCATCTAACAATTTAGAGGAGTGTCAGACAAACAAGAGTTTATTTTTAAAACCAATGTTTGTATTAATTTTGAATTGTTATTTCTTGTTCGCAGGCTAAATTCAAATGTTGAATGCGTACCATATCATTTTCAGTTGAGCTACAAGAATGCAAAGCAACTTATTCAACAATATCCTTTTTTTGTGTTATTTTCGTGATAGGGATTAAATTATTTTTGATTATTTAGATTATTCTTAACTCATTTCTTCAAATATGACATTGTAGTAGATTGCTCTGACAATGTCCCTACACGGTTTCTTGTCAATGACGCGTGTGTTCTGAATGGGAAGCCACTGGTATCAGCTAGTGCTCTAAGAATGGAGGGACAGGTAAATAAATAATAACAAATACTTATTTAAAAATTATTTCACTGATGTTTACGTTTAAAGTATTATTAATCTAGATTGAACAGGGGACAAATGGGTGGCGTTGTGGTAATGTCACTAGATGAGTAATCTAGAGATCCAGATTCATGTTCTTCCTCGTGTATCAGCTTGAATAAAACCAGTGAACGAAGGGATTTGAGTCTTGTCTCATCACAGTGGGTACAGGAGGGAGGAAATCCTTCCTGCCTCACTGTGAAGTCGATACAAACCTGATAGTTGATCATATGATGGATACTAGGAGTTCTGAAATGGGACAGGTTCAAGTCTCATGCTGACAGCTGTAAGCTGAAACATAAAACTGGTCTCAGTAATGGCTACATTGTGACCTGTCAGATTTATTAGTGTTCTTCAGGCAGTGAAGTTTTTCATCTTTACCTACTGTGGTATATATGTGACCCCAGACTCACAGCATTGTGATTGAAATTACTTATTGCATTATAGAATAAACATCTGAATAATTTGAAATTTCCTTATAATTTGGAATCTTAAGAATTCCCTACCTGTGAGAGCAATGGAGCCCCTATTGTTAATATATTAAAGGCTGTTAGATTTTTAGTTATTCCAGGATCAAACAATATGGGGAATGGATGAGAAGTAGAATAGAGGTGATCTTGATTCCAGTGAATTATAGTTGGCTTGAAGAGCTGATTATCTACTCCAGCATTTTTTTCCTATTCATTTGTGGGATGTGGGTGTCGCTGCCCATTCTTGCCCATTCCTAATTGCCCTTGAGAAGGTGGTGGTGAGCTGCCGCCTTGAACCACTGCAGCCTTCTTGCTGTGGGTTGACCCACAATGCTATTAGGGAGGGAATTCCAGGATTTTGACCCAGCAACCGTGAACGAACAGCGATTATATTTCCAAGTCAGGATGGTGAGCAGCTTGGAGGGAAACTAGGAGGTGGTGTTCCCATGTGTCTGATGCCCTTGTCCTTCTAGATGGAAGTGGTCTTGGGTTTGGAGGTGCTGTCTGAGGATCTTTGGTGAATTTCTGCAGTGCATCTTGTAGATAGTACACAGTGCTGCTACTGAGCGTTGGTGGTGGAGGCAGTCGATGCTGCGGATGTAGTGCCAATCAAGCGGGCTGCTTTGTCCTGGATGATGTCAAGCTTCTCGAGTGTTGTTGGGGCTGCACCCATCCAGGCAAGTGGGGAGTATTCCATTACACTCCTGACTTGTGCCTTGTAGGTGGTGGACAGGCTTTGAGGAGTCAGGAGGTGAGTTACTTGCCGCAATATTCCTAGCTTCTGGCCTGCTGTTGTAGCCACTGTGTTAATGTGGTGAGTCCAGTTGAGTTTCTGGTCGATGGTAACCCCCAGGATGTTGATAATGGGGGAGTCAGTGATGGTAACACCATTGAATGCCAAGGGACGGTGGTTAAATTGTCTGTTATTGGTGACGGCCATAGCCTGGCATTTGTGTGGCGCGAATGTCACTTGCCACTTGTCAGCCCAAGCCTGGATATTGGCCAGATCCTGTTGCATGTGAACACGGACTGTTTCAGTATCTGAGGAGTTACGAATGGTGCCGAACATTGTGCGATCGTTGGCAAACATCCCCACCTCTGACCTTATGATGGAGGGAAGGTCACTGATGAAGCAGCTGCCAGTGGGACAGGACATATCCAGGGATGGTGATGGTGGTGTCTGGGACATAGTCACACTCACAGAATCATACCTTATGGACAATGTCAGGCTGTTGCTTAACTAGTCTGTGAGACCGTGCTCCCAATTTTGGCACAAACCCCCAGATGTTAGTGAGGAGAACTTTGCAGGGTTGACAGGGCTGTTTCTGCTGTTGTCTTTTCCGGTGCCTAGGTCGATGCCAGGTGATCCATCTAATTTCATTTCTTTGAGTCTTAGTAGTGATTGGCACATCTGAATGGCTTGCCAGGCCATTTCATAGGGCAGTTGAGACTCAACCACATTGCTGAGGGGCTGGAGTCACATGTAGGCCAGACCAGTGAGGGTGGCAGATTTCCTCCCCTGAAGGACACTAGTGAACCAGATGGGTTTTTCCGACAATTGACAATGGTTTTGTGGTGATCAGTAGATTCTTAATTCTACCATCTGCCATGGTGGGATTCGAACCTGGGTCCCCAGAACATCAGCTGGGTTTCTGGATTAACAGTCTAGCGATAATACCACTTGGCCATCGTCTACCCTCTTTGTCTTGTTCTTATGCAACACTGCTAAGGTATATCGGTCTCTTTTTGAAAAAAACTGAGATGAAGGATTAAGTAGATGAGTACACGTCACTACGAAAAGAATAGGAAGAAAGATGAAGTCAGTTAGTGAGTAGTTGGGAAATAGTTGGCAATATGGTTAGAACCATAGAATTCCTACTGTGCAGCAAGATTTGGCCCATCAAATCTGCACTGATCCTCCAAAGAGCATCCCACCCAGACTCCTCCCCATAACCCTATATGGGTTTATTATCCTGACTAACCCACCTAACCTGCACATCTTTGGACTGTGGGAAGAAACCAGAGCACCCTGAGGAAACCCACGCAGACACAGTGAGAACGTGGAAACTCCACAGAGATATTTGCCCAAGACTGGGGTCAAACCCAGGTCTCTGGTGCTGTGAGGCAGTAGTGCTAACCACAGTGCCACCATGCTGCTGTTAAAGTACTCATAATTGTTGTTTGTTTTTTATATTGAGAGTTTTTAAGAGTAACTTTTTTTTTAAACTTTTCAGCTTACAGTATATAACTACAATGGTGGCCCCTGTTATAGATGCCTCTATCCAAAGCCACCTCCAGCTGAGACTGTAACTAATTGTTCCGATGGTGGAGTTTTGGGAATAGGTAAGACCATAAGAAACAGGAATAGGAGTAAACCATTAGGCCCCAAGAGCCTGTTCTTCTTTTCGATAGGATCATGGCAGATCCAGTGTTTCTCACATCAAATTCCCTGCCCTTTCCCCATAACTCTTGGTTATCCTACTGATCAAGAATTTATCTGTCTATCTCAGCCTCAAATATACACAAAGATTCTGCCCACAGCTCTCTGTGGCAAGACTGTTCAACCCTCTTGAGAAGAAATTTCTCCTCATCTTGGTGTTAAATTGGCACCCCTTTTATATTTAGACTATGCTGTCTAGTCCTGGACTGTCCCATGAGGGGACATATTCTCTCAGCATTTACCCTGTCAAGCCTCTTACTTAACCTATTACTATCTTTCTGTAAATGGTTTGTATCCCTGTCCAACCTGATTCCCCATTGACTTTTTTTTTGCGTTGTTGTTTGCAGATTTGGTGTCAGTACCTTTACTCCCTTCCTCCAAGTCATTAATATATAATGTAAACAGTTGTGTTTCTAGCACCGATCCACATAGAACCGCACTTGTCAAGGGTCACCAACCTGAAAAAGAACCCCTTATCCTCACTCATTGTTTCCTGCCCATGACCCACTCCTCTATCTTATTGATAACTTTTGACATTAACAATATGAGTTAATTGTTATATACTCCAGATGAGAAAAAGTGCTCATCCTGCTTTATAGTGGACTCATTCTTGTGACTTGAATGTTTTCTGTTATATCCTTTTGAGAGGGAAATAAAGCAATCTATAAGTAATTCAGGAAATCTTTGTGTAAAACTCTTCTCCGATCCTTCAAAAGCAATAAACTCGTCCCAGGAAACAATCTTGCTTGTTACCCACAATCTTACCTGTATTTTGTTGTGGTTTTCCAAAAGTACATTTTCCAACCTTCTTGAAGGCATTCAAGGAACCAGTCTTCACCAATGATTGACAACCCTATGAAGAAAATAAAACTTCCATGCATCTTCCTTCACTTAGTTTTAAATGGTTGATCCCTATTTCTAACCAACAACCATGATAAGAAACTGAACTGGACCAACCAAGGAAGTACTGTGGCTATAGGAGCAGGTCAGTGCTAGGAATCCTGCAGCAAATTACTTGTTTCCTGACTCTCCAAAGCCTGTCCACCATCTACATGGCACAAGTCAGGAGTGTATTGGAATACTCCCCTTTCACCTGGATAAGCGCAGCTCCAACAACACTCAAGAAACTTGACGCCATCCAGGACAAACAGTCCTGACCGAGGTAGATGGTTGGCTCTGCATCCACTCTGTTCACTACCGATACACAGTAGCAGCAGTGTACACCATCTACAAGATGCACTGCTGAAATTCACCAAGCCTACTTAGCACCTTCCAAACCTATGACCACTATTGTCTGGCAGGACAAAGGCAGCTGATACATGGGAATAACACTGTTTGCAAGTTTCTTTCCAAGCCATTCATCGTCCTGACTTGGAACTACAATGTCATTTCTTTTGTGTTTCTGGGTCAAAATCCTGGAACTCACTAACAGCATTGTGGGTGTATCTATACCAAATGACTGTAGCAATTAAAGAAGGCAGCTCACTTCACCACTTCAAGAATATTTGGGGATGGGCAATGAATGCTGGTCCAGCCAGTGAAGTCCACATCCCTAGGTTAAGTTTTTTTTTAATATAAATATACACTTCAAGGCAATTTATCTACTTGTTTGTAATTGATGCCCTTAATTCTCAAAACTAAGTCATATCATTGCTACATCTGTGCATCTCCAGCACAACCAAAACTATCTCCATAGCTTCGTTAAGATCATTCTTGTCTATCTCTAGATAAAAGTCCTTGAAGTAAAATAGAGACCAAAGCTACACAACACTTCAGATAATATCTCACTTACATTTTATATAAACAACAACATAATATCGTAGTTTTGTTCAGCAGGACTCGAACACAGTTTTCTCTGGCACTCAATGGAGGTTGAACCTTTTTTTATGGAGTGATTAAAGGCTACAGTCAAGTCTCTTTTCTTGTCTGCCACCTTTCATACACACTCAAGTACATGACACTGCACATGAACTCTGTCCACTGATGTGTATTACAATGTGTTGGGTTTCTGTTTTGTTTAGTAAACATTAATAGCTCAAGAATCACCATTGACTCATACTGGTGGCAATCATTGAAATCAAGTTTTGAAAAGTTATAGTATCTGAGTTTATAAATTATAACTGAGAATTATAATGGATTGTTGATATGTGTTACCATTGCAAATTAGCACCCCCATACTGCCTTCATCCCAGGCGCACTGTCTGGTTTGTTTTGTCTGTGGGCAAGGGGTCTTGCATCCTTCCAGAACCCCCTGGCCTTGTTTCATTCTGACTGTCAGATAAGGGCAGAATTTGCTGGAGAGGACTGGGTTAGGAGTTGAGCAGAAAAGATAGTAGATGAACAGTAGTGAGTGTTTAGGGGAGGGCCTGTTAGGTAATTAATAAGACAAGTTTGGTAAGATGCATGAGGACTCGCTAAGCCTCTGAGCGACCCTTTGATCAGAGTTCTGGCACTGTAAGTTAAGGGCATCCTCCAATAGCATTCCAAGGGTCTGGACATGGTCATTTGGCGATTTGGAGTAGTCAGACTCAGGATCTTCTGATAGGTGAGCAAATGAATAAAAGGCAGCACGCCATCCTTCTTGACTTTTTTTTTTCCTATTTTTGGGTTGTTTCTCTCATGGACTGAGCGAGAGGCAGGTATTACAGGAGATGGAAGTGGATAGGCACAATGCGTGCTGCTGGAGCAGGTGAGGAGGCAGTGGAGAGGACATGCAGTGTTAGTGTTATGGGTTAATCTTAGTGCGAACACATGGTGCAAGATTTTGCATGCGATAGAGTAGTAGAGCTCAAGCCTTTGGTGGGAGGTGTGTATAGTATTATGGGTAGTGATTTTTGAGGTGTCTGGAAGATGATAGTGGCACTTACGCTGGCTTCTTCCAAATGGCTGAGATTGCCAACTGGGTTAAAGCAACCTTGAACTAGGCAGGCATGGTCTGGCATTCTGGCTCCAGTGTCTAGGGCAATGTCAGCAACCATGTAGGCAGCTCCACTCATCTGATAATGCTTGGTCAGATGCACAGTGGGGCTTTAGAGATGGCATTGAAGCAAGGGATGCTGGTGAGTTCATTGATATTTATGCAGTAATAAGTTGTTTTAGGAATGACGTGATAAGATGGGGGTGGAAATTAGACATGAGGGATGCCATAGGGGTGTGATAGGTAATTAATGAGGCGAGTTTGGTCAGATAAGACCAGAGAACTTGCTCGGCCTCATGACAACAAACTCTCCAGAAACTCTACACAGCTCAGATTTGACCGAAAGGTTTTGTTAGATTCAGTCTAGAGAGTTGGGGAACCTGTAACTAGTGGAGTACCACAGGTTTTTAATCAGGGGAATTGAGGGTTATATGGCGGTAAGGCAGGAACCGGAGTTGAGCAAGATAAAATCAGCCATGATCTAGTGACTATTGGAAAATTATGCAAAATTTTCCACTCCTCTTTCCTTAAACACCCTGGACTACAATCCTTCTGAAATCGGTGACTTATCTATCCTTCACATGACCAGCCTTTCTACTATATCTTGTCTATCAATTTAATTTTATTCGTCACTCGGAACCCAGACCGGGTGTCACTGAGCAGGTTATTGTTGAGCAAGTGCTGTTTGATAGCACTGTTGATGACACCCTCTATCACTTTACTGATGATTGAGAGTAGACTGATGGGCCGGTTATTGGCTAGATTAAAATTGTCCTGCTTTTTATGTATAGGACATACCTGGGCAATTTTTCACAATGTCGTGTCGATGCCAGTGTTCTGTCGTAACTGGAACAGCTTGACGAGGTGGGCGGCAGGTTCTGAAGCATAACTCTTCAGTATTACTGCCAGAATATTGTCAGGGCTCATAGCCTTTGCGGTATCCTGTGCCTCCAACCATTTCTTGAATTTTTATGGAGTGAATCAAATTGGCTGAAGACCGGTATCGGTAATGCTGGGGACCACTGGAGGAGGCAGAGATCGATCATCCATTCAGCACTTTTGGCCGAAGGTTGCTGCGAATGCTTCAGCCTTATCTTTTGCGCTGATGTGTTGGACTCTTCCATCATTGAGGATGGGGATATTTGGAGCCTCCTCCTCCTCCAGTGAGTTGTTTAATTGTCCACCATTATTCTTGACTGGATGTGAAAGTACTTCAGAGCTTAGGTCTGATCCGTTGGTTGTAGGATCACTGAGCCCTGTCTGTCACTTGCCGCTTGTGCTGTTTGGCATGCACATAGTCCTGTTTGATAGCTTCACCAGGTTGATACCTCATCTTCAGGTATGCGCTGGTGCTGCACCTGGCATACCCTCCTGCACTTTTCATTGAACCAGGGTTGATCCCCTGGTTGTTGAGTGCGGGATATGCCAGGTCATACAGTTGCAGATTATGCTGGAGTACAGCTCTGCTGCTATTGATGGCCCGCAGCGCCTCAAGTATGCCCAGACTTTAGTTGCTAGATCTGTGTGAAGTCTGTCCCATTTAGCATGGTGATAATGCCACACAACACAATGAAGGTTATTCTCAGTGTGAAGGTGGGACTTCATCTCCACAAGGATTGTGTGGTGGTCACTCTTACTGATGTTGTCATGGGCTGATGCATTTGCAGTTGGCAGATTGGTAAGGATGCGGTCAAGCATGATTTTACTTCTTGGTTCCCTCACCACCTGCTGACAGACCCAATCTTAACAGCTGTGTCCTGCAGGACCTGACCGGCTCAGGCAGTAGTACTGCTGCTGAGCCACTCGTATTGGTAGACATTGAAGTCACCCACCAGAATACAGTTTGTGCCCTTGCCATCCTCAGTGCTCGCACCAAGAGTTGTTCAGCATGGAATGTCGATTCATCAGCTGAGGGAGGATAGTACGTGGTAATCAGGAGGAAGTTTCCTTGTCTGTGTTCAGCCTGAAGCCATGAGACTCCCTAGGGCAACTACATCCTGATTGTACATTACTGTGCCACCACCTCTGCTATGTCTGTCCTGCCAGTGGGACAGGACATAGCCGGGTATGGTGATGGTAGTGTCTGGGACATAGTCATGCTCACAATGCCAGGCTATTGCTTGACTAGTCTGTGAGGCAGGTCTCCCAGTTTTGGCACTGGTTCCCAGATGTTAGTGAAGAGGACTTTGCCATGTTGACAAGGCTGTTTCTGCCATTGTCTTTCCTTGCCTAGGTTGATGCCAGGTGATCTGTCTGGTGTCATTTCTTTGAGATACATAGCAATTTATACAACTGAATGGCTTGCTAGGCCATTTCAAAGGGCAGTTGAGGGCAATTTCCAGTTGGAGCTTTAATAGAACAATTTGTGCTTTGAGCTGTTTCTTAACTTGAAATGTGGTAACTTATTGAGAGAAAATCTGATTTTATACCTATCGTGCCTTGAGGCTATTATACTTGCTCTACTTTGCATTATGCTCTTCAAATAGAATACTGTTTTAGGTATTTTAGGTATTGTTCAGAGATGGTGTTACGAACCTCTGGAGCAGGTGGAACTTGAACCCAGGCCTCCTGACTCTGAGATAGAGACACTTCCATTGTGCCACTATTCTGTTTTATACTTGCTAGATCTGGTTAATGCCAGGAGGAGTGAAATGAAAAAATGATCATGGTAGAATACGTGGACATACTGTTTAGATACAAACTGGGCAGTGGGCCAGTGGTGATGTGAGGAGCCTTCTGACCTCGTGGTCAGGTATGTGATATATTTCACATATTTCATTCTGATAGTAATGTTAAACTTTTTTTTTAAGCAGACTTCCTTCATGAATTTATTGAACGATTCTGTGATTTTTCACATTGCCCGGGAAGCAGCTTTCTCTTGTACTAACAGTGTTATTTCTATTTCTCTCATCTCTGCCTCTGAGGCTGAAATGTTACAATCTGTAAGGTGCCATTAGCAAAGAGAAACGTGAAGGGCCATTGGAACTATGCTACAAGCATTCATGTTTTTAAACAAAAACACAAAATTTATTATATTTAATGAATGAATTAAGCAAAGAATTGCTTAAGAATTAAGCAACTTAAGCATATTGAGCAATATACTTAGCACTGTTAGTTTATTGCTGAGAAAAGAGATATGGCATTGAAGCTTTTCATCTTGCACTCATAAGGACAGTTAACTGCCAAACTTGAAATTCAAGCCAGGTAAGCCAAATCCGTTTTTTAAATTATTAATTCTTGGGATGTGGGTATCATTGGCAGGCCAGCATTTATTGCTCATCCCTAATTATTCTTGAAAAACGTGGCAGTGCCTTTATAAATGACTGTAGTCGATGTAGTGCAGTAATTATGTTTAGGTAATGTGTTGTTATGGAGGTAGTTCCAGGATTTTGCTGGCCATGTTTGAAACACAATGCTCACTTCCCTGAATTTTTTTAAAGTTTTGTTAACCTAACAACTTTTTTTTCATATTATAGTGCCTGGAATTCTGGGATGTATTCAGGCACTGGAGGTGCTGAAGATTGCGTCAGGGATAGGATGTATCTTTTTAATTCCTTACCACTGTAACATAATAAAATGTTTCTGTGAAATGCTCTAGTGCATTGGGGTACCCATTGGTAAAGTACAGTTGCTGAATGAAAACTTCGAATTGTAATCTTTACAAGTGGTAGCAGTAGATTCTGAAAAGCTAATGATTTGAGTTATATAACACCAAAGACACAGTAATGTCGAAAGGGTGATTCAGTACAATACTGCCCCCATGTGGCTACAGGTGACCTTTGGTTGTACCATCCCAGTAATTTCTCATCATAAAATCATTATACAATATTTGAAAACAAAATGAGGGATTAACATTTTTCATTCCACCCCCATCTTCCAATTTCCCTGTTTTCTCCCTTTATTTCCCAAAATTGGATTGATGTGTGTTTTTTGAAAAAAAACAAAAATTAATGTGGTCACACCGGTATCTGTAAATGTGTTGTTTTTGCCAAGAGAAATATACTGTAGATGCTATAAATCTGAAAATTTTTTAAAAAATCAGAAAATGCTTGAAAATACTCAGCGGTTGGCAGCATCTGCAGAAAGTAAAACAAATTGAGTTTGAGATTAATGATCTTGCAAGGTTGTTGCCAATTTCATTGTATGTTGTTCCTGCCTTAAACGTGGGACTTTTAGAATGATGGGAAAGTAAAATGCCCTTTTCTGCAATGCATTTTCTGAGGAAGGGTCTAGACCCGAAACGTCAGCTTTCCTGGTCCTCTGATGCTGCTTGGCCTGCTGTGTTCATCCAGCTCTACACCTTGTTATCTCAGATTCTCCAGCAACTGCAGTTCCTACTATCTCATGCCCTTACCAGTGGCAACTTTTCCCCAGCCCCCCTCAAATCTAATGGTAACTGCTTCCTTGATGCTAAACGTCGGCATAGATGCAGTTCCGTCTGTTATCTCACTCAGTTGGGTAATGTTCATGTATGAAGATTTGATTTGGACTGACATGCACTGAACAGGTTAGTTTAAATAATAAAAGGATTATATTATGTGAGATGAAATGAATCACTGTATGCTTTAATAGTTATTCAATGTTACTATTAGTACTTGTGATGTATGATGAAAATATTATAGATATTCCTTACGGTAACAGAATCACCCTTTCCTACAATATGGACCAAATAAAGTAGTAGTATCAAGTGATGGTTCCCCCTTTTTGGTTTTTTTTTGAACTTTACTGTTTCAGATCAGTTCAAATTTATATTTGACTTTTCTTCCCTACTTTCTACTGTGCGTGAATCATTCCCTGGCTATAATGTTGAACTGCAATTGTGAGCGGAATCTCTATTCTACAGAGAAAGGAAATCTCTGCTAATTCAATGCTTCACGTAATCGCTATTCATATGCTATTTGATGATCAAGGCAGAGGCAAATGATTCCTTAACAGATAAAAATTGATCTTATGTGGGTTCATCTGCATTAAATTGAGTAGCTTTCTTGTTTAACTGGCTGTGTGATGCATTTTATCAGCTCCCAGCTTTATGCTTAGCTGGAATCTTGCACTGGGAATAAAATAATTTATTTCCTGCAACAGAAATACGTTTTCCCATTTTGGTCCTTAATGATAACCTATTCAGCATCTTACAGCCAACAGATGTTAATATTTGATGCATTGGAAACTCGATTTCGCACCATTAAGCTTCGCTCCAAGCAGCCAACATGTGCAGTGTGTGGTGCGAATCCAGTGGTGAAAGATCTGATTGACTATGAAAAATTCTGTGGCTCAGCAGCAACAGATCAGGTTAGAAACGTACATGGTCTGAAAATAGAAAGTATTAAAGAGGTCCAAAAGTGAAAGAGAACATTACATTGACCGGTATAACTGTTCAATACTTCTGAATGATATAAACTCGTCATTATTTTCATATTAATATTTGAATTTGCAGCATTTGTGGATGATTACCATAAACAATTTGCATTCTTTTATAATAATTTAATCTCCTGCCTTCGTTTAGTTTACAGTTCTATTATTCCCTCCCTTTGGGTGCTCTAGCACTTGGCATTTTTTTCCAACTATGATTGAAAGCAGGTTAACTATTTTTAGGTATAACAAAGTGTGGAGCTAGAGGAACACAGCAGGCCAGGCAGCATCAGAGGAGCAGGAAAGTTGACATTTCGGGTTGGGACTCTTCTTCAGAAATGGGGAGGGTGAAGGGAGCTCAGAAATAAATAAAGAGAGGAGGGATGGGCCTGGGGAAAGTAGGTGGGTTGGTGATGGGTGAGTGCAGGTAGGAAGTGGTGGGGATTGGTCAGTGAGCTGAGAGGGGTGGACAGGTGGGAGGGAAGATGGACAGGCTGTGTCAGGCCTTGAGAGCCTACAGCCTGATGGCCTAATCATGGAATTCACCAGTTTTAAAATCTCCCCACCCCTGGTCTCATCCCATGTCCAACCCTCCTCCTCGTCTCTGCCCCTTTGACCTGACACAACCTGTCCACCTTCTCTTCCACCTATCCGCACCTCACTGACCACTCCCTACCAGCACTCACCTATCACCATCCCACCTACCTTGAGTGTCGTCTTAAATATTTAAATTGACTCTACTTTCACACACCTTTCTGGAAGAAAAAGTTTCAGATTTTCACTACTTGTACTCTTTTCTGATTTTACTTCTGGCTGGCTTGATTTATTTGTAATGGTTGTGGGTAAATCACCACAAGCTACCTTTTTAATTCAGCTACTTATTAAGAATCTCACAATCAGATACTGAAACACTGATTTAAACATACAGCAACAAAAATAAGATCCCTCGAATAAGCAAGTTAAGCCTCACAAGTGTACTTGGCTATTTTCCGATTAGTAGTGGAATTTGGTTACGCTTCCACCAACAGTGTCTGTGTCTGGAAATGTCCAGGTTTCTAACATTGTGCATGCTGTTCTTAGAGGTCCTGTGACTAAATTATTCTGGTGTTGGATTCTTGTACAGATTTTCTTTGTTTGTTTGGGTCTGTAAGGTGATTGATGATTGTTTAGATTCTTTCATCCACAATATTTCAAGTCTGCAGCTTGCCTTTTTCATCAGGAGTATAAAATCATAGAATCCCTACAGTGTGGGAGCGGCAATTTGACCCATTGAGTCCACACTGACCCTCTGAAGAGCATCCCACTCAGACCCAGGCCCCCTTACCCAGTCCCTGTAACCCTGCATTTTATCATGGCTAACCCACCTAGCTTGCACAACCCTAGGCACTATGGACAATCCACCTAACCTGCATATCTTTGGACTGTAGGAGGAAACCCAGGCAGACATGGGGAAAATGTAAATTCCACACAGACACCCAAGGCTGGAATCAAACCCCGGTCCCTGGTGCTGTGAGGCAGCAGTGCTAATCATTCAGCCACCGTGCCACCCTTTTGTTCCTTGTTATATTTGGCCTAATTGTCTGTTTGAAGGTGCAGCTTTCCTGCAGTTGATTCCTCAAATTATTCTGCAGGGCAATCAGTTATCTTTGTGGCATAAAGTAGCCAGTCATCAAGCACATGTCAAAATAGTTTTCTTCATATAGCTTCGACTGCTTCTGCCAAACACAGCTCATTGCTTTCAATTCCTGTATAAATTCCTTGTCTTTAATAGTTTATTCCAGACAGTTTTTGCTGCTTCTTTCCATGTGTAAACGTTATCTTTTTGATTCTTTTAATCGATGAACAATTACTAAAGTTCTGAACTTTATATTCTACTCCCCTGTTCTGGATTCTTTCTCACTATTAATAGTTGTACTTTGAATCAGCTCCAGTTAATCCCTTTAACATTTAAATACCTCGATAACATCATTGCTCAGCTTTTTAAACTCCAGCAAATAGAAACCAAGATAATGCAATCTGGCCTCATAATTCAACCAGTTAATTCTAACAAAACAATATTTTGCGGCACCGTGGTAGTGTCCCTATCTCTGGGCCAGAAGGTCTGGATTTGTAACCTATCTGTTCCATAATGTGTCTGAGAAGGTTGATTTTAAAAAATGTCTACAATGAAACCATTGTTTCTTGAATTAAAACATTCTTAAATCAAAGGTCAACATTCTATTACAGTTTTTGATTACTTAAAACTGTTGCAGGAACAAAAAGTTATTTGTGTACATGGACACCTAAATCCTTTTGCTCCTCAATGGCTCCCAGTCTTTCCCCACGAAGAAAACATTCTTGCTTTTATTTCTTGAGGTCCAAAACAGATAAGCTCGGTTTCCCACTTTTGAACACCATCTATCACGCATTTGCTCACTAATTCATTCTCTGATCCTTTTAATTTTCCTGTTCTCATGTACACAGCTTAACTGCACTCTCTAATTTAGTGTCATTTGAAAATTTAAATATATAACAATTCTTTAAATGAAAAAAAACCATCAAGTGGAAATCTGAAACAAAATCAGAAATTGCTGCAAAGTCTTCGCAGATCTGGCAGCATCTGTGGAGAGAAAGCTGAGTTAATGTTTTGTATCCAGTGAAGAGGTGTCACTGGACCCGAAATGTTTACTGTGCTTTCTCTCCACAATTGCTGACAGACTGGCTGAGTTTTTCCAGCAAGTTCTGATTTTATAGCAGTTCCTTTTAATGTTTCTAATATATGTAATGAAAAACTGAAGCTTCATTGTAGATCAATGGGGAACAATACTCCCAAACTTTCTCTAAACAATAAGAGAACATTCCTTCCCTCCCTCCCTGCCTGTCTTCCAAGCTCTTCCAACCTTTTACCAACTAGTTATCTTCAATATAGTGCACTTTGATGTTTGGTAATCTGTTGTGCAGAGCCTTTAGCGGATGTTTTTTGAAAGTCTAATTGCGAATAGCCATAGATTCTAGGTGGAAGTCTCATTTGGAGAATTGTGACTAAAATCAATTTATCATTTGTGTTGCAAACTTTAGATAGATGTAGCAGTACATTATGCTTTCAGGAAGTATTTACCCTGACTAAAGTGAGAGTAAGGAGAGTTTTCTTCTGTTTGGTGCTTGTAATTTATTTTTATGTAAATGGTTTAAAATTTTACAAATAACGAACAGAAGAAATCATCCACTGCCATCCAAGTGATTTGATAAGATGCACAGAGCAAATTACATCAAAAGGTACTATGTTAGAAATGTCTTCCTGGGCTTACTTAAAAAGAAGTAAAACATTTGGAAATGGTAACTGGCTATGTTGTGGACAAGTCACTCTTATTGATGAATCAGAATCTGAGGGAGGTTTAGCTCAAACATAACCCTCTAACAGGTAGAGATAAAATCTGTCTTAGTTGCCTTACATTGGTGTTATTTATATATATTGCATTATTCATATTCCTTGATTTCCATGACTGATTTGTACTGAGCCCAAGCCATAGTACCAATCTTCTGATTTTTTTTAAAATTGTTAGGAATACCTGGATTAAATTGACAGGGACAAGAAAGTGATAAATGTTCAGAGATGGAAAGCATGGATTAATGTGCACTTTCTATCAGTGTTTACTAAAAGAGAGCTGCTGATAGAATATTAGCAGAAGTGGTGATGGTAGACTTAATGGGTGAGATATAAATTGATTAACAGGATGCATTGGAAATGCTGGCCGTACTTGCAGTTGGTAAGTTGTTGATCCAAATGGCTTGCAGTTGAGGTTGCGAACAGAAATGCAAGTGGGGATAATACTGAAAAGACTTGCCAGTCTTCCAAACTTCTCTAGATAAGGGAGGAGTGCCTTAAGAAGGACACTTCATAATGAGATTGAAAAGTGACAAATGCGGCACTCTTGTTGAAGAAAGAATGTAAGGACATTCCTAGTAACCTAAAGACAGTCAGTTTAACATTAGTAGTGGATAAGGTTTTAAAAACAATTATCAGGGAAAAGATTAACAGATTGATAGGTTTGAATTAATGAAAGCAATCCAGCACTGATTTGTAACAGGCAGATTATGCTTTATTAATCTGATTTCAACTTTTATTGAAGAAATAGCAGAAGGGAATGATGTTGTTGCATGGATTTTAACAAAGAGTTGGACAGAGTATGGCATAAGGTTAGTTCAGCATTAGCTTGGTTAAAAAATGACTTAAACAGCTTGATGTAGTGTTATTCTGTATATGCATAAATGATTTGGATTGTGGGATTCTAGAAAAATGTCAATATTTGCATTCAATGAACTCAAAGGTGTGGCAAATGGTAAGGATGGTGCCAACTGACTGCCATTGGATAATGACAAGTAAAATGGGCAGACAAATGAGAAATTAGAATTTAATAGAGGAATCTGAACTGATGCATTTTGGCAAGAAAAGGTAGATGATCTGCCTTTAAAGTGATCAACTTTTTGTTTAAAAAAAAAGGACAAATGGTTCCTTGTGCCACAAAGACTGATTCTACAACATTTAAAAGAAAGTAATATTCTAAGTGAAGAGTTAGTTGAAGATCCTCATTTCTGGAGAAGGATCCCGACCTGAATTGTCAACTTTCCTACTCCTCTGATGCTGCCTGGCTTGCTGTGCTCCTCCAGCTCCACACTGTAATACCAATATTCTAAGTGAATGTTGGATAATCTTAGATATAGTATTCTTAAAATTCCTTATGAATGCTTGCTTCCAGCTTTTTACAGAGTTTTGCTGGATAAACTTTAATTGGCCAAACATATTTGCAGGTACTAGATAAAGGAATTATTTGGGACTGCAAGATCTACTGAAATCAGTGACTTAAGTATCAGCCCTGGGCCTTTCTGACCTACAGAAACAGACTGGATTCAGAAATAGAATGCAAACTTGTCAGATCTGCAGGTATAACTAAATTGACAGGGTCAGGGTAGTGTAGTGAGTCAGGAGGGTCATTAACAAATGGTATTTAGTGATATTGCGACAAGTTTAAGTTTTATTTCAAGTTAAATTAGAAGCAGAACAATGGAACACAGATTCATAGAGAGGAAAGAAATGTTCTGATTGGTTGAAATGAAATACTTCTGCACAAGTATTTTAAAATTAGGTGCTTAATGATCTATTCAGCAAGACAATGTGATAAAATTCACAGGAAATATTCTGAATACACAAAATATACTTTAAAAATTGTCATGATCTGTTGCCATTCACCTAGCTTTTCTAAAGTTTGTGCTTTGCCAGTGCTAGCTAGAGTGAATGCCCCTACCAGCTTAGTATATCCTTGTCTTCATACAAATCCATGATGCTGTACTCCAGTGAATAAATCTTCAATCTTATTCATTTCTACTATATCCACCAGGTGGCCATGGTGGACAAGGCTAATGGAGTTGCCAACAGTTCAACTGATATTTTCACATCTCTGTAGAGTCCTGTATATTCAATCTGAGAATTTTTTTTCTGCACAGTCATAGTTTCTTGAAGTCTCCATTCTAACCATGTATATTTATCAGTCACTTTCTTTTGAAATTAAGTATGCCAGACGCTAAAACAGGGTCTAGGCCCGAAACGTCAGCCTTTCTGCTCCTATGATGCTGCTTGGCCTGCTGTGTTCATCCATCCCTGCACCTTGTTGTCTCGCTAAAACAATTGAATTGGCTTGGAGGCATGCAACTGTTGGCAACTTTTTTAAAATTCATTCATAGGATGATAGTGTCACTGGTTAGGCCAGCACTTATTGTCCAGAGGGAAGTTGAGAGTCAACCACATTGGTATGGATCTGGAGTCACATATAGGCCAGACTGGGTAAGAATGGCAGTTTCCTTCCCTAAAGGACATCACTGAACGATGTGGGTTTTTCCAACAATCGGCAATGGATTCGTGGCCATCATTAGACTCTCAATTCCACCACCTGCTGTGGCAGGCTTCGAACCTAGGTCCCCAGAACGTTACCTGGGTCTCTGGATTAACAATCCAGTGATTAATGCAACTCTGTCTTTGCCTTCCGAACTTGATGCACCACATCAATGGAGAGTTTTGTTTTAAATCAGAAATGATAGCACATTCTTGTACAATTTTAATTATGTCTTATAAGTAGAAGAGGTTGTGTAATAAAAATGCCTGTCCCATCATTCCTTTATACCGTTTGAAGCTGCAATAAATTATTAATGTATATGTTATATATATAAAGGTCTGTGTCTTGGTTTGGTTAGCCTAACTCCTGATCTCTTCTATTTCCTATATTTTGCAATTTTAGTGTAGGACACTTCATTTATTAACTGGAGAACAAAGAATAACTGTTCAGGTAAGATAAGCAATTTTAGCTTCCAGATCGAGAATTTTCTCCTCCGTTTTATTTGTATTTATCAGTTGATGTAATGCAGCTGTATTTGTCATTGTAAATATGTTGATATACTACATTTCATATGCCTGAAAATAAAACCAATTTTCTGTTTATTTACAGAGGAAAGATTTCATATTGCAACTTACTTTAAAGTTCATAAATTGACATCGCCCATAGGGCCATACTAAATTGTTCAGAAGGCCTGGCTACTAACAGTATTTTTTCTAATCAATCACTTTACTTCAGGAATATAAACAACTGTTAGATCAAGGTGTTCCTCATGTTCTGGTAGATGTTCGTCCACAGGTAGAAGTTGATATTTGCCAACTACCTAATTCCATTTGTATCCTTTGAATTTGTTTTGATGATCTTTTATGTATTCTGGTAGGCATAATGCTGAAATAAAATTAACAAGTATAGAAGCCAAATAGCCATCAAATTTATGTTTACATTTACATTAAAGTTTCAAAATTGTGCCCTGAAACGCTGCTTGTGCGTATGTGCAGATTGATATTCAAAAGTACAACAAAATAAACAAACTTTTTTTTTTAAATTGTCCTATGTACTGTTAGTGAAGAGTATTACTTTGCATGCTAACCAAATAAATCATATCTTACATGAGTACATTATGGTCATCGAACACAGTGCAAAATATAGTGTTACAGCTTGAGAGGAGGTGCAGAGAAAATCACCACCTCGGACACTGAAAGGGCAAATCCTCAAGCACTGGATGAGAGGTTGTGAATTGGTGTATCCACAACCTTGTATCATTAGCAAAATTTAAAAAAAAAACAGGCAACCTGGAAAAAAGAATTAATCTCTGTCTGTGATCTGGATTTGTGCCAGATCTATGCTTCTGACTTTTTTATGCACCCTGTCTACCCATAATATTTGAGTCTGGTCTTATCTTTTTGTGTGTCTAATTGTGTGTGTATGGAAGTTTTAAAAAGTGGGTAGGGTTTAAACTATACAGGTATAGATTAGCAATTCAATTTATCCACTTATTTCCATTGATTTAAAATAGTTTGACATCAAAATAACTATTTATTGTAATGGAGAAAGACCCTGGTTCGCATATTCTGTTAGCCTAACTTAAACAGTTCGATAGAATCGGGCAGTTTGGTGGTTTAATTTTTTCACATTTTGTGATGGCTTTTGAAATAATGGGCCTGACTTCCAACATACTATCCCAGTGAGTTGTGACAGTAATTGCTTTAAAGGAAACCATTGCAGCTGGAAACTATAATTTTTGTATTAATGCATATTCTTATTTTCAAATGAAAAGACCACAGTACAGTTGTTTCCTATACATGATATCAGATTTTCCATTGGCTAAATTAGAGGAAAAGAATGCTGAATACATAAAACTTTTACAGAATAGTATTGTCACAAGTAGAAAGGAGGCAATGGCTGAAGTTGCTGCTTTTCCAGGTACAGTTCTTACTGCGTATAAAGTACACTTTTTATTATTTACTGAGCCTTACAAGTAAACACAACTGTGGGATTTATCTATTTAGAAGCCGAGAGCTTAATACAAAGGAGCTATGTCAGAAACACTTGCACTTCATTGGTCCGTGAGCTGTGTTTTTCAGTATATATAATTCCGATATCAAAATTTCTATTAAAATAGGCAAGTAAAATTATCTGTAAAATCATTTGTATATACAAAGTTCTCTTTGTTAGTAATGTCTGAACCTGTCCTTATACACTACAGGCAATCTTTCATGTAAATTTGCAGGAAAGTTGGACAGAAACTTGAGTTACTTAAAACTAGACAGCAAGTTCAGTTCCAAGGCAATTACACTTACGTATTTTCTAATATGAGTACAGTTGAGGCATTAAAATATAAGTTTTTTTGGAATAGTGCACAATGTATTAAGTGCACAAACATTCACTAGGTTTTACATTTGCGCATTTTCTTTAGAATCCTGTACTGTGCTTTTAAATTCACAGAATCATGGAATTGTTACGGTCCAGAAGGAGGCCATTTGGCCTATCATGTTTCAGCTCTGAGGATTTTGACTTGGTGCCAACCTCTTGTCTTTTGCCCATAACTCTGTTGTTTCTATTTAAATAATCATCATCCAGTGCCGCCTTGAATGTCTCAATTAAACCTGCCTCCGTTACGCTCACTCACCGGCAGAGCGTTCCAAATCCACACCATTTGTTGTGTGAATGGGTTTTCTTCACCTGACATTTGCTTCTTTTGCAAAACACTTTTAAAAAATATGACCTGTTTTTACAAACCAGAACAGCTTCTCCCTATTTACTCTGTCTAGACCCTTATGATTTTTGAAAACCTATATCAAATCGCCCCTTCGAAGGAAAATAATCCCAACCCCTCCAATTTATCCTCTTAACTGACAATAATTATCTCTGGCATCATTCTTGTAAACCTTTTTACTGCACCGTCTCAAATGCATTCACATCTGTTATAAAGTGTGGTGCAGAGACCTATACACAGTACTCCAAGTGAGATCTAACCAGTATTGAATATTAGTTCAGAATAGTCTTCCTGCTCTTGTACTTTCTTTATTATTGAAGTCTGTGTACAATATACTGTATGTTGTATTAAAAGCTCTCTTTTATCTCTCCTACTACATTTAAGGACTTGTTTTCGTATACACCCAGGTCTGTTTGCTGCTCTACAACCTTTAAAATAGTATTCTACTTTGTATTGATTTTTTTTTTGTACCAAAGCGTGTCAACCTCACTACAAACCTTCCTCCAACTTGAAAAATACTCATTAACCATTACTCTGTTTCCTATGACTCGGCCAATTTTATTTCCAAGTTCTAGTATCCCTTTTATTCTATGATCTATCACTTTCCTACAAGTCTGTTGTGTGGCACTGAGTCAAGCCCCTTTTGAAAGTTGATGCACACATCAGCCTTGCCCTCATCAAGCTTCTCTGCTATCTCTCTTTTTTTGAAAATACATTCTAAGTTATTTAGACATGATTTTCCCTTAACAAATCTATGCTTACTCTGCCAAATTAACCCACATTTTTCCACGTAACTATTAATTCTATCCTGAATAAATATTTCTAGACTTTTCCTACCACCAAAGTTAAACCAACTGGTCTGTAATTGCTGGGCCTATCTTTACAACACTTTTTGAACAAGAGCGTGTTCCCAGACCTCTCTCCACCCCTAAATCTAGGAGAGATTGAAAGATTATTGCCAGTGCTTCCGCAGTTTTCACTCTCACTTCTGTCAATATTTCATTACTGACAGCTGTCCCAAAACCTTGACTTCATTAATTTTAAACCTTTCCAGTGATTGGTTTCCTTCTCTCACACCAAGGCCTAGGCAGCACTGCCTCCTAGATTAAGGCAGATGGAAAATATTAATTGAACACCTTTTGAGACTACTTGTCTCCATGTTTAATTCCACCTTTTTGGTCCCGAATCCATACTACTCCTGAATTGCCTACTCCTACTCCCAGATCTTATATACTTTTACTACTATTGCTAGTCTTTTCTAAACACCTTGTAACCAGGAATATTTAACACCCAAACATTCCCTTCCTTGAGTCAGGTCTCTATAATTGTCACAGCATCATGATTCCACTAGGCAATCTGTACCCGTCATCTTAACTATACTCCATGCATTCACATACAGCAAACTTTGTTTTCAGCAGCACCTTAAAAACTGGCGCTCTCGACTTAAACCAGAAACAATTATATGCCTCAAAAAACTACAAAGTTTACTGCATTATTCTGTCTCATTATTATAGTTTTTAAAATTTGTTTACTTCAATGTAAATATATGTGTTCAATTGAATGATCACGTGAAATATCAACGTCTGTTTCTATTTTGAGTCAATTTCTCCTCCTATCCTGTGATCTACTGCAATGTCAGAGTAGTCAGTTGAGGGTACAAGTGAGAAGGCTGTTGCCTGGTGAGTTTTTCTTAAGGCAAAGTTGCCTTATTGTTTGAGTGATTTATGCTGTAAATAAATATGATAGTAACGTGTACTCCCTGCATCACATTTCTATTACTTAGTGTGTGTTTTTACATCGATTATGTGGATCCCTTGATTATCCAGAATATTTGATCAACCGGCACACTGCTGGTCCCATGGGTGCCAGTTAATAAAAAGTTTGCATATGCATTATAGACTTTATACTTTGTTACTGTCTTCTTTGACTCATCATATTAGCTCACTATTCTCTGTTCTAGTGCTGTCCACCTCCCAACATTTTTATGCATTTTGATATTACTTTCTAATACACTCTCTCCTGGTTCCTGCACCCCTGCTGAGTTAGTTTAAGCCCCAAAAAGTACTAGCAATACATCCTGCCAAGAACTCAATCCCAGATGCAACCTGAAAGTCAAAATCGCCATAAACGCAGAGGACAATAGGCTACCATGCCTCTAGGGCAAGATGCAAAGTTGAGAAGGTGGGGCTTCAGCACAGTCAGTATGGTAATTGTACATGTAATGTTGCTGTCACTCTGCATTGCAAACCAGCTGTCCAGCTAACTGAATTAATTACAATGAGAACCGTAATGACCACCATTAGATTAAGTTGTTTTTAAATTTCAGTTTTTAAAATTTGAATTCAAATTTCAGCACATGCTGTGGATGGGATGTGAACACATGTACTCGGACATTGGTTCTGGACTGTTAATCCAATGACATTATTGTTGTGCTACCATCCCCGTCTAAGCTTCAGCTTTTCTTTTCTTAACTATTTATAAACCATACTGATTAAAAGATTCTTAAGAAAATATGACTTCATTACAGTGCACTCTACTTTTTAATTGAAGTATTTTTAACTCGTGCTGTCTTGATCATTTTCAACATTTTCTGAATTTGATTGCAGATGTTATGAGTTTGGGGGGTTAATTGAAAAAAATAAAATTTCCTTTTACATTGTAGCAAAATTAAATAGTTTTTAACTAACATACTGTTGGCGATTGGACTGCTTGCTGGGTAGTTATTATCTGTGCATCGATACAACAAAAACTTTTTGGTAAGGATTTGACTATAAAAGGTTTTCTGACTTTTAAATTTGAAAATCTGTAGATATTTGTACAAAGCTAATTTTAAAAAAATCTTTCAACAGAAAAACATTAAAAGTTGACATTAATTAACCTATGCACTTAAACCATAATCTACATTTTAAACTATTTTGAATGATTTTAACTTATTGTGGATGTGTGCCTATTAAAATGGCGACCTGCGATTGCCAGTCTGTCCCCTTGAGGATTCAGAATTTATGATGTTTGCCTTCATTCAGAGAATGAAGGCACATTTCCTGACCACTTTCTCTGAAGCAATTCCTGAAGAAAACCAATCAACCATGTTACTTTCTTGGTAATAGAAAAAAACTCTAAGAGATACAAATTGTTCGCCTAATAATTTAACATGAGGACCCTTGAATACTCATTAATGGTGTATATTTATTCTGTTAGATTGTGAAATTGACAATTAATACTTTTCAGTTAATAAATATACATTATATTTCAAAGAACCAGCATCTCCTCTTGCCATTTAAATATGCTTTTTATTTCTATTAAAATAAGCATAATGTTTGTTTGCAGAGCGATGATTTCATGACAGTTTTGAAATCTTTGGTATGCATATTGAAAGGGAAACTGCATGCATTTAGAAATGGCAACATAAGAACATCGGAAGGTAAAAATAAGTGCTGGAGTAGGCTGTCAGGCCTGCTCCACCATTCAGTATGGTCATGCCTGATCTCTTCGTGGACTCCGCTCCACTCGCCCACCCGCTCACCATAACCCTTAATTCCTTCACTGTTTAAAAATCCATCTGTCTTTGCTTTCAAAAAATTCAACAAGATGACCTCAACTGCTTCACTGGGCAGGGAATTCCAGAGATTCAGAAACCTTTGGGAAAAAATGTTCCTCCTCAACTCAGCCCGAAATCTGCTCCCCCTTATTTTGAAGCTGTGCCTCATAGTTCTAGTTTCATCCGCCATGGGAAACATCCTCTCTACTTCTATCTTATCTATTCCCTTCATAATTTTATGTTTCTATAAGATCTACCCTAAAATCTTCTAAATTCCAATGAGTATAGTCTCAGTCTACTCAATCTCTTCTCATAAGCCAACCTCTCAACTCTGGAGTAAACCTCCTGTGCACCCCCTCCAGTGCTGGTACATCATTTGTCAAGTAAGAAGACCAAAACTGTGTACACTAGTTTTTTTTCTGAAGAAGGGTCTAGGCCCGAAACGTCAGCCTTCCTGCTCCTCTGATGCTGCTTGGCCTGCTGTGTTCATCCAGCTCTACACCTTGTTATCTCAGATTCTCTAGCATCTGCAGTTCCTACTATCTCTGTGTACACAGTATTCCAGGTATGGCCTTACCAGAATTGTATACAGTTGCACCATAACATCTCTTTTTAAATTCAATCTCTATCAATAGAGGACAATATTTCATTTTATGCTTCATGCAAGACTTGGAAATATTAAGTTTTTTTTATAATTAGCATTTCATAAATTGGGAAATTCTTGTTTACATTTTCATATCACAATTTCATACATGCTACGTGAACCTAAGTTTAGATCTTCATTTGAAATCCCTGCAAATGTAGCTGATTCCATTTGAGGAATTAAAGAAAGAGCTGGAGGCTCTTGTATATCGTATAGTGTCTTTAGCCTAAGGAAATAGTTCATGAGAGGTGTGAATTCTTTATTTAAATAAAAACCTGCCAACTACAAGCTTGTTTGACCCAGTGCCAAGTCTCACCTTGCATTTAGGCAAGAAAATATCAAATAACGTACAACAATTGACAGCCTATGGATGAGTCTTCCTTCCACTTTTTGAATTCTGCCTTTGTATTCTAAATTGATTTAAAGCCAATTCGCAAGGCTTTGAAACTCAAGCATGGTGATTTAAGTTGAAAAAGTGACTTTGTACCACAGAGTGAGAAGACTTGAGACTCGTACGAACACGCACAATATCCACTTTCCGTCCTCATCAAGGATGCATAGATGAATCAATTTTTAGTTTTACACCTACCCTATGGATACATTACATTTGAATTAGGCACCCACTAAGCTTTTGTGTGAAATCATTTTAATCAATGTGTTACTCAGATGCTCTTTCCATACAATCGCTGTTGGAGAAAATAGTTTTGGGCACACCTTGCCTGTAACAACAAAGTAGTTTGATTGAACCATCCTCCATGATTACATTTCTGCACAACCACACAGCTTGCCTCTTAGACCTGCTCTGAAGTTTCTGGCAGAATTTATTTGCTGCAAAGTTGTTAGGCCATCAAAAGACATGAGGCATTACAAGTTGTGTCCAATGATAGAAGACACATTGCTACACTCCATTCATTCAAACCCTTGCGAATTGGCATTAAATCAATTTAGAATACAAAGCCAGAATTCAAAAAGTGGAAGGAAGACTTATCTGTAGCCTGTCAGTTGTTGTACATTATTTGATATTTTCTTGCCTAATTGCAAGGTGAGATTAGGCATTGGGTTCAAATAAGCTTGGAGTTGACAGTTTTTGTTTAAATAAAGAATTCAAACCTCTGATGAAGTATTTCCTTAGGTTGGGGGATGGGTGGGAAGATTATTTGAAATTGGAGAACTCAATGTTGATTCCTCTGGGCTGTGTGGTGCCCAAGCGGAAGACAAGGTGTCATTCTTCAAATTTGCTTTCTGCCTGGCTGTTATGGGCCAGGCAGCCTAACCACCTGGTCACCACTCATTCCAACCCCCTCCGACTTGTCTGTCCTCAGCCTCCTTCAGTGTCGCAGCGACTTGGAATGCAAATTTGAAGAACACCTTGTCTTCCGCCTGGGCATCCTTCAGTCCAGACGACACAACATTTTGAGTTCGCCAATTTTAAATAACCTTCCCACTCATCCCTGGCTCCCTTTCCTGCGCCCTCCACCTCCATTCCATTCCACTTTCTGACCCTCTCTTCCAGCCACCAACCGGATTCAACCCTCCCATTGACCAACCAGGTCATACCTACTACCAATGTCCACTTATTACCATCATTCTGCTACCTGCCCTCGCCTCTTTTTATCTGCAGCTCCCCCAACCCCACATTCAGTCTTATAGGGTAATACCTGTGTTCTTCCAGCCTCCTGTTTTTCTACCTTTGTGTAGTTGACCTTTTCATCCTGGAGGATAAACCTCTGACTTGCCATTCTATCTATCTGTCGCATAATTTTGTAAACCTCTATCAGGTTGCCCCTCAGCCTCTGTCTTCCCAGTGAAAATGATCCAAATTTGTCCAACCTCTCCACATAACCACATAACCAAAACCTTCCAGACCAGGCAACATGATGATCAACTTTCTCTCTGCACCCTCTCCAACGCATCTCTGTCCTTCTGGTCATGTGGCAACCAGAACTGCGCGCAATATTCCAAATGAGGCTTAAGTAAAGTTTTGTACAGCTGTAACATAACTTGCCAACTTTTATATTTGACGCGCTGGCCAATGAAGACAAATGTGCTGTATTACCTTCTTGACCAACTGATGCACCTATGTTGGTACTTTCAGGGATCTGTGGACTGGTACGTCCCTCTGTATATCAGTGCTCTTAAGGGTTCTCCATTTATTGTATAATTCACACTTGAATTCAGTCTACCAAATTGCATCACCTCGTATTTGTCCAGGTTAAACTCCATCTGCCATTTCTCTGCCCAAATCTGCCGTCTGTCTATATCCCGCTGTATTCTTTGATAGTCCTCCTCAATATCTGCAACTCTGCCAACTTTGTCATCCACAAACTTACTAGTCATTTTCCTCCAGATCATTTATTTATACATACTACAAACAAAGGTCCCAGCGCTGATGCTGGTGGAACACCACTAGTTACTGATCTCCACGCCAGAAAGCGCCTTGCCACTGCTACTCTGTGTCTTCTATGACCAAAAAAGTTTTGCATCCATCTCGCCAGCTCACCCCAGATCCCATGAGACTCTACCCTCTGTATCAGCCTGCCATGAGGTACCTTATCAAAAACCTTAAAGTCCATGTCGACAACATCTGCTGACCTTCCCTCAATCATTCTTGCCACCTCCTCAAAAAAAACCGCAAATATTGACCTTCCCTGCACAAACCCATGCTGCCTACTGCTAACAAGTCCATTTGCTTCCAAATATGAATAAATCCTATCTTTCATTATCTTCTCTAACAGCTTCCCCACCACTGACGTCAGGCTCACTGGCCTGTAATTACCTGGATTTATCTCTGCTTCCCTTCTTAAAACAAAGGAACAACGCTGGCAATTCTCCAGTCCTCTGGAACCTCGCCTGAGCCCAAAGAAGATGCCATGAAACTGTTAAGGCCCCAGCTAGTTCCACCCCTTGCTACTCAGTATCCCAGGAAAGATCCTGTCTGGCCTGGGGACTTGTCTACCTTACCCAACCCTTCCTCCTTCAAGATGTTGACATGTCTGAAAGTATTCACACACCTTCCCCTAACCTCAACATATCCGTCACGTCCCTCTCTTTAGTGAGTAGCGATGTTAAATACTCATTAAGGATCTCGCCCATTTCCTCTGGCTCCACATTTAACATTGCTCCTTTATCCTTGAGTGGGCCTACTCTTTCCTTAGCTACCCTTTTGCTCCTAATATATGTGTAAAATGCCTTGGGATTCTCCTTAACCCTGCTGGTCAAGGATATTTCATAACCTTTTAGCCTTCCTAACTCCAGGTTTGAGCTCCGTCCTACTTTCTCGATATTCTTCAACGACTTCATCTGTTTTTAGTTACCTACACCTTCGGTATGCTGCTGTTTTGTTTTGTTTGCTTTTTGTTTTGACAAAGCTGATAATTTCCCCAACTCTTTAGCCAGATGTTCAATAATACTCTGTCTCTGTTCGTAGCCTGATTAGCACGTGGCATGGGGAGTAATCCTGGAATTACCACGTTAGAGGTCCTGCTTGTTAGTTTACTACCTAGTTCTCTGAATTGTTGTTAACTTCTACCTTTCACCCTCCTGTTTCAAGATAGACATCCATGATCCTGCCATCAGGGAGGTAACATACCATCCTGGAGTCTCTCTCAAGCCACAGAAGCCCCTGACTGTTGAATCTCCAATTACTATTGTTCTGCAATGCTTTGTTCCTCTCCTGTGCACAGCAGGGCCAGCTGTGGTGCTACTGCGCTGGCTGCTGACCCCTGATGGGCCAACCCCTCATCAATATCCAAAACAGAATACTTGTTTGACAAGGGACAGCTACAGGGGACTCCTGCACTGACCGCCTGCCCCGTCTAGTGCTCAGCCATCTCTCTTCATGTATCTTCAGTGTGACCACTTTTCTATAACTTCTATCTATGATGCTCTCCAACTGCTGCTCAAGCAGATCCATTCATTCAGTGAGCAGCTGCTCACTGGACACACTTACTGCAAATGTAGTTATCAGGGATGCTCTTGGCATTCATGATTGACCACATCTCGCAGGTGGAACACACAACCCCACCAACTGACATGACTAACCTTCTCTAATGACTGTTAGATGACAAGCTAAAATTTAATTAGCTACTCAAAAATTACAGTTATTACTCTCTAACAAAAACTGTCTCCCCAACTTACTCACATCTGAACTCTCTGTACTAACCAAAAGGTGAACTAACTGTACTAACCCTTTAGAAAGACTGAGAGACACTTATGCTGTACTGCAGTGAGATTTCTTCACCTGTTGCACAATGTTCACTTTCCTTTTGCACTGTTTTATACCAAATTCATTGCACTGATTGTTGACTGCTTTAGTGCTGAATTCTGTCCAATCTATTTCACAGCAAATCTGACTCACTGCACACTCTTCCTGGTCTGCTTTTTGGCAATACTGACTGCTGTAAAGCAGATCGGGAGGTCTGCTGCACTCTCCCAGTCTGCTTCACTGCGATGCTGACTGCTGCACACTGCTTCCAGACATGTTAGTTGTTTGTTAGTATAGCCCATAGGTATTACTGAAAGTAGGCATAATTTGTCAAAGCCTTTCATCTTGCATTCATTAGGAGATTTGTCAGAAATACTAGATGTAGAGGGAAAACAATATTTATACTGTGAGACAAGAGTGCTGATTAGTTGACAAGTGAACTCTGGTAGAACTGTTTTTTTGGTTCAGTTCTCTGGGCAAGGCTGTGCCCAGACTTAAACTGTTTAAATTTTCTAAAGGAGGCAAAACTTGGGAGTGATCTGTCAGTCATCATATAACTGGTGCACTATCCATGGCAACACTTCTACCAATCAGAGTACACTTCGTCAACAGTGTAACTTCTGCTTTCTCTTTTCAGCTGGCATTTCTTGTGAATTGTTTGAAGAATACAAGGCAGAACATTTTGACATAATGTCTTTTATCAAATTATGTTTTTATTGCCAACATAAACAAGCAGCTGAACCTCCTCTGTGAGGTAGCACTATCTCTGGCTGTCTCCTTTTCAACATTCTTCTCTCTTTTCGTGAAATACTTTCATGTACAGTATTGAAATGCCATTTGGGATCCCAAATTCAAGTTTTGGAGTAGGACATAACCTGCTGATTAAGCTAAAATGCCACACACGAGGCCTTGATGAAAACAAAATCATTGTTTGTCAGTCCTACTGTTCCTCCCTAGTTACAGAATTTAATAAAAAGCACACTACATGCACGGTAAAGCATTAGCTTTTATGTACTTAGCTTAAAACATAGTTATTGAGGTTTTGATCGTAACTTTATAATGTAGAAGGGTGGTCTAAAGGAAAAACTAGTCAGACACCAAATAGTACAAAAGTATAAGGCTACTTGAAGAAATGCATGACAGGAGCCGTAATTTTCTGAAGTCTGTATCATGAGTTCTGTTTTTGAGGTCATGGCATGTGCACTTGTGGCACTTCTTTTTGGAAAGGAAGGTATAAGAGGAAATCGAAACACAATAAAGTTCAAACTGAATTACAGAACATTACTAAACAACCCTTGGTTTTTGTAATGAAGATGTACTAAATTCTAATAAATTGAATTATTTGAGGAAATCAAAATGTACAGATGTAGGGAATACATTAGGAGTTCTGCCAAAATTGTCACCTTTAAGAATGTAACTGTCTGTACCCCTAGATGTTTCTATCCTTCTGTGTGACATAAGTCATCTATTATTGAGGAGTTCTTGACAATGTATTTAGAAAATCATAGATATCTCCATGGTAGTTCCATAAAAGATATTTGATAAATTAGACATAACACAGTGGAGCTAGAGGAACACAGCAGGCCAGGCAGCATCAGAGGAACAGGAAAGCTGATGTTTTGGGTTGGGACCCTTCTTCAGAAATGGGGATGGGGAGAGGAGCTCAGAAATAAATAGAGACAGGAGGGTTGGGGTTGGGGAAAGTAGGTGGGTTGGTCATAAGTGAGTGCACGTAGGCAGTGGTCTGGATTGGTCAGCAAGGTGGGAGTGACGGATAGGTGTTAGGTCAAGGAGGCGGAGATGAGAGGGAGGGTTGGTCGTGGGATGAGGCCGGAGGGTAGGGAGAGCTTGAAACGGGTAAAATATGTACTCAGGCCATCGGGCTGTAGGCTCCTGAGACGGAATATGAGGTGCTGCTCCTCCTTGGGAGCCTACATCCTGATGACCTGAATGTGGATTTTACCAGTTTCAAAATCTCCCCACCCCCCGGCCTCACCCCATGACCAACCGTCCCTGTCATCCCCGCCTCCTTGACCTGACGCAACCTGTCCATCGTCTCTCCTACCTATCCGCCTTTTCCACCTCCCTGACCAATCCCAGCTACTGCCTACATGCACTCATCTATCACCATCCCACCTACCTTCCCCAGCCTCACCCCTCCTCTCTCTATTTATTTCTGAGCTCCCTTCCCCATCCCATTTCTGAAGAAGGGTCCCAACCCGAAACGTCAGCATGAATGCATCAAATGATGTAACAGACTTGAGGGGCTGAATCGTCTAGTCCTGCTCCTGGTGATAATATTCTTGTGTTCTGATTTCCAAAAGCATTTGATGACTTGCCACACGAAACATTGTAACTTACAACCAATACATTATTTTTCGTTGCATTGACCTCTAAGGTCATGCGCTGCTGTGGCTTTGTTTTGAAACTGGACGTGAGTTCGTTGGCATGATGATCAGCATGCACTGAACCTTGGAGGAACTCCAGCGGCTGCACAGGTTAGAGGAAACACTTTACAGTAGACAGTTACGAAAGGGAATGGTCATGTTATCAGGGATTGATGTACAAGAATAAGAAGTCTTGCTGCAATTGTATAGTGCTTTGGTGAGATCACACTGGAGTACTGTGCACATTTCTGGTAGTACAAGTTCTCTAGATTTGGATCCTTTGAAAGGCTGCCCTGTTATCAGATGCTGGGTAAATTTGTGTTAAACCTGCTGGAGTTTAAAAAGTAAGGGATTATCACATCGAAACATTCAGGGTTCTTAAGGTGCTTGATACTGTAGTTGTTTCCCTTGGCAGGGAGTGAGATGATGAATATCGTCACTCAGAGCACTGTTAACGATTTGAATTGTCTACTCGAGAGTGTGTGTGTGGATGTTCTGTTAAGTATATTTAAGGCCGAGATACATTTTTGGTATTTGAGAATAAAGGGCTATGGGCAGTATGGTCTACTCCTGCTTCTATTTCTTTGGTTTTTAAAACAGGAATGAGAGGCTGCAGTTTTGAACAAAGCCTTTGAAAAATATTTTTGCTTTCTTTCAGAACATAGAAAGTTAGAGGATGATCTGTAGAAGTATTCAAAATTATAAGAATGTTGGAGGGGAGAAAAGAACCAGAATAGGTCTCATGAGTCTGTTCTGCCACTTAGTAAGATCATAGTTGATTTGGTTGTGGCTTTGACTCCCAACTTCCTGCCTGTTGACTCCATTGTAGATCAAAAATCTGTCTAATGTGAAATAATGCAATAATGGATAACTGACGCAAGATTGCTTTCACCAGTGAGAAGAGGTGGAGGTTAATACACATTAGCTCAATAAAACATGGAATGCTTTGCAATTTCAAATGGTGTTAAATAATATGATATGATTGCATTTTATGGTGAGAAAATGTGGTATTTATGTGATGACAGGAGGGAGACGGGCATGGAGAAAGGAGTGAACAGAACATGTGGACAGTCTCCATGTATTCTGTTCACCTCCCCCACTTTCCCTCCGAAAAGTCGTCAGCATAGTTAGCACCATTTCCCAACTACTTTCAATTCTGATGAAGTGTCAGTGGACTCAAAATCTTCACACTCTACAGACAACCATGAGACCATAAGAAATAGGAACAGGAGTAGGTCATTCAGCTCCTCAAGCCGCCTTGGCCATTCAGTAGGATTGTGGCTGATCCGACATTCCTCACGTCCGCTTTCTTGCCTTCTCGCTATAATCCTTGATTTCCCCTACTGACCAAGAATCAATTTATCTCGGCCTTAAATATATACAAGGATTCTGCCCGCACAGCTCTCTGTGACAAGGAGTTCCAAAGATATTCTGTCCTCAGAAGAAACTCTTCCTCATCTCAGTTTTAAATTGGTACCCCTTAATTCTGAGATTATGCCCTATGGTTGTAGACTGTCCCATGAGGGAAAACGTCCTCTCCATATTTACCTGTCAAGCCCCTTAAGATTCCTATATGCTCCAGTGGAATTTTGAAGAATGAGAGGTTACCTCAATGAGTAGAGTCCCAACCTGTTTAACCTTTGCTCATAAAACAGTCCTTCCATACCAGGGATCATGCTAGTGAACCTTCTTTGATTTGATTTATTATTGTCACATGTACTGAAGTACAGTTGATTCTGATATAACGCATGTTTCTTCAACACAAATGGGTTTTAATGTGGTTGAAGAATTATAGAACTTTATTTGTAGAACGTGAACTTTCTCTACCTGTATTGGCTATAACATAATTCCATCCCCATCACTTTAAATGTTGCCGTTATTGCATGATTTTCTTATAATGTGAGATTGCATGAGAACGGAACTATTGTGTTATGTCAGAACCAACTGTACAGTGGAAAGTATTGTTTTGCATGTTAATCAGATAAATCATAACTTACGTAAGTACAGCAGAGTAATGGAACAGAATGCAGAAAATATTGCTACAGAGAAAGTGTAGAGAAAGATCAACTAATATGAGAAGTCCATTCATAAGCCTGATAAGAGGGGAAGAAGCCGTTGTTGAATCTGTTGGTACATTTTTTTCAAACTTTTGTATCTTCTGTACAATGGAAGAGTGTCAAAGAGCTAATAACTGGGATGGGAGGAGTCCTTGACTACATTGGCTGCTTTCCCAAGGCAGAGGGAAGTGTAGACTGAGTCAGTGGAAGCATGGCTAGTGTTTGTAATGATCTGGGTTGTGTTCACAATTATCTGTAATAATTTTCTTGCAGTCTTAGGCAGATCAGTTGCAATACCAAGCTGTGATGCATCCGGATTGGATGCTTTCTATGGTGAATCTATAAAAATTGGTAAAAGTCATTGTGGATATACAAATTTCCTTAGTCTTCTGAGGAAGCAGAGGCATTGGTGTGCTTTCTTGAGTATAGTGTTGACATGGATGGACCAGGATAGATGGTTGGTGATATTTCCTCCTAGGAACTTGAAGTTCTTGATCACCACCTGCATCTCCACACCGTTGATACAGACAAAGGCATGTTCTCGACTTCAGGAAGTGAAGTGAATTATCGGCTCCTTTATTTATTGCTGACATTAAGGGATTATTGTTGTCTTAATCCCATGCCACTAAGCTGCCCATTTCTTTCCTATGCAGTGTTTCGTCATTGTCTGAGATCTGACTGACTACAATGGTATTATCAGCAAATTTGTAGATGGAGTTAGAGCTGAATTTGGCCAATGGTCATGAGTGTATGAAGAGCGTGGTAAGGGGCTGAGTACGCAGCCTTGTGGGGAACGGGTGTTGAGGATTATTATAGAGGAGGATGTGTTGGTGATCCTTACTGATTGTGGACTGTGGGTCCAGAAGTCGAGGAACCAGTTGCAGATGAGAGGGCAGAGTCCTAGGTCTCGGAGTTTGGAAATAAGTTTGATTGGAATTATGGTGTTGAAGACGGAGCTAAAGTCAATAAATAGGAGTCTGAGGTAGATGTCCTTGCTATCCAGCTGTTCCAGGGATCAATGTAGCACCAGGAAGATGACATCTGCCATGGAACAATTGTGCCAGTAGGTGAACTGTACTGGAGCAGCGTAGTCTGTGAGGCTGGAATTGATGTATGCCATTACTAACCTCTCTCAGCATTTCATAATGATGGATGTCAGAGCCACTGCGTGGTAGTCATTAAGGCATGTTGCATGATTTTTTTCTATGGCACTGGAATGATAGTGGTCTTCTTGAAGCAGGTAGAAACTTGCATCATGGAGAGGTTAAAGATGTTTGCAAATACTCCTACCAGCTGGTCCTGAGCGCATGGCCAGGGACTCCATTCGGGCTAGTCGATTTCTGTGGATTCACTCTCAAGGCCGATCTGACATTGGCGGCACTAACTGGGTACAGGTGCACCGGAGGCTGTCACTGATCTTCTGATCAAAATGAGCACAGAATGCATTGAGCTTATTAGGAAGGGATATTTTATTGTCAGCAATTGTACGTGACTTCATTTTGTGGCCTGTTATATTGTGTAAGCCTTGCCACCGTTGACGTATGTTCATGTGGTTAGTCTGGAACTCTAGCTTAGTCTGGTGTTGTCTCTTGGCATCCCTGATAGCTTTGCGAATGCCATACCGACCAGTTCTCTGAACTGCCTGAATTAAGTCCTATCATTTTCTTAAAGAAGGGGATCAAAACTGCTGTCAGTACTCCAAATGTGGTCTCACCAGCATCTTTTACAGTTGCAGTAAGACTTCCCTAGTCTTACACTCCAACCATCTCGAACTAAGGGCCAACATTCCATTAGCCTTCCTGATCATCTGTTCTACCTGTATGCTAGCTTTCTGTGTTTCCTACACAAGTGCTTCCAAGTCCATTCTTTTGTTATCCTTCCAAAATGAAAAACTTTTCTTTGTTCCATATTATACTTTATTTGCCAACTTTTTGCCCACTTATGTAATCTATTAATATCCCTCTGTAAACTGTTTTTATCTCTCTAGCAACTTGCGTTTTTACCTATTTTTGTGTCATCTTCAAGGGTGACTATATTACATTTGTTTGCTTCCCTCCTGCAAGTTGTGCTGCCAAACCTACGGAGTTTCTCAAGAAGTTCGTTTTTGTTTCATATTTTGTAGTCTTTTTATATTGCAGATTATAGCTCCAAACCCATTTTCGTTGTATCACAGAGCTAGGATTTTGGCACTGAACATAAATCGTTTTTGCATTTCTGTGTGTAACCTAGTTAATATGGTCATTTTTTTGTTTTCATTCATTTTTAGGTTCTCCTACACCAAAGACTATTTGCTGTGTTATTCCCTAATCTAAATCTTTTTATCTAACTATTTTGTAATGACCTGGCAGAGAAGTACTCGAGAGTAATTGATGTTGGCCTGCTTTTGTAGCCTTTGTTTTAAAAAGTGTGTGTAGGCACAGCAACTGTCACAAAAACAGTGCTTTAAACAGCAATAACTTGCACTTACAATAGTCATTAAAGACATCATCAGAATGTAAGCCAGACAACGCTGTGCCAAAATAAAATTATGAACAATAATGAAAAGTTTGATGGATTTTAAGAACAGTCTTAAAGGGAGATCGAAGGATTCAGTGAGGCAATTCCAGGTTGTAGACCAGGATGGCTAAAGGCACTGAGCTTAATAGTGGCACAGAGAGGAGAAGATGCACAAGAGGTTGAAGTCAGAATAGCAGAGAGCAATTGGTTAGGTTTTAGGATTGGTTGTGGTTCGTGGTAAGGAGAAGGTGAGGTCATGAAGGGCGTTAAATATGACAATTAGAATGAAGAGAAACCGCAATAGAATGAGCAAAAATGTAGAAAATGGAATTCAATGCCAGTAAGTGTGAAGTGGTGTATTTTAGTTTAAAAGATAAAAGTAACAATTGTACTGTAAATGGGAGAAGGTCTGGTAATGTAGAACGGTTAGATTTAGGGATTCAGATTCACACAGCATGAAAAAGAAACATCTTGTGTGCTAAAAACCTAATCGACTGCTTAGTTTTGTAGGAAGGGCTACACATCATAATGAATGTGAATTTGTATATAAATCTGACTGAACAGGTGCAGTGCAGTCAAAAAACAAATCTTAGATGCTATTTGTACTGCAGTTGATGGCAGAAAGATTTTATTTTCAAAAAGAGCTTGTTTTCAGTTCACTACATGTGAGCAGATCCATTATTGCAGAACCACAATAAATATTTCGACGCTGTTTTGAGGATTAGTATTTCATTTTGTTATACATGCAGCTTAGTGTAGTCAGTCACCAGTGCTTCAGTTCAAGTAACCTGATCTCTCAAGTTCATGTGACCTGATAGGTGTATAATGCAATCATGTCTGAATAAACTGAATACTTCTGTTTGGTTAGCTGTGCTATATGGGGATGGATTGAAGATCTTCCTGGAACATCTTTATGGGTAACCTGAGCACTAAATTCAATCCAATTTAGTTTTGAACTCCATGGTTAACAATCTCGATCTCTGAACTGAGACATCAGATTGAACTGGTTTTTAGATAATTAATGCTTTTGAAATAAAGGAAAAACAGAGAAAGTATTATTGCAAAATGTTCTAATTTACTACTGATTTGAAAGTTTTGCTTTAATTTTGGTATAGATTGTCAAATGGAATAAGTGACATTTTATTTTAGAAACTTCTGTATTTAAAATATGAGCATGTATACTGCCTTTCATCAGCCTCAGCCCTTACTTGCCACCATCAAAGACTGAATCAGAGTATTTCAACCCTAATTTCTATTTGATGGTGAGCTGGGATTCTGACCCCTACATCTTCTCTGTTACCAAGACTGCCTATATCTACTTCTGTAATACTGCCTGTCTTTGGAATGGCCCCAGCCCACGTATTGCTGAAACTCTTATCTGTGTTTCTTTTAGTTCTTAACTTGGCTATTTCATTGCTGACCTGCCACATAAGCACCCTTTGTACACTTCAGTTAACTCTAAGTTGTGTGGCCCATATCCTAACTCGCCAAGTTACCATCACCCATCATACCATGCACTTGTTATATGTATTGTCTTCTAGTCTGACAGTGCCTCACTTCTTTTAATATTAATATTGTATAGCACCTCTCATCTCTGCAATCTCCTTTCAGATCTATCACCTTCCTTGATCTTTGTGTTATTCCGATTCTGGTCTTTTCGTCATTGCTGATTTATAGGTTTCCACCACTGGCAGCTTTAGGCAGAGAGTGGGGATAAAGGGATCTTTTTCAGGATGGCAGCCGGTGAGTAGTGGAGTTCTTCAGGGGTCAGTGTTAGGACCATAACTATTCATGTTATACATTTAAACATCTTGATGAAGGAACTGAGAGCTTTGGTGCTAGGTTTGCAGATGATACAAAGATAGATGGAGGAACAGGTAGCTTTAAAGAGGTAGGGAGGCTGCAGAAGGACTTGGAAAGGCTAGGCGAGTAGGTAAAAAGTGTCAGATGGAATATAATGTTGGAAAGTGTGATGTCATATACTTCTATTTTTTGTACCAAAGTGTATTTTCTAAATGGAGACAGGCTTTTGAAATCTGAGGCAAAAGAGGCTTAGAAGTCCCAGTTTAGATTCTTTTAAAATTAACATGCAGGTTCGGTTGGCAGTTGGAAAGGTAAGTGCAATGTTAGCATTCATTTCAGGAGGGCGAGAATACAAAAGCAGGGCTGTATGATGGATCTCTGGTCAGACCGCATTTGGAATATTCTGAGCAATTTTGGGCCCTGTATCTAAGGAAAGCATATCTTACCTTTGGAGGGGATGCAGAAGAGATTTACAAGTCTGTTCCCAGGCTTGTCATATAAGAAGCAGTTGAGGATGTCTGTACTTGAAGTTTAGAAGGATGAGGAGGCAATCTCGTTGCAAGTTACAGAATACTGAGAGGCCTGAATAGAGTGGATGTGGAGAAGATGATTCCACTAGTAGGAGAGACTAGGACCTGAGGGCACAGCTTCAGACGACGGGGATGACCCTTTGCTACCGGGATGAGGAGGAATTTCTTCAGCAAGAGGGTGGTGAATATGTGGAACTCCCTGCTGCACAAGGCTATGTCATTAAATGTATGTAAGACTGAGATAGATAGGTTCTTCGTTAATAAGGGGACCAAAGGATACTGGGAGGAAGCAAGAGAATTGGACAAGAAACAGACCAGCTGTAGTTGAATGATGGAGTAGATACAATGGGCTAAATGGCCTAATTCTGCACCTATAACTTATGGCCTTATGTATCATCAGCTGACAAGCCCTCGGCACATTTTCTCTTCACTTCTCTTTCCTCCTTTAAGATGCACCTTTAAAATCTGGCTGTTCAGCCAAGTTTATGGCCACCTGTCATAATATTGCTTTTACACTGCTCGGCATCAAATTTTAATTGATAACTTTTACTGCATTGTAGACATGCAAGTTGTTGCCAAGTAGGCACCACTCTTGCTTTATCTTGGATAAATCAGTTTGAACTTCCATCAGCAGGGGCGCACTCTTGATTTACCTCACTAATATATGTTGGCTAGCATTTCAGCCTCCCATGAAAATAGTAACCAAAACAATGTAGACTTACTAATGAAAAAATAGTCTACATTTCAAGTTTTCGCAATATATTTTCCTCCAATGATTCTGTTCAATATTGTATATTTTATCAGCAAGTTGTTGCCACTTATCAGAAGAAAGGGCTGCTGGTCCTTTGAAAATGCTGCAGTATTTTTTACAAGGTTACTATTAGCCCTAGCAACCAAATGTTTAAGTGATAAATCCTAAATTTTGAGCCATTAATGATTGTCCTGTAATAACAATATTGTTCCAACAGGTGTAATGACCTAATTCCTTTTCTTTTAACTTGCAGTCTATGTTATCTGTAAACAAGGAAATGATTCCCAGAAGGCTGTTAAAATCCTGCAAGAGATACTTGACAATGAGCTCTCCCCATTATCGGTGAAGGATATTCAGGGTGGCCTAATGGCTTGGGCCTGTAAGATTGATCCAACTTTCCCACAGTATTGATTGCTGGAAACGGGGAAGGGAAGGCAATCAGTTAACACATTTCTAAAAAAAAATTACAATGTGTTTATTATTCAGTGCACTGTTAATTGTCAATAGATACAAGTGGAAAATCATTTTTAACATTCCACAGATTTATTCCGTTTGAAGTGCTTTTCAGTTAAGGAAAGATAATGTATGTGCTATTTTCTGTATTGGATGTATTTAACTGATTTAGTAAGGACACCAGCAATTTAGTAACTCTGTACAAGTGTACAGAAAATCTCTCGGGTTGGGGTTGATTCACTTTATTAAGTATCTTGTGTTACAGGCCAAATACTGTGCTGCTGAATTACTAATTTTGAAATATTGAGAGAATATCAAAATTAACGTTTAAATAGTAATTGATGAGTAAGCCACAGATGAAGCCGATGACACATGCAGAAATACTGACAATAGATGTTTGCTTTAATTTGCTACCACATAGGCTTTTGGGTATTTTAATAATTATGACATTGGTGCAAGTCTGGCAGTTCTGATACTATGGAAGTTAATGTAGCAATTCATATTTTTAACAATGGACTGGGTTTTTTTAAACTATATATTCATTTGTGTATATAACGCAAGTGCTGCCCTTAGGTTTGCCACAACAATATTAAATATTACATGGATTCCATTAACATACATAATAACATAACATCTGTGATATAATTTTGTCTCGTATGGGAAACCTATGTTTCAAGGATGTCAACCAGACCAGCTATAGAGTCATCGAGCTGTGCAGCATGGAAACAGGCCCTTCGGTCCAACTCGAACATGCCAACCAGATATTCTGAATTAATCCAGTCCTATTTGCCAGCATTCGGCCCATATCCCTGTAAATCCTTCCTATGCATACATCTATCCAGATGCCTTTCAAATGCTGTAATTGTACCAGCCTCCCCCATTTCCTCTGGCATTCCATACACATACCACCCACTGTGTGAAAAAAGTTGTCTCTTAGGTCCCTTTTAAAATCTTCCCCTCTCACCTTAAACCTATGCCCTCTAGTTTTAGACTCCCCCACCCTGAGGAAAAGACCTTGACTATTCACCCTGTCCATGACCCTCATCATTTTATAAACTTCTATAAGGTCACCCTCCGCTTCCGACACTCCTTTAAAAAAAAAGCCCTAGCCTATTCAGCCTTTTTAAGTGCACATTTTTTATAAATTTGCATGAAGAGTATGGAGTTTTATCTTCAGCATTACAGTGGCAATATCAGTTCCTGAACATTTTCAACTTTGTGGTGCAGGATGGATTGTTTGGAAGACATAGTGAATATTTCAAGATCGAAATTTGGTGCTTCCTAGGAAATGATTTCATTTTTAAAGCTGACTGTGGCACTCTTGATTCTGTTACTTCTAAGTAAGACTTCTGCAAACCAATTAGGAAATAGCAATTCTTGTTGCAGTTCTTGCATGAGATTTATTCAATAAATGTACCTCATTTAATTAAATGTGAACTTATTAGGTCTGTTTATTGTAAACAATGAATCACAACCTATCCTCTGTAACATAGATGACATCATTATATGTGAAGTAAAATATCTATTTGTATGATAGTATTGTAAAAACATATGACCCATGCCAGTTTTTTTTTAACGTGCTGACACCTTTTAACTAATCAAATTTGGGAGTTTTGGCATTCTAAAAGTTGACATTGTAGACTTAGTGGATAGGAAAAATCGAGCAAAGTCAATCTTTCCAGTATCTGCCTTGTTTTTAACCATTGCTTTCTAAGGGAGAATATACACCAATCCTTCAGAATAATCACCAAGATTGAAAATAAATCTCAGGTCTAGTGCTTAACATATTCCTTGTAGTTTTTTTCAAGTGCTTCTTTATCTTGAGTCATTTAATATGTACAAAGCTCTAATGAGAAAATAATTCTGTGAACCTTATAATTATAGTTTTTATTGTAAGAAAACACTGTATAGTGAACAGGATATGCTTTAATAAAAGGCGATTTGAAATTTTTTATGGTCTGTTGTGGATTACAGAATTGTATACAGACACTTCGCTTGCTTAGTAGTTTCCTCCTCCATTTGCACTGCTCCTTGCTGTCTGACATACAAATTCTATTTGTAACCAAGTTGCAGTAAAGAATTGATGTTTTGACCTGCAGTTTAAAAAAATCTTTCCATATGTTGGAAGATTAAAAATTGCAGAGTAAAATTACAGAATCAACAGGTAATAAGTGTTGATGTTATTGAAGCCAGAACTTAGTTGAAGATTTTCATTTGTTCAATTTTACTGAATCCATTTCATGAATTAATATTTATTCAGCTGACTTACTAATGTAAATCTGCCTGACCAGTAACTTTTAAAAAGAATTTCAAATTTAATTATTAACTGAAAGAATTATGCCACAAAATTTAATGTTTTAAACATATTTTACAGCATTAGTTAAAACGAGGCAACTGATATTAACCTAATGTTCTATTTTATAAACACTGACACTTTAAGCCTGAACATCTCAATAGAACATTCTCCGTTCTACTTTTATTTCCACCCGAATTTCCATGTAGCATCTCTTTTAACTTCTGGGACCAAGTGCAACTAATTGTACCAATTTCCAGGAATTTACACATTGATTCTCCTCCATGTTCCCACTATTCCCAAGAAATATTGCATGAGGTCTTTCCAATAGCATCTATCTAAGAATCCTTCAACACCTCATGATTGTGGATAACTCAGATCAGACACAGGCCTGGCTACATTCTTGCTCAGTGACTGCAAATCAGAAATACCACTGGTTCCTGATGGCCCTCTTCCCAATCCATAACTCCTGGCAAATTCTCTGTTTGTCTTCTCCAAACCTGTTCTGTGCCTTAATTTAAAATTCTGCAAGAAAACCAGGTAAAACACCAAAACAAAACCTCCCTACAGTCTATTCCTACATTTAAAAATGCTTGCCACATTCTAGGGAGAGATTTGAACTAATCCCCAGATCCATACATCTCATTGTTTTAAGGACCCACACTTGGGTCCACTGAGGCAACTGGAGGTGTCCTGTCCCCAAGAAGTTCAGAGGTAAGGGCAGCACAGTGGTGAGCACTGCTGCCTCTCAGCACCAGGGACCAGGGTTCGATTTCAGCCTTGGGTGACTGTGCAAACTCCACACAGACATTCTCTGTGTGTGCATGGGTTTCCACCAGGTGCTCCAGTTACCTCCCACAGTCAAAAGATGTGCACTTTAGTTGGATCGGCCATGCTAAATTACCCCTAGTGTTCAGGATGTGTGGATTAGATGCATTAGCCGTGGGATAGGGCAGGGTTTGGGTCTGGTTGGGATGTTGTTTGGAGGGTTAGTGTGGACTTGTTTGGCTGAATGGCTTGTTTCTCCATGCTGTGGGATTCTATGTATATGTAAGTCCATTGTTTAGTTTCCAATTGTTTCATGACAGGGAGTTTTTTCTTAAAGTTGTAGTTACATTCCTGAGAATTTTGACTTGGAAATGACTGTGAATCATATGTTCCTTTAAAAATCAATGTTAAAGCTAGAGTTTCTTCTCACAAACTATGTACAGTTTGAAATACATGACCATATGTACAGCATGGTGTATTCTTCATTGAAATTGTTGGAAAATAAAATGTATTTTTTATTAGTAATACAGCTTGGAAACAGAATCTCAGTCCATGCCAACCATGTTCCCATGTATTAATTCTTTTCAATATAATATTTAATGTAAAATCTATTTAAAGATGTTCTCATGAAGTACTGGATTGACCGGGCTCCACCTCGAGGCATAGCTTGGGTCAGTGCAGGTAGCTGAAGTCCCATGACTACCGATACCGGCCCAAATCTGTCACTAGGTGGAGCTATGAGGAGCTGAAGAATGCACTGGGGACATAGATAAGAGATGTAAAGCAATGACATGAGGCAAGGATGAAAAGCAGTGCTGTGTTGCAACAGGAAGAAGAAGATCTGTGGGTAAGAGTAGAAGCACTGCAGGAAAAAAAATTGTGTGTATACAGGCCACAAAATAAATCCTCTTTTGGCAAATTTTGTTCGGAAAGTGTCAGTGTTTAATGGATATATATTGACACTACTGAATGTTAAAGTGAAACAACATAACATTTGACATTAAGTAGGGATTTACTGTATAACCTTAAAAAATCATGGGGCATTCTTGGATTTAAGTTACTTCAGACTTGTTAACTGTCTTCTCAAACCAGGTTTTTATTTCTTGCGTATAAAATTTTCAATCTTCAACCTAACAGTTATTCTCAGTGTATTATAAGGGAATACTTTTTTGGAGTAAAAGATCGAAATGGAGGTCGGACTGCTGTATCACTGAAGTATAACCTGAAAATTGAGTGCTGCTTTTTTTGCTACGCAATTCAATATTGCTTTTTGAAGCAGTGAGGGGGAGAGTGAGAGTGAGAGTGTGAGTGGGACAGTGAGGCATATGAGGTAAGGAAATACTGCATGATGACAGTCCTCTGGTTGAGCTAGAAAGTTTTTAAAGCTGCAAGTGCAAGGCAGAGGGAATTGTCTAGAGTATGAAAACTGAAAACATCCATCTCTTTCCCCTTGTGCTTTGTCTTTCCACGTTGGGGGGAAAAGACAGAAAATGAATGAATCTTGGAAAAAATGAATTCTAACAAGAAAACCCGATAAATTATCAAATAAATTTACGACTATCACCCGGCAAACAAGTGTGCTTTCTGTGCTAAATTTAAAAAGACTGTGTGAAAGACACCACCCTTGAAATCTTGACTTGTGATCTTCATAATTTTGCTTACCCTGTCTATGTGTTTCCACCAAATCAACCATATCTGTCTTTTGTGTGTCTTAATTGTGAATCTGTGTGTATTCTGAAACCGTACAATTTCACATAGATTAAAAACCCTTTGTTTTTTGTTAATGAATTATGAATGATCTGTTTTCGTGCTGTCTGACTAATTTATGATATTTTTCAGTTAAAGATGATGTGAATTACTTTTATCTTGAATAGCAGTCAGGCAAAATATCTGTTTTTTGATGGTCTATTTCAAATATTTTACATTTTGGGTCAGGTTGTGGAAAAATGAGGCAGGATTCTCAGTGTACTATTCCTCATTGTTGTTAACAATATGAATCCTTGAATGAGTTATTCATTACACTTTATAAAAACTATTTCAATGTAATTCAAATACGGCCAGGAGCAGTCTTCACTTCTCACAGTTCCCTGCTTTTGTATGATGGTGTCAGACGAACATCATAGGTGTTTGAAATTGGAAGCGGTGAATGATGAAGCTGGATACTCGTGTCCACAAAACAGACCTCATGCTCACAAACATAAAAGGTAATCCTGACACATTAATGCATTGCATTAGGATATGAACAGTGTTTGAACTGTGCAACTGTGATTGTAAGGCAGAACTATATAAATATGGGCCTCCAGACTCAAAGAAAAATCACCTCAGCTGTTGAGGCCTGGTGTGCTAAATCACAAAATAGAAAATCTAGTGACTTTGTAATTTTTTAGCCAACTCTGGTTGGATACATAAGCAGAGGTTTTCAACACTCACGCCCCTCCAAGTTGAAAGTATTTTTACATTCCTAATATTTTGAGGTAATGAAGATTAAAAAAAGTGATCAAAATGTATTTCAGTGACCCCCCCCCCTTCATGGAGGTTTCCAAACACTACTGTGGTAATTACACATGGATTTGGAAACACTATTTTGTAGCAACTGTACCCAGAGATGTTTACATGCACATTTGCTGCAGGTCATGTTTGTGGTGAGTGGCAGTTGTGTTCATGTGTATGTACAGTTTTCAGGTTTTGCTGAAAATAACGAGAGTATGTATTGGGCAAATTCAGTACAGCAACTAGCACATCAAAAAGATTTTTTCTATACTATAAACTAGAGTGCAAGCAATTCAAATCGATGGTGTTTTCTTAAAGCATAATCTGTCAAAAGGGATGTCCTTTAAAAATGCTGCAAAGTTAATCTAGTCTTATGCAGACATCTAAAACCTGAAACAATTATATTTACTTCTCCCATTCTTTGTCAACAAGCAATGACCCACATTATTTTGTTTGACAATAGACATGAGTCTCATCTATATATTTCTCATTGATTTGTTGAACCATTTAGATTGATTCTAGACAACACTGTAACCTTCCTTGGTCAACATAACAGACACCATAAGACTCAGAACGTTACAGGGGAGATGGTCAATCATTTGCGCTGGCTCAATACAAGGGCTTTCCACCGTTGCTCCAAATCCAAAATATGCTCCCCCCAACCAAGAACTATTGTCTTCTTTCAAGCACATATCCAATTGTCTTTTGAAAGTGACTACAGAATCTGATCCTACTCTTTTTTTAGGTAGTTTATCCTAATTTTTTGAGTAAAGAAATGTTGTCTCATTATTCTCTATGGATTTTAAGAAAAATGCAAAAAAAACCCCGCTGGTTACTGATCAATTGTTGGGGCAAATAATTTCTCATTCCTTGCTGTATTAAGCCCACCCCATCCAAGTTTCAATATCCTTTTAATCTCCCACATTCTAAGGAAATAATACCAACTTCTCCATTTAACGGAAGAGCCTCCTCTTTAATAAATATGAACTTCCTTTATATTCAGAGATCCTATTTACAAAGCCAAATATCCCTTTAAATTTCTTAACTGCCTTATCAATTTGCCCTGCCGTCATCAATATGCACCAAGTCCCTCTGCTCTTGCACCTTACTTTAGAAGTACCATTTGAATGATACTACCTCCATGTTTTTTGCAAAGCTGTTCACTTCCAAAACACCAACTGGCATGAACATAACACTTTTAACATACTAGAAAGACCTAAGGCACTTCACAGGTCCATCAAACAAATTCTGACGCTAAGCCACATAAAATTACCAAAAAACTTGATAGCATTAAGGAACATTTTTAGGGAAAGATAAACAGAGCTGTAGAGTCATTTAGGGAGGGGAATTTCAGAATTCAGTGCCTTGGCAGCTGAGGGCATGGCAGCCAAAGTTGCAAAACAGGCCTGAACTGGAGGACTGTAGATAGATTGGAAAGTTGTAGGATTGCAGCAGATCACATGGAAAAGGGACTACATCAGGATTTTAAAATTAAGAATGACAATTTTTATGTGAAGGCACAGTTTAACCAAGAGCCAATGGGGGTCAGCAACGAGGCTGATAAGGGAACATGACGACATGAACAGCAGAATTTTGGATGACTTTCAGCTAATGAGAGAAAGAACAGTCAGAGAACTGTTGGCGCAGCTGAATCTAGAGGTAACAAAGCATGGATGAAGATTTTTAGCATAGGATGGACTTCATACTTCACACTATATACTACTGCCATATGTCTGAGATAACAAGGTGTAGAGCTGGATGAACACAGCAGACCAAGCAGCATCATAGGAGCAGGAAGGCTGACGTTTCGGGCCTAGACCCTTCGTTAGAAATGGGGGAGGGGAAGGGGGTTCTGAAATAAATAGGGAGGGGGAGGCGGATAGAAGATGGATAGAGGAGAAGATAGGTGGAGAGAAGACAGACAGGTCAAAGAGGCGAGGATGGATCCAGTAAAGGTGAGTGTAGGTGGGGAGGTAGGGAGGAGATAGGTCAGTCCAGGGAGGATGGACAGGTCAAGGGGGCGGGATGAGGTTAGTCGGTAGGAAATGGGGGTGCGGCTTGAGGTGGGAGGAGGGGATAGGTGGGAGGAAGAACAGGTTAGGGAAGCGGGGACGAGCTGGGCTGGTTTTGGAATGCAGTAGCGGGAGGGGAGATTTTGAAGCTTGTGAAATCCACATTGATACCATTGGGCTGCAGGGTTCCCAAGCGGAATATGAGTTGCTGTTCCTGCAACCTTCAGGTGGCATCGTTGTGGCACTGCATGAGGCCCAGGATGGACATGTCGTCTGAGGAATGGGAGGTGTTGTTTATTGCGAACCGAGCATAGGTGTTCTGCAAAGCGGTCCCCAAGCCTCCACTTGGTTTCCCCGATGTAGAGGAGGCCACAACGGGTACAGCGGATGCAGTATACCACATTAGCAGATGTGCAGGTGAACATCTGCTTGATGTGGAAAGTCTTCTTGGGGCCGGGGATGGGGGTGAGGGAGGAGGTGTAGGGGTAGGTGTAGCATTTCCTGCGGTTGCAGGGAAAAGTGCCAGGTGTGGTGGGGCTGGAGGGGAGTGTGGAGCGGACAAGGGAGTCGCGGAGAGAGTGGTCCCTCCGGAAAGCAGATAAGGGTGGGGAGGGAAAAATGTCTTTGGTGGTGCGGTTGGATTGCAGATGGCAGAAGTGTCGGATGATGATGCGTTGGAACCCTGCAGCCCAATGGAATCAATGTGGATTTCACAAGCTTCAAAATCTCCCCTCCCGCTACCGCATCCCAAAACCAGCCCAGCTTGTCCCACCTATCCCCTCCTCCCACCTCAAGCCGCACCCCCATTTCCTACC